>NC_134080.1:191112106-192322115 GCF_000715075.1 Nicotiana tabacum
CATCGATGAGGTAATGCGTAAAATTGAGTTGGAAGAATTTGAGAGAGCTTTGAGAATAGGTTCTGAAGTTGGGTTGAGAATAAGGTTGTTTGACACCACTTTCCTTTCGTTGCTTCGGCCAGACGGTCACCCAGGAGTCTACAGGCAATTCCAGCCATTTGCAGGAGACAGTAGACACTCAAAAATTCAAAATGATTGTCTACATTGGTGCTTGCCTGGTCCAATAGATTCTTGGAATGATTTAATGATGGAAATTTTGGTCAGCAGTTGAAATGGGAATTGCATCATTCTTTTCTTTCCTCAGAGAACTGTTTTCATCTGCAATATTTTTACAAGCACAGGAAAAAGAATCTGAGATTGCGTTTAATCATTTTTGCTGCAGGCAAATATTGACGGCCACATTGCTGCACATAAATCAGAGTCTGGCACGATATTCCATTTCGTCATGTATAATATCCCCCTTCTCTTTGAGATTCATTGAAATAAATTGTAAAGTACGAGATTCCCTGTTATTTCTGCGTTTTTGATAACATACAGGCCATCATTTATCAATTTTCAAACATTTTGGCCTGTTCGTATGTTAAAAACTCAATTTTCAGAAGACCAGAATACCAGCAACGATGTCTTTACGCACTTGCTGCAACTATTCATCGCCTTAGCAGTTAGCTTCCCTCACTCAGATCTCTACCCTCGTTGACAGTATAAAGGCATTTCCACACTTAAAACATAACTCTGGAATTCGAGCCCTGAGAATGGGGTCCTCTTTGATAGGATACGCTAAATCCCCCACATAGTGGGCTTTCTATGGCGCGAATCTAGATCATTCGGATCAGGGTTCCGAACACTAGATGGTTAAACCAAAAAAAAAAAGGAAGAAAAAAACAGAGATGCCTAATTTTGGACTGCAACAGATATCCACTTCGTTCTTCTATAGTTCTTGTAAAGTTTCTATTGAAAGTTAAATACCGATTATGAAACTTGAACAATATCAACTTTATCTGGCCATATTCTAGGTTCTTTCAGATCCCTGACCTGAAAGCATCATAAAAACAGAGAAAATGTTCAATCACATCCTAATTTTATCTGGGCATATATGTAGACCTTCTCATATTCTATCCATAACCTGAATAATGCATCAAAATACTGGTGAAGTAGCGCCAACTTTTTGTTTGGGGCATTGATAAACTTAAACGAGTACACCAAAAGCGAGCAAAACATCAAATGCAGAACTTCACTTTTGCTAGCAGTTTTTGTTTTATTGGACTGAAATGTTATGACTGAGCAGAAACTTATGCAAGTTACAGATGATGAATCCAACAAGAGGAAACCTCAAACCAACAAATATGACACAGATCACTCTACTTGGTTGAAGCTGCTTTTTCTTGCTTCTTTGGATTTGGCTCAAGGAATGGGTCCTGCAAGTTAAATTTTGAATAAGATATAGCAGATAGAGAGAAGGATATCAAAATAACTAAACTACCTTTAAGACATAGGTATGCAGCAAGCCAACCATCAGATATGCATAGTTGCTCTCGAAAACTTATCAGCACCCAATAAAAAAATAGTTGAAGCAAAAGAAAGCACTGTAGACATGTATATAAATAAACATATATATCAATCAATCTACTATACTTCAATTCAGATTAGTTGAGGTTGGTTAAAAAGCTTTTTATTTATTTATTTGATAACCGAGAAATCCCTGTAGATTAGTGACGCACGGTTCGAAAATCGATAGATAATGTGCTCGCCCCACTACCCTTCTCCACTTAAATACGAGTCGTTCGTCTGTGACAGGGTTCGCGCCATGCCGTGCACTTAACCTACACATCGTGTGTTGTGTTCTTAACGCTGTACCAAACTCCTGGGGGCAAGGTAGGTTACATAAATCTTACGATCTATTCAGGTTCATTTTGTTCCAGTACTAGATAATATGTGTGTACATATACATATATAGTGCGTGCGCGCACACATACATACCTCCTTCTAGCTTAAGAAGCCTTACCACCCCCCCCCCAATGGGCTAAAAAAAGATGAGTGGGACTTGGTCAGCAATATAAGATAATGTGTCTGTATATACATACATAGCATGCACGCGCGTGTGCCCACACACATATGCCTCCTTATAGCTTAAAAGAGCCGTAACCCCATCCCCCCCACCACCACCACCACCACCACCCACCCGGAGAAAGAAAAAAATCTTCACCTTCATTGGACTTCCAGCAGATTCAAGACAAATAAATTCCATGAGAATGGAGAAGCAGCAATATTTCATGAAAAAGGAGAGACATGATAACAAAGCCCTGCCCAAGAGTTAATTTTATATTTTTCTATTCTATGGCAGGTCTGGCTCTTTAAGACTAGGAGCCAGATTGTGAAGATATCTAGTTCATAAGCTAAAAAGAAAAATGAAGCTCAAAAGTTGGCAGCAAGTTTACAAACTCAAGTCGACTCAGAGCTTTCAGAAACAAATGAAAGAATGTAAAGCAAAGAGAGCAAGAAAAGGAGGCCAACATGAAGAAAGAGTGGTGTAAACTATAGCGATCACAACAAGGAAACGAAAGAGAAAGGAGAAGTGAAACTGAAATGAAGAAGGATAAACACACTCAGCATGGAGAACAGTAGAGCTATATATAGGGACTCAACATGCGAGAGAAGTATGAACTGCTGAAATCATGTACTTAACTTGGCAGAGGGGTCAAATTGTAAGTAAGAAAACTAACGTTACTTCAGAAATAACAACCTAACTTCTTTACTAAGTGAGCTCGTTTTCCTTTTTTCCAGAGCAGTTATTAAAAGCCATGAGACGAAATGATGCAAATCAAAGGGTCACAGTTTCATAGACAAAACCATGCTCTTCACATAAATGTGCCCTTCGAAGAACGGCGGACAAAGTGATTCCACTGAGAAACGGTCAATTCTTTGAATTTCCACTTTGAGAAGTTGGATATATATCACCATTATTCTAAATTGAATTTTGAAATTAGTTAATTGAATTGATATTTGATTGTCAAAGTACTAAATTTGCACTTCACTTTACGTCTCGCTTTTCAGTTCAAGCCCCATGAACTTTCTTTGCACCTTCCACCTTTACACTGTCCAGAGAAAAATCAAATTGCCATCATCTTAGATTGAGGCAGACCCTATAATCCATTTGATCAGTTCATATTACCTCTCTATTCCCCCCCCCCCCCCCCAAATCTTTCTCAATTATAGGCTTATAGCAGAATAGAATAAAATTAAAATAACTGAAAATCAATCAATATTTTGCACTTACGCAACTGGGAAAATCGTAATCAATCTCCAAAATAGGAGTCAAATCAGATTATTGAATCAAGTGAAACACTTCCATATGATGGGGAAAGAAACAATGCATCATTCAAACTATACATCAACTAGGCATCCTATATAACTATTCTGCTCTATTCGGTCCATTTAATTCCTATAATGGTAAATAATTTGCTTCAAAAAAAAATAAATTGAGAAGGAAAGGAGAAAAAAGGGCATACATTTTGGACGAAGAGAAGATTGGCAACGACGATTGTACCGACGATAGCGCCCAGCATAGCAGGCGGCCCAGTTAACAAACTCCATTTTCTGTAAATCATCTTCGATTCTTCTGCTTTTTCCTTTTCTTCGTCGCTCCGAATGTCTGTCTCGAAAATCGTAATCGAGAAGAGAGCATTTTAAGAACTACGGGATGTTGCTGGACTTGCCAGGCCCAATACTTTGATCCAGCAAAAGCAGGCCAGGCCCAGTGCATGCATTTGCTAAGGAATTTGGAAGAAAATTTTTCATAAAGCACTATATTTTAGAGCCTAATAACTATAGTTTACCTAATTACTATTTGTAGCTACTGTTCAATTATTACTAGTTTGTATCACTTGTATTCACACGCGCAACGAATACAATCGTTTTGTATTCGTTCGTGCAATTGTATTCATTTGCCCAATGAATATGACATGTGTTAACTGTAACCAAGGAAAAATATAAGGATGTATAGTAAGGATACAACTTGTGTCGACTGTATACATAGGTGTATACAAAGGATATATCGACTTTATTTGTTCGAATGCAAGTAAGGCGAAATACAAAAATATAGAAAAATATAATGCTCTTGTTGAAAGTCGAAGTCAAGGCCTCCACTAACTAAGCGCGCCCGCTAACCAAATGAGCTACAAAAGTTTGTTCCTCTCTTGTTTCAATTCAAAATAATTTTTCTCGTGTTTTATAGATTTGTTATAAAATTCAAATATAGCTATGAATGATAAATTTGTTGAAAGTATAGCTATGAATGATAAATAGAGTATAAATGTTTGTTGTATCGCATAATTTTCCCATGGAAATACCAATTACAAGTTAGGGCCAAGAGAAACCCTTAAGGCTCATCTGGTTGATCAAGAGGTTATGCAGTGATCATAAAGAAGAAACTAGTCCATGCAGTGTCACGATCCAAAACCAACCCGGTCATAGTGAAGCCTAACGTGGTACTAGGCAAGCCAACACATTACCAAAAAAGCAATCAATATTTTCATTCTTAAGATAAAATTCAAAGCTATTTAACAATAAACCTTCATAAAGTGTTTAAATCAAAACAATAGTGCGGAAAGAAAGCTCGACATCGGAGTGTCACTAGTCATGAGCATCTATCAAGGACTGTCTGAATCTCGATATTATCCTTCCAGCATGTTGAAATCGAATCCGATAGTATTCATCCTAGGTCCAATGACTCATCTCATCCAACCCAACTACTTTAATGACATGACACATCAACACCATCTAAAGCCATAACCCGTGCAATCCGTACACCAGTAAGCAACAATCCAATTGTACTCAAATCATGAAAACTAACTCAAATGAGAGAGCTGTATCGCAAGCTCACCGGTACCACCACAACACGATGTTAAGAACTTATCACATATCGTAGAACCAAAATACACGAATCTAACCCGAAGGATCATACTTCCATATAACTTCGCTTCAATGCGCGACCTTATCCAAACACCCGCCCACATGAAACACCTCAAGTCACCATGCTCAAAATCAACAACCACTCGCAATTTGATGTCTAGTACCAAAAGTGAATCACCATAACCACGGAGAAGCAAATGACGCAATGCCATACCAGCCCAAAAGGACATATCCAATGCACAGTCAATCATGCAACAGCCAAATACCCGTCTCACTCAAATTCCGCTATAAAGCCCAAATAGAACCATATGCTTTGTGCATAAAATCAACGAATCACAATCCCGCATAGCTTACAAGAGTAACTCACAACAAATCTCGGCACACGAATAAGCTTATCAACAACCGAATGACACCTTCCTCAACAATAGTTGTTCGAAGTCAACAAATCCTACACGGTGCAGAACACGCATCCATATTGGCCTACTAATGAATCCAAATCAACTTTTGTCACCCACAATAGATAATTAACACTCCGAAAGTTCACAATGACTGAATCACAACACATACTAACCTCTAGCCAACCTTGGCTACATTTTTACAGTTCACAACCACAAAACAATCTACTCACAAGAAATCTCAGTCTCCAAATCCATAGAACACACGAATCACCATTTTTGATCTCGACTTCACTGCCTGAATGTTCACACTTCGCCAGTTACACGGTCATCCCACGAGGAATACTTTTAAAATTCTTCTGTGCCACAAGACAAAATTTGAACTCCAGCAATCGATCAAACAAGAGAGTGCCGCAATACCAATGAAGTATCCATAACTCAAACGCGTCGCCCCTTTCTGAATGTATACTCTCATCCCACCATACTAATTAGTAATATCATTTACCTAGTCATTTAAACTATCCATGCTGCATAAGAAATTATGACCTTCCTTTCAGAACTGAACCGTGACACATGCAAATCTCAATCCTATAGAACATACCGCACATACTATGCCATCCTATGTTAAATGTGAGAACTTCATAATCCACTCCGAGCCACAAGCAACTAGGCACACAACTAGCCAAGACCATTCCATTTGATCCCATATAGGTGAAAATTACTACACCTCACATGCTCCTCACACCACTAGGAAATATACATCTCGAACCGCGGTAGACATCATCAAGAATTCTGCGAATCCCATTTGCACAAAGCCAGACTGTTAGGACTGAGTCCTTCTAACTCAACCAAGTTGCGCAGCTCACCAAAAACCTAAGAGTCTTGCCACAAAACACTTGTAGGAACTCATTACCTCATAAGCACCCAAAGAACCAATCATATCCCTTACCATACCGATCTTCCCTAATACCAAATTGTTCTATTTATCCAAGTTCCTTTTGAATTACCTTCAAATTGATACTTCTCCTCGCCATGATACCACAATCCTCAACCTAGACTCACCACACGAAACTCAAGCCTAAAACCACACCGCCCTAAGGCTCATAAGCCATTGAATACTCTCGTAAATATCCCCAAAATACCATATTCAAAATACTTACCCTGAAAAGACTTTCTGCGAACCTAAAGCAATGACCTTCACCTTCATGATACTGATATGTAGAATCCATGCAGATATAAAAATGCCACAAGTCTTGACACCCTCCAATGTAAACCTCAGTTTCTAACCAAATACATATTCTAAAGATCCCCAATTGTTACATATAAATCTTGAATCCATTAGAACCATTCTCGGGAATCATCCACTCTACTCAAATCTCAATTAGACTGATCAAATGATCCAAACGATATGTGCTCTATTAGCACTCCAATACCCTAGGAAGCAACCCCACCTTAATGCAACCAAATAAATTCATGCTCCATGCACATTACATTTTTCACCAATAGCAACTCAAGTCATTCCGTGATTGTCATACACCCATAAAGAATAACACAACCCTTATTCAAAAATTTTCCTTTACTCGAGTCATCCTCGATCTCAACCCTTGTAAGTCACAACGATTCACCAGTGTACCTCAAACTGAAACCAATACAACACATAACCGTGCAATCAACTGATCAATAGCGGACTCTCCCACTTGGCTCAGAGCCATAGATCAAAACACTCAATAACTCGCGATGCCCATACTCTAGTACTGTCATAATGACATGGTAAGATTCAGCTAAATCCTTCATAAGATCATGCAACACAACCCATCTAATACCTCAAATCATTTGCAAATCTCGCATTCACCCTCGTAACAGTGAGGCTGGAGGGTACTTCATCTCCCGGGGCTCCAACACGTGTTGGGGAAGCTGAAACTAGGGGTACTGGAGACTCACTGCGTGCATCTAAGGAAAATCTATCCCTCTGACCTGGTGGGGAATGACTGGTACCTTCCCCCGGATCCATACCTATCTCTCGATGTGCCATCTCCTGAGCGTAGGTAGCCTGTTAGATAAGAAACACAAAGCACGATTTAGATTTCATATGTTCTTATAACTTCGCTCTATAGCACGATTTCTTTTCCTAAATGCCTCATAGCCTCCTGATTATAAGTGTGGTGCACAACACACCCATAAGAAAGACTCTACTAGACACGACTTGTGGACTCCCTAGGATACGATCTGCTCTGATACCAAGTTTGTCACGCCCCAAACTAGGGGAGGCACGACTGGCACTCGATACTGTATTCGATCGAGTTAACCACTAAACATACTAGCTAACTAAACTGGGGGCCCAACAGATCGGGCAGCACAACATCTGAAATACTAAGCCTAGACCATTAAGGTCATGACCTGAAAAACAATAAGCCATATAAACAAAGGTAGACGAGCCAAAATAATAAAGTACTAGCTGGCCGACGAGGCCGCGATTGGAGACATACATGCCTACACACATATATATACATGCCAAGCCTATGGGTTGGAAACTGAAAGCTACGAAAAGAAACTCAGAATATTGTGTCCACAATAGCCTCTAAGAGTGTCATAAGCACTGTCGAGACAAGGCCTTGACTATACCCAAACTGTATAACAAAAGTAACCATTCTATGAAAGCTCTAGGAAGAGGTGGAGCTTACCAACTCACAGCTGAATCCCGAAATCCTAGCGGAGGGTCGATCAGAGTCCCTACCTTGACCTGCACGCACGAAACAAAAATGCAGTGTCCCCAGGAAACGGGACATCAGTATGAATAAAAATGTACTGGTATGTAAGGCAGACAGTAGAATCATACATAGCTGATGAAAAAAAAAGTAATGGAGATACCACCTGACACTGAAACTTTGATAGCCTTCATGGCTGACATCCGACTTCATAGTAATCAAATATGCATGGTATGCTCGTGTAATCGTATGTCGTGAATACATATATATTGATGCAAATGCATGACATACCCAACCAAATGCTAGAAATGGCGGTCTCTTCCGGTAGCTAACCGGTATCATATTGCCAACCTGTGGCCATCTGTACAATATATATAGTTTTTCGGGCAAATAGGCCCCTTACCTCCGATTATAGCTCGAAGTCAATGCATAATATACCATGTATGATATGAACTTTGAATGCACATAATAGGCCATAACAAGAACTTAGCCAATCTTGGCTCATAGGTACTCTTATCCTCATGATCTCATAATCACCTTCGTATCGCATACAATTGTCTCGTGGAACCTCATATGTTTTCTTCTCTTTTGAATAAGCTTGAAAACTTAACTCGACTTTTAGAAAGATAACTTAACTCTGAAGATGTTCATAAAAAGCTTAAGGTGCTTTACTTAGTCCTTATACCTGATTTCTTGATATTTAGTGAAAGGAAGTATTTCAAAAATCAAGCGTTTTAGTAGTTTAAACATAAAAATTATATTTGAGATTTTTGAAAATCGACGTGTCACTTTAGAGATTTCAAAATACACTTTAACAAGGAAAAACGACTGATCGCAAATACTAAATGCCTTTATTTTTTTTTGTCACACAACCCAAAGATGAATAAGAATTTATATATATAGACATATAGTAAAGAAAGCCGACAAAATGACATATATAGATGTCGAATTCCCTATTTAACCGAATGAGTGGAATATCAACCTAATAGCATCATGAAAATACTTCAGCTACAATCCCAATGCCTTTCACAGAAGGTCTTTCTAGCAATAGAATAGTAAAATATCACATTTGACGTCTTAGGAATATCCCAGAATTCGTGCTAAAAGAAAGGACGGAGCTTAGCCTTAACATACCTTTCCAACGAACGTATGAATGCCTGTAGTTCCTTTACAAATGTTTGTTCCTTAGATCCTAAGCTTTGCAAACACTATATATATGCAGCTTATACGCACATATAAATAGTTCATAATTGAGTTTAAATCGGCAGATTTGCCATATAACCCTAACTTGATGAAACGTCCGTAGAACTTTGTAAAAACGATCATAAAGTGTCCCAAGATGATTACCTTGGAAAACTAAGTATAAAGCCTGAAGAACCAGCAAGAACAACAAATTCCTATCTTCCAAGAATAGCTCCAAACACAACTAATAGAAGGGGGAAACGATTGCAAAGCGTAGAGATTGCGTTTCTAGGCACGGGGGCAAATTTAACTGTAGAAATCATTAAAAACGCACCTTAATCACTCAAGAGCACCATGGAACCTTCTATTCAGATTTATTACTGTTTTAGGACGAAAATGAAATGTTTTTAGGTCTGAAAAGTCGAATTTGCCGACTTATACTACTTGTTTGACCCGACCCGGTTCGCGACCGGTTTTAGCCTGGACAGTTCGCGATAAAATAGTCATAACTTTTTACTCCGATGTCAGATTGATGTGAGGTTTTTTGGTTGCGAACTAGACTCGTAGACCTTCTATTAGTTAGGTTGTGGGTCTCATAACGCTTTATATATTGGGAGAAATGATCTGATACATTTGACCCAAAGTTTAGAAAATTTATTAGAGAAATTTACGATAACTTTTGCCGACCTTTATTTCGCAACTTGCTTGATTCCAAAACTTAACATGTGACCAGTGTGATATTATAATACCTCACAACACATTATTCTTAGCATATTAGACACTCTTGGTCTTATCCACATGTGTAAATTAACTTAAACCTTCCGAACGCGCGGGGTGCCACCCGAGCCATTTCTTTAACCACGAACCATTGTTTAAGGGATTCCTTTGACCTACAACTTTAGTTTAGTTCCTTGATATTACCACACATTTTCATTCTTATTCTCTCAATATGCTACACCCAATCATATATACCTAATATAACCACGCCACGTTACGTATATTACATAAGAGAAAAAGAAAAAAACATGGGGTCTCACAGAAAATCAACCTTTGCTTGCAGATGGGGCCAACTTGGTTCGACGTTGAATTCCAAGTTCTTGACATACCAACCTCATATAATCTTCTATTGGGCCAACCATGGATCCATGTTGCATGAGCCATGCCTTCCACACTATATCAAGCCGTGAAATTCGAATGGAACCGTCAGGAGGTGATCATCTATGGAGATGGAAGTAACCCCATCTACACTAGTCAAACCATCCGGACCATTGGACATAGAAGAAGGCTAGGGGGAGAAACCTATCATCACATTGAACGGGTCAATGCCATCGAGAAAGATAAGTGGCGGAGTAACAAAATAGAAAGCATACTGGCATGGTCTGGATATGAACCTGGCAAAGGGTTGGAAAAGAACCTCCAAGGCATCACCAAACCAATACAATTGAAAAATCATGGCACCGCCTTTGGGATCGGATACCAGTATACATGGCATGCGTACAATGATTGGTCGCCTCCATAGCATGGACCATATTACCCTCTTGAGCAGCTAGTGCCACATTTGGAACAAGCCTTTCACCAAGCTGATACGATATGGGAGACTGCAGAGGAAGAAGCACTAGCTGGGTTGAAGAATTTGTTTTTGGAAGATGAGGACATGGACTGCGGTGCCATAATTGAGGAGGAGGAGGAAAAAGGCCTCACTATTCAGACTGTGGTGAAGGGAGATATTCTCATAAACTGGACCTCCATATCATCCTGAGCCCGCCGAGTCCCTGGGTAGCTTGGCAGAATTTACTTCTATAAGCCATTCTAGGCATTTAAAGATTTCCCGTAATTTTGTTTTACTTGTTTCAAAATAAATGTTTGATTCATCGAGCCAAACTTTGTCTGAACAATTTTCTCAGTTTTAATCAAATGCATTTGTTCTTTATCATTATTCATTATTATTTCTATACATTTTCCTTTCCACAACGTTATTATTACTTTTCCCGATGAACCAGTGACTGTGACATGTAATGAGGCAATGTAACATGAGAATAGTGACTCAGAGGAAGAAGATGAGGTACCCGAGGAAATTGTCAGGGTGGTTGAAATTTTGAGAACAAGCCTAAGTCCAACCTGGACGAAACAGAAGCAGTAAATTTGGGAGACGCCGAGACCGTCAAGGAAACTCGCATCAGTATTCACTTGTCACCAATAGAGAATGAAGAGTGCATTCGTTTCCTAAGGGAATATGAGGATATTTTTGCATAGTTATATGATGACATGACCGGTTTGAGCACTTCCGTAGTGGCTCACAAGTTGCCTATTAATCCCATGTGTCCGCCAGTAAAACAGAAACTCAAAAAATTCAAACCAGACTGAGTTTGAAAATCAAGGAGGAAGTTACCAAGCAGATCAAAGCCAAAGTTCTTAGGGTGGTTGAGTACCCAGCCTGGTTAGCTAACATTGTGCCAGTTTCGAAGAAGGATGGGAAGGCCAGAGTATGTGTTGACTATCAGGATTTAAACAGAGCAAGTCCCAAAGATGACTTCCCACTGCCAAATATACATATCCTGATCGATAATTGTGCCAAGTATGAACTCCAATCCTTTGTAGATTGCTTCGCGGGTTATCATCAGATTTTAATGGATGAAGAAGATACATAGAAGATAGCTTTTATTACACCATGGGGTGTATATTGTTACAAGATGATGCCATTCGATCTGAAGAATGTTAGGGGCACTTACATGAGAGCCATGACAACCATCTTCCAGGATATGATACACAAGGAAATAGAGGTGTATGTAGATGACGTCATTATTAAATCCAAGAGGGCCGAAGATCACATAGCAGACATAAGGAAGTTCTTCGATAGGCTAAGGAGGTACAATTTGAAATTGAACCCTACAAAATGTGCACTCGAGGTTCCCGCAGGAAAGTTACTGGGATTCATTGTCAGTCGTCGAGGGATCGAACTGGATCCATCTAAAGCCAAGGCTATTCAGGAGTTACCACCACCTAAGAGCAAAAATGATGTGATGAGCTTCTTAGGATGTCTCAACTATATCAGTCGATTCATAGCACAGTCTACAGTCATGTGTGAACCCATCTTGAAGATGCTGAGGAAAGATGCCAAAACAATCTGGATAGAGGATTGTCAGAAGGCTTTTGACAAGATCAAGGAATACTTGTCCACACCACCAGTTCTGGTCCCTCCAGAACTAGGATGACCTTTGCTACTCCATTTTTCTGTATTAGATGGAGCCTTCGGATATGTTGTGGGACAACATGATGAGACAGGAAGAAAGGAGCAGGCCATATATTACTTGAGTAAGAAGTTCACACCTTATGAAGCACGGTATTCTCCGCTTGAACGCACTTGATATGCTTTGACCTGGACAACCCAGAAATTGAGGCATTACTTCTGTGCCTACACTACCTACCTCTTATCCAGGATGGACCCTCTGAATTATATATTCCAGAAACCCATGCCTACCGGGAAGTTGGCTAAATGGAAGATACTGCCTAGTGAGTTCGATATCATCTATGTAACTCAAAAGGCGGTCTGGGGACAAGCATTGGCAGATCACCTTGCTGAAAATCCGGTGGGAGGAGAATGCAAACCCTTGAAAACATATTTTCCTGATGAAGAAGTATCATTCGTAGGAGAAGACATTACCGAAGCATATGACGGTTGGAGGATGTTCTTTGACGGAGTCGCAAATTTCAAAGGAGTGGGCATTGGAGCAGTTTTGGTATAAGAAACGGGTCAACACCATCCAGTGTCTGCTAAACTCAAATTTCCTTGCACCAACAACATGGCAGAATATGCAGCCTGCAAACTAGGGCTCAATATGACAGTCGAAATGAAAGTTCAGGAGTTGCTGGTGATAGGTGATTCAGATTTGCTTGTACACCAGGTACAAAGAGAGTGGGCCACAAGAATTCCAAGATATTTCCATATCTGCACCATGTGCAGGAATTGAGAAAGAGGTTTACAAAGATAGAATTCCAACATGTGCCCAGAATTCAGAATGAGTTTGCAGACGCATTGTCCACTTTGTCATCCATGATACAACATCCAGATAAGAACTACATTGATCCCATTCCGGTGAGAATCCATAATCAGCCGGCATATTGTACCCATGTTGAAGAAGAAGCAGATGGAAAGCCTTGGTTCCATGACATCAAAGAATACTTATCAAAAGGAAAATACCCAGAGCATGCAAATCACACTCAGAAACGCACACCCCGGAGATTGTCAAATCACTTCTTCCACAGTAGATGGAACTTGTACAGAAGAACCCCTGATTTGGGTTTATTAAGATGTGTTGATGCAAAGGAAGCTTCTAAGCTACTTGAGGATGTGCATGATGGGACCTGTGGTCCGCACATGAATGGTTTCGTCTTGGCTAAGAAGATACTCAGGGCCGGTTACTTCTGGATGACCATGGAGATGGATTGCATTCAGTATGTCCGCAAAAGCTTTCAATGTCAAGTGCATGCCGACATGATAAAAGTGCCATCAAATGAGCTCAATGTAACAAGCTCACCTTGGCCATTCACTATCTGGGGAATGGATGTCATTGGTCCGATCGAGCCCACTGCTTCAAACAGACACAGGTTTATTCTGGTAGCCATTGATTACTTCACAAAATAGGTAGAGGCTGTATCTTACAAAGTTGTGACCTAGAAAGTTATCGCGGATTTTGTAAAGGATTGAATTGTTTGCCGATTCGGTGTTCCCGAATCCATTATCACTGATAATGCCGCCAATCTCAACAGTGATCAGATGAAAGCTATGTGTGTAACTTTCAAAATCAAGCACAAGAATTCCACAGCCTACAGACCTTAGATGAATGGAGCCGTAGAAGTCGCCAACAAAAACATATAAAGATACTAAGGAAAATAGTAGAGAACCACAAACAGTGGCATGAGAAGTTACCCTTCGCTTTGTTGGGATACCGCACCACGGTCCGCATATCAACTGGGGAAACTCCCTACATGTTGGTTTATGGTACTAAGGTTGTCATCCCAACCGAGGTGGAGATTCCTTCTTTAAGAGTCATACAGGAAGCTGAACTCAGCAATGCAGAGTGGATAAGGAGTCGCTATGAACAATTGGCCCTTATCGATGGAAAGAGAATGAACGCAGTGTGTCACAGCCAACTTTATCAAAACGGAATGTCCAGAACTTTCAACAAAAGAGTCAAACCAAGACAGTTCGCACCAAGGCAGCTAGTATTAAAGAAAATCTTCCGGCATCAAGATGAAGCTAAAGGGAAATTCTCTCCCAACTTGCAAGGTCCGTACATGGTTCATAGAGTACTAATAGGAGGAGCACTCATACTTGCAGAAATGGATGGAGAAATCTGACCAAAACCAATCAATGCAGACGTAGTCAAGAGATATTATGCTTAGATGTTTTACATTTCCTCACTTGATGTAATTGAACTACGCTTGACCTGATTCCTGTTTAAGAGGGGATACGTAGGCAGCCTTATGGGTTCGGTCATATCATAATAAAATTTCCATTTTCCCCCAAGATCAAAAATTGGGGCAAAATTTTGAGGAGGGCCCTCAAAATTCCGGAGCAAGTCCAGCCAACGCCATCGCATGCCAGAAAGTCAGTTAAGAAACTGGGGCAAAATTTTGAGAAGGATTCTCAAAATTCCGAAAAAGGTTCAGCAAGATCCATTATCCGCAAATGGTTAAAGATATCTACCAGACTGGGGCAGAATTTTGAGGAAGGCCCTCAAAATTCCAATATTGAGAGAGTTGCAATGCCTTCGAGACGTGTTACAGTCACTAGTCCATCAAAATTACTCAATATATCAATACGTTTATAAAATAACTCTATTTTTTTATCAATAATTGCATATTTTCGAAAACTCTATTTCCATAACAGTCAAGTGTCGCCCAGGGGAACTCGAAAGGCTTTCAGAAATGGAGCAAAGCAAAGCCAGCTGACAGGAGTAAGAACCAACCTCCCCTCACAAAACTTACAATTTTTCTTTGAACACAGGCACATTTGACGTAATGGTAGCATTCGCAAAACATGTATACACAAAGATAATTAGCTACCAATCAAGCCCTCAGACATCGAATACATCTCCAGCTAAGACACATACTACTCTTATTTTCTACTTGTTCTCTGTATGAGGCTAATCCTTGCCTCCATACTTGCATGAGTCTAATCCATGACTCCATACTTGCATGAGGCTAATCCTTTCCGCCATACTTACATGAGTCTAATCCTTGACTCCATACTTGCATGAGGCTAATCCTTACCTCTCCATTTGCATGAGTCTAATCCTTGACTCCATACTTGCATGAGGCTAATCCTTGCCTCCCCACTTGCATGAGTCTAATCCTTGACTCCATGAGGCTAATCCCTGCCTCTCTATTTGCATGAGGCTAATCCGTGCCTCCCTACTTGCATGAGGCTAATCCTTGCCTCCCCATTTACATGAGTCTAATCCTTGACTCCATGAGGTTAATCCTTGCCTCTCCATTTGTATGAGGCAAAGCCTTGCCTCCCTATTTTCATCAGGCCAATCCCTGCCTCCCCATACTTGCATGAGGGTAATCCTTGCCCCCCTACTTGCATGAGGTTAATCCCTGCCTCCCTATTTGCATGAGTCTAATCCTTGACTCCATGTTTGCATGAGTCTAATCCCTAACTCCACGTTTGCATGAGGCTAATCCTTGCCTCCATACCTGCATGAGTCTAATCCTTGACTCCATGAGGCTAATCTCTGCCTCCCCATGCTTGCATGAGGCTAGTCATTGCCTCCCCATTTGCGTGAGTCTAATCCTTGACTCCATGAGGCTAATCCTTGCCTCCCCACTTGCATGAGGCTAATCCCTGCCTCCATATCTGCATGAGGCCAATCCCTGCCTCCCTATTTTCATAAGACTAATCCTTGCCTCCCCATTTGCATGGAACTAAGTATTGTCCCTCTTTGCACAAATATTGCTCTATTTCTAATACTATCCAATTGCTTTTCAATAGGGCTAAGCTCTGCCCTCCATTTCACAAGACTAAGCCTTATCTTGTCAACATCATATTATTGCATATCATGGCTGAAATATCACAAATCTATCCAAAGGCGTCATAGTCTAAAGGCATCATCCTCATAGCCGGAAGACACGATGTCATGGCCTGAGGATCTCTCAAGCTTGCATATCATTATTCAAAGGCGTCATGGTTCGGAGGCACCATCTTCATGGCCCAAGAACATCATTTCATGGCCTGCAAATCCCTCACCGAACATTTCATGGCCCAGTACGTCATGGTCTTATGACGTCATCTTTTACCGTCTGAAGACAACCTTCATGGTCCAAAGGGAATTTGCATCATGTTTAATTTTTCGCAAATACACGTTTGTAACATCCTTTATCTGTAGGTAACCAGTAAGCAATCGCTATCCTAGCAGGAGCGATCTTGCTCCAGTTCCCTCCCGAGCTTTAACCGCTCATCGTAGCCTCTTCCGCATCGCGTGTTCGTTCTTGCAATAATTTCATTGGCATACTCCGCAAATGAATCCAGAACTACACATGGCCTGATTCCTATAAAACCAGGGATATGTAGATAACTCGAAGACCGGAGTCCAACCTCTATCCTTCAAAATATCGCGCCCGGTCAAAATTGGCCATCATTTCTTTACCCGAAAACTCTTTTATCCTTCCCGGGTAAAAAGGGACAGCTGTTGATACCTAATTTTTTCCTATATTTTTTATATGCATAAATACCTTTAAAATAGCATATATATATATATATATTTTTCTATATTTTTAATATGCATAAATACTTTCAAAATAGTATATATAAGAATTCACAAGGTTTTTATAATTTTTCCATAATTTTAAAGATTTAAATTGATTTATTTCCTTCCCTTTTACTCATAAAATCCCCAATAATTATCCCTCAAATTATTGTTGTAGTGATTTAGTCATTTAATTTCTATATTTATGCGAAAATATGATTAAAATATTTTTTATGCATTTTGTATTTTTAAAGCTAAAATTGCATATAATTGCAATATTAGCCCTGTTAATGTATAATTACATTTAAATGCATAAAATCGGCCTTCTGTATTTTTAAAATGTTAGATATATATTTTAAATCATTTTAGTATACAAAATTATTTTCCAGAAATTATTTGTTATTTATTTTAAATTATATAGCGGAAAATTGGCTATTTAAAAAATAGCCAGATTTGTATTTCAATTTTAGCCCAATTTAAACCCAGCCCCAACCCAACTTTGTATTAAACTATCTGACCCAAACCCTAAACTCGCCAACCCGACCCAGAATCAAGTGAATCATGGCCGTTGATCTGAGAGATCAACGGCCCGTATTAACCCCTTCCTTTTTTATTCCAAACAACCCCCTAACCCTATCTCATTTTCCAAATTCGCCGCCTCTGTATTCTCTCCTCTCCTCTCCTCTCTCAGTAACTCGACCTAACCCTAGCCCCTTCAACCACCGACCTCTCTTTCTCCGGTCTTTTCCGGTGATCTCCCATCAACTCCTAAGCCTCTAATGGCTCCTCTAATGCTATGTTTGCCTTCTCTAAGGCCTTCAAGGGCCCAAGGCCACGCCGACTTGCATCTAGGGTTTGTCATTTGTCTATTCTTGGCTACTTAAGTTTGATTTCGGGTAAAATCATGTTGTACTTGTTACGATCCTTGGGATTCTAGACAGGTTCTTTCATCTCTATTTGGGTTTCTTCTGAAACCCTAATTTCTACCTACATCTCCTAGATCTGTATGATTTTAAAATGATTTGAGTTTGTTTCTTTGATGTTTTACACTATCCTTGTAACTCTTTACAAGAACCATGTGATTTCGAGTGTTTTCGTCTTCTTCTAAAATTAGGGTTTTCGGAACTTCTTCTAAAACTTTATTTAAACTGATTTTTATGTTTTAACTTCTATTTTCTCGCATACTTCAACTGATTTTGTGAGTTTACAACCTCTTCAACTTTCCTATGTTGAAAGCCCTAATTTTTTCTAGGTTTCTTCATTTGATTTTGTGACTAGCCTGTTCTTGTTTGAGTTTCTGTGACTATCTCGCTTCGAATGTGTTTCTACTAAGCTTCTTATGCCTAACTTATATCACTTCTGTATGTTTGTGTTCATCTTGACTGGTCAATACTTGCCTCTTTGCTTGTTGTGTTTGGTTATTCCTATTTCACTCTTTTTATATGCTAAAACTCTCTCTTTGATTGACTTTGAACTCCTTATTTCTTGGCTTGATTTGAAAACTTCCCTACAGACTTTCGATTTTCATGTTTTAACTTGTTTACTTATTATTCTCCTTAAGTCAGTTATTTTGAATCCCTGATTCCCTGACCAACTATGTGCCGATTTTTGATTATTTTCATATTCTGTAACTTTGTTTTGTTTTATTACCTTATTTTGTTAACCGAGTACTTTACTGATTCTTCATTAGTTGTTTCCTTAATTAAACCCCTATGTACTTACCCCTAATTGTCTATTTTGTACCTTATGCTCTACTTGATTTCTTTCCTTAATCATTTCTGCCTATTACCATGGGTTGATTACCCCTTAACTAAAGGAGTACTTGCATTGATTTGATTCTAATTAGTATTTGATTCCATAATTACTACGTTGCTATGATTCTTGCCTTATTTTACCTAATTTTCGAACTACTATATATATACACACTCTCATTAACACAAAGACACGAACATTTGATTCAAAACTCTCTCTCACACAAAAACTCTCTTTGCTCTCTTTTCTCTGGTTACTTGCTATTGTTCTAAGTCAGCCTGCTGCAAGCTAAGGATGATTATTCTACTCTATTTCTCCTCACTTTGTGTTTACTACCCTCTTTGCTGGTATGTTCTGACTTCAATACAAGCTCCAAAATAAATATGGTCCTTTTATTAGTTCAATTCATCCTGTTTCCAGTCTATTTTTACTTATGGTTTTGTTGTGAAACCTGTAGTTGTTATGTTTACATTATTAGCATGTTATGTACTCCCCTTCTTTAGGATCAGTGTGAACATATTACCCCTTCTATGTCGAATCAATTGTTTCTGAGCATGTCTGTACCAATTACCTCTGTCTGTTATGTGTTTACCATCATGTGCTCCATGTATCCCCAATTCCTATCACCCCTGTGTGTAGGTTTGTTCCTTCTATTTGGTTCTATGTTCTTTAAGTATTGCTGAGTTGGTTTTGGGCTCCATGTTTGATTTGCTGTAGTCTAATCATGTAATTATCTCTTTTCAAAGTTGTTTTACTGCATGACTCCCTCTTTTACTCCACAAAGCTATTTCAAGTAGACCTCTCTTTTAATACTGTTTTCCCACTAAAACTCTTCAAACTGTGTCAAGCACTCTCACTCTACTCCTAAGTCACTAGGTTCTGCCCCCTCCAATATGTGTACTGCCTCGGAATCCTTTTGAGAATCCTCTGAACTCTGGCATACTGAGGTTGGCCCTTCCACACTGCATTTATTCAATTTGGTTACCAAGTCTAAGTGTGAGCACTGTCCGGGATCCTTGAGATCCTTAGGGAACTTTGATGCACCTAGACTATGACATTGTCTATAGAATTTGGGCATTTGCGGCTATTGGAGGCTTTGAAAATCTGGTTCTATCTGTAGGCTCCCTATATAATAACTTCTTATTTTTTTATGTACTTATGTAATTCATTCATATGGTCTGTAATAACTTATAAACGAATATTTGGGCAACTAGTGAAAAGGGTAGGTAGTTACCTGTTTGTGGGGTAATACGGGTAGAAACCATGCCTATAGCACTTTGCATTTTGATATGATTGCCTTACCAAGTAGAAATCATGCCTATAGGACTTTATCTTTTGTTCTGTTAGAAACCATACCTATAGGACTTTGCATTTTCATAAAATCAGCTTCACAAGTATATGTCATGCCTATAGGATATAATCCAGTCCAACTTCTGTTATAACAAGTGTTTACATATGTTTTTTCATTTGTCATCATGCCTGCAAAGTTTCTAAAATCAATATTAAACGATTAGATATCATGCCTATAAGGAATGCCACCAAAAATTCTGCATGTCGATCTATACTAGTTTAGTTTAAATAAATTAACCCAGTCCACATTTAGTTCACTTCGAACTGGTTTAATTAATGGTCTATTTTCCCTAAAACAAGTTGTTTCAAAAGACTGCCTCAATCTATCATTAGACAACATGCTTACAGGGATTAAAGGGTCTGTTTTAAAAACCTGCCTTGTTTCATTATATAAAACGTAGTCATCAATATTCCGTGTATAGAAAAGCCTATAGGGCATTTTCAAATCTCGCAACTCTGAAACTATTTTTGTGACTTAATGTTGTTCTGGTTTAACAGGCTTTAAAAATTAGTAGGCAACTGAGAGGGTCATTACTTCTGAGTTCATTAAATAAATTGCCTGTCTTCTATATATTCACTTAGACATCATGCCTTAGGATACTGTTTAACAAAAGGTCCTTATTTGTGCTTGAGTCGTGCTACTTATGTGTATTGTTTGAGGAGGTAAACCTGAGCCTCTAATTGTTCCCTTTTATCTTATGTGCTAAAGTCTTAATTGCTCTTTATTATCGCCTTAGTATTTCACCTTTAAAATCTTAGGGGTCTGTCTAGAACCACCTATAAGTAGAGGTCATAAATCCCTCCAGGACCATTAAGAAAGGACGGGTAACAGCACGCAATAGAGATCGCTGACTAACACTCACTTTAAATGACCACTGAGGGGATGGGAAGGGTAGATATGGGATATGATGACTACACACTAATGTCATGTATAGCCCCTCATTGAGGAGTTTTTACTGGACGTTGTGTAGGGTGTTCCTATAGGCTAACCAACCTAGGACTTCCCCCTTTTCCAAAATTCCTTTTGTTCAAAATTTGTTTTATACAACATGTTCAAAACCTTTGTCTTATTATTTGAAGTTATACAATGTCCAACGTGCTTTACTTGTAATTATTTGTTTCAACTATTTATTTATTAATGGACTAATTCATGAATATAAGTTCGGCCGGGACCCACAGTTGTGGACCAAGAGGGGTGACTAACACCTTCCCCTCGAGGTCATTTCGAGCCCTTATCCTAATCTCTAGTAATGCAAACAAGTCCAAGAGTTAAACACTCTAGGTTCCCTAACGCACCATAACCCGTTAGGTGGTGACTCTTCAAATACCCAATTTCCAAAAGGAAATGAGTTATTACACTCCATGAATGTCGAAACCCGGACCTCTCTCTGCGAAGGGAAAAAAGGGGGCGCAACAGAAGGCAAATAGCAAATAGGAGTAGAATATTTGTTAGCTGGAGATATATTTACGCTTGGTAGTTCGGTTGTTATGAAGGTGATGATTTAAGGCGCACGTACTTGTGGTTTATTCCTTGTCCCTGCATTCAAAGAAAATTGTGAGTTTTGCGGGGAGGTTGGTTCGTGCCTTTGTTTGCTTGTTTTGCTTTGCGCTGGAGGCCCTGTTCGAGTTACCTTGGGTAACACCTGGCTGTCACAGAAATAAAGTTTTCAAAAATGTGCATTTATTGATGGAATAGAATCATTTTACAAAACATAGTTGTATATAATATCAAGTAAATTAGACGAACTAATGACTGTGACACTTTTAAAGACATTGCGACTTTCTTGCATTAGAATTTTGAGGGTACTCCTCAAAATTCTATCCCAGTTACTTAACCGATTTCTGAATGTCTTGCATATGATGGCATCAGTTGGACTTATTCCGGAATTTTGAGGGTCCTCCTCAAAATTCTGCCGTAGTTTCTGGTTCTGGGGAAATGAAGATTTTATTAAGATGTGACCGAACCCATAGGACTGCCTACATATCCCCTCTTAAACGGGAATCAGGTCAAGCATAGTTCAGTTACTTCAGATGAAGAAATGTAAACAATCTAAACATAGTATCTCTTGACTGCATCTGAATTGATAGGTTTTGGCCAAATATCTCCGTCCATTTCTGCAAGTATGAGTGTTTATCCTGTTAGTACCCTATGAACCATGTAGGGACCTTGCCAGTTAGGTGAAAATTTCCCTTTGGCTTCATCCTGATGTGGAAAGATCCGCTTCAGCACCAGCTTCCCCGTTGTGAACTATTTTGGTTTGACCCTTTTGTTGAAGGCTCTGGATATTATGTTCTAATAAATATGTCTATGACATACTATATTCATCGTCTTTCCGTCTATGAGGTCGAGTTGCTCATAGCAGCTCCTTATCCATTCTGCATCACTGAGTTCGGCCTCTTGTATGATCCTTAAAGAAGGAATTTCTACCTTCGCGGGAATGACAACTTCGATACCATAAACCGGTGGATAGGGAGTTGCCCCAATTGATGTGCGTATTGTGGTACGGTTCCCAATAAGGCGAATGGTAACTTCTCGGTGCCATTGCTTGTGATTTTCTACCGTTTTCCTTAGTATCTTCTTGATGTTCTTGTTGGCAGCTTCCACAACTCCGTTCATTTGAGGCCTGTATGCTGTGGAATTTTTGTGCTTGATCTTGAAAGTTTCACACATGGATTTCATCAGATCACTATTGAGATTGGCGGCATTATCGGTGATGATGGACTCGGGAACCCCAAATCAACAAACAATACGATCCCTGACAAAATCTACGATGACTTTCTTGGTTACAACTTTGTAAGATGCAACTTCAACCCATTTTGTGAAATGGTCGATATATATATATATATATATATATATATATATATATATATATATATATATATAATTCATAGAATAATATTATATTAGTTTATCAATTCATTAATTATTCGTATGTAGCAATGTATAAGATTGATCATCAATTACAATATAGTTTATGCGTGTGTATGAAATTACTCATATACTTAAATATAACTTAAAAATTCCTTTACATACATGTTATTATAATCTATTAAAAGTAATTACCTAGTTATTATAATTTTTTTTAAAGATTATGCTTATAGTTTCTAATTATTTATAATAATTGTAGTTAAATAAAATAAATATTTATAGCTAATAAGATTTTTTTTATAGCTTATAATATTTAAAAACCAAAATAGAAAAAAAAAGTTATTTAATTTTTTTTAGAAATAGCGACCAACATTGGTTGCAATTTTGGTCAAACAGTCAAAACTTAATTAGCTACCAAAAATAGCGACCAACGTTGGTCGCTCTTTGTAAATCCAGACTCAAAAACGGGTTTCCCCCTCCCATTCTCTTATTTTCTAAAACAAAATTTTCCTAACTCTCTCTCAACACATTCCCCTCCCCTTCTCTATTTCCCTCACACAAATCAATCTCCCCACCCCGCCACACCATTGTGACCGCCGGAGCTGCCGCTGCCATCGCCGCAGCTGCCCCTTTCTCTCCTTCTCCCCCTAAAAAAATCCTAGGTTTGAATTATAACCTTGAATCTTTGTTATTTCTATTTTTTGTTTCAATTATTTCAATATTGTAGTTTAAGAATATGAATTAGTGTTTAAATTCTTTGAACATTGTATTTTATTGAGGATTAGGGTTTAGGTCTTGTTTTAGTTAGCTTTGTTAATTAATTTTATTAACTAATTAGTTTAATTTGTGTTAAATTTAGTTTAGTTAGATTTGAATTATACTTTGTATTGTCTTGATAGTTCAGTTAGAATCTTGGGTTTAGGATATGAATTGAACTTTTAGTTTATGAATTGAACTTTTAGTTTATGAATTGAAATTTTAGGATATGAATTGAACTTTTAGGATATGAATTGGACTTTTAGTTTATGTATTGGAATTTTAGTTTATGATTTGAACTTTTAATTTATGAATTGAACTTTTTGGATATGGATTGGACTTTTAGTTTATGTATTGGAATTTTAGTTTATGATTTGAACTTTTAATTTATGAATTGAACTTTTTGGATATGAATTGGACTTTTAGTTTATGAATTGAACCTTTTGGATATGAATTGAACTTTTAGTTTATAAATTGAACTTTAGTTTGTAAATTAAAATGTTAGGATATGAATTGAAATTTTAGGATATGAAATTAATTAACTAAAAAAAGATTAGGATATGAATTAACTAAATTAATTTGTTCTTGTTTTATTTGTATAGATGGAACATCGCATTTGGATGTACAATAGGAATTATCCTAATCGGCAGGGATTGCGGAAGGATTTTGTAGAAGGGGTGGATGACTTTATTAGACATGCAATGTCACTTCCACCAAACCTAAGTGAAGGAGTAAATAGGTGCCCTTGTGTTAGGTGCGACTGTATGAAGTTTGGAAAACCGGCGGAAGTTAAGCATCATCTTTATAGGAAGGGGTTTATAGCAAATTACTTTGTGTTGGCTAATCATGGAGAGATCAATGGTAGCCATGAGATATTTCATAACATGGTTGTGGGTGAAAGTAGTAGGTCAGTGGAGAAACTCATAATGATGCACTTAGGGGGTGAGCCCAATAAAAATGTTGAACAAACTCATAATGATGACGCAAAACGTTTTTATGAACAATTAGAGGAAGCTAGTTGTCCAATACATAATGGAAGTTCGCACTCTGAGTTGTATGTTGCAGTTAGATTACTAAGTATCAAATCTGATTGGAATATTTCTCAAGCAGCCATGGACTCTTTCATTGACCTTATGAGTGAACTAATTGACCCTAATATCAAATTACCTGGTGATTTCTATAAGGCAAAGAGATTAGTTTCTAAGTTAGGACTTTCATCAATGAGAATTGATTGTTGTGAAGATGGTTGCATGTTATATTATAAAGATGATGCAAATTTAAGCAGTTGTAAATTTTGCGAAAAGACTCGTTTCAAAAGGCTTTCTAGCGGGAATATGGTCGCTATCAAGGCGATGCATTATTTACCTCTTATACCTAGGTTAAAGAGGTTATATGCGTCGATGAGTTTTTCTCCTCATATGAGATGGCACTTGAAAATAGAAGACCACCTGGTGTTATGTGTCATCCTTCAGATGGAGAAGCTTGGAAGCACTTTTATAGGACATATCCAGATTTTGCTAGTGAACCAAGGAACATTCGGTTAGGTCTGTGTGCGGATGGCTTCACGCATTTTTCTGTATCTGCGACACCATATTCATGTTGTCCTGTCTTTCTTACACCTTATAATCTACTACCTGAGTTGTGCATGACTAGTCCATATATATTCTTAAATTGTATTATCCCCGATCCACGTAATCCGAGAAGTTTGATAGATGTATATTTGCAACCTTTGATTGATGAGTTGAAACAATTGTGGTATGATGGTGTTGAAACATATGACATATCAACCAAGCAGAATTTCAATTTGCATGCTAATTTAATGTGGACAATTAACGATTTTCCTGCGTATGAAATATTGTCTGGGTGGATGACTGCTGGGAAGACTAGCTTGTCCTTACTGCATGGAAAATAGTAAAGCGTTCACTTTGAAACATGGCCAAAAGCAATCATGGTTTGATTGTCGTCGTCAATTCTTGCCTCCTGATCATGAGTTTAGAAGGATGAAAAATGCCTTCAAAAAGAATTAAATAGAATATGATTCTCCACCTCCGATACTTTCAGGTGAGGAAATTTGGGAGAGGGTCCAGAACTTCGGTAAACTTACTGAAGCTCCACCTTATAGATTCCCTGGATAGGGTGTTACTCATAATTGGATGAAACAGAGTATATTTTGGGAGTTGCCTTATTGGAAGGATAATCTTCTCCGTCACAACCTTGATGTCATGCATATTGAGAAGAATTATTTTGACAATTTGTTCAACACAGTGATGGATGTTAAAGGTAAGACAAAGGATAACCCGAAGGCTAGAATGGACTTACAAGAATATTGCAGGCAGCCTGAATTATACTCGCAGACAGAAAACAATGGTAAGATATTCAAGCCCAAAGCAAGTTACGCATTCACTTTGGAGGAAAGACGGCAAATTTGTGATTGGGTAACAAAATTGAAGATGTCTGATGGTTATGCGTCGAATCTTGGGAAAAAAGTTGATATGGAGGTAGGGAAGTTGAGCCATTTGAAAAGTCATGACTGTCATATTTTCATGGAGACCTTAGTGCCTATTGTATTTTGTGGTTTGCCTGAAAGAATCTGGAAACCCATCAAAGAGATTAGTTTGTTTTTCAAAGACTTGAGTTCTTCCACATTAAGGGAAGAAAACCTACTCCGGATGGATTAGAACATTCGTGTAACTTCTACTAAGATGGAAAAGATATTTCCATGTGGGTTTTTTGATGTGATGGAACACCTTCCAATCCACCTTGTACACGAGGCACGACTTGGAGGGCCTGTTCAATGCAGATGGATGTATCCCTTTGAGAGGTAATACTATAAGTTTGATGTAATTTTCTGTTTTATTTGAATGTTCTTAGCTAACCTGAAATTATGTAGGACAATTGGCAAATGCAAACAATTTATTAAGTAGAGGAATAGGACTGAAGGATCTATATGTGAAGCTTATCTTGCAAAGGAAACTGCTCATTTTTGTTCTTATTATTTTGAGAGTAATGTGTCATATGCTAGGAATAGGCCCAATAGGCACACGGTCAAATGTGTGAATGATCCACTATATCCGCCTATGTCCATATTCAATCAACCAGGCCGATGTTCTAAGGATGTTAGAAAGAGAAGTTTGAGTGATATGGAGTACAAGTCAGCTACACTTCATGTGTTGCCAAATTGTCCCGAAGTTGTACCATTTCTCAAGTATTGATTTTGTAGTTATCAAAATATAAAATTTACTGTGATTACATCTCAATGCAACTACTAAAAATATTTGATGTGTCACAGTCACTTCGTGGGTCAATTTGGCCATGATGCTGTATATACGACATTTGATATGTGGTTCAAACAATTTGTAAGTTTATCCTTACAATATTCTAACACTATGTAGGTAAACAATGTTTGGAAGTTATGCTAACTTATGAATTTTTTTAACAATATGTAGGTAAATGATCCAAATAATAATGCAAATCAATTTTTGAAAGATATATCTTGGGGACCTGGGCTTGAGGTCACAACAATGTCTAAGTGCATTGTGAATGGTTATAAGTTTCATCCATAGGATTGCTCTAAAAATAAAAATAGCAACAACAGTGGGGTGTAGGTTCAAGGTGGTGATGGAAACCAAGTTAGAGATATTAATTATTATGGTGCGCTCAAAGAAATAATAGAACTAGAATATACAGGTTGGCCATTTAAGAAATTCAGACTCTTTAGATGCAAGTGATTTGATCCAAATCCAACAAGAGGTACAAGAGTACACAATCAATACAACATAATTGAGGTTAATCATACAAGGGAGTATGATCGTTATGATCTTTTCATAACTGCACATAATGTTAGGCAAGTGTATTATGCTCCTTATCCATTGTGGCGGAATAAGTCCGATTAGTGGGTTATACTAAAAACTAAGCTTGTAGGTAGGGTGGAAGTCGAGACTGTGTTAGATGTTGCATATCAAAACGATATCTCCAGTGTTTACCAAATAGTGGACGAACTTTTAGAAAATGAGTTGGAACATCCTGAACACATATTGGAAGAAGTTGATATAAATGAAGTAAGAATTATAGAAAACGAGGAAGAAGAATCAATTGATGAAGCTCAAACTAGTGAGGAAGAAGAATTCTCGGACGAGGAACAATACGTCGATGAGCTTTAAAAAGTTGGTTTCTTTAATAACTCTCGTTTATAGCTAGTTTCTTTATATGTTTCAATCTAAATATGTATTATATTATGCAGATGACAGGCAAGGGTCGAGGTAACAATGACCTTACTGGTTCTTGGGGTCGAGAAAAGGCTAGGAAACCAAAGAGGAGGGTAGAAGATAATACTCAATATTTTCCACACTCTTTAGAGATGTCTATGCCTATGCCTATGTCTTTGCCTCCAACCCAGGGATATTCTGAGCTGCCACAGCATCACAAGCCCCACACCTTCGTGCAGACACCAGGTCTTTCCTCACAGGGCCATAGGACTATACGTTCGACATACAGTCCACCTGCCTCACGACCACGTGGATCGCAGCCATCTGCATCCCATGGATCGCATCGACCCATGTCGCATCCACGTGGATCACAGCCATCAGTCACAACCACTAGGGTCACAGCAATCAGTGTCACAGCCACTTGCGGTTCATCCAACTATGTCGCAGTCACAAGGATTGCCTCCATCTTCATCAGGGACTCCATTTATTTTAGGCCTTCGCCTGCGAGATACTAGCTCTGACCCCCCTACACCTTCCACACATGCCTCTAATATACATGCTTCGGACGGTGATGCTGATGATGACGAGGAGGTACATTATGATCAATATGGCAGGATCATCATAGTCCCTGAGGGTGATGGGTAAGAGTTATTTGTTATTTTTATGTTTATTGTTTTGTACAATTTATACTGAGATATTAATGTGTATTTTTATTAAATTGCAGGTTCATCCTGAGTAATATTACTATGAGGATAATAACCAAAGCCACCAGAAAGCTTTATGATGGCCCTTATGCGACTTGGAGTGAATTACCATTCTCGCTAAAGGAGCAAATTTTCAATCAATTTAAGGTATAAATGTTCTTTTAAGCAGTATAATTATTTATATTTATGATATTCCCATATAATATTTAACTTTTAAAATACAGAGCAAGTGTGTATGGGAACACCGTTATAGCACGGAAGTGGCTGCAAATTTTCATCTCTAAGCTCGCAAGCAGTTGTCGCATAGTTTATCCAAAGCTAGAAAGTTGAACAGAAGCCTGACTGGTTGCTTCAAAATTTATGGGAGGATTTTCAAAGTCAATGGCTTACTACAAAGTTCTTAGAGAAGAGCGAAAAAGGAAAAAAAACTCACACATCTGAGAAGGGAGGATCCTTGCACGCTGGAGGTGCGATCAGCCTACGGACAATAAAAAGAAGATTGATACGTAATTGCTTAATTTATTTTAATTTTCAAAGTATATATATTCTGTTTACTAACTAAAATTTATGAGTTTTCAAGAAAAGAAGTTGGGGCGTCCGATGAACCAAGATGAGCTATTCAAGGAGACTCATATTGTAAAAAAGAAGAAAGAGACGGATCAAGAAAGGTGGGTCGAGGGCCTAGCCTCGACTGTACATGTAAGTTTTCACTTTTCATTGAGTATTTTGATTTACTTCTATATAATTTTGAAATACTAATTCAATGTAATTTTTCTTATAGGGTCGCTTCACAGCTGAAGTGGAGGAATTCATACGCAGTCAGCCACCTAATGAGTCGGGCGAGCCAATCCAACCTTCGGACGAGAATGCTGAAAGAATGTGGATGGAGTCTGCTGGCGGTCCAAAATGGGGGAAGGTATACGGGCTTCCTACTAAGAAATTCCATCGCTATAAGTGTGGAATGCAAGGAATAGCGGCATCCTCGCAAAGCGAGAAACTTGATGGGGAGAGCCTCTCCGTTATGCGGGAGACTGTGACAAAGCTCACATCCGAGCTAGAAATGGCCAAGGAAAGAGAAAAGCTTAGAGATGCTCAATACATTGGCATGCAAGCTCAGTGCCATGGCATGCAAGAGCAGCTCAAATCTCTCCTAGCTTCTGGAGGTTTTCCGATTCCCTAGTCTCGTGAGTCATCGCCAGAGGCTCGACTTCCCCGTGCTCGTTCCTCCCGTCCTCCCCGTGATCGTTCTTCCTGTCCTCGACAAGTAGACCCTTCTGTATACCGTCTTGGTGATGAAGGTTCATCAGACAGTGATGATAATGATGTAAAAAATACTCCTTGACTTTTATATACTTTGAACTAGACAAATAGAACCGGTTTTCGAATGGGCTTGTAATAAGCGTTAACTTAGTTTTGTTAGCTTAATGTGTTAGTTCTATTGAACTTTATACTTTGTTGGTTTTAATATTGTTGTTAATGTTGTTGTTGTTGTTGTTGTTGCTTGTAATAGGGAATTTGGTATGCTGGCAGGTGGTGTAGCTACCAAAACAGGCAGTTTCTGCCAAAATTATACCCAGAAAAGCGACCAACTTTGGTCGCTTTTCTATTTAAAAAAAATATTTTCTGGGCAATAGCGACCAAGTTTGGTCGCTAATTAACCCAGATTTCCTAAAAAGCGACCAACTTTGGTCGCTATTCTATTAAAACAAATTCTGGAAAATAGTGAACAATTTTGGTCTCTTATGTTTAAAAAATAATTAAATTCTTGAAATTAGCGACCAATTTTGGTCGCTTATGTTTATAAAAAATTAAAAAAATAGCGACCAACTTTGGTCGCTATTTTCCAGATTTTAAAATATAATATTTGGTTTACAGACCAAAGTTGGTCGCTATATTTTGATTAATAATAAATAAATAAATGTAATTTAAATATAGAGACCAACTTTGGTTGGTAAATTTATATTATTAAAATATTAAAGCGATCAAAGTTGGTCGGTATATTATTTACCCGGAATATTTGGTCCTTTTACCTTAGAGACCAAAGTTGGTCGCTCATTAGCGACCAACTTTGGTCTCTAAGGTAAAAGGACCAGCAAAAGAGCGACCAAGCCAGTTCGGACGCTTTTTAGTCGCTTTGTGACCTGTAAGAGACCAACTTTGGTCGCTTTTTGTGGTCACTTTTTTCCAGATTTCTAGTAGTGTTTGGCCCTCTAGCAGTGCATAGTTATCATTATGTTGGACCGGGCCGAGCGACCTCGGCATAATGTGCGCATGATATTTATGTGGATATAACTCCATAATTTACTCTGTTTAAATGCTTTGAAGTGCAAATTATTATATAAAATGACTTAAATTGATATATCGTTTTCTCCTAAATTCTGAGATTGTTATTATATTCATGCTAATCATGCTTGGTGCAAGCCTTATATATTATTGTTGATATTGACCTTAGTAAGTGTCAAGTCAACCCCTCGTCACTACTTCTTCGAGGTTAGACTGGATACTTGCTTGGTACATGTTGTTTATTTACTAATACTATGCTTCTGTACTTAATTGTACAGGATCTGAGGCAGGTGAATCTAGTTACCCCTCCAGCGCATGTTCCTGATTCCGGATCGAGATTTCACGGTGACCTGTCCCTTTTGAGCCGTTCTGCAACATACCGGAGTTCTATTCTTTTGTCATTAATTATATATTGTTCATTCTATTTCAGGCAGTAGAATAGTGGCATTTTGTATATTCGACTAGTTGCACTAGTACTTGTGACACTAGTTCCTAGCACACACTGTAGACTATCATTTTTGGGTTGCATTTCTATTGTTATGGAAATTTTGATTTTCGATATGTTAAAATATAAGTTAAGTGAATGTTGGAAATGTTTAAATAAAACAATTGAGAGCTCACTAGTTAATTAGGATTGGCTTGCCTGAGAATGGTGTTGGGCTCCATCACGACCTATATTGGAATTTGGGTCGTGACATTAGAGACCTGTGGGTATATTTGGACGGGGTCCCGGGTGGATCGGGTGTGTTTCGGACCACCCGGAATAAGTTAGAGTTGGCTAAAAACTGTTGGTGTGCTTCGCGATCGTGAAGAAGGAGTTTTGGAGGGGCACCTGATTTCCCTACGCAAACGCGACGAGAGGTCCACGATCGCGAAGGAGGACCTGGCTACTTTTCGCGAACGAGGAGGCAATATCGCGAACGCGAAGAAGTAGGGGTGTGCATTCGATTTTGACCCTTATCAATAATTACTTATCGATTATCGATTTGTACATATACTTATCGTTATCGTTTCAATAAGGTTTCGATTTTTTCGATTTATCGATTTTTGGGGCTTATCGATTCAGTTATTGATTACACCAATAAGAAAATTTGCGGGATTCCACGGAAAGTATATCTCTATAAACAGGCCTAACTAATATGGACAAAAAGAAGCTAAAATAAGACGAACATCGTTTATAACATAAAAATTGTGTCAACAAGCACATGCAATGAAACTAAAGTAAGGGATCAAATGTATGCCACCAATACTCCAACGGTATAAAAAAAATACATCATCGCAGCTAATTCTATTTTCCATTAATTTGAACTTCATTCCCTTAAGCTTTAAATATGATCATTCCTTAAAAGTGGTAGAGGAAATAATAGGGTTAGGGACTTAGAGTAAAGGGAAGGGTATTATAGAATAAGGGTAAACAAAAATTATTTTTTTTGTCTTTTTAGTATATCTTATCGGTTTATCGATAAACCGATAACCGAAGAGGCAAAATCAAAATCGAAATCGATAACTCGATAAGGAAAATTTCGAAATCGAAATCGATAAATCTTTAAACCGATAACAAATAATCGATTCGATTTATCGATAAATCGATTTGAATGCACACCCCTACGAAGAAGGAAGGAGAGGCGTGGGGCTGGTAGGCGATTAGCCTTCGCGAACGCGACTGGTGGAACGTGAACGCGAAGGGCAGGGTCGTTGGTCATCACGTACATGTCTATGGGGTTGCAAACGCGAAGAGGACCTGGCCAGCTGGGACGAATTGGCCTTCGCGATCCCGTGGCATTTTTTGCGATTGCGAATGAGGAACCACTGGGCAAACTTGGATTTATTACGAGACTTAGCCTCTTTTCTCTCATTTTACACTTGGTTTTGGACGAATTTGAGAGCATTTTATGGGGGATTTTCATCAACATCACAAGGCAAGTGATTCCTATCAATTCTTGAGTTAAATACATGGATTATAGGTAGATTTAACATGGAAATTAGAGAAAATTTGTGGAATTTTTGTTGGAACCTAGGGTTTGGTAAAAAATGGGATTTGACCATGAAATTGATGATGAAATTGAGAATAAATTATATATTTGAGTTCGTAAAGTCATTGGTAACGTTATCTTCAAAAAATTTCAGAATCTAGGCATGTGGACTTTGGGGGTGACTTTTATGGACTTTCCGAATTTGGTTGAAAAATTAATTTAATAGTTAAATTATGAACTTTTGAACATATATTGATTAGTTCATATGAATTTTGAATAGTTTCAGAACGCGCGGCATAGTTTGGGGATTTCTAGTGAGGTTAAGAGCCAGATAGTGAACTTGGAAGCGAGGTAAGTCTCTTGCCTAATATTGTAAGAGGTAATTATCCATTTAGGTGAATTATTTTTTGTGTGCTACTTGTTGTGGGAGCTAAGTACGTGCAAGGTGACGAGAGTCCGTACGTCGCTATATTCATGTTATGTTCGGGTAGACTTAGCTTCACATCATGCCTTAAATGTGTTATTTGAATTTATTCTGTGTATTTTATTTTCTTAATTTATGAATGAGATTGAGGTTAGAATATATTATTGATTGAGCCTCTTACTTTGGAAAATTATGGAATATTTGATGAACAATAGATCTGTGTCTTCTTGACTCGCATGTATTTCGCGAGTGAGGTAGTTTCTCTACTCTTATGGGATCAGGTCATTTGTGTAGGTAGTGTTGTATATTACTCTTATAGGAACGGTCCATTTGCCTCGGAGATACTGTATATCACTATTCTTATAGGATCGGGCCGTTCACCTCAACAATATTAAATATCATTTTTCTTATGGGAACGGGTCGTTCGCCTTGGCAGACTCGTGCTTAATACTTGAGATTGGATTTGGTTTAATTTCAACAGAGTTCGTGCCTTCGATGTTGGTTATGACATTTTAGTTATTTTATATAGATCCATGTTGGAAATTACAATTAATATTTTATCTGTTTTGATGCTACTTGTTGTACCTCCTCTATGTCTACTTTATGTATTTTATTACTGTTTGACCACTAGTAAGTGTCAAGTCAACCCCTTGTCAATACTTCTTCGAGGTTGTAATGACCCAATCGGTCATTTTGTGTAATTGCACCAAGTTTTCCCTTTTGATGCTTCACACATATGTGTTTATAATTTTATAACCTGCGGGGTCGGTTAGTTTTATTTCGGCAAGCTTTCAAATTGATTTGGAGCCTTTGATGCTTGACTTAGAGGTCTAAATTAGAAAATATTGATCAAACTTTGACTTTTGTGAAAATGAACCCATAACTGTGTTTTGATTACTCCGATAGCTTCTTATCATGATTTCGGACTTGGGGCGTATGTATGGAATTGATTTTGGAAGTTCGTAGGATGAATTATGTTGATTTGCCAAAATTTGGCAATTTGAAGCTAAAAGGTTTGATCGTAGGTTGACTTTTAGCTATCGAGCTCAAAATTTGCTTTTGGGACTTGGAATACGTCTGTTATGGTATTTAGAACTTGTCTGCAAAATTCGGTATCATTTGGAATTGATTTGATAGGATTTAGATGTTTAGTTGTAGTTCTATAAGTTCTGAAAATTTATTTTGAAATTCATGCATTTTAGTGTTTGATTCGTAGTTTTAAATGTTATTTTTGTGTTTTGATCGCAGCAGTGAGTTTGTATGAAGATTTTAGACTTGTGTGGATATTTGTTTTGGATCCTCGAGGGCTCGGAAGAGTTCCTGACATGTATCAGAATGGTTTTGAACTTAAAATAAACTACTGGTGTGTTGGTGCTCAGTTATCGCAATTGCGAGCACCAGCTTTGCAATTGCAAAGGTGACAGTAGGGGGTCAGACATTGCAAATATGACTTCCCCTTCGCATTTGCGAAGGCATTGGGATTTTATCTTGGTTCGCATTTACGAACAAATGTTCGCTTTTGATATGATGGCTACTTCACAATTATGAAGCCTTTTCTCGCAATTGCAAGGATGCATGAGGCTATCAGGGTTCGCAAATGCGTACCCTGTGTTGCAAATGCGACATCTACAGCTGGTTAAAGGATTGGGAGACGGGATTTTAGAAAACATTCTCTTATTTTTTAACCCTAGACTCGGTAGGAAACGATTTGAAAAGGAGATTTTCACGTACAAACTTTGGGTAAATGATTCTAATCTATTTCTAATCATATTCTACCAGTATATCATGGATTTTAGCATCAAAATCATGTGAATCAAAGTGAAAATTTGTAAAATTTTGTCAAGTTTTTGAAAAATAAGATATTGCATTTTTAGAGTCGATTTGGACTCATTTTGAAACTAATCACATATATGAGCTCGTGGGGTCATGGGTAGTCGAAATCTACCATTGGACCGGGGTTTGATCGGGCGGGCCCTAGGTTGACTTTTTATTGACTCTTTGAGAAAAGTGTAAAAATCTTAGTTTTATCTATTGTAATTGATTTTTCTAGTATTGTTTGATGATATGAATTCCATTTTTGTTAGATTTGAGCCGCGCGGAGGCGAATTTTAAGGGAAAGCTAATTCCGAATGTTGAATTGGCCTAGTTGAAGTAAGTATCTTGACTAACTTTGTATAGGAGAACTACCCCTTAGGATTGATATTAAACTATTGACTAATTCATTTATGCTCTGTGAAAGTCGTGTACGCAAAGTGACGAGTGGGTACACAGGTATGCTGTATTTGACCATTTTAGGCTACTTAGACTATTTTCATGCTTTAATAGAAATTCCATATCATGTTCTAAATTCTCATAGTCAATCTATCCCTATTCGTGTTAGTCTATCCTTACATGCCTTAATTGACTTGTTTAACACTTGTTTTACATACTACTTGATAAATTTCTCTTATGCTATAGTTGAACTTGTCACCTCTTTTATTGTTACATGCTATCTCTTCATTGTCTTCATATAATCTCCTTCATTATTGATTATCATTACTTGATGTTATTGTTCATGTTATCTCTTTCTTGTTGATTTCCATTATTTGAAGTCGTTGTTATACGTTATCTCTTCCATTGTGAGTTATTCTTGTTTAATATCATGGTTATACATTATCCCACGTGGAGTTATTGATGTTGAAGTTGTGAAATCCATTATCACGTTGAGGCAAAATTGTTATTGTGGAAACATCTTCTTTGTTGAGCCTTTTACATTCATTGTTATTGTTGATATTCTTGTACCCGTTGTGGTGGAGCCATGGGCTATAGTTGGGAAATGTTGATATTATTGATTGTTGGCAAGTTGTGATATGTGGGCACTTGTGGTGCGAGTTGTTATTGTAATTATGTGATATTGACATGCATACGGCGGTATAAGGCTTGGGGTTAATGTGCATGCGGGGGTATAAGGTGGGACTTATGTGCGTGTTGCTTGCAGGGGGACTATGTGAAGCCATGCGGCGTCATAAGGTGGGCTAAAGTGCGTGTAGCTATTCTGGAAAAACTATTTTCAAAACCTATTTTAAATGTATGGCTCACGCAGTGGTATAATGAAAGATTGTGATTGAGATTGTGAATTGTAAATAGAGACGGTACCTCAGTTGTGATTCTTGATGTATATATACAGGTACCTCGGTGGTGATCCTTATTGTACACTAGGCGGTACCTCGTTGTGATTCTTGTTGTTTTGTTTTTTCTTCCTCATTCTATTAGTTATTGTCCATATATGGTCATTATGGTTCTCTTCAATTGATTTCTTTGTGTTATTTCCATGCTTACAATTTCGGTATTAGTTCATGCTATTCACTTGTTTCGTATCAGTTGTTTCTCTATTTTCCATTATTTATCATTGTTATGTTTTTATACTATTTATTTATATCCTAGTAGGTGTCTTGACATGTTCTCGTCACTATTCTACCGAGGTTAGGCTTGATACTTATTGGGCACTATTGTGGTGTACTCATACTACACTTCTGAATATTTTTTGTGCAGATCCAGGTACGTCCGCTCGTGCCGGTCATTAGAGATCATCAGTTAGCTGCTTTACAGAGACTTCAAGGTATGCTTGCTCGGCGTCCGCAAGCCTCGAAATCACCTTCCAATATTTTTTATTTGCTGTTGTATTTTCTTTAAGACAGTAATGTAGTAGTTATTCTAGTTTTACTATGTAGAGCATATGAATCAGTCCCACGGATCTTGGAGAGTGTATTATTTTTGATTTCGTTTTCGGAAGTTTATATCAGTTATTCAACCTTGTTTTAGTATTCTATTAATTATTTCCATCAAGTTATTATTAACCGTTAGGCTTACCTAGTGGTAGAGGTTTGGTGCCATCACGACATCCTAAGGTAGAAATTGGGGTCGTGACAAGTTGGTGTCAGAGCTCTAGGTTCATAGGTATTACGATCATAAGTAGGTTTAGTAGAGTCTTGCGGATCGGTACGGAGATGTCTGTACTTATCTTCAAGAGGCTACAGAACTGTTAGGAAAACTTCACCTCTTTGATTCCTTATCGTGCGAATTGGTTTACTTCGAAAATTGAATCTTTGTCTTTCTATTCTCTCAAAGATGGTGGGGACGCGCATTTTTGGATCTGATGAATAGACACCCGAGGATGGGTATGTGGCACAGTTAGATCACATGCCCGAGTTGTGATAGAGAAGCCACTAGTAACTCCAGTTGGGGGACAGACACCTGAGACACCTGTTGCCACCTAGCACTTCAGGAGACCCTCACGCAGTTCTTGATCATGTTCGGTACCTTAGTTCAGGCGGGGTTGATTCCACTTGCGCCAGCCATATCATAGGCTGGGGGAGGAGCTTAGACTACCATGGACCGTACCTAGAGCGGCAGGTCTAGGTTGATCAGGAAGGCCCCAGAGGTTATACCTGTACATCTTGTTGTTTTAGTTCAACTTGTGGTTAGGGCAACAACATCTGAGGTATCTTAGACTTGAGAGGTTCAAGAAGTATCACCCTCCTACTTTAAGTGGTTTAGCTTCAGAGGATGCACATAGTTTTCTTGAAGAGTGCCACCATATTCTCCGCACTATGGTATTGTGGAGATGAGCGGAGTTGCTTTCACTACTTTCCAGTTGTCCATAGCGGCATATCAATGGTGGTAGATGTACGAGGAGGGTAGCCCAGCCGATGCAACTTCACTTACATGGACTCGGTTTTCAGAGTTGTTCTTGAGAGAGTTTGTTCCTCAGACCCTTCAGGATGCATGAAGCAAGGGTTTGAGCACCTATGCCAGGCTATTATGACAGTGTCAAAGAATGCTGTCCGATTCAGTAATTTGTCCAGACATACACCTACCTTGGTTTCTATAGTCTGAGAGCGAGTCCCTCAATATCGAGGGGCTCAATTATGGTATTAGGTTCAGCATAGCTCAAAAGTTGGAGACAAATACCCCCATATCAGCAGGTGGTAGAGATTGCATGAAGGTTGGAGGGTATGCAGGGCGGTGAGAGAGAGGACATGTAAATAATAAACATCCAGTCATAAACAAGCATTAGATTAATTATCCATAAGGTTTACATACTAGGGTTGAGTCATAACCTTAGAGAAGATCTAGTTACTCATAATAGAAATTGAAGAAAATAAAGAAGAACTAATTAAGCCATAATACAAGATTAAAATGATAAACTAATGTGATTTCACCCCAAAATTATCACAAATTACCAAAAGTAGTAAACTATACGGCTACAACTCAAAAAATTATAAAATTTGCCCTAAAAAGTGTTTCCCGTCTATTTATAGTGGTCCAAAATTTGCTGACAAAAATTCCCTTCGGGAGTTTCTGCGGCCGCACAATTCCATGTGCAGTCCACACTTTGCTTGGTTCTTTATGTGGAGGATTTATACAGCCGCACAATATGGTCTACGACTGCACTTCAGCTTTTGCAGTCGCACTTTTCCTTTTGTTGCTGCACTTTTGGTAAGGCTTCACAGTTGTTCGCTTTGCACACTCTCTTAACTTTTTGAATTCTTGTCAGTGCGATCATGTTTTTCGACCTCATAAATTGTGTGTGGTTTGCACTTGTTTCAATCATCATCTGAGCTTCAACATCAGATCTGCAGCCAGAGAGATAATTCTACTGTCTGCACTTTCTTCTGCGGTCATAGAATTACTTCTGCGGGCCGCACTTTTGGCCTGCTGCACTTCTTATTGCTTTATGAGATGGAACACTCCTTTTTGAATTATATTTCTTCATCGAAGTCCAATTCACCAACATTCCTTCAATTTGCACAATTTCATTAGTTTCGGAAACAAAAGCCAACACTTTCAGACTAAAACTAAAGCAAGAAGGTATTAAAAAGTGGTTAAAGTCCATACTTATCAATCAGCAGTAGATTCGCTTGTTGGACCGAGTTGCGAGAGGCGAGGTAGAGCTGCATTCTTGTCACGACCCAGAATTCCCGCCCTCGGGAGTCGTGATGGAACCTACTAATGTAAGCTAGGCAAGCCAACTTTTGAACAATTTACCTATTTCCCATTTTAATCCTTTAACAATTATGAGCAATAACTTAAAGACAACGGAATTTGAAACAAGCGGAAGAAATACAATAAAACTACTGAGTATATCCAATACAACTGTTTAAATAAGACTATCCCGAACTGGAGTCACAGCTTCACAGACGATCTAAGAGTACTACATACAAAGTCTGAAAGATAAATGATACACTGTTTCTGAAATAAGTAAATGAAACAGGAGGAAGGGATAGAGGGAGACGCCAGGGCCTACGGACGCCCGCAGGACTACCTTGGATCTCCATGTGGACTGAAGGCAGCCACCCAAGCTAAGGTCCAAAAGTTGCTGCTCCGAGATCTGCACACAGTGCAGAGTGTAGTATCAGCACAACCGACCTCATGTTATGGTAAGTACCTAGCCTAACCTCGGCGAAGTAGTGACAAGGCTAGGACTAGACTACCAAATAAACTTGTGTAGTTAAATCATCTACAACAGAAAAGAAGAACATTAATGTACAGTCAAGTATGGGAAGGGGAAACATGCTGTGAGGAAACATCAATTAAAAATAGAAAGACAACGGGTAAATAAGAGGAACACCATATCCCAGTTATCAACAAGAATCAAGAATCAATACGTGCACGGCATCACCCTTCGTGCTTTTACTCTCGTTCTTACCAAAGAATCAATATAAATTGCACGGCATCACCCTTCATGCTTTTACTCTCGTCCTCACCATATAATCAATATAATCGGCAAGGAATTGTACATCGTGTGGCATGGCATCACCCTTCATGCTTTAAACTCTTCCTCACAAAAATCATACACGGCATCACCCTTCGTGCTTTAACACTCTCTCACCAAAACAATACACGGCATCACCCTTTGTGCTTTAACACTCTTCCTCACCCAAACAACAATCACAAGCAATAGGGCCAGGAAATAATGAAATTACAATAATGATCCCGTCAAGGGAACAATAGTTCAACAATCAAGTCCCGGCAAGGGAACAACATCAAAATATCAACATCCCGGCAATGGAGATAGCATCAAAAGCAATAATATCCCGGCAAGGGAGACAACAATATGATTCTCTCCTCTTTTTCAATTTTACTTCATAACTCACTTCACAACTCGAGCCAATGCTCTAAAAGAATTCAATTTCCACTTACGCTTTTACCTTTCATTATACAACTTGAGCCAACGCTCCTCAATGTTCAAATGTCACTATTACTTCAACAAACTTTGCCCAACCATAGAAATCATCGCCAAGGCATGAATAATACAATGAAGTCATGATAATCATAATATAAAACTCACGGGCATGCTTGACACCAACGTATAGATACTCGTCACCATGCCTATGCGCCGTACTCAACAAATACCACATAGCAAATAAGACTCGACTCTTAATCCCTCAAACTAAGGTTATACCAAATACTTATCTTGATGCCACGAACACAATTCAAGTCTCAACTATCCCTTTACCTCTTGATTCCACCACCAATTCGCTCGTATCTAGCCACAAGTTACTTATTTACATCAATAAATGATAAATGAATAAGTTCTAATGCATGAAAATAAGTTTTCTAAAGTTTTACCCAAAAAGTCAAAAATCGCCCTGGCCCACATGGTCAAAACCCGAGGTTCGAACCAAAACCCGATTACCCATTAACCCAAATATATAATTTGTTTTGAAATATGACCCCAAATCGAGGTCCAAATCCCCAAAATTTGAAAAACCTAGGTTCTACCCAAAACACCCAATTTCCCCCATGAAAATCATTGATTTTGAGTTGAAATCATGTGAAAAGATGTTAAGGATTGAAGAAAACTAATTAGAAATCACTTACAATCGATTTGGAGAAAAAATTGCCTTTGAAAAATCGCCCTAGAGTGTTTTGGTTTTGAAAGAGTGTGAAAAATTGTTGAAATGCGTCTAAGTTATGAATTTACAGGTCTCTGATATCGCAATTACGACCAGGGTTCGCAATTGCGAACCCTTTAGAATTCTGAGACCTTCGCATTTGCGAACAAAATGTCACATTTGCGACCAAGTCAATTTTCCGGTCTTCTTCGCATTTGCGATAGACCTCTCACAAATGCGAAGTCGCATTTGCGATACAGGAGTCGCATTTGCGACTAAGGCGGTAACTGGGGGGCATCGCATTTGCGATAGGCACCTCGCATTTACGAAGTAGTGCTGGCTTGGGCTATTTCGCATTTGCAAATCAGCCTTCGCATTTGCGAACTCGCATTTGCGAAGCCTGCAGGCCTGCAATATACCAGTTGAAACCTGCAATTTTCCCAAGTCCAAATTCCACCTCGTGGCCTATCCAAAACTCACCTGAGCCCTCGGGGCTGCAAACCAAACATGCACACCAACCTAAAAACATCATACGGACTCGCTTGTGCATTCAAATCACCAAAATAACATCAACAACTATGAATTTAGCATCAAAACCATGAAATTTCTTAAGAACTTCAAATTTTTCAATTTTCTCAAATACGGTCCGATTCACGTCATTTCAAGTCTGTTTCTTACCAAATTTCATAGACTCGTCTAAAATCACATATAAGACCTGTACCGGACTCCGGAACCAAAATACAGGCCCGATACCATCAAGGTTTAAACACATTTCATTTCCAAAAACTCATAAATATCCTAGAAAATAATTTTCGTTAAAAAATTCATTTCTCGGGCTTGGGACCTCGGAGTTCGATTTTGGGCATACGCCCAAGTGTCACGACCCGGTTCGTCCTCCGTGAACCATCATGATGGAACGTAGTCTCTATGACTAGGTAAGCCTAAACTTGCGGAAGATAACCAAAACTTGCGGAAGTAAAACAATTTAAAATAGAAATAAGGCAAATAACAGTGTTAAATGTATCACTCGGCATACACCATATTTATAATGATCTCAAAACCAATATCTAAATCCAAGACCCGGAAACCCACGAATCACAAGCTAAGAAAAAGAAATACTACATAGCTCTAACTCTAGAATTTGTCTAATAAGAACAGAAAGTACAAAAGGGCTAAATATTAAAAGCCAGGAATAGAAAGGGACTCCTCGGTCTGCGGACGCGGTAGATGTACCTCGAAGTCTCTAAGTAGTCGCTTCCCTCAAGGATGGTAGACCTGAGTAGAAGTACCTGAATCTACACATGAAAAACATGCACAGAAAAGGCATGAGTACACCACAGCGGTACTCAGTAAGTGACAAGCCTAACCTCGGTTGGGTAGTGACGAAGAAGGTCAGGGCCCTACTGAGGTTAAATACAATATAAGTGTTAACAATGTGGAATAAAACAGTATAAATAAGTGCAACAGTAAGAAATAACATAGAATTGACAGAACAACAACTAGAATAGAGACAAAACAAACCACGAAAAGAAATACAGCTCAATACAGAGACAACAATCGAGGCACCTTCTAGGATACCGTCCTGTAGTCCCAATTACAATGTCCAGTGGATCTCCCGGATACCGTCCCGTAGTCCATCATATATATGTCCAAAGGATCTCGCAGGATTCCGTCCCGTAGTCCAACTATCAATGCGCGGGGATCTACCGGAATCCCGATCCATAATCCCTAATGTAAATACCCAGTATTGGGGGAATCTACCGGGTGCATTCTCATAGTTCCATATAACTGTGCAGGGGGATCTATCGGGAATCTAACTCATAGTCCCAAAGTAAATGTGCAGGGGGGTCTACCGGGAATCTAACTCGTAGTCTCAAAGTAAACAGACAAGGGGGAGCTACCGGAATCCCATATCCGTAGTCCCAAAATAAATACACAGCAGCAGCAGGAAGATAAACAGAAATGACAAAATTTCATATTAAGAAAATAAGTGATTCTAGCCTAGCATGCTGCACAGAATTCAAGTAAGGTAGGTTGAATCAAATAAAGCAATTAAGTTACTTAGACATGTTTTCCTAAGCTAACAACAGGCTTAATAGTGCAAGAAATAGAAACAGGAAAGGAAACATACTAGTATTTACTTAAAGAAAACCGGATTTCCGACAATTAGCACAAGTACGCACTCATCACCTCATGTACAAGGCATTTCAATTACCAAATAAACCAATCCTATGGGGAAGGTCCCCCACACAAGGTTAGACAAGCCACTTACCTCGAACCGGCTCAAAATCAACCCAACACCACGTCTTTGCCACGAGTGCCCGACTCCAAATGGCCCAAATCTATTCAATTCAATTGCATAATGTAAATAACACTTCAAGTAACTGATTCTATAATTAAATTCTAAGCCAATACGCGAAATTATGTAAAATAACCAAAATGCCCCTCGGGCCCACGTCTCGGAATCTAGTAAAATTCACATTTTCAAAATCCTCATACCCTCACGAGTCTAACCATACCAAAATTATCCAATTTCGATACCATTTGGTCCTTCAAATCATCATTTTACATTTTTGAAAGATTTCACAAGTTTTCTTCCCAAATTCCATCCCAAATCACGAATTAAATGATGAATTCAATGATGGATTCATGTACTCTAGCCAAATCTGAGTTAGAATCACTTACCCCTATGAATTTCTTGAAAAACCTTCGAAAAATCACCAAAATCCGAGCTCTCTAAGTCAAAATATGAAATAAAACCCAAAACCTTGTATTTATAGAGCACCCCTCAGATTTCCACCACTCCGGACCGCACAAAAACGAGTGTTGTCTACACAAAACAAGTGTGGTCCGCACAAAAACGAGTGTTGTCTGCACAGGTTTTGACTGCAGTGACAGGCTTTAGTATTTTAGCCATACCTTTCTCTACGGATGTTCAAATTGTGATTTCTTTACCTTTCTGGAAACTAAACATGAAGGACTACAAATTTCTTTTTTGAATCATCCCAAAATTCCTTGTAGATCAAACGTTATGAGCTTCCAAAGTAGGACCAGTGAAATTTTCCTCACCGCGGACTGCACTGCATTTTGTGCGGCCGCACAGCCCCCACCGCGGACGCACTGGATTTTGTGCGGACCGCACTGGTGGGTTCCGAGTCCTGCAACTCTTCTGGACCTGCAACAGCTATGATTTTCGGCCTAAAACATCCCGGAACTCACCCGAGTCCCCGGGACTTCAAACCAATGTTACCAACACATCCCATGGCATCGCTCAAACTTGTTCAAAACTTCGGAATGCTCACAACAACATCAAATCACCAATTTAACATGGGATTCAAGCCTAAGAACTCCATGAACTCTTAACTTATGCTTTCGATCAAAAAGTCTATCAAGTCTCGTCCGAATGGCCTGAAATTTTGCTAGCACGTCACATTCAACACTACGGAGCTACTCCAATTCTCGGAATTTCATTCCGACCCTTAGATCAAAATCTCTCTATCGGACTTGAAACTTCAAAAATTCGACTCTCGCCATTTCAAGCCTAAATTAGCTACGGACCTCCAAAATACAATCCGATCACGCCCCTAAGCTCGAAATCACCCAACGGAGCTAGCAGAACTGTCGGATTTCCATTCCGAACCCGTCTTCACACTGTTTTGACCACGGTCAACTTTCCAACACTTAAGCTCTCATTCTGGGACTAAGTGTCCCAAAGCTCCCCGAAACTCAAAACCGAACATCTCGGCAAATCAAAATAGCAGAAATAAACTCAGGAAAGCAATTAATAGGGGATCGGGTCATTAATTCTTAAGATGATCGGCTGGGTCATCACATCCTCCTACACTTAAACATTCGTTTGTCCTCGAATGAGCATAGAGACATACCTGAAGTAGTGAAAAGATGAGGGTAACGGCTGCGCATATCCTGCTCGGTCTCCAAGGTCGCCTCCTCGACCGGCTGGCCCCGCTATTGAACCTTCACCTATGCAATGTTCTTTGACCTCAGTTTTCTGACCTTCATGTCCAATATTGCCACTGGCTCCTCAACATAAGATAGATCCTTGTCCAACTGGACTGAACTGAAATCTAACATGTGCGACGGATCGCCGTGATACCTCTGGAGCATCGAAATATGAAATACCGGATGAACTCCTGCCAAGCTGGGAGGTAAGGCAAGCTCATAAGCAACCTCCCAACACGCCTCAATATCTCAAAAGGACCAATAAACCTCGAACTCAACTTCCCTTTCTTACCGAATCTCATAACGCCCTTCATAGGCAAAACCCGAAGCAGAACCTGCTCTCCAACCATATAGGAAACATCACGAACCTTCTGGTCCGCGTAACTCTTCTGTCTGGACTGGGTTGTGCGGAGTCTATCCTGAATCACCTTAACTTTCTCCAAAGCATTCTGAACCAGGTCTGTGACTAACAATCTGGCCTCACCAGGCTCAAACCAACCCACCGGGGATCTACACCGCCTCCCATATAAAGCCTCATACAGTGCCATCTGAATACTGGACTGGTAGATATTGTTGTAAGCAAACTCTGCCAATGGCAAGAACTGATCCCAAGACCCTCCAAACTCAATCACACACGCACAGCGCATATCCTCAAGAATCTAAATAGTGCGCTCGGACTGTCCGTCCGTCTGAGGGTGAAATGTTGTTCTCAACTCCACTTGAGTACCCAACTCATGCTTAACGGCTCTCCAAAACTGTGATGTGAACTGAGTGCCTCTATCTGAAATGATGGACACTGGAATACCATACAGATGAAAAATCTCCCGAATATAGATCTCCGCCAGCCACTCCGAGGAATAAGTAGTACACACAGGAAGAAAATGAGCGGACTTGGTCAGCCGATCCACAATCACCCAAATAGCATCGAACTTTCTCAAAGTCCGTGGGAGTCCAACTATGAAGTCCATGGTGATCCGCTCTCTCTTCCATTTCGGAATCTCTATCTGCTGAAGCAACCCCCCCGGTCTCTGGTGCTCATACTTCACCTGCTGGCAGTTGACACACCGAGCTACAAATCCAACTATATCTTTCTTCATCCGCCTCCACCAATAGTGTTGTCTCAAATCCTGATACATCTTCGCGGTACCCGGATGAATGGAATACCGCAAGCTATGGGCCTCCTCTAGAATCAACTCTCGAAGCCCATTAACATTGGGTACACAAATCCGACCCTGCATCCTCAATACTCAATCATCACCAATAGCCACATCTCTGGCATCACTGTGCTGAACCTTGTCCTTGAGGACAAGCAAATGAGGGTCATCATATTGTCGCTCCGTGATACGATCAAATAAGGAAGACCGAGAAACCAAGCAAGCTAGAACCCGACTAGGCTCTAAAAGATCCAATCTCACAAACTGGTTGGCTAAGTCCTGAACATCCATCGCCATAGGCCTCTCCGATGCTGGTAAATAAGCCAAACTCCCTAAACTCTCTGCCCGGCGACTCAAAGCATCAGCGACCACATTGGCCTTGCCCGGGTGATACAAAATAGTGATGTCATAGTCTTTCAGCAACTCTAACCACCTTCTCTGACCCAAATTTAGATCCTTTTGCTTGAACAAGTGCTGCAAGCTCCGATGGTCAGCATAAATCTCACAGGGAATCCTGTATAAATAATGGCGCCAAATCTTCAAGGCGTGAACAATGGCAGCTAACTCAAGGTCATGAACAGGGTAATTCTTCTCATATATCTTCAACTGTCTGGATACATAGGCAATCACCCTACCGTCCTGCATCAACACCGCTCCTAGGCCAACCCTCGAGGCATCACAATAGACCGTATAAGACCTCAAACCTATAGGCAGTATCAAAATTGGGGTTGTGGTCAAAGCTGTCTTGAGCTTCTGAAAGCTCGCCTCATACTCCTTCGTCCACTGAAATGGAGCACCCTTCTGGGTCAACCTGGTCATAGGGGCTGCAATCGATGAAAACCCCTCCACAAAATGACGGTAGTAGCCAGCAGAACCAAGGAAACTGTGGATCTCGGTAGCTGAGAATGGTCTGGGCCAACTCTGCACGGCTTCTATCTTCTTCGAATCCACCTGAATACCCTCACTCGATACCACGTGGCCTAAGAATGCCACTGAATCCAACCAAAACTCACATTTCGAGAATTTAGCATATAACTTCTTCTCTCTCAAAGTCTGAAGCACAGTCCTCAGGTGTTGCTCATAATCTTCCTGACTCCGAGAATACACTAGAATATCATCAATAGAGACAATGATGAACGAGTCAAGATACGGCTGAAACACATTGTGCATCAAATGCATAAAGGCTGCTGGGGCATTGGTTAGCCCAAATGACATAACAAGGAACTCGTAATGACCATACCGACTCCTAAAAGCAGTCTTTGGGATATCTGGCTCCCGAATCTTCAACTGATGGTAACCTGAGTGCAAGTAAATCTTAGAAAACACACGTGCGCCCTGAAGCTGGTCAAACAGATCATAAATACGAGGCAAAAGATAACAGTTCTTCACTGTAACCTTGTTCAACTGACGATAATCAATACATACACGCATAGAACCATTCTTTTTCTTCACAAACAAGACAGGAGCACCAAAAGGTGATACACTAGGCCAAATAAAACCCTTATCAAGCAATTCATGTAACTGATCCTTCAACTCCTTCAACTCAGGAGGAGCCATACCATACGGAGGAATAGAAATGGGCTGAGTGCCCGTCAATAGATCAATGCCAAAATCAATATCTCTATCAGGCAGCATACCTGGAAGATCATCTGGAAACACATCAAGAAAATCCCTTACTACTGGGACTAAATCAACTGAAGGGGTATCAATACCGACATCTCTCACATAAGTTAAATATGCATCACACCCCTTCTCAACCATACCTTGAGTTTTAAGAAAAGAAATAACTCTACTGGGAGTGTGATCTAAAGTACGCCTCCACTCAACACGTGGTACACCTGGCATACCCAGCGTCACAGTTTTGGCGTGACAATCAAGAATAGCATGATGGGGCGACAACCAGTACATGCCCAAGATAATATCAAAATCTATTATGTTGAGCAATAATAAATCGGCTCTAGTCTCAAAACCACTAAGAGCAACCAAACACGACCGATAAATGCGGTCCACAATAAGAGAATCCCCCATAGGGATAGAAACATAAACAGGGGAACTCAAAGTATCCTGAGGTACACCCAAATGCGGAGCAAAATAAGATGACACTTAAGAGTAAGTAGAGCTTGGATCGAATAGAACCGATGCATCTCTATGACAAACTAATATAATACCTGTGATGACATAATCGGAGGCAACAGCCTCGGTACGGGCAGGAAGGGTATAGTATCTATCTTGGCCTCCCCCTCTAAGGCGACCTCTACCTCCTCGACCTCCATCTCTAGCTGGCTGAGAAGGTGGGGTAGCAACTGGAGTTGTAACCATAGCCTGAGAACTCTACGGGGCACGTTGTGGCTGAGAAGTCTGTGGAGGTGCACCCCTCCCAAGTCTGGGGCAATCCCTAACAATATGACATGTGTCACCACACTCAAAACAAGCTTTGAGAGGATGTGGTGGTTGTGACTGGCTAGGGTCAGGTCTGCTGGACTGACCTCTGAAAACACCCCGCGTCGGAGGTGCGCTAGACACCGGAGGTACATAATAAGGCTTCTGAGGCCTAGGAGGAGCTGGAATACCACTAGCTGTTGGAAGAACCAAATGAATAGGGAGGCTCATATAACCCCTGTCATGACGACCTGCAGCTAGGGTACAGGCACCAGAATAATGGCCCGACTCTCAAGACCTCTTGGCCTCCCTCTCCTCTTTCTCCCTAGCATGTATACCATCAATCCTCCTAGCAATGCTCACCACCTGCTGGTAAGAAATATCCATCTCCAACTCATGAGCCATGCTAGATCTGATGCTGGGAATAAGGCCCTCAATAAACCGCTGAACCTTCTCGCGGACAGTAGAAACCAAGGCCGGTGCATGTCTAGCCAAGCTGGTGTAACGGACAGCATACTCTGAAACAGTCATAGCACCCTGGCGCAAATACTCAAACTCTTCGCGCCATGCGTCCCTAAGGCTCTGAGAAACATACTCCCTCAGGAACAGATCTGAAAACTAAGCCCAAGTCAGTGAAGCAGCCTCATCTGGACTGTCTAGCTCATAGGTGCCCACCACTCATAGGCGGCTCCTCGAAGCTGGAAGGTAGTGAAAGAAACCCCTCTCGATCCTGAGATACCGATGGTACGGAGAATGTAGTAACACTCATCAAGAAATCCCAGAGCATCCTCTGATGCTAGACCACTAAATACATGAGGCTTGTACTTTTTGAACCTCTCAAGCCTCAACTGCTCATCCTCGGAAGCAGTTGCCCTGTCCTCGGGCTGAGCTGGCACTGCAAACGGTACAGGAATAATCTCAAGGACCTTCTCAACATGCAATCGCTGCTTAGAAGTGTGGGTGGTGAGAGTCTGTGCTCCTTCCCCAGCCTGAGATGTAGCTGCAGCAAGGGGAAGCAACCCTGCCTGAGCCAGAGTGGTGTACATGCTCATGAACTGTGCTAGAGTCTCCTGAAGAGCTGGAGTAGTAGTAGCAGTAGGCGAGTCAGGTGCCTGGACTCCGGCTAGATCTGCTAGTGGTACCTTGGCGGAAGCTCGCGTAGGTGTTCTGGCTGCACCACGTGCGCATCCTCGGCCTCTACCCCAGCCCCGGCCTTTGACGGCTACAGTAGGGGGCGCGGGTGCCCGATCATCTTGGGTAGCATGTGTCCACACCATCTGTGAGAGAATAGAAGACAGAAGTTTAGAATGGTGATGTCAAAATATTGCATGACAAGGAAATCAAATGAAGTGGAATTTTCCTAATAGTTATATAGTCTCTCGTAGATAAGTACAGACGTCTCCGTATCGATCAACGAGACTCTAATAAATCGACTTGTGATCCATGACTCCTATGAACCTAGAGCTCTGATACCAACTTGTCACGACCCCGGTTCGCCCTCCGTGAACAATCATGATGGCACCTAGTCTCTACGATTAGGTAAGCCTAAATTTGTGGAAGATAACCAAAACTTGCGAAAGTAAACCAATTTAAAATAGAAATAAGGCAAATAACAGTGTTAAATGTGTCGCTCGGTATACACCATATTTATATAGATCTCAAAACCAATATCTAAATCCAAGACCCGGAAACCCACAAATTACAAGCTAAGAAAAAGAAATACTACAAAGCTCTAACTCCGAAATTTGTCTAATAAGAATAGAAAGTACAGAAGGGGTAAATACTAAAAGGCAGGAACAGAAAGGGACTCCTCGATCTGCGGACGCGGTTGATGTACCTCGAAGTCTCTAAGTAGTCGCCTCCCTCAAGGATGGTAGACCTCAGTAGAATTACCTGGATCTGCACATGAAAAACATGCACAGAAGAGGCATGAGTACACCAACCCGGTACTCAGTAAGTGCCAAGCCTAACCTCGATTGGGTAGTGACGAGGAAGGTCAGGGCCCTATAGAGGTTAAATACAATATAAGCGTTAACAATGTGGAATAAAATAGTATAAATAAGTGCAACAGTAAGAAATAACATAGAATTGACAGAACAACAACAACTAGAACAGACACAAAACAAACCACGGAAAGAAATACAGCTCAACACAGAGACAACAACGAGGGCACCTTCCAGGATACCATCGTCCCAATTACAACTGTCCAGTGGATCTCCCAGGATACCATCCCGTAATCCATCATATATATGTCCGAAGCATCTCTCGGGATTTCGTCCCGTAGTCCAACTATCAATGCGCGGGGATCTACCGGAATCCCAATCCGTACTCCCAAATGTAAATACCCAGTATAGGGGAATCTACTAAGTGCATTCCCGTAGTTCCATATAACTGTGCAGGGGGATCTACCGGGAATCTAACCCGTAGTCCCAAAGTAAACAGACAAGGGGGAGATACCGGAATCCCACATTCGTAGTCCTAAAATAAATACACAGCAGCACCAGGAAGATAAACAGAAATGGCAAAATTTCATATTAAGGAAATAAGTGATTCTAGCCTAGCATGCTGCACAGAATTCAAGTAAGGTAGGTTGAATCAAATAAAGCAATTAAGTCACTTAGACATGTTTTCCTAATCTAACAACAGGCTTAATAGTGCAAGAAATAGAAACAGGAAAGGAAACATACTAGTATTTACTTAAAGAAAATCGGATTTCCGACAATTAGCACAAGTACGCACTCATCACCTCATGTACAAGGCATTTCAATTACCAAATAAACAAATCATATGGGGAAGGTCCCCCACACAAGGTTAGACAAGCCACTTACCTCGAACCGGCTCAAAATCAACCCAACACCACGTCTTTGCCACGAGTACTCGACTCCAAATGGCCCAAATCTATTCAATTCAATTGCATAATGTAAATAACACTTCAAGTAACTGATTCTATAATTAAATTCTAAGCTAATACGCGAATTATGTAAAATAACCAAAATACCCCTCGGGCCCACGTCTCGAAATCTAGTAAAATTCACATTTTCAGAATCCTCATACCCTCACGAGTCTAACCATACCAAAATTATCCAATTTCAATACCATTTGGTCCTTCAAATCATCATTTTACATTTTTGAAAGATTTCACAAGTTTTCTTCCCAAATCACGAATTAAATGATGAATTCAATGATGGATTCATGTACTCTAGCCAAATCTGAGTTAGAATCACTTACCCCGATGAATTTCTTGAAAAACCTTTGAAAAATCGTCAAAATCCGAGCTCTGTAGATCAAAATATGAGATAAAATCCAAAACCTCGTATTTATAGAGCACCCGCCGGATTTTCACCACTGCGGACCGCACAAAAATGAGTACTGTCCGCACAAAACCGCGGTCCGCACAAAAACGAGTGTTATCCACACAGGTTTCGACTGCAGTGACAGTCTTTAGTATTTTGGCCATAACCTTCTCTACAGATGTCCAAATTGTGATTTCTTTACCTTTCTGGAAACTAAACACGAAGGACTACATCTTTCCTTTTTGAATCATCCCAAAATTCTTTGTAGATCAAACGATATGAGTTCCGAAGTAGGACCAGTGAAATTCTCCTCACCGCGGACCGCACTGCATTTTGTGCGGCCGCACAGCCCCCACCGTGGACGCACTGGATTTTGTGCGGACCGCACTGGTGGGTTCCGAGGCCTGCAACTCTTCTAGACCTGCAACAGCTATGATTTTTGGCCTAAAACATCCCGGAACTCACCCGAGTCCCCGGGACTTCAAACCAATTGTACCAACACATCCCATGACATTGTTCAAACTTGTTCAAAACCTCGGAATGCTTACAACAACATCAATTCACCAATTTAACATGGGATTTAAGCCTAAGAACTCCAAAAACTCTTAACTTATGCTTTCGATCAAAAAGGCTATCAAATCTCGTCCGAATGACCTGAAATTTTGCAAGCACGTCACATTCAACACTACAGAGCTACTCCAATTTTCGGAATTCCATTCCGACCCTTATATCAAAATCTCACTATCGGACCGGAAACTTCAAAAATTCGACTCTCGCCATTTCAAGCCTAAATTAGCTAGGACCTCCAAAATACAATCCGATCACGCCCCTAAGCCCGAAATCTCCCAACGGAGCTAACGGAACCATCAGATTTCCATTCCGAGTCTGTCTTCACACTGTTCCAACTACGGTCAACTTTCCAACACTTAAGCTCTCATTCTGGGACTAAGTGTTCCAAAACTCCCCGAAACTCAAAATCGAACATTCCGACAAATCAAAATAGTAGAAATAAACTCGGGAAAGCAATTAATAGGGGATCGGGGCATTAATTATTAAGACGACCAGCCGGGTCGTCACACCAAGTCCCATATTTTTCTACGGACCCTCCAAGACCGTCAAATCACGGGTCCGGGTCCGTTTACCCAAAATGTTGATCGAAGTTAACTTAAATTTATTTTAAAGGAAATATTCATTATTTTCACAGATTTTTCATATATTGGCTTTCCGGCTACGTGCCCGGACTGTGTACGCAAATCGAGGTGATGCACAAAGAGGTTTTTAAGGCCTCAGAACACAGAATTTGTTTTTAAAACAAGTGACAGTTCTTGGCCGTAGTTTTGACTTGTATTTTCTTATGTACTGTTGTTTCAGTTCAGACAGTATTCTTATTTAGTTTATCAGACTTGTATTTCGAGGAGCTCACGACTCCGTATTTACCAGTTTCTGGGAGATCTACTTGTATTAGCAGTATTTAGTTATATTAGATTTCAGACTTATGCTATTTCTATAAGTTCCGTTGTTCTGGTTCTTTATTGTTATGTTTCGTCTTGTGTAGCCAGTGTGTTAAGCGCCATCACGACTAGTTGGGATTTTGGATCGTGACAGCAATATATAAAATTATGACAATTTTTATAAATAACTTTATAATGTATATGAACGAAAAAAATCCCTATTCCTTTCATCACCCCCCCCCCCCAATCCAACATCTCTCAAGCCCATAACTCCACTCCATCCAAGCTCTATTCACTCTACTACAGTGGCTGAAACTCAAATACTAACACAATCACAAAATCTCCACATAGTTATGCTACCATCTCCTAGTTAGGGTGGTGGGGTTAGAGTCAATTACTCAAATGGTCACTCAACTATCCCAAATTATCTACTAAAATTATTTTTCTTTCATTTATAACAACAAAGTCACCGAATTATGCCTATTGCACTCAGAAGGTCACTCAAATAGATTTTTTAAATTTTGGATTGTCAAATACCTATTTTACCCTCTAAATTATAAATATTTATCTTCTTTTTATTTTTTTTAACTTTTTAGTATTAACAACAAAAATTTAAGAATTTATTTACACAATTCAGAATGAAAGAAAATAAAGGTTGTAAAATATATATTCCATGCATGTAATATAAAAATAATTATTTAAATAAATATATTTTTATATATACATTATATATTCTTGAAAATTATGCTCAATTATATTATTATGTTTCTACCAACTTTTCGATGATACAAAGTTATGTCACCAGAAAGAAGGGGGACTATCTATATATGTAATGACCCGACCGGTCGTTTTTAGAATTAACGTCTCGATCCCCTATTAACTGCTCTCCCCGTGTTTGTTTATGCTATTGTGAGTTTCCGGGAAGATTCGTTTTGAGTTTCGGAGTGTTTTGGAACACTTAGTCCTTAAATGAGAGCTTAAGCTTTAGAATTTAGACTGTGGTTGGAGAAGTGTGAAAACGGCCTCGAAATGGAATTTCGTCAATTTCGTTAGCTCCGTTGAGTGATTTAGAGATTAGGGGTGTGTTCAAATTGTGTTTTGGAGGTCCGTAGATTATTTAGGCTTGAAATACCGAAAGTTAAATTTTTGAAGTTTCCGGATCGATAGTGAGATTTGGATATTGGAGTTGAAATCTGATTCCAAAAGTTGGAATAGCTTTATAGTGTTGAATGTAACTTATGTGCAAAATTTGGGGTCAATCGGACATGATTTGGTTGATTTCGGCATCGGTTGTAGAATTCTTGAAATTTCAATTCATTAGGCTTGAATTGGAGGGCAAATCGTGGTTTTAGCGATGTTTGATGTAATCCGAGGGTTGGACTAAGTTCGTATGATATTTAAGGATTGGTTGGCATATTTGGTTGAGGTCCTGAGGGCCTCAGGTGAGTTTCGGGTGGTTAACGGATCATTTTGGACTTTGGAAAGATAGCAGATTTTCTGGTATTTTTGTTGCAGAGATTTGTTTTTTGCGTTCACGAAGGGGAGCTCGCGTTCGTGAAGGTATTGCCAGTGGAAGGATCGCGAAGGCGAAGAGGAAAGATAGAACAGCTGGACCCTAAGGATTTCTTCTACGCGTTCGTGTAGAGGACAACGCGTTCGCGAAGGGTCTGGCAGGTGAAGCTACGCATTCGCGAGAGGGTACTCGCGTTCGCAAAAGAGAAAATTTGAGCAGTGGATTCTTGTGCTTCACGAACGCAAGGCTCTGACCGCGTTCGCGATGAAGGGCGTACCTGGGCAGATTTTAAAGTTAAAAAATAAGGGTTTTGAGATCATATCACAAAATTGAATTGGGAGCTCGGTAGAAGGCGAAATTTCAAGAGATTTTCAGAGGAAGTCATTGGATAATGATTCCTAACTCCTCTATGATTATATCCCACTAATCTATGCTTGATTTTATCATCTAATTTCGGATTTGGGGTGAAAATTGGGAGGAAATTGAGAAAAGTTCTTAGGCCTAACTTTGTGATTTTGATCGAGATTTTGGTATTGGATTTGAGTGATTTTGGTATGGTTAGACTCGTGAGTGAATGAGCGTTCATAATTCGTAATTTTTACCCGATTCCGAGACATGGGCCCGAGGAGGATTTTTGAGCGTTTTTCCATTTCCTTACCTTAGTTTCAATTCTTTTAGCTAAATTCTTTGTTTGTAGTTATATTTACATTATGAAATTTATTTGATTAGATTTGGGCCACTCGGAGTTGGATACTCGTGGCAAGAGCATGGTTTCAGGTTGATTTTGAGCTGGTTCGAGGTAAATAGTTTGTCTAACCTTGTGTAGGGAAACTCCCCTTAAGATTATGGTACTGTTATTATATGAGTGTCGTGTACGTGAGGTGACGAGTGCGTACACGTGATAATTGTTGAAAACCCCCATTTTCATTAAGTAAATATCTATGTTTTCTTGTAATTAAACAATACTTGTACTTGAAGCCTCTTGTTTAGTTTAGAAAAAGCATGTTTATGTGATCTAATGATTTACCTGCTTTAAGTGCTTACTTGTATTCTGTGCAGCATGTTTAGAGTAGAATTCCTGTTTATTCTCGAATAAAACTATAGATTCTTTCTTGAGACTGTTGTGTGTTTACTTTGGGACTACGGGCCGAAATCCCGGGAGATCCCCCTGCATGTTTACTTTAGGACTACGGATCGCTATTCCGGGAGATCTCCCTGCACGTTTACATTTGGGACTACTGGACGAGACCCGGGAGATTCCCTGTACTGGATATTTACTTTGGGACTATGGATTGGTATTCTAGGAAATTCCCCTGCATATTTATGATTCGGACTACGAGATGACATCCCGGGAGATCCTCTGCACATTTGTGTTTGGGACTACGGGACATTATCCTGGGAGATCCCCTATTGCTATCTCTGTGTACTGAGTATATTCTGTATGTGATTTACTCTTTATCGACTGTTAATATTTTTAATTATACTGTCGCACTTCATACTGTTTTACCTATATATATATAACCAGTAGGGCCCTGACCTTCCTCGTCACTACCTGGCTGAGGTTAGGCTTCGCACTTACTGGGTACCGCTGTGGTGTACTCATGCCCTTTCCTGCACATATTTTTCGTGTGCAGATCCAGGTTCTTCAGTACAACCGTTCTATTAGGGAGGCGGGCGATATCAGAGACTTCAAGGTACATCTGCCCTCTCTATTCTCCCATTTAGCTTTAGACTTCATGTACTTCCTTTTGATTAGACATTGGAGTTAGAATGCTATGTAGTTTTCTATAGCTTGTAATTTCATAAAATTTCGGGTTTTGGGAGTTTGATTCAGTATTGAGAGTATGTATTATATATGCCGAGCGGCATTTTTAAACTCTTTTATTATGTTTTTACCCGTAACTTGTCAGTTTTGTATTTCATTTCCTTTTTTCGCAATTTGTTAGGCTTACCTAGTCGTAGGGACTTGGTGCCGTCATGACAGTTCACGGAGGGATAACTTGGGTCGTAACATTATAAGGTTAAATATGCTATGTTAAGTAGTATATATATATATAATTGAGCATAATTTTCAAGAATATATAATGTATATTATAAAAATTCCTTTATTTAAATAATTATTTTTATATTACGTGCATGAAATATATATTTTACAACCTTTATTTTCTTTCATTCTGAATTGTATAAATAAATTTTTGAATTTTTGTTGTTAATACTAAAAAATTTTAAAAAAATAAAAAGAAGATTTTTTTTACTATGCTCATATTTTGTTATTCTAGCATTATATATGCTTAAATACTTTTTATTTTTTTAATTTATAAATAACACTTATTTATTCTATAGTCAAGCCCATAATGTAAATTAAAAAGGGGAAAATCATAATACTAAAAAATTTAAGAAGAAGATAAACATTTATAATTTAGAGGGTAAAATAGATATATGGCAATTCAAAATTTGAAAAATCTAGTTGAGTGACCTTGTGAGTGCAATATGCATAGTTCGGTGATTTTGTTGTTACAAATGAAAGAAATGTGACTTTAAGAGATAATTTAGGATAGTTGAGTGATCATTTGAGTAATGGACTGGGATGGTGGGCCACCTAATCCCTCCCGTCGAAATCGCCAAACGACTGGTTTTACAATACCACTTCTCTGTAACTTTCATTCTTCCTACTGATGGCCCCATCTCCAAATCTCAAAATACTTTCCTTCAGGGGCGGATCTAGCGTGTAGTATACGGGTTCTCGGGAACCCAGTAACTTTTGCGTAGACCCTATATTTTTGTTAAAAAATTTATTAAATATATATTTGTGAACCCAATTATTATTGTATATTAATTTGAAATTGCGACAGGAACTCATAAACTTAAAATCCTGGATCCGCCTCTACTTTCCGTTATGCCGTTTCCTCTGGCATTAATTTTCTACTTCTTCCACTAGTTAAGTTCGACGATTTTCACCCTGATGTGAAAATTAAAATGTGAATTTGCCATACTATTACTCATTTTCTTACTTATCTTCGTGCGGTATCTAAGTCTCTTGTTCGGTCCAAGAAAGTAGTGGCCTTTGTGGTTGGTTTATTTGGTACTGATGCATTTGATGTGGCGAATGTGTCCCCCTATATATTTTATCCTTCAAGGCTTCAACTGCTATGGCGTTACGTTACGTTGTCACTAGCCTTATATTTTCTTGTGAGTATAAAGACTTGCTCGAACCAGTTCATATTCCAGGTGAGTGGCGCATTCAAAATTTATGTTAATGGGTTTAAGGTGCTCAGTTAGATGAAAATATGATATTAAAACATACTTATACCCATTTCTTGCATTTTATATATCATAACATGTGTAGACCTCTACACAAGTTTTGAGGAAAGTCCCTTTTTCTTTTAGTTTATCGTCCAAAAAGGGTGAATCTTTACTTAAATTCTACAAAATTGTTCAAATTTGCCTTTCTTTAATAATTAAGATTAAAATATATCTGTCGTTATTAAATTGGTCTAAATTTGTCATTATTGTTCAAGGGCAGATGCTATATTGAACCATCGGTTTTATTTGAATCCAGTACTTTTGATGCATATCATAAATTTATGTTAAGATATACTCAATTGCAATAAATAATAGGTGTGAACCATAATATTAAATATTGAATTCAAAGCTAACAACCTTAAAGGTTGAACCCAAAAAAATTAACAACATACAGGCTGCATGTGGGAAGGATCTCCCCGACCAGTCTCATGACAGGAGAAGTGAGGCATACAAATGGGCTCTTCGCCATACGAAGAGGTGTAAAATGGCCGATGGCATAATCTTAAACAGATTCAAGGATTTGGAACCTGGAGGCTGGAGCTACTAAATCACTACAAGAGGAAGAACCTGGTATTTATAAGCCAACCATTTACGCAATTGGACGTAGATAATATCATCACGATCCTTCTTTTCATACCGCCCGCTAGTGATGGACCACTTATACTAATAGATACACATAGCAAAGTTGGTGACGAGTCATCACAATGTTTGAAATGGCTTGGAGGGGATCAGAACTCTACATTTCATTTGGGAGTGGTGGGACCCCTGCAACATAAGTATTGGTAGCTACTAAATCTCAACTATGAATTTAAAAATCGTGGCTAATACAGAACAATAGCCACAAGAATTAGAATTTCCTGGTTATTTACAAATTCGTAAAATTTGATAGCCACGAAATTAAATTGGTAAAGCTAATTCCTTATTTTTGTTATAATTACTAACAATCGTAGCAATAATTGCCTAAATAGCTATAAATTTATTGCTACAATAAAATTGCGTACCTAATTCATACACTTTAGCCACACATTAAAAGTTATTATAGCAATAGTAACCTTTTAGCCACAATAAATTATTTAAAATAAATATTATAGCTAAAGAAATACATTTGCTTTAAATTATAAAAAATTGTGGCAATAGGTAAATGATCTAGCCACAGATTTATTGCTATGACAAAATTATTGTATTGTTAGTTTTTGCTACAAACTGAAAGTTATTGTAGCAAAAGTAACTTTTTAACCATAATAAATTATTTAAAATACAATATTATAGCTAGATAAATATTTTTGCTTGAAGTTCTAAAAAATAACGACAATAATTGGCTTAATAGCTATAATTATTTTTTAATACAGACTGGTCTAGCCATAAATTTATTGCTCTGATAAAATTTCGTAGCCAATCATTAGCTTTTGCCACAAGTTAAAACTTTTTACAGTAATAATAACCTTAAAGGCCTATAAAATTATTCGAAACAAAATCTTGTAGCTAATAATGAGTATTTTTGCTTCAAACTAGAAAAAAATAAAAATAGTTGGCTTAGAAAAATGAAAATAGTTGCCATGACAAAATAATGAATATTTTTGCTCGATTATGAAAATCATGACAAGAGTTGTCTAACACTATTAGGTAACAAAATTGCGGACAATAGCTATTTAAACATTCTGCCCAGGCATTCAAATCTTTCTTCGCGAATGCGGTCAAAGCCTCGCGTTCGCGAAGCACAAACTTAAGTTGACCAAATTTTCCTCCTTCGCGAACGCGTCTAACCTCTCGCGAATGCGATGCCTCCAGACTCCAACCTTCGCGAACGCGGCTCCCCTTCTCGCGAAGGCAATGCTCAATGGCCCAGCCCTTCGCGAATGCGGGACCTCCCTCGCGAACGCGAAGGCCAAACCTTCAGCCTCACCTACTAACCCTTCGCAAACGTGAGGCTCCACTCGCGAACGCGAAGGTCAATTGTCTGCAACACCCAACAACAGATTTCTGCAACTTTCCAAAACATGAAATGGTCCGATTGACCACCCGAAACTCACCCGAGGCCCCCGGGACCTCAACCAAATATACCAACATAACTCATAACATCATTCAAACTTGTTTCATTGCTCGTAACACTCAAAACAACATCAAAACACCTAATTCGCATCGGATTCAAGCCTAAGAATTCCAAAATCTTATAAATTACGCTTTTGATAAAATAAAAAAAGTCTACCAAACCATGTCCGAATGACCTAAAATTTTGCACACACATCCCAATTGACAAAACGGAACTACTGCAACTCCCGGAATTCCATTCCGACCCTTATATCAAAATCTCACCTATCAACCGGAAAACGCCAAAATTTCAATTTCGCCAATTCGAACCTAAATCTACTCCGAACCTCCAAAACACATTCCGATCATGCTCCTAAGTCCCAAATCACCTCCTGAAGTTATCCGAACCATCGGAACTCACATCCGAGCCCTTTAACACATAAGTCAATATCCGGTTGACTTTTCCAACTTAAGCTTCCACAAAGGAGACTAAGTGTCTCAAACCTTAACAAAACCTCTCTGAACTCGAGCCAACCAATTCGATCACACATAGAGCCGATAAACAAAGCAATAAGAAGCAGAAATGGGAAAACGGAGTGATAACTCATGAAACGACCGGCGGATCGTTACAATTACAATAATATACAATATGACTTTGATCGAACTCATATTTTATATTATTGCAATGTGCATGTCATATACTCTATTACTTTTAAATAAGTGCACCTTTTTATTTCAAAAAAGTATTCATATTGAGGACTTTAATTATTGTAGGATATTTATGTATATGGTCCTTAATAATTTTTACATCACTTATATATATATATATATATATATATATCTCATATATTAAAGAGCTTTATTGAGGGAGGGTTGGTGCATTTAGTAAATGACCAAAGGCTCGAATTATATACAAGAAACATATTTAACACTACAAGAAAATAATAAAAATCTTAATGAAAATTGATATTTCGTAGCTACATAATCACGGATTTACAATGAATTTATGGTTTTATCACTAATTAAAATTTTTATATTGAAATAATAAGTTTTACAATTAATAATAAAATTTATTGCTAATTTTTGCCCCCATATATGATGACAAATTAAATTTAAAAGTAGGATTTTTATCTTAACATTATTGTTTGTATTAACTTTATATAATTTTTTATATCTAGTTACACTAAGATATCAAGTCCATACAAAAGTTAATTATACTGTTATTCTGGTTAAATAAGTATTAGTTGTAAGTTTTAATTTTATTAAAAATATTGACCTCCGTCCCCGAAGCGAAGAAAGAGGAGCAGGAACAAGAGGTTGTCCTCTCCCGGCCCAGTAGTTCCGCAACTACTACCGTGGTTATTGCCAACGGGGATGAATTACATATAATTAATGTGTGAATAACTAATTATTGAGAATTAAACAAATTAATATATTTTAGACGATAAAATACATTATGATAAGGTTTTTACAATCTTAATAAATATCATAAATCAAATTATACGTTGAATCATAAAATAAAATTTTAATATCATTCTTATGCATGAAAGAGATCTTGTCTTTCTTGTGAGTATTATTTGTATTTAAGAATAGTTATATATTTTCACTATTATTATGCTTATTTCTGAGATTTATTTGTAATTAAAAAAAGTTACATATTTTCTCTATTTTTAAGTTTATTTCTATAAAACAAATTAAGAACTTAATATGACTAATATAGGGGTGTATAATAATTTATTTTTTTTAGTAAATATCATGATTCATATTAAACAAAGTATTACTTTAAAGTTTCAAAACTAATTTAAATAAGTATATAATTATAGTTAGTTCGACTTAAATATATTATATATTAGATTTAAACAATTATGTGCTTGTACTTGATTACTAGTTATATTCAATTTAGATGAGTATAAAAGTTATTGATTTAGTAATATAATACTATTTTAATAACTTAGTAATTATCATAAACCTAACTTAACACTAAAAATTAAGTAGCTAATATTATTGAATTATGAACATATAACAAAACTAACAATATCTTATAAGATGAAAAATCTATAAAGAAAATGTATTTAAGAATATTTTTATTTTACTTAAATGTAATATATTTATTCTTTTGTTTATATGTAATTTTCTTACTTTTATTTGAATTTATGGCGTTTGAATTTTTTTATTGTATCTATGGTATTTATATTAAGAAGTAAATCAAGCAAAATATATAAGAAGGGGGACGACTCCTAATAAACCTCCAAACCTAAATCTAAACTTCTCCTCTAGGCCGCCACTCTCCATTTCCGTTTTCTAATTTCTTTCTTCCACACTGGTCGACGTTACTTAAAGCCGCGAGAAAGACAAGGAGTAGTAAGAGGGTATCCCCACTACTTCTCATTTATGGACAAAATTTTTACCGTGTTGGCTTGTCTCTTAAATCGTAGGGTTTTCTGATTTTCTTACACCTACTTGAGTTTGGGATTTTAAGTTCAATTTTACGAGTTATTCCAGCAATTTGATAGATATTATGTATTTTTTTTATAAGTAGTAAATGCGATTTTAAAGATTTGATAGGTTTTGTGCCTTACACCTAATTGACTTGGGTTTCTACTTTAATTGTTTGTTTTTTATTTATAGGGGGTTTAAGAGAAAAGTGCCTTTGAGAAATTTCAATCTCTTCTAGTATCAAAGTGTAAGTTTTACTTTTTTTTTTCTTTTCATCTCCTTAAGTTTTATGATATTTATTTAAATGCTTTTTCTTTTGTCTTCTGTGTTGGAAAAAAGTTTAGATTTTTTTCACTTGATTTATGGCTAAGTTTTTTCTTTTTCCATAATTTATTAATTTTTTAATTACTAAGCGTAATTTCATCTAATTCGGTATATATTTTGATAATTCAAATATAAATTTCTCACAAGATCATATTATTTCATTATTTCAGTATAGTGATGACGAAGAGTGCTTCATATATTCTTGGATGCATGAAGATTAAGGGTGCGATGAGGATGACAACATGAATCATCAAACAAACACTTACATTCATTTAATGTGAAATTCTGTACATTATTTCTGATCTCTATTACAATCAAGCCTCACATTGGCTAGTTCTTTTATTCAAATTTTAGTTATTGTAGAAGACTTATCTACTGCAGATGCTATTAATTGATTAGTACAAATGTGTATTTTGAAATTCATTTTGTAAATTTTTTTAAATACCAATTTGTGCAGAATAAATTATTTCTCAAGCTTAATATGTTATTAATTTTAATATATTATGTACGGCCACAGAATAATTGGAAAATTTTAGAAAAAAATCAAATAGCTAAGAAACAGAGGATTTGTGAGAGAAACTTTTTTCACTATAATATATTAAAATTTTTGTCAAAAATTAAAATATAGTAAAATAATCTAACCACGAATTTTTTGTATGATTTGTAGCATGGAACTTTTAATGCGTAGCTAAACAAAAATATTTTTGCCACGGACAACTATATGAAAGCAGTTATATATCTAAATTTTCATGGCAAATAAATTTAAATCTTTTGCCACGCTATAACACTTTGTGGCTACCATATAAAGACAACTACGGATTTATTTTTCGTGGCAAGAGTATAAAATCATTTGCTATAAATGTATTTGTCGTGGCAAAAGTATGAAATTATTTCTCTCTCTCTCTCTCTCTCTCTATATATATATATATATATATATATGGCTACAATATTAAATTTTTGTAGCAATAAGTATTAATCCTTAGTCACGGACCATGTAAAGTTTGTAGCTAACTTTTAGCTACGCTACATTTTGCTACGAATGCTACGAAAAAAATATTGTAGCTAAAGTGTTTAGCCACGAAAATTTTCATAATTAGCTACGTTGTGTTTTGTAGCTATAAATGTATTATGTTGTAGTGGCGCTCATTGAACTTGCAATAAGGTTAGACATGAGTGAACAAAAATTTCTATGGGTAATTAGATGTTCAAATGGTAGAATTGTCAATGACACTATTTGCAATGAATTTGTGCAGAAAAATAGAACTGCAATCATAAATAACTATAAAGAAAAAAAAAATTATTGATAAATATTGCGGGTTATAACTCTATTTATCGCTTGATTCTTTCCTTCGATTTTTTATTCGCAATTCGAGGACCTTAGCAGCATACTTCTTGAACGTAAGATAATATGCATCTCCTTAATGTATTTGATGATAAAAAAACATGTAACAGTACTCTATTTGGGCGTTGAATGTTGCTAGAGCTTTGAGTAAGACATATTTGACATGTTTTTGATCTCTTAGTGAATAATCCATGAGTTTTAAGGAGTTTCGGAGATCGTATATTTGATCTATTTGCACATATTCCGAAAGTATATTGGAATTGCTAAGATAATTTTTGAAGGACATATATAGCCTTATTATAAACATGAATTAAGATTTGGGTGAAGTAGCCATCAAGTAACATCCTTAATGTGAGCATCTTGTAGAAGTCCTAATTCAAATTTTTTTATGTGGTAATTTGACAAATTTTGAATACCTACAAATGCTCTCAATTTCAATACTTATCGGAGTGCAAGCTTCCCGAAACTTGAAGACTAGATTTAAGGCGTAATGGCTTCCTGGCCACTTAAATTTGCAAGGCTTTTGAAAGCCGATACACAAACTTTGGACTTTCCCATTTGAACACTCAAACTCGTGAAACCCTTAACTAATAAACACATTTGACCTTTGAACCTACGTGCGTGTATTACACATTTACATACGTGTCCATGCAGTCAGCAAATGACCAATGTGATTGTTACACGTCAAGGGCGTGAGTAAATTTATTAATTTCTATTTTTTCTTCTATTTCCTTTATTTTCTTCTTCACCATAGCTATGCAACTTTTACCTGATGGGCTCTCTCTTATTAGAAGAAGGAAGGGGCGCGACCCCACTCAGCTCGAAGAAGTAGCTCTTTCAACTAATCCATACTTTTCCTTTCCTTCTCCTCGCTACTGTAAAAATGTTGAATTTCTTTTTTTACACTGGCGCAGATGATTTCCCCTAAGGCACCGATGGACCAACGCCTTCGTATGTATATCACCCGAATTTCTTGATTCACGGCGTCGAGTATTTGCACTTTAGATCTCATGACTCGACCTGTAGACGGTGATACCGCCACCTTTGGCGACGTGATCTTTTCTTATTCACTTGTGCTGGTGGCGGAGAGGTCGGCGCCTGTGTTCTGGCTCTGGGGGGGGGGGTCTTCCCTTTCTCAATTATGACGTACTCGATTAGGTTTCCATCTAGGTCTCGGTCGGGGGCGACTTCCAAATATCTCCTCTGTATTCTTGGTTACTTGAAAAAAACTGATTAAAGATATGGAAGATGAGCATGTAGGAGCAGAAGCCACTCAAGAAGAAAGGGAGACTACAAAAAGAAGAAGAAAATCACTGGAACAAAATCAACATGGAACTAAAAGACGAAGAGAAACTCAACGAATTTAGAATACAAAATGGAGTTCATCGGCATATCTCTAACTCTTAATCTCACTTTCTCCAACTGATAAAACCTCAAGATTTTCCTAGCATCATTCACTGTAATTTTCCTCATCGTCTCCCCCGGAAAATCCGCCGTCTCCGTCGTCGGAGCCAGTGGAGCTAGGCCTTCAAATCTAATCCTTTCTCCGGTAACATTCATAGACCTCAATTTTTATCTCAATTTATCTCCCATAGGAATTGATAAAAATTCCGGCAGTCTAGCTCCATGGTTAATTTCTCTTTTTTGGAGGAACTGGCGGAATAAGGCGGGGTCAATAAACCCAACCACCATTTTCTTCTTCTTTTTTGGTTTTCCTTATAGTTTCTATTTTTTTTAATTTTACAATCTTTTTAATGAATAATAACAGATACACGCGCTATTTGATCGTCACTTGTACGCACTATGTCCACGTAAAATAAGCTACCGCTACATAAGCATAGTTAATGGTCAAAAATGTTTATTAATTATAGATTTTACCAGTTTAAGTATTTAATTGGGAAAGATAAAAGTTTATGTATCGGCTTTCAAAAGCGCTACAAATTTGAGTGGCAGGAAGGCCTAGATTTAAGTACGCTTTCAATTTTGTATTGAGAAGGCTACGTGGAATTTTGTTAGAAAGATACCAATCGAGTATGTGAAATGGGTCCCACCATGATAATGACATTTCAAAAGTGATGCAGAACAATTTACGAAAGAGGGTTCAAAATACAAAGGATTTACAGAAAATTAAGGAGAAAATGTTAGTAATAAGAAGATAAAAGTAAGGCCAAAACAAATTTCTGTAAAAGCTAATTCTACAAAATAGGCGGAACCTGACATTTTTGTCCATTAATGCGGACTGCGCTAGAATATACACCTCGCAAGAAGAACGACTAAATTAACCTCGTGGTTGCCAACATGTTGACCATGAGCTTATCATAGGAAATATAATTCTTTTTTAAAAGCTTGTCGTTGATAATATGCTTGGCAGATATTTTTAATAGCTAGTTTGGCCAAAATTGAGGTGTTTGGCCAAACTTTTGCAAGGAAAAAAGTATTTTCGAGGAAAAGCAGAAACACAAAAAAATAGCTTCTTTTCAAAAACACTTTTATAAAAAATATTTTTGAGAAAAATATACTTAGAAACAGTTTTCGAAAGCTTGGGCAAAAACTAATTACTGCTCAAAAGTACTTTTCAAATTAATTAACCAAACACAAATTGCCTTTCATTAAAAACACTTTTTTGAAAAATACTTTTGAGAAAAACACTTCTCAAAATAAACTGATTTTAGAAGTTTGGCCAAACAATAAGTGAAATTGAGGAATTCATTTACGTGGGGAAACTTTGTCGTGTTCTATTTTAACAGATCTGTTCCTTACCGAATTAGTCTTTTTATTTTTTATTTTTTTTAAAAAAAAACTATGGTGGAGGTTAGGCATAGACCCCAACAGATAATTTCATTAGCTTTAATTTAAGGGTTCATATATAACAGACCAACTCAGCGAGCATTAACTTTTATATAGTGACTTTTGTTTACATTATCAAGATTTATTTAAATCCTCAATTATTGGTACTTAACAAAAATAATTATTAAATTACTAACAGCCAGATATCCTTCGATAAGATTTTAAGTTGCACTGTAATTTTTTTATTAAAGCCGCCAATGCAAGTAAACTAAAAACCTATGGCATAAAGCATGTGGCACTTTCTCGTGTTTGACTTTGTTGTTTCTGTAATAAACACTACGTATTGGATAAATCTAGATCATACGATATGACAAAAAGCACATGGCTCTATTTTATCATTTAGATTTCCCATATGAATAGAATATAAATAGAAATATCTGAGGAAGAGATAAAGCAAATAAGAGGTCCAGCAAAAATGGAGAAGAAAAGCAACTGTAAGGTCTGTGTTACAGGAGGTGCAGGTTACATAGGTTCTTCTCTTGTAAACAAACTTTTGGACAGAGGCTACACTGTTCACGCTACCCTCAGGAACTTAGGTATGTTTTTTATTTAGTTTCTTTTACTCCTCGAATTTTTCAAAAATACATTCGATCATACTCGCGTCGATCTTCAAAAAATACATAAGTTTTGGAGAATCATACTTCAATCACGTGCAGAGGATGAATCAAAGGTGGGGCTGTTGAAGAGCTTTCTTGGTGCAGATAAAAGACTCAAATTATTTCAAGCTGATATTTACAAACCAGAAGAGTTTGAGCTGGCAATTCAAGGCTGTGAATTCGTTTTCCATGTTGCTACCCCTTTGTTGCATTCCGAAGGATTTCAAGTATTATTTTTTGTCCTCACTCCCCCTTTCCACCTATGCCACTCATCCATCACTCTTATCCCGAATTTTTATTGAGTTTAAATTTTATGCACGGGCTGTGTATAAGTTTTTTTTATCTGATAGGTTAATTTGAATAATGACATGTCATCACTCTTAATAGGAGTAGTAATGGTAACTCAAAAAACTTTTACACTTATAGTACGAAAAGTAGCATACACTATTAATATATACTAATTCCTTTGTTTCGGTTTATATGAACCTACTTTCTTTTTTTGTTCCTTCCAAAAAGAATGATCCTTTTCTAAATTTGATTATAATGTAACTTAAACTTACAATTCTACTATTAATGAGAGGCTTTTATAACCATATAAATACGCTGGACCCCCTTTTAACTTGTTTAGGACCATAAATTTCAAAAGTCTTTATTTTTTTCTTAAATTCCGTATCCACTCAAACATGTTAACATAAATTAGAACGGAGGGAGTATAACTTAAATCTATTGTGATTTGGTGGGGATGTAGCTTCCTCAGCACCATCCATGAGTTCAATGGACTCAACTGAGCCGATATTTTCGTCATGCAACGACGTTACGTAGATGTGTATATTAAAAATTATTAAAATTTTAATTACTTAATATATTATATTTTGAACCCAAATTAAAAATTCTAAAAGTCGAACTCATCAAATTTAAATGTTGCCTATTATAGGTGGTATATGCACAAGGAAGACTACCTTTTGCTCTAGTTACTACTAGGATTTGTTTAGGACTATAGGAAATTGCCAAAAAAAGGAAAAGATCCAATATTATAGAATTTTTTTTCTATTTCTTCTCATTTTTTTTATAACTAATTTTGATTTTTGTTTTGGGGTCATATGAAACAGTACAAAAATAGAACTGAGGCTACACTTGCTGCAGTGAAGAAAATTGGAATGACTTGCCTTAAATCTGGGACAGTAAAAAAGCTTATATATACTGCATCTGTGGTTGCTGCTTCTCCATTGAAGGATGATGGGACTAATTTCAAGGATTTGATGGATGAAACGTGTTGGACACCTCTAAATTTCTCAAATCCTTATGCCGATCAGGGGCTTAAGGTGAGCCTAATGTATTTATTTACCTTCCTATATGCTGCAATAAAGCTCTTATGTAGTTTAACCACTCTTAGCTTCTCTCCGGCCAAAAGTACTTTTTTGTTAAATTATTATTATTTTTTTAAATTGAAGTGTTTGGCCAAGCTTTTAGAAGAAAACAAGTGTTTTCAAAAAGAAGCAAAAATAATTTTGAAGAAGCAGAAATTTAGTTTTGGAGAAAGAAAAAAGTAGTTTTTCCCCAAATGCACTTTTTTGAAAAGCATATTTGAAAAAAATATACGTAAAAGCACTTTTTAAGAGCTTGATCAAATACTAATTGTTGCTCAGAAGTGTTTTTCAAATTCATTAACCAAACACACACTGCTTCTCACCACAAGTACTTTTGAGAAAAACACTTATCAAAATAAGCTGATTTTAGAAACTTGGCCAAACAAGCTATTAATATCATTTTTATCAAGTTAGTAATTAATATAATGCTTATTCACTAAAATTTACGTGTATCTACATTAAAAATGACATTTTAAACTCTTTTATAATTTTTGCAATATCACAGTACATTTTAACATGTATCAGGTTAATGCTATATCTAGTAGTTTACCCAATTAATAGTTATTATGAAAAGTTTAATGTAGTTACCTTATAAGTTGTGATACGATTATGTAAATATTTTTACAATATCATTACATATAACTTATAACTCTTTATAATAATAGGATTATGTAGAGTCAAAGATGCTAGCCGAGAAAGAGATGTTAAACTGTGGGAAGGAGGGTATGGAGGTGGTGACATTATGCTGCGGTCTTGTGGGTGGAGAAACATACTTACCTTATACCCCAACAAGTACTGCCTTATTCTTGTCACTGTTGACACAAGAGAAAAGTCTCTATAATTCACTCAAGTTTTTAGAAGAGCTCATGGAAAAGTGCCAATTGTGCATATTGAAGATGTATGTGAAGCTCACTTGTTCTCAATGAAAGCTGCAGTCAATGGCCGTTTCTTGTGCGCTAGCCTCTTTGTTTCTTCTGCAGAGATTGGCTGTTACTACCAACAGAATTATCCAGAGTTTAATGTCAACCAAGAGTAAGATCGTATCCATTGATTTTAAGTTTCATACATCCATAGTGTAAAAAGTGTTTGGCTGTTTGCATTCTTAGGTCCATAGCGAAGTAACTACAATGTAAATATGTATGGTTTAATTAGTCGTGACTTAGATAAAAATCGTACCTAACCTCAGAGGCAGTTTCAAGATTTGAACTTAATTGGTTTAGGGTTCTAAGATAGTAACCTAAGATGTTAGTGATTGAGTATTTGCACACTCAGGTCCCTTATGGAGTAACTACAATATAAATTTATATGAACTTAATGGTTCTAGGGTCTGGACAGTAGCAACCTCAAATGTTAGTAAATGAGTTCTGAATTTAATTTTTGTGCTAAGTTAGTGGATTTTTTTACACCTATAAAGGATTTGGGTATTCAAAACTATTGCATTTTGTAGAACCTATGTATTAGAGCCTGTTATGAATGAAAATAAGCTCACGAAAGACACATTGGGAAAATTAGCAAATTACATGTGGGACCCGGGGACAGGGACACGTGAGGAAGGAAATTGGCAAATGAAAAACTAATAAGTACTCTAGAAGTAGTAGGTTAGGTAAAATTAGGTATGCTATGTTGTTGACATAATTGTCATCTATTTCTCGCGATAAGTTTTATTATGTGGCTCACGTAACTTACATTAGTTGTTTGCGACTCCTTTTTGTCTCACAAATTTATGGACTCTAATCTTATACTTGTAGGTCCTCAAAAATTTTGGTTCACAAAATTGTGAGACAAAAAAGATGTCTCATACAACTAGTGTCAGGTTAAATTACATTGATAAATTAAAATAAGATTTTAGTGTCAATATATATAACTTATTAATCCCGTATGCATTATTTCATTTGTCTCAAACATAGTGTCCTTCTAAAGTCAATACATGAAAAAATATTTTAGAGGTAAAAAAACGACAGTGCTATTAGTTTCATTGAAATTTTATTTTCAATTCTTAGAAACTAATACAAATATTAAACACGATGAACTTTTTGCATTTAAAATATTTAAGAAGATTTAGTAGAAGAAATTCAAATTTGAATAGCCCGAAGAATATGAAGTTGAATTGCATATAAAATATTCTCTTTGAATGGAATTTTTTCTTATTATGCTTTTTCCTCTTAATTTCTTTCGTAAAACTTCTCATTCCAGGTACTTGAATGACCCCAATAGAGAAATCAAATGGGGATCGAAAAAGCTTGTTGACAGCGGTTTCGTGTACAAGTATGGGATGAAGGAGATATTGGATGATAGTGTTAGTAGTGCCAGGAAGAATGACTCCTTTCAGCAATAATGAAGCACCTCATATATCAAGAGGCGGATCCAGAATTTACAATTTATAGGTTCCTATAAAAATCTCAAATTTATATACAATAACAACTATGTTCACAATTTCATTTTTATAGACATTTAATGAATTTCTTCATATATATACAAGATATGAACAAAAGCTACTCTGTTCCAGTGAACCTGTATGTAATGTTTTGGATCCGCCCCTGCATTCGTGTCAAGTTTCTAAAGCGAGTTTTCAAATAATTGCTCTGGTATTAACAGACGCGGCCCTCCAGGTCGTATTGATTATCTAGACTCAATTTTTAGGCTTCCTAAGGTAGCTTAATTGGTTTGTTTCTGCTTTAAATTTGTTTGGTTTAGCTCTTTTGTGTGCGCAAGCATTTTACAGAATTAAAGTGTACCAATAAATTTTGTGTCTCGAAAATAATCAAGACAAGAAAAATGTAACAGGTAGTTGTATTTAATAATCAATGATCCCTACTGCTCTACAGCCTGCAATTGGGCTTTGTTCGGTCACCAAAACCTTCTTCCTCAATCAACAGCAACCACATTCGGCGGTTGGATTTGACCCAATTCAGTTCATGGGTCTGTCGCGATTTAGTTCAAATTTTCTCCAATCTTTTATTATTTTCAACGAATTCATCCATTCAATTTCTTAACCAACTAATATTAGTACCTGCGTGATGTGCAAAGAATATTAATCATATTATGTGATTTAATTTGTTTGAGCATATTATATCATAATGCTTGAATTAAATTTCACTTCCCCTTCTTATTATCCAATAAAAAAATCTTAGGAAATTAGAAAAAAGATTCATACAGTCATCAAATAATTTTTTTGTTCCTCATTTTTTATTACATAAAATACTATATTTAGCATTAGTTCATTTGTTATTATGACGTTTATTAGCTTGTCACTTCACTAAATATTTTTGTCAAGTATTCTCTTTTTAATATAACATATGTGTTTTTCTTACTCCTAAATTTTTTACTTTAAAAATTTATTCTATTGTTCATCTTAATTTGTCTACATTTATTAATATTATGTTTGACTACTTACTTTGTTATTTTTAAACTAATTCAACTTATAAATATCTATCCCCACACTTTATATAATTTTCTATATGATTAATTAATTATCCTCATTTCTAAATTCATCTCTAACTGAAATAATATTAATATTTAATACTAAATTTTGAATTTGAAATGCCTTTACTATCAAGTTATAAAATCCTTTGATATTTTAAATGATTATTGTATAGGACAAAAATTATCCTAGTTATATTTAGGCCGCGTTAGCACTAGGAGAGTCTTCGAAGGCTGCTACATGTCATCAGTATAATTTCAACAGAAGACGGATTCAAGTACCTACATAATGTATCTTTCGTATCATAATATCATAGGTAAATGAGCCGGATAGGTTGTCGTGAGATAAGTAGAATAAACATGAGAGAATACTTGACATAGAACGACCCAACTTGATATAGAAACTTACTTACATGACATACGGGCCTATAAGGCCAACATGATCATTTGTACACTCAAAACATAGGCCGATAAGGCCATACAAGTATCCGTATACATGACATCCATCTACAAGTCTCCAAGAGTACATAAATATCATATAATCGATCATGCAGCTCAGAGTCTCCTTGTCTAGATCCCCAATCCTTTCCTCAAGACGACCCTCCTTAGTTCGTGCCGTCGAGAGATCATTTTCCTGCTCAGAGCAGAGAGTCCTATTCGCCAGTTCAAGAATTTCGATCCTTCTCCGAGAATCCATTCGAGAAGACTCCGCCGGCTCGAGCTCCTCATGCTTCTCAGCAATCTCACCCCTGAGAGCCTCCATCTGGAATAGGCACTCGTCTAACTGGCCTTGCAGTTGGACTACTTGAACTTGAAGGTTGCTGCATTGGGCTGCCACACCCTAACTGAGCTCAAGCTCTTCTTTCTTGCTCCTCAACGTGCCCTCAAGGATACTGAACTTTTCCATGGCTACCATCTGGTCCTCATCCTTCTTCTTCAAATCTTCTCTCAAGGCCAACGTATCGCCTCCCTCACGAAGCCAACTTTGGAGATCTCGATACTTCCTATGGTACTTTGTATACTTCCCTTTCAGCTTCACAAAAAAATTATTTATGCCTTTTCGCCCTCCGAACACTCTCAATTTCCAAAATGACTGTCTACAAATCAAAGAAAAGAGGTTGGAATTTAAAAATAAGCTAAGGTATAAGGAAAAGGGTGGATAACAATCGTACTTACCCTGAGAGCGAGACCAATGATACTCTTCGACAAAGTACTATTGGTTATCTTCTTGAGGGTCTCACCCTCGACGTCATAACAGAAAGGACCGAGAGCAGGGACTACTTCCGTGGTATTTACAAGTAAATCATGATCCATTAGGATCATGATGGTCCTAGAACCTCCCTCTAGCCTCACATCGAGTTGGGTGAGCCCCTCATCGACCATCCTCAGATCGTCCAAGTCAATGTTGAAACACAACTCATCAACGTCCTTGAAGACGACTTTCCCTCTGTCATAGGCTGGCAAAGAAACATCCATTCCCGCCCAGGAGGATGAAGCTTCCTCTTGCTTTGAAAGTATGGGGCCGCCATCAAGTACCCCCTCATCGATCGTCTCCCCATCAGGACGCACAGTACGTCCACATCCGTCTCTTCCAATTGTGGGGCCTTAGAGCTCGCCCCAGTACCTTCTCCACTATGTATTGTTGTCGTCTCTCGAAGAACAATGCCGCCCTCCAACGAGTCAATGGACATCGGGATCCCCCCTCCCCCACGTTTACGGCTATCCTCTTACGAGGCCTTAGATCCCCATCACCGGGGGAGACTTGATCGTCCTCATCGATCAACGAGAACAACTGAGGAGTGGAAGCAATAGTTGCAATAGGGGTAGAATCAGAGGCTGCAACAATCAATACAGGGGCAGGTACAGAAGGCTTAACTACCACGACAGGGGTAGAAACCGAAGGCGCAACGACTCTTTTCTTAAAAAAAGGCACAAACGTCGTGCTCCTTCGAGAATACCCCCTAACTGGACCTAGAAAAGGAAGAAACATAAAGTTAACAAAGCAAGCCAGCATACAACAAAGAGAAGAAACGATCACGGCAAAAAAGAGAAGTTACCTGTAGAAGGGAGAGCCGGTCTGAACTTCTTAAAGAGGCTCGGGCAATCATGAATCCCTGCGTCATGGAGGAATGTTGTTGGCTACAGGGAAGGAAGAATAACTTAATAGCTTGAAATTGGCGAAAAGATGTAAAATGTAAAAACAAAAGAAACCTGGACACTTACATGTATAATTCCAAGCCTCAGGGAAGCCGTCGTCGTATTTACAACGTCCTCAGTTCCGACGTAAAAGAAATCAAGTCAGAATTGGTAGCTGGCCTTGTTTTCCATCCTCACCACCAAGCACTTGCCTCTATGGTGACGAAGGTTCAACATCGTCCCCCCTATAGAATCTCGAGGAGGTGCACCAAATGTCGCACTGTCACCTCAACCCCGGCGTGCTCAGTAAATTTGGTCAACATCTTGGTGAACCTGTAAATGTGAGGGGCAAGTTGAGCGGGGCAAATGCCATAGTGGTGATAAAACTCCTATGAAGAGGCTATACGAAGTTCTGATTATGAGAAGTGGCAAAAGGCCATGGAATCCGAAATGGAATCCATGAATGAAAATAAAGTATGGACTTTAGTTGAACCTTCAAAGGATGTAAAACCTATAGGTTGTAAATGGGGTTTTTAAGAAAAAGATTGGAGCAGACGGAAAGGTGGAGACCTACAAAGCCCGTCTTGTTGCCAAGGGATATCGTTAGAAAGATGGAGTCGACTATGACGAGACGTTCTCTCCCGTGGCAATGCTCAAATATATTCGGATTTTGCTTGCTATAGTAGCATACTATGATTATGAAATATGGCAAATGGATGTGAAAACAACTTTTCTTAATGGTGAGCTAGAAGAGGATGTGTACATGACACAATCTGAAGGTTTCACATCTTCGTCTGATCATAATAAAATTTGCAAGCTACAAAGATCCATTTATGGACTAAAACAAGCTTCTCGAAATTGGAATATTCTCTTTAACAAGACCATTGAAAAGTTCAATTTTGTTAATTACGAAGAAGAACCTTGTGTGTACAAAAAGGCTAGTGGGAGCACAATTATATTCTTAGTGTAGTATGTTGATGATATATTGCTCATGGGGAATGACATACCGGCATAGCAAAGTACCAAGATTTGGCTATCTGAATAGTTCTCCATGAAAGACTTGGGAGAAGCAGCTTATATATTAGGAATAAAGATATATAGAGATAGATATAGGAAGCTGCTTGGACTTTCCCAGTCTTTGTACATTGATACCATCTTAAAGAGGTATAACATGGATAATTCCAAAAGAGGCTATCTACCGATAGGCACTGGAATTACTCTCAGTAGGGAGGATTGTCCTAAAACACCTGAAGAGAGAGAACTCATGAGTAGGATCCCATACTCTAGTACAATGGGAGCTATCATGTATACCATGACATGTACACGTCCTGATGTGGCTTATGCACTTGGAGTGACTAGCCGCTATCAGGCAAATCCTGGTGAGGAACATTGGAAGGTGGTGAGACCATTCTTAAGTACTTAAGAAGTACTAAAGACCAATTCCTCATCTATGGAGATTCTGAGTTGATACTTGAAGGTTATCTGATGCAAGTTTCTCTTCAGATAGAGATGATAGAAAATCTATTTTTGGTTATGTATTCACCTTAAATGGTGGTGCAGTGAGTTGGAAAAGTTCCAAACAAGCTATAGTAGCTGATTTAATGACTGAAGCAGAATATATAGCAGCTAGTGAAGCTGCTAAGGAAGCTGTATGGATGAAAAAGTTCTAAACTGAACTTGGTGTGGTTCCTTCAATAAAAGGTGCGGTTCCACTGTTGTGTGACAATACTGGAGCCATTGCTCAAGCAAAAGAAGCAAAATCACACCAAAAATCCAAACACGTTCTGCCAAGGGATCACTTGATAAGAGAAATCATTAGACGTGGAGACGTCTAGGTTCAAAAGGTTTATGGAAAGGAAAATGCTCCATACCCATTCACTAAAGCTCTTGGTGCAAAAGAGTTTGACAAGCACAAGTGAAAATTGGGATGAAGTACAAAAGCGATTGGCTCTAGTGCAAGTGGGAGATGGTTAGGGATATAGTAGATATGCCCTAGATCCAATATCATATTTGATGATTTGAACATATTTTTGTGAATATTATTTGATATAAAAATATATGACATTTGATATTCTTTTATCATAGTTATTTTTAATTGTTTGATTAACTTGATAAGGTCCTTGACTAAATTTTGAGACTTGTCATCGTGATGGAGATCATGATAATGAGAGTAAAGTTTCTTATAATTTAATCTAAATTTTTTCTTGATCGTAGGATTATTAATTTGGACATTAGTAATCCGGTTAGATCAACATTCATGTGATCGTCTTTATGGGATAAAGATGAGTTGATCTCATTAACTAAATCACATAGATAGATGATGCATGTAGAGATATGATCATTGAACCGACTCATTGGATAATTTCTAATGGTTAGAATTACCATAAACTGTTAATAGTATATTTTCTTAAAGAATGTGATGTAAAAATTTCCTTTGACCTATGATCGTCATAGTAATTGACAAGTTATTTATTGTGCTTTGATACTAGACACCTATGGCCCTAGGACGATAGTTGAAAGGATATTGAGTATGATTAAATACTTATAGAATTAGTGATTGATCAAGATGGAATCTATCAACTCTTCGTAATGAGTTTAAGCTCCATGTTGTCATGAATTATAAATGACCAAACTAAGACCTTGGCCAGGGCAATTGAATGAAAGAAGAAATGAGTTTCTTAGGTCATTCAATGGTCGATTATATTTGACATGAACACATAGTTGGTCACTTGTTTGGATTTGACAGTTGAACCATATCCTAGGGTGACCCAGAGCTATAAGGACAGAAGGAATTACTACATTATTCTTCTACTGGTTCTTGAGAGTAAATTGTATACTTCATGCTATCCGGTCGTTAAGGAGTGTTCCTAGACGCCCCCCTTGATTAGTATATTGTTGTGGTCAATTTACTACCGGTTTAGTATTGAACCTATGGGGTCGCACACTAACGAGTGTTCTGATATTTGCTAGAGGATTAATTATTTTATTATTTGGTAATTAAATTAAGGAATTTAATTAGTCAAATACATTTAGTTATTAGTCTAAATGAAATATTATTATATTCTTTGCTAGAACAGAGGATATAATTAATATTGTGAACAAATTAAAGTTTTTTATTTGGAATAGAAAATTAAATTATATCTCTTGGTTATTATATATATATATATATGTGTGTGTGTATATATATATTTGATATATTTAATTAATATTTATTTATATAAGAGTGTATATATATATATATATATATATATATATATATATATATATATATATATATATATAAGGTTTATGAGTTAGAATCCAATTGTGAATTGGATAACTTTACGTGTAAAGTCCTAAAAAGGACGTTTGGCAAATTCAAACCGATTTGGAATGGGATTAATATTTTCCTTATATATGAAAAGTTCATAAATAAGAGAATCCTACTTTGAGTTGAAGGAATTACATAAAGGACTAGGCAGTCACGTTTTCATTAGTTATGTGATTTTCTAATTTTTCATAAAATTCCATGAAGTTTATTTTAGGAATAAACTGTACCCCAAATAAATCATTACCTCAACCAAATAGGAAAATGGTTTATAGGTGATTCTATATAAAGGGTGATGGAACAAAATTTGCCATCATTAATTCTTGAGAAGAAAAAATACTTTGTGAAAGTGAGAGTGGAATACCAAGGCAAGAGAGAAAATACAATTACAAGAAAAGTATTTCTCGTTCTTCTAATTTGAGTTGAGATTTTTGAGAAAAATTTCAGCACAAGTTTTTGGTTCAATTTGTTCGCGGGTTTCATTGATCAAACAGTTGATAGCAAAGGATCGGTCTCGGTGTGGATACGCATAGAGTCTTCGCACTATCAAATTTTTTTTGAAACGAGACTCTCTTCACCAGGTACGTCGTAGATCCGATCTTTGACATGTAAATAAAATTTAAACACGAAAAGATCTACCTAGGATTGTTATTGTCTTCCGCTACATGTTACGAACACCTATACACAATCCTTCAGTGTGTGCAAGACAGTAGCGTACAACTAGAAGTTGAATTTGATAGTGGCCAATGTAGTCGAGGTGGTAAGATGGTAAAGGCCCCTGATCCAAACATAGCCCAATGAAACTCATAACTTGATGTTAGAGGATCGAATAGAGTCTATAAGTAGACTGAGTTAATGAAGTTTATTTTGTTGAATAAAGTCGGAATTATAGCTATACTAGAATATAGAGTACAAGCTCAATATGACAAGCAAGTGTCCAGGAAAATAGCATATTGCTAGGACTGGCATGCAAACTGATCAGATGCAGGAAAAGGAAGAATATGGGTACTATGGAACTCCAAAGATGTTGAATTCAAGCCACTCAGCACTCACAACCAAGTGATTCATGGAAGTGTAAAGGTAAAAGCTACAAATGTGCTGCTCCACCTCATAGTGGTATATGAATTACATATAGTAACAAATAAAAGAGAAATGTGGGATAATTTAAGGAATCTTGCACAACACCAACAAGGACCTTTGCTAATTATGGGAGATTTCAACTCTATAAGAGCCATGGATGATAGGATTGGTGGAAACCCCGTCCAACAAGCAGAGGTGATTGACTTTAATAGTTTCATGATGGATAATAATATGACTGAGATGAAAACAATCGGGAGGAGATATACTTGGACGAATAGTCATATCTATATCAAGATTGACTGGGACATTGTCAATGGTGATTGGATAAATAAATAACACATATTGAAGCAACAACAGTAGATCTATTCTTCTAATATCACTCTCTGATAGCTGTGGAACTCAAGAAATAGATAGCTAAAGGGTCACGACCATTTAAATTCTTTAATCATCTAGCACATCATCCGGAGCTCCTACCAATTGTGGAAAAATATTGTTTACCTTGAAAATGATGTTAACAATTATATTTGATTTTGTGGTTCTAAAAATATGTGGTTTATTTCAATACTAGTTGTTAGGCAATAGATGCTAAGAGTAAGTGAAGAGAATAAGATATGCAAACCAATATTATCGCAAGATTGGGCCTCGAGCTAGCTGGAACATAGGGCCTCGAGGTCTAGTTAAGGCAGTTAGTAATGAACAATTGATGAAGAAACAATGATATCGAAGGCCTCGAAGATAGTCTTTTGCGGTTAATAATGAGCAATAAATGAAGAACAATAAATGAACGATGAATGAACAAGTGACAAATCTGTAGAGTAATTGTTGGGCACATTTAGGCAAGAAAAGCAGAGAATGTTCTATTGTATTAAAAATGTTGTGTTCCCCTACAAGAATATTTGGGTCCCCTTTATATAGGAGGGGTGAATCCCAAAACAGTACAAGTCTAATCATGGTAGAGAAATGCTTTTGGTACAACTGTGTAACAGACCTGTATAGGCTTGTACTATCTTTGCAGACCTTATCAGCTCTAACCACGCGTCCTTGGGAGTTTTTCCGCTTTTCTATGACGGTCATCGATTTTATACTACCCCGAGGTAGGCCGCGATAAGCCTTCAACATTTTTTCTCGAGGTATGCATTTCGGGGTCGAACTTTAGCTTTTACTCAAGGTATGCCTTAGAGGCCTTGATATCGGGGACCCCGGTATCGTTCGCACACAGATAGTCCCCGCGTTTCTTAGAATGAAATGATAAGAAATAATTTGAATGCTTTGACTCTTCGATGTCCCCATCACGATGCAGTCACGTGAGGTCAGTGATTGATGTGACAGAAAAGATGTGCAAAAGTCACGCCTGTACGTTTCTCGAAAAGCTTTAAATTGAAAACGTAGGTTGGCTGTCCTTTTACCTTCTTCAACACGCATGACTTATCCCTATAAATGCCTCAATCCTTCGTTCCTTAAACCTTTACCTTTCACAACATCTTCGGATCTTTAGCAACTGTGTTTATATGCTCCCTTCTTCCTTGTGTTCATCTCTCAACCGATTTCTTCCTCTCCTTCTAAGATTTTACAACAAGAATGGCAAAAACCTCTAAAACTGTCCCACAAAAGGAGAAAGCCCCTTCGTTATCACGCTCGTCTAAGAGCAAAACGGTAGTACCACCTCATGTTGAGGAGTGTATTCCGGGCCTTGTGAAATATCTTCTGATTTCCAGGTCGAAAAACCTTCCTTTGTTCCGGGACGACGCGAACCTATGTCTTGATACATCAGCCTAATAACTGAAACTGAGAAAGTGAAGGTTGACTGCCATTTGGGGAAGGTGGTGCAAGTAGATATTCCTTCACGTGAAGAAGACATAACCAAACACAAAGCCGGTTTTCTTAGTGTATACACATATCCTTTCACCTTAGGCCCGGTAGAAGCCTCTTCGCCACCGATAGACCCAGTGATCCTTGATTTCTGCAGACAATATCAAGTGACACTTGGACAAATCTATCCTTCATTTTGGCGCATCGTTTATCTGATAAGGTATTTCTCGAACATGGTCGAGGGGATACATTTTACCCTTGATCATCTGATTAGACTATATATGTCACGACCCAAACCGATGGGCCGCAACAGGCACCCAGTACCTTACTCAACCGAGTGCCTACGTAAGGTATCTTTCGTATCATACTATCATAGGTAAATAAGCTAGAGAGGCTGTTGTGAGATAAGTACAATAAAACATGGAGAAATACTCGACATTGGACGATCCAATATATAATCCAAACTTATACATATAACGTATGGGCCTATAAGGTAAAAATAACCACTCATATACTGAACATAGGCCGACAAGGCCATACAATCTTTTATGTATATGACATCCGGCTACAAGCCTCTAAGGATATATAATTTTCATAAAGGTTGGAACATAGTCCCCCCATACCAAACAATACATGTCTAAATCATACTAGCCAAACAAGCAACTCCGAAGCAAATGGAGCGCACCAACATCATCCGCTGAGCTGATTGCCTACTTGGAAGGCTCTCGACCTGTCTATCGTGACCTACGGGTATGAAACGCAACATTTCCAGGCAAAAGGGATATTAGTACGAATAATGTATCGAGTATGTAAGGCACATAAATAAGTACATAACATACATGGAAGAAATATAGAGTAAATGACTTAACCGGTAAGTCTAGATAACTCTATAAATCATGAAGTACTTATAGTGTCATGCATATGCATATGAATGTCATGTCGTGCGTAGGTACATGTGTTCATAATATCATCAAGCCTCTGAGGGCATCCCATCATATCATCTCGTTCACTGTGGGCAAATCATCAACGTATACCAGCTGATCAGGTGGTGGTGCGTATATAACAATGTAACCATTTCCCATATCCCATATACTTATAATATACATATATACACGTCTATAACTCCATCTGGTCCTAGGTCAATGTACATGTATAAATGCATGAGATGTATAAGAAATGTGTTAATAAAATCTTTCGGTATGTCATAAGACCATTATGCATTTGATTAATATCATGAAGTAAACTTTTTTTCGACTTACATATTTTTCTGAGACCCATGAACAGACGATAAAATAATAAGACATATAGGAATTCAAGAACATAGACATCTCTAATATTTATATGAATAGAGTCATGTATGGAAATTGTGCATTTGCACGTTTTATTTGTGTTGTATGGATCATGCCAAAAGAAAGAAGGGACATCCTTAACATACCTGAGCCAATTCTCTTGACAATCCCTCTAATACACGTCTTTTATGACGAAACACGTAACGTAGGATCGAAGTAGGGAAAAATCTGTATAACTTCTTATGAATTCCTTGTTGAAGGTCGCTACTTGGTTGATATAGAACATCATATTTTGGTGAATTTGATCAAACTTTGTATGGTTTCCTTACTGGACAGTAACGTTTCCTTGTATCTCTTAATGAATTGCTGAAGAAAATTACTTTTCTATCTAATCTTTGTAAAGAATTCATGTGAATTCAATACATTAGTTTCCATATGTTAATTGTGAAATCCATACATCATGTTATTACTAAAAAAGCCAAATCAAAGTCATTATCCAAAGACACTTTATGTTAAGCAAGTTTTAATGTGTCTTTATGACTCATCATTATATGGGCACCACTTTGGCTTAGCTTAATGCCCAGTGGCAGCCCCAACATGGTCCTTATCCAATTAATCATAATTATCCCCACCATTAATCAGTTATCCACATAATTAAGAATTATCTCAAATTACTTAAATTATTACTTGCTTTTAATACACCTTATACACCTCACTATCATAGTCATGTGGTACCTTGTATGACACTAGTCCATAAATACGGGGTATTATAGACCGAATTTTATCCCAACATGGCAAACTTGGACGAAAATTCATTTCCTTTGACTTGCTTCCCACCTCACCTTCGCGAATTTACTCATCACTTGTTTGAAATAGCATAATCCGTATAATCTCCAAATAATATTTTCCTTGGATTGATGTCTGTTACCTTATAACAAATTCAACGTACAATACTAGAGGGTGCAACATCATCGTAATTTAATACTGCAAAGCGTAACATCATCATAATACAATACCGCAAGGCGTAACATCATCGTAATATAATACTGTAGGACATAATATCGACGTAATATTGTGAGACGTAACATCATTCCCCCCTTTGGAACATTTGTCCTTGAATGTTGACTGATGCTCTTATCATTTTCATAACTTATAGCTCATGTGAATACTTTAATACTCTCTTTGTCTAGGCAGTTGTTTTGTGAATAAATCCAAGGCCAGGGCATTCCCCCCTTTAGGCCTCTTTCCCACGCCATGACTTGTGATCGAATTCCTTCCAATCTCGTAACTGTTGCTACCTTCCATCATGCATCTTCTACGATACTGGCCTTGAAAGTGTGCCTATGTGACTCTCCTCTCCTTTTTCCTCCAGCTTTTAACCAATCCTGAAGTTTTTCGCTTGGTATTTTGTCGAACTTACGAATATTACTATATCTTATTTCATAGACCTGGTTATCCATTCATATGACTTCTACGTAGGTCATACTATACCATAACTCTTACCTCGATTTCTCCTTACTGAGCTCTGCTACCAAATTCTAGGTTACTTTCATTGCTTATCCCATACATATAAATCTATGTCCTCTAATGCTCCTATATTACTGTTCATCTTAAGAATGACGACCTACTCTCCTCTTATACTTTATAACTTTTATCCATACATTGTTGATTCACCTCAATTTTGATCCATAATCCACCCCTGATAACTTAACCTTTTATGTAATACTACCACTAGGGTTCACGTTTTATCGGGGAACATCTGAAAAGATTAGATTGATCCACCTAGGGCGATACCATGCTTTCATAACCGTATCTTACAGCATCCCAATGTGATTCACCTTGCGTGGTGTATTTTAATCCCGTCCAATTCATGAGATCCCTTTGTTTTCTTCGTCAGATCATTACTCAATCGAAGACCCCAAAGGTCATCCTTTGTCTATAACAATTACACTCTCATTCTATTAAGCAACATTCCATCTCTTCTAAATATTATTAGTCTTAGACTCCTTTGAGTTCATTCAGGGTATAGTGAGATTTGTATAACTTAGAGAAACCATATGCTCTTCTTGTTTTCATGGGCTTAATCCTGAGGACTTATCCATCTTGTTACTTTTTCACTCGCCTGTTCTTATCCTTACTCCTGTCTTCTAGAACCTTGTTGCTTCACCATACAATAGCTTGCGACGTACACATCTCTATTTATATTATTTGCAACCTTTCAACTTGCTTGCATCATAGATTTCTTTATGTCACTTTGGAACGTCAAGCGAGACATCACATCGTCTCTAACTCTTCTTTCCTCTCTTAGTTAGGCTTTTTGATACCTAGACCATAGGCTGGAAGATATGCTACTAACGATGCTGCTATTATTCCTAGTGACTGAATCCCCGTGCTTCTAGCCTTTTATCCAAGGAATGGACTATTCATGATCTTCTGCCTTTGAGTATCTCGTACGTTGCTTACCTTTAACTTACTTACTTTAAAATCTCTCATCACATCTTCTATCTCCTTCAGGACCTTCCTTCCATATAGGTAGAATTCACATCCATAACTTGAACTCCTATTATAATACTTGCACCTTTTTACATGATTCGTTGAGAGCTTTATATAGACTTCTTATGAGGCTGGTATTCTTCTAACTGGATCTCTGATATTAAGAGTGACTCTACAATGTTCTCAATCACGATTTCTATAATTTCTAGGTCCAATAATCGGATTCATGATTTACTTTGTTGAGGTAACTCTTTAGTTTATTCTTTCTTCTGATCGGCCTTTATTTAGGCTTAAGCTATCTTCCAATCTGCGGCTCGTGATGTTAGTTTTTATCTTTTCATGGCGCTATGGAATATCCATGATACAATCCTTTAGCAATTCAATCCTTTGTTTACGACCCAAGCTCAATTCTTCCTTTTAACTTATATTGGAACCTTCTACGACTGTATGATTGTCAAGATATATGCTGCATGGGTAATACTCCAAACTCTTAAGTGCGTTCATAACGTAACCAACTTTGGATCATTGATCAAATGATTCTTTCGTTCTTTCTCAGTTTTCTTTAAACGTAAGACATTACCTTTCCTGATCTTTCTTCCCCCTTGTTGGGTGCATACTTAGCTTATCTTAGCTCTCACGCATGCCGGAATTTTTGCACAACTCATATGATCTTCAAATATTGCTTTTGATTTTACTTCCCGTTCACTAGCCATGGTAGGTTCCTCTTTCTTATGGAGGATGTACAATGTTGTTGTGAAACTGTTGTTACAAGACCATTTCCCTTTTAGGTCATTGTGCTTAGGTTGAACCTTCTTCCTCATTTCCTCATCTAGCCTTTCACTGTAGTACTTAGGGAGGAGCCTCTGAATCTTGTAAAGTTGCAAGCTTATTACATCGTATACCCAATAAAATTGTTGATGTCCTTCCTCGCCTACAATTATCCGTAGTTATTACCTCCTTACCCTTATGCTGGTAGGGTTTCTTTTGAACTAATATTTGATTGTCTTCCCAGTGGCACTCTCTTTTATCCTCCGTAACACTCATATGGTACCTTTAACTACCCCAACTCCTATCTAAATATTTCTCAATGATCACGATGTCATAACTGCGAGGCTGAATATATTGGGTTTTACTATGTTTATCCTACACGATCTGCTGACTCGTCTTTAACTTCCTGTTTAGCCATAACTTGGCTCTTTCCGAACCAATTACTAACTACTCGTTGGCCCATTCTCATATTAATGTTTCTTGTAATCTTTCTTGGGTTATGTCCTTTGTCTTAACTTACGTCTCGCACTGGCTCCTTATCTATCAATAGCATCTCGGGCAGGGACCCTTAGCTCCTTTCCTTGATGTTGTGTTTGCATAATGTTCTGGAATCGTAGCATATCTGTAGGCTTTGAATAAGTGCAATCTCGTTTTTATCGCATTCTTCCTTTACCATTCCATAATCACTAGAATCACTTAATTCTTACTTAACGCCACCATATTCCCCCTCCCCCTTTAGGGAAGTACTAAGACTTGGAGCTATGACGACCTTCCTATAGATGTTTTTCCTCTTTATCTTTGGCGTCCTTTCACATCATCAATGGCCCTTACTCACCTTGCGATAATCCTTCTGTACTAAGGATAAAAAAATTCCTTGATCACAAGGGTGAAACTTAGTATAACTAGCACATACAGTCCCTTAACCTCAACTTTGCTCACATTGCTTACTTTAGGGAAGTGTCTTCCTGAATGACCACTCTCTGAATTTCTCGTGAATCTTCTTCTGTTGTCCATTCTATTAGTGCCGGAACGAAAGCTAAAATTTTCATGATGCCGACTATTATCAAATCACGGAGTCCCTAATTCATGTTTAGCTATCTTGTTCACCAATCCATACTAGTTTCTATTACTCTGGGTCTAACTTTTTCTTTTGGTAATCGCATCAGAGTTGAGAATTTATTTCCCGAAATTAGGACATGACTGTATGGCCTATATTCTTTTATTGTCCTAAGTCCTGTCACCTCTCGTCTCTTCCTTCACTTGACTATAGATTCTGTAATGCTGTCATCTTTGATCTACCGTTGTCATCCATGTATCATATCTTACTCATAATGCTTCATTAACTCTTTTATTATTTCCTGGTAACTTTTATGCCTATCGTCTTATTTTGAAAACTCAAACAAGAATATTATTTTGCTTTTAGCTCCCCTTTGCTCCATCCAGTGGCTCTTTGGGTTGCTTAACGTCCTCACTCTACTAGGGACGCGAGCCACACTAAGGTAATATTTATCCCTTCAAGGCTTTTAGTGCCTATCTTCTGATTTGTTTTATGCTAATATCCACATCTAATTGTAATATTCTAGAATGCACCATCTGGGTGCCTCACAAAGAGATCTATTAACACCTTTGTAATGTCCTTCGGAAATGTCAACTAGCACAAACAATCTATTTACCATTTTGGGTTACCCTAACCCCAGCCAGATCTTAATACCTGGTCTTTTTCTTAAACTATACATGTTAGCCCTTAATAGGGTATAACTGAGATGGGTGTGGCCAATTCTACATGCATCTGTTACTGTTGAAGGTAAGTCACAATGCTTATACTTTTTTGCTGGAGTTGAAAATACCAATAATCTTCATTAACTAGGTACCTCGTACCCTTATCATATTGTTCCTTTTACTTATTGAAGCTTGTATCTATCTTCTGAATCTCTTTTTGCCTTACACCATAGAGGTGGGCAGATATTCTTGCCTTAAGGCTCCTTATCAAGAAGCTTACACGTAAGGTGTACACATGTTCTGCTGAAGACCTCACATTTATCCATCATAGGAATGATGGAAACTCGAGTTCCTCTAAATCGACTCTTTCGCGGTTATATCTCTTACCAACCATCTTTCTGGATGTACGCATTATCGTATTACGAATAAGATAGAGTTTAGAAAATTGAGTTCTTACAACTGAGCTCTACCACACAATCTAGATTAAGAAGAAAGAGTGACAATCTTAAATGCCCCGTTGCCTCCTTCTTATAAGTGTGGTGCACGACACACTCATAAATAAGACTCTACTAGATACGACTTGTAGACTCCCTACGACAGAATTGCTCTGATACCACTATTGTCACGACCCAAACCGATGGGCCGCAATGGGCACCCAGTACCTTACTTAACCGAGTGCCTACATAAGGTATCTTTCGTATCATACTATCATAGGTAAATGAGTCAGAGAGGCTATTGTGAGATAAGTACAATAAAACATGGAGAAATAATCGACATTGGATGATCCAACATATAATCCAAACTTATACATATGACGTACGGGCCTATAAGGTCAAAATAACTACTCGTATACTGAACAAGGCCGACAAGGCCATACAATCTTTTACGTACATGGCATCCATCTACAAGCCTCTAAGGATACATAATTTTCATAAAGGTCGGGATAGAGTCGCGCTATACCAAACAATACACATCTAAATCATACTAACCAAACAAGCAACTCCGAAGCAAACAGAGCGCACCAACATCTTTCGCTGAGCTGATTGCCTACTTGGAAGGCTCTCGACCTATCTATCGGGACCTGCGATCATGAAACGCAGTGTCCCCAGGTAAAAGGTACGTCAGTACGAATAATGTATCAAGTATGTAAGGCACATAAATAAGTACATAACACACATGGAAGAAATATAGAGTAAATGACTCAACCGGTTAGTCTGGATAACTTTGTAAATCACGAAGTACTTACAGTGTCATGTATATGCATATGAATGTCATGTCATGTATAGGTACATGTGTTCATAATATCATCAAGCCTTTGAGGGAATCCCATCATATCATCTCGACCACTGTGGGCAAATCATCAATGTATACCAGCTGATCAGGTGATGGTGCGTATATAATGCCGTAACTTTTTCCCATATCCCATATCCCATATAATATACATATATACACGTATATAACACCATCTGGTCATGACTCAATGTACATATATAAATGCATGAGATGCATAAGAAATACGTTAATAAAATCTTTCGGTACGTCATAAGACCATTATGCCTCTGATTAATATCATGAAGTAAACTTTTTTCGACTTAAGTATTTTTAAGACCCATGAACAGATGGTAGAATAATGAGACATATGGGAATTCAAGAACATAGACATCTCTAATATTTATATGAATAGAGTCATGAATGGAAATTGTGCACTTGCATGTTTTGTTTGTGTCGTATGGATCATGACAAAAGAAAGAAGGGATAGCCTTAACATACCTGAGCCGATTCTCTTAACAATCCCTCTGATACACGTCTTTTATGACGAAACACATAACGGAGGATCGAAGTAGGGAAAAAACCGTATAACTTCGTATGAATTTCTTGTTGAAGATCGCTACTTAGTAGATGTAGAACATCACATTTTGGTGAATATGATCAAACTTTGTATGGTTTCCTTAATGAATTGCTGAAGAAAATTACTTTTCCATCTAATCTTTGTAAAGAATTCATGTGAATTCAATACATTAGTTTCCATATGTTAATTGTGAAATCCATACATCATGTTATTACTAAAGGAGCCAAATCAAAGTCTTTATCCAAAGACAATTTACGTGTAAGCAAGTCTTAATGTGTCTTGATGACACATCATTATATGGGTGCCACTTTGGCTTAACTTAATGCCAAGTGGTAGCCCCAACATGGTCCTTATCCAATTAATCATAATTATCTCCACCATTAATCAATTATCACATAATTAAGAATTATCTTAAATTACTTAAACTATTACTCACTTTTAATACACCTTATACACCTTACTATCATGGTAATGTGGTACCTTGTATGGAACACTAGTCCATAAATATGGGATATTATAGCTTAGATCGAATTTTATCCTAACATGCCAAACTTGGACAAAAATTTATTTCCTTTGACTTGCTTCCCACCTCACCTTCACGAATTTACTCATCACTTGTTTGAAATAGCATAATCTTTATAATCTCCAAATAATATTTTCCTTGGACTGATGTCCATTACCTTACAACAAATTCAACATACAATAGTAGAGGGTGCAACATCATTGTAATTTAATACTGCAAAGCGTAACATCATCGTAATGTAATACCGTATGGCGTAACATAATCGTAATATAATACTACAACACATAATATCGATGTAATATTGCGGGGCGCAATAGTATAGCCCCCGACTTTATCGAGGCGACCTGATTAAGTTATAACGTCGATTCCCAAAGGCCTTTTTTGCTAGTATTGACGAGGACAAGGACCGAGGGTGGATGAGCCGCTTTATCCGAGTCAAGACCATGGACCTGATCTCCGCTGAGAAAATGCCATACCCTAATGAATGGAATATGAAACGTAGGTAAACATGTTTTGCTAATTAGATATCTTCTCTTGCCTTCGAATTAACTCCCTTTGATGATGCAACTATCGAGTGGTACCCCGGTGCTGTCAAGGATCTCCTAGGTCGGGTCTGACAACTCGATTCGACCTGCCTATATGTGAAGCACGTGTGGCGTGATCTATCTAAGACCCGTTGGGAGGCCAAAAACCATGGTGAATTTTTATTTCTGTCATACTCGAGCTCCTTAGAGAAAATATCTCTTGATAGTTCTCTCACCCTTTGTGCTTATGCAGGCCTTAGAGAGGCTGTTTTGATGAGGGAATCCCCGCCTGGGGAAGCAGATACCCCGAAGCCTGCTAAGGAGGAAAAGAGAAAGAAGAAATCACCGGCTGAGTCCCTGAAGCCGACGAAGGCTAAAGTTCAAAAGCCCAAAGTCGATTCAGCATCCTTAACTTCGGAAGTAGCAAAGACCCCCCGAGCTGGGGGCGAAGATAAAGATGACTCCCCGCTAGCACATGGGGGAAAAGGAAGCGTGACTACTTCAGACTTTGCTTAGCCAATGGCTATTGAGCCAAAGGCTTCTAAACCAGAAGTTGCTGATGCTGTCCTACCTTGGGCTGAAGAGGCTCTCGAGGGTGGGTCAAATGATGTCCCTGAGTCGGTCGACGACCAAAACATTTCCCAAGCCGAGGGGCATTCGGTAGATGAGTTAGGGGAACCCAGTTTTGAGGCTCCTCGGAGGCAAGAGAAGGTCCCGAGCGATCCATCTGGAGTTATTGATGTGGGTGATTCCCTGTTGGGTCCAGCATTTTCTCCGAGGGAGATACGGGATGCCCATAATAGAGAGATTTTCGACTAGGGGGCGTCCCTTGGGGAGAATGATATATTTGAAGGATTCTTCACTAGGGTCGAAGAAAACCCCGATCTTAATGCCTTGCTCATTTTTGAGGAAGTTGAGAGGCTCCACAAATAGGTAATCATTCGTCGACTATGCTTTGAGCTCCGTTCCTCATCTTCCTAAATTTGTTCTTTCACGCTTTTAGGCTATAGTGATTTACAATCAGGCCTTTGCTAAGTCCCAATCTGAGTTGACCAACCATGAGGAAGAGTGTAGGAGGATCTCATCAGAGGCTAACGAGCTCAGAGCTCTTTTTACCAAAAAGGAAGAAGAACTTTGTGACCTTCAGGCTTGTTTGGAGACGGTGTCTCGAGAGCGAACCGATCTTGCTGAGTAGGTAATACAATCTTCGTATGTTTTTATTTTTGTGCTTCTCCGACTTTAGCATTTAACACTTTTGGGTTGATTTTTGCAGCTTTAGAAGAAAGATGTCCTGATGAAGGAGGGGCTAAGAGCCAGGGTTGTTGAGGTTCTCGGACTCAAGCAGCGTGTGGACGAGATAGCCTCTGAGAGAGATACCCTCCAGGGGAAGTTGACCTTGGTTGAGCATCATCTTCAAGATGCAAGGGCAGATATTAGTAAGTATAAGGATCTCCATGTTGAATTAGTCGCTTCGCTATCTACAGCCAAGTCCGAAGCTGATGCGCTCGTATCCTCGTACCGAGAAGATGCTGCTGCTGAAAATGCTCGAGCCAAGAAGGTATCTGAAGAGGTCGAGCTTGAACTGACCCGAACCCTAAAACATGCCCAATTAAGATCTCGGAGACAAGCTCTCGAGGATGTACATGCAGGGGGTATCAATTTTTGACTACAGCCCTCGAGCTACTAGATGAAAAGAGAAGGGATGCACTAGTCTAAATGGCCTCCCAACAATAGAGGATCGAGAGGTATTATAACAGGAAAACAAACATCCGATACTTTGGAGTCGGGGACTTAGTCCAAAGAAAAGTCACCTTCAACACTCGAAACCCAAACGAAGGGAAGCTAGGCCTAAGCTGGAAAGGATCGTAGCGCATCCTCATAGTAGTAGGCAAAGGGTCCTACAAACCTGGTACCATGGAAGGCAAGCAACTTCCAAGCAATTGGAACATATCGATTCTCAAATGCTATTATTGCTAAGGTATAATATGTCTCATACTAATTTCTTACAGGTGTTCGATGGGAGGCGCTGAAGCACCCTTCAACTCGAAGACCTTGGGTTTTAAAACATGCGTTGCATTCTTTTTCCCTTTGATTGGGTTTTATATCAAATGGGTTTTACTAGCGAGGTTTTTAACGAGGCAAAATCCATATGCTACCTAAGGAGAACTCATCAAGTATTCAAGGTTTCTCTTCGATCAACCTCAAATACTGGGGGGCATCACCCCGGGAGGTCACCTCTTCAAAGAAATCTAACTATGCCTAGGAGGACCTCGATAGGAGAATGTTATATTGGGCCAAACGATCAAATGAACCGTATCCATGTAGAATAATCGAGCCTCCAAAGGAAAAAAACATGTACGCATATATCAAGTAATTGAGGAAACCTCTTTGCTAATCAAAACCCTTTGTGCCTCGAAAGAGTTCACTACTTTCTCATAAGACGGCTCAAGGGCCAAAAAGTTTTGAACACACGGGGACTATCATGACAGTCAGCTCATCTAGACATCGAAAACTCGAATTTGTAAGACCTCGATCAGCCAACTTCGAGCTCATAAGCCCTCAGTGAGGCAACATCGAATTTGTAAGACCTCAACGAGGCATGCCCAAACTTATAAGACCTCAATGAGGAAATACCGAGCTTATAAGACCTCAACGAGGCGCACTCAAATTTAGAAGACCTTAAAAAAGCATAACCCTGATATGAAGGCCAAAGCTATATATTCGAACTTGTAAGACCCCTAAAAAGGCATACCCCCGATATAGATGCCAAGGTCACCACACCCGGGGGCTAAAAGCTACATCCAAACATAAAGACTACGACCAAACTAAAAGGCTATGGCCGAATTAATGCGGCTCGGAGACGTTTGACCGCCGTCATAAAACTAAAGTTCTTCAAAATACTCCGAAAATACTTCGGAAAGAATTGGTTAATCAGGCTACCCTTGGCATAAGCAAAGGAGCTTCGATAATATCAGCTCCGAACAATCAAAAGGCTTCGAAAACAATCAACCTTATATGAAAAGGTCTCGAAAACTCGGCCTTTGAGCGAACCTCCCGAGGTACTCAGCTATCATCACATATCGACTCACAATCGAGGTTCTCATTTGAGTCGTCGAAGGGTAGGATGAACATAAAACATACCAAGGCACAATCAAACTTCAAAAGTCTTATCCAATATGAGGGAAAACTATAGCCATATTAGAGGTCGTATCGACCCAATCTAAAAAGAGCCTAAGGGACAGCCTAAAGAGCCTAAGGGCTAATGCGTAAGAGCCTAAGGGCCAGCCTAAAGAGCCTAAGGACCGATCTAAAGAGCCTAAGGGCTAATGTGTTAAAAACTTGAGGGTCGATAGCCCCAGGTCGAAATTTGACTCGAAGATCGAACCCCGAACGGTCAACTATTATCGATCATTCATCAAGCATGAAAACCTAAGGGGTTTATATTATAATTCTGACACATCAGAATGGTTACTGACAAGTATCAAAGTTTATTCCAAGAAGGCAAAGGGAAGACAAGAAATGACGAAAAGCAAAGTTCCTTATATATATAATAAAGGTTCACAAAGACATATTTGCAAGGCTCACGCCTGGAGCCCTTACACAAAAAAAGAACAAATAAAAACCTAATCTACCGCCGGGGTTACTTGACCGGATGGAGCTCCCTCAGAGGTTGTGCCTTCAACGGCTTGGCCCTCGACCCCTGGAATATCAATGGACTCCTCCCCCTCGGGGACTTCACCTTCATCTTCATCATCCTATGAACCGCTGACCGAACCACTGGCTAAACCATCATCGGAAGAAAGCAGAGCTACCGATTTATCCTATAGGGCCTTCACCCTATTCATCTCAACAGTGGCTTCGCTATTCGAGTACTCGGTGGCATGTCTAAATCTGGCGCTTGGCTCTCCGACCTCAACTGGTATCAAAGCCTCGGACCCGTATACCAAAGAGAACAGTGTCTCTCCTGTGCTTGACTTCAAAGTTGTTAGGTATGCCCATAGTACTTCGGGCAATACCTCTCTCCATTTTCCCTTCACATTTTCTAACCTCTTTTTCATGTTTTGTATGATGGTCTTGTTCGTGGACTCAGACTATTCATTTGCACATGGGTGATAGGGCATTGATAGGATCCTCTTGATTTTATAGTCTTCGCGGAATTTTGTCACCTTGCTGCCTATGAACTGCTTCCCATTATCGCATGTAATCTCGGAGGGGATCCCGAATTGGCATATGATGTGGTCCCCGATGAAGTCAATAACTTCTTTTTCTTTTATCTTCTCGAAGTCCTGCGCTTCCACACATTTCAAGAACTAGTCAGTCATAGACAGAACAAATCTAAATTTACTTGGCGCCGTTGGTTGGGGATGACGATGTCCATTCCCCATTTCATGAATGGCCATGGTGATAAGACTGAATATAGCTGTTCACCGGGTTGGTGAATCATTGGTGCAAGCCTTTGGCATTTGTCACACCTTCAAACGAATTCCTTGGTGTCCTTCTCCATGCTGTCCCAATAGTAGCCTGCTCTGATTACCTTTCGAACCAAAGAATTGGTGTAGGAATAATTTCCGCAAGTGCCCTCGTGGATTTTTGGAAGTACATAATTGGTGTCCCCTGGTCCTAAGCATACTGCTAGAGGTCCGTCGAAGGTCCTTCTATATAGTGTTCCATTCTCGCCGAGTGAAAATTGAGCTGCTTTGGCTCTAAGGGCCCTCGATTCTTTTGGGTCTGTGGGCAGCTTCCCGTTTCTCAAATAGTCGATGTATTTATTCCTCCAGTCCCATGTTAGACTTGTTGAGTTGATCTCGGCATGGTCTTCTTCAATCATTAACTTGGATAACTATACGACATCCCCCAGGAGTATGTCATCTTCTTCGACGGACGACCCTAGGTTCGCGAGTGCATCAGTCTCATTGTTCTGATCTCAAGGAATGTGGACCAGAGTCCATTCTTTGAAGCGATGCAATATGACCTAAAGTTTGTCTAAGTATCTTTGCATCTTGTCCTCTCGAACCTCGAAGCTCCCATTTACTTGGTTGACTACCAAAAGGGAGTTGCATTTTGCTTCGACGACTTCTGCTCCTAGTCTCTTGGCCAGCTCGAGACCTGCAGTCATAGCCTCGTACTTAGCCTCGTTGTTAGTAAATTTCAAAGTTTTTATAGATTGCCTAATCATGCCGCACGTAGGAAGTTTTAGAATGATACCGAGCATGGACCCTTTCACATTCGAGGCACCATCGGTGAATAGGGTCCATACCTCCGATGATGTGCCCGTATTTAGCAAGAGTTATTTCTCTACCTCAGGCACAATGGCAGGCGTAAAGTTGGCCACGAAGTCCACCAAAATTTGGGACTTGATAGCCGTCCGGGGTTGGTACTCGATATTATACCCTTCAAACTCGATGTCCCATTTGGCCAATCTGCCCAATAATTCAGGTTTGTGCAAGATGTTTCGAAGAGGGTACGTTGTTAAAACACATATACGATGGCATTGAAAATAAGGTTTTAATTTCTGAGATGCACTTATTAATGCAAGAGCTAATTTTTCTAAGTGTAGATACCCAGTTTCAGCATCTCTTAGAGTCTGACTTATGTAATAAACAGGGAATTACATACCTTGTTCTTCCTGAACCAACACACCACTTACTGCTACTTCAGATACGGCTAGATACAAGTACAACGTTTCATCTTCTTTCGGGGTGTGGAGCAAAGGCGGGCTCAAGAGATACCGCTTTAATTCCTGTAAAGTAGGTTGGCATTCCGAAGTCCACTCAAAGCTGTTTTTCTTCTTGAGCAAAGAGAAAAAATGATGACTCCGATCTGACGATCTAGAGATGAATCAGCCTAAAGCCGCTATCTGCCTGGTCAGCCATTGTACGACCTTCATATTGTTCACCACTGTGATTTCTTCAATGGCCTTGATTTTGTCGGGGTTGATCTCGACCCCCCTATTCGACACCATGAAGCCTAAAAATTTGCTAAATCCTACTCTAAAGGCACATTTCTCGGGGTTGAGCTTCATGTTGTAACTTCTAAGGATATCGAATGTTTCCTACAAATGAGTCAAATGGTCCTCTGCGCGTAGGGACTTAACTAGCATGTCACCAATGTAAACTTTACGTAGCTCCTTCATTTTTTAGCCTGAAGGGCATTACATTATAATAGTATGTACCATACTTCATGATGAACGAAGCTTTTTCCATGTCCTCTAGGTTCATTTGAATTTGATTATACCCGGAGTAGGCGTCGAGAAAAGTGAGGATCCCATAGCCAGCCGTGGCATCGATCAAGCGATAGGTGTTGGGCAATAGGAATGAGTCTTTAGGGAATGCTTTATTCAAGTCTTTATAATCTACGCACATTCTTAATTTATTTCCTTTTTTGGGAACCACTACTACATTAGTCAACCACTCGGGGTATTTTACCTCCCTAATTGATCCATTTTTGAGGAGTTTTGTTACCTCGTTTTGATGAACGCATGTTTTACCTCGGATTGAGGCCTCATTTTTTGCTTCACTGGTTTGAACCTGGGATCGACACTTAGTTGATGGGTGGTTATTTTCGGCGGGATCCTTCTAATGTCTAAATGGGACCAAGTAAAACAATCAATGTTCTTAATAAGAAATTGGATGACTTTTTTCCTGAGTTTGGGGATTAATCCCATTCCCAGGTATACCTTTCGATCTGGAAGATGCTCGATCAAGACAGCCTGTTCGAGTTCTTTGACCGTTGATTTTGTTGCATCCGACCCCTCGGGGGAAACAAAGGTCCTAGGAGTGAAGAAGTCTTCTTCGTCATCTTCGTTCGAATGCTCGCAGACCACCTATTCCTCGGGGGTCAGCCTATTTCCTAACTTATCCTGGATGTGGAGAGTCGATATTGGTGCCATGTCATTTATCGCGAACATCTCCTTTGCTGCATGTTGTTCTCTGTACACCATTTTTATACTATCTTTTGTTGGGAACTTCATCATTTGATGAAGAGTTGATGGTACCGCCTTCATGTTGTGTATCCACGGCCTTCTAAGTAAGGCATTGTACCTCATGTCTCCTTCGATGACATGAAACTTTGTGTCTTGAACTGTACCAGACACATTGACGGGGAGGATGGTTTCTCCTTTCGTTGTCTCGCTTGCCATGTTGAATCCATTGAGGACTTAAGAGGTGGGCATGATCTGATCGAGCAGTCCGAGCTGCTCCACCACCTTTGACCTAATTATGTTGTCCGAGCTACCTGGATCCACGAGCACACGTTTAATTTGAATGTTATTCAGAAGAAAAGAAATTACCAGTGCATCATTATATGGTTGGGACAAGACCTCAATGTCTTCTTCTCTAAATGTAAGGGCGTCCTCGGGTATATAGTTCCAAGTTTACCCTTCCGTTGTGATGAATACTTTGGCCCGTTTTAACACGAGTCTATGTGGGACGTCATTTCCTCTAATGATCATGTGAATGATGTGCTGAGGTTTTTCTGGTCCATTCTTTCCATTCACCTCTCTTTCTTGAAAGTGGTTCTTGGCTTGATTGCTAAGGAATTTTCGAAGGTTCCCTTCATTGATCAACCAGGCCACCTTCTCTCGGAGCTGCCTACAATCCTCGGTCCTATGACCGTGAATGCCATGGTATTCGCACATCAAGTTGGGGTTCCTTCGAGAAAGATCTGACTGTGCGAGCTTTGGCCATCTGGTATCCCTAATTCTACCCATGGCCGATACGATGTCTAAGACATCGATGTTGAAGTTGTATTCTGACAATCGGGGTGCTTCCATTGGCCTCGAATGCCTGTCAAACCTGGTCTTGCTCATAAGTCCCCGGGAATTTTGGCCTCAATCTACTCTTTGATCATTTCGAGGTATATTCCCTCTCGAAGTGTCTCTTCGATCTTTGAAGTATGGCTGATACCTTTATTTGCCTGATCTTGACTCCCTTTCTACAGACCTTGGTTTCTTTTCTAGGAGCCTGCTTAGATATACTGAGCCATAGGGGGCTCCCAATTGATCGTCTTTAATCCTGATCTTCGATTGATACCTGTTATGCACATCCGCCCAGGTCACGATGGGATATTCGATCAAATTTTGCTTTGGATGCTTCGAAGCTATCGAGATTCGTTCATTCAAGCCATGAGTGAAGGTCTACACTGCCCAGTCATTGGATACCGGTGGTAATTCCATTCTCTCCATCTGGAAGCGAGATACAAATTCCCTCAGTATCTCATTCTCTATTTGTTTGATCTTGAAGACATCGGACTTCTTTGTAGCAACCTTGATGGCACCAACATGTGCCTTCACAAAACAATCTGCCAGCATGGCAAACAAATACATCGAGTTCGGGGGTCGGTTGTTATACCACATCATGGCCCCCTTCGACAGTGTTTCTCCAAATTTCTTCAGCAAGACGGATTCAATCTCGTCATCCTTTAAGTCATTCCCTTTTACAACACAAGTATAAGCGGTAATGTGGTCATTGGGGTCCGTGGTCCCATTATACTTTGGGATATCGGGCATTTTGAATTTCTTCGGGATGGGCTTCGAAGCCACACTTGATGGGAATGGTTTCTGCATGAACTTTTTTGAATCTACACCTTTCAGAATCGGGGGTACGCCCGGGATCTGATCGACCCTCGAGTTATAAGTCTCCACCTTTTTATCGTTAGCCTCTATCTTCTTTTCTACTGGCTCAATTCATTGAGTCAATTCCTTGAGCATTTTCATGATTGTGGGGTCAGTCCTCGAGCCGCTTTCGTCGGGTCTTTCTAGCACTAGCTCGTGCTGCATGTTTACTGAACCGATAGTGTTAGGTTTTCTGTTTTGACTTTGAAGTTGAGCGATGGGGACATGCTGAGCTTGCAGCATCCCGAATATCATTTGGAGGCTGACTCCTCCTTCTTCTATTCCTCGTGCTTCTTGGCCTCTAACCTAGGTTTCCCTACATCCATTTGTTACGGGGCTGCACTTGCTTCCGTGTTTAGAGCGTTGTGGGAGCTGATATCAATTGGCTGCGCATTTGGACCTCCCTCAGAATTTACAAGTAGTACACCGAGCCCTATGCCGCTATTTTCTCCAAGTCCGTCACTGTCATGAGCAGGTGCATTTTGTGTGCTAGACATATTTTCACCTAAAATAAAAAAATCTTTAACAAGAAAAAATGTGAAGAACAACGTGTGTTATCAGAAAACTAGCACCAAAATAATCACTATTATTTTTAGGCTCACGGTGGGTGCCAAACTATTTACCTTGACAATGGTATTAACAATTATATTAATATATAATTTATTTCAATACTAGTTGTTCGGCAATAGATGCTGAGAGTAAGTGAAGAGAATAAGATATGCAAACCAATGATGTCGTCCTCGAGCTGGCTAGAACAGGGAGCCTCGAGGTCTAGTTAAGGCAGTTAGTAATGAACAATTGACGAAGAAACAATGATATCAAAGGCCTCGAAGATAGCCTTTTGTGGTTAATAATGGGCAATAAATGAAGAACAATAAATGAACGATAAATGAACAATAAATGAAGAAGTGACAAATTTGTAGAGTAATTGTTGGATACGTTTAGACAAGAAAAGCAGAGAATGTTCCATTGTATTAAAAATATTATTTTCCCCTACAAGAATATTTGGGTCCCCTTTATATAAGAGGGGTGAATCCCAACATAGTACAAGTCTAATCATGATAGAGAAATGCTATTGGTATTGCTATGTAACAGACTTGTACGGGCTTGTACTATCTTTGCAGACCTTATCAGCTCTAACCACGCATTCTTGAGAGTTTTTCCGCCTTTCTATGACGATCATCTATTTTATACTTCCTCGAGCGATAAGCCTTCGACATGCTTTCTCGAGGTATGCATTTCGGGGTCGAACTTCAGTTTTTACTCCGAGCCCCTTGAGATTAGGCTTGACATGCCATAGAGGCTTGATATCGGGCCCCCTGGTATCGACTGCACACATATATGGACTTAACAAAGGGGTTAACCAGGGGCATATGACATCTGGCTAAAGTTCCAAAGCATCAAAGTGCAATTGAAAAGACTGAATGCAAAAGAATTTTCCTAAGACGAATGAAAAAGTAGACCAATATAAGAAGTTGTTGCAAGAAATACAACATCAGATGGAGGATCCTTCACACCAGCAAACACTGTTTGATCAAGAAAAAAACTTAAGGGGATAGCCTAAAATATGGGTACTGGTCCAAGAGAGCATGCTAACACAGAAGTCAAGAATTCAATGGTTACATCTAGGTGACTCAAACAATGCCTACTTCTTTACTAGTATGAAAAACATAGTGGCACAAAACCAGATTAGAAGATTAAATATTCTGAATGACTACATAGCTCAAACCAAGGTACAGACTAAGACTAAAATAAATAACTTCTATCATAAGCTGCTGGGATCCTTTGCTCCCTACTTGTCCATAATACAACACAATACAATGTAAGAGGGTAACAGACTCAATAGGGGTCAGCAACTACTATTCATTACCCCTGTAAGCATAGATAAAGTATTCAATTATGCTTCTTAAAGAAAAGATGGGATGTTATGGGGGGGGGATATTACATATGCAGTGATTGAATTTCATGCATCAAGCTCCCGACAACACGTGAATACAAAACTCGAGACATGTCTTCCTTTTCATTTTCAGTCTTGGGGATACATTTCAAGACTTAAAGTTTCACGTCTCGCTATAGTAGTATCTATGGATTTGCAGCTATTCATACGAAAATGCTCCAAATTGTTTTTTTATATATGTTTCTTGAGATAGACTCAATAACTTTTTGGAACAATCTCTTTGGATTTTAACTCCAAGGATATAGTCTGCCTCAGAATATCTTTGATATCAATGACCTTGAAGGCCATGACTTGGCAGTATTCAAATACTCCAAATTATTTTCGGCCAATAAAATATCATCCACATAAAGAGAAAGAATTAAAAACATCCCATTGGACTTCTCACATAAATACAATGATCTTCATTGATCATGGTGAAATCATACAAGTCACCTACTTCAAAAATATCAAATACCATTGCCTTAAAGATTGCTTTAGGCCATAAATAGATCTTTTCAATTTATAGACCTTCTTTTCTTGACCTTTAGTGATAAAGCCTACAAGTTATTCCATATATATTTCTTCGTTTAGTTCTCCATTGAGAAAAGTTGTCTTCACGTCCATTTGGTGTAGTTCCAAATTCAAACGTGCAACAATGGCCAAAAGTAAGAGAATTGAGTAAACTTCAAAACTGGTAAAAATGTTTCCTCTAGTCTATTCCAGCTTCTTGAGTAAAGCCTTCTGCCACCAATCATGCCTTCTATCTTTCTATTGACCCATATGGTTTGCGTTTAACTTTGACAACCCATTTGTTCTAAGTGGATCTATACCCAGGCGGAAGGTCAACTAGATTCTAGATTTTGTTGATTTTCATGGACTCTAATTCTTTTTTTATTTTAATCCATTCATCATATTCGGGGCTCGATAAAGCCTCAGTCACAGACTATAGCTCATCCATTTCTATGAGAAATACTAAGAAAATGTAATCTTCAAACCCATAAGTACGTTTGAGTATATTTTTTCTAGTACTCTTTCGTAGTTGAAATTCAGATCGTCAGAAGGATTTTGGGATTGAGAACTCCCACTCCCACTCGGATCAAGAACAAGATCCTGATCAACTTGATTATTAACTATGTTAGAAGATACTTGCTAACTGTTTGAGTTCAACATTTCATAAAGAGGATCTCCATTCTTTACCTTGCCCTTCTTTGGGAAAATTATTTTCCAGAAATGTGACATCTCATGATTCAATCTCAGTAACACTTTCATCTTTTAATTACCAATGAACACATACCCTTTGGAGTGTTTTAAATATATTATAAAGATACATATCTGTCCTTTTGGACCTAATTTATCAAATTTTCTAAAACAATTCTTTACATATGCAACACAATTCCAAGGTTGTAAATCATTTAAGTTTGATTTATGACTAGTCCATAGCTCATAAGGAGTAGAAGAATCTGATGTAGAAGGAACTTTATTCAATATTTAGGCTACAGAGCATCTCCCCAAAAGGAGATAGGTAAATTTGCTTCCGCCATCATAGACCTTATCATGTCCAATAATGTTCTATTCCTCCTTTCTGCTACACCATTTCGTTGAGGTGTGTAAGAAATAGTTAACTGTATGGTGATGCCCTTTTCGTTACATAATTGTTTAAATTTATTGACAGATATCAATACCCTCTATTGGTTCTTAAGGTCTTAATCCTTTTGTCCAATTGATTCTCAAATTCATTCAAATAGTTCTTAAAGCATTCTAGTGCTTCATATTTGTGAAAAACCAAATAAACATAATGAAGTATAAAGTAAAAAATCTAGCCCTCACATTCATTGGACCACAGATATTATAAAGGATTAGTTGCAATAGAAAATCAACTCTCTTAGCCTTTTCAAATAGTTTTTGTGTAATCTTTCCGACAAGATAATTTTTACAAGTTGGTATTTCAATTTTAGATAAAGAACCTAAATGTCATTCATTAGCCTATCTATTCATTTGATCTTGTTCTATGTGACCTAATCTTGCATGCCATGTAATAACATCAACACCATTATTACTAGAATAACATGCTATAACACAACGGTCAACATAATAGTAATACCTAGAAGGATTACAATTTAATACAATAAAACCATTATAACAATGTCCAAACCCATTATAACAATGTCCAAACCCATAAAAATATTTTCTAGAGTAATTCTAAGACCATTACGACTAAAGTTCAAACTTAAATCTACATCTAAAAGAACAGACACAGAGACTAAGTTTCGTCAAATCTCTCAAACATATAGGATGTCATGAAACATCAAAGATCTTCCACAACGCATGTATATTATGCAAGCGCCTATCTCTTTAACTTAAAGCTTTGCATTATTTCCCACATATACATTCTTTGATCCAGGTGAAACTCGAGGAAACTATATAATGCTTCTTTATCATAGGTCACATGGTTTGTGGCCCCTGAATCTACAATCCACATAGAATAAGATTCAGTTAGTAAAATAGTGCTAGGAACATATATAGCACTTACATATGCATTTTGAAATGCTACTTTTATTGGTTCAGTGCACTCACGAGCAAAATTTCCTGGAACTTGGCAATTGTAGAATTTCATCTTACTCTTGTCTTTCTTCTCGTAGAACCGTTTTCCTCTTAGAATTGGCTTGATTCTTTTCTTGGAGGATCCTTCCCCAGTCTACTTACACTTTCCGTTATTTTTCCAGTTTCTCTTGCACTTAAAGCTTGAACTCTTTGTACCACTTGATTCTGCCACAAAGGCACTAGATATAGCTTTAGCAGTACTAAGTCGCTCGTCTTCAACCTCCACATAACAGAAACATTAGCAAAAGTTTTGATGCTATTATTGTGGGTCAAGTTAATCTTTAGATGTTTCCAATTATTGGTAAAAGACCGAATCACTACCTGAGCCTGCTGCTCATCAAAGAGAACACGACCAATACTTTTGAGTTGAACAATCATATTTGACATCACCCTTAGATGTTTCTTGACACTATGATCATGACGTTTTTTGTACGTATCAAACTTGATTGTTAGTTGTTTAAGGCGAGTCATAGTTGTACCACCATATGACTCTCTTAAATGTTCCCACATGACTTGACCTGTGGGATATTGCTCACATTCGTAGATGAGATTATTAGCAACTGAACTTACAGTAATTTCACGTGCAATGGAATCATTATTTTTTCAAATATTACAAGTTTTTAGATCCCTCATGTGTTGAACAGTGTTACCCTCATGTGGGTGACTCATAACATGGTTAATACTTTTAAGAGTATCTTACTCTTCGAGCACATACCATATTTTACGACTCCAGATATCGTAATTGTTTACCTTTTAGTTTTTCACTCTTGTTCAAGTCAGCAATGATACTTTTTGATCCCATGTCTGTTATTAGAGATAATATTACATGTTTATATCTTCGGTCAGTTTATGTAATTTATGCATGTGATTACGCACTCAAGAATTAATTATAATATTAAGGCTACATTTAGTATGGAATTGAAAGGTCACTACATTTTCATTCATCATCTATATCTAAATATTTTAGTTAATATTAAAATCACTTCTTAGTGCGTGCTTCATTTCAAGTCTAAATTCATTACAAAATAAAATAATAAATAATATATGTAACTGGTGTGACAAACAAAACAATCAAATTTCATTAAAATAAAATACATAATAACTATTTATATGTTCGCTAGGACATACGTATACCAATTGAACACTAACTCTTGCACATATACGCTAAAAGGCGTACTAGGCTAATTATCATGATAAATCTCAATTATAACTTTACCCCAAGACTCTCAAAGAGAGTCCGCTAAAGTAGCTAATGCTTCCCAATCAGTAATCTCTATGTAATTAGACAATTAAACTTTTTTTAACTGAAAAATGTGTACATGTTCAGGAATGGAAGCATCAGGGCCCATTTTAAATTCCTTAAACTCCCTAAATTTCTTTTGCTCTTTCCTTCTTTCAGCCCGTCGATTTTTAACTCATTTTTCCTTGCTCTTAGGACATTCCTAATGACTTTAGGCTCCAAGTTTGAATCATTACAAAAATAAGTCTTGGAACGACGTATCCTTCTACATTGTCCCTTTCCTCGACTTCGAAAACTCTCACATGGAGTAATTGAAACTTGTCCCTATTCAGCCATACATGAAATAGGACCAAGGAAAGAATAAGTATGGTTACAAGCATTCAATGTGATAACGTATATCACAATTATTTGTGAAAATATATCAATTGAGGGATTAGGACTAAACTAATTTTTAACATTATGAAATCGTGAGTAGAAATTAGACCAAACCTCTATATATTATTAGAGACCAAGTAAGAAAAACAGAAAGCATGCAGGCCGAAGAATCTAGTAAAACCATATATAGTTCTTCATAATAGTTTATACTTTGTAACTATTCAATTTTCTAATGTATGACTATCCAATAAATCAATACATAACACTGAATATACCCCATAATATGCACTTTAAAAAATTGACAATTATCCAATTTAATCAAAAGAAGAAATTTGTCCTTTATGTCCTTGTAATTTGGTATTAAACAACAAATATCTATCTAGGCTAAAGTTATTTGTCTCCAGAATGTTAGACCAGTGTTGTAGTTTTAAAGACAAAGTAGTAGCATGACTTTTGAACATGATAACTCTCAATTAATGTTCCAATTTTACCAAGAGTCAAGTCAAAATTTTATCACAAACAACCTTAAACAAAATTGACAAAATATGGAGAACAGATTTGTTAGGAACAAAATATAAAGGACTCATAAGATTTTGAAACCCTCCATTATCAGCAAAAGGAGACAATGAATAACATATAGAATTCATCCGAATTTTGACTCTTCATTCATGTTTTAACAGATATATCATGAAGCTTCAGTCATGTTTCAAGTAGCCAGCAAGATTCTGACGGTTAACAGATATATCATGAAGCAAATTGAAAAATTCCACCCTTAATTCAAAAAATAACACAAAACACATAATACATGTTCAAAAAATGTTATTTAATAGACAAGTTCTAGACTAAGAAGCAATTAAATGATGCTTTGATGCCATTATTTATCTTAATTACGGAGCAAGAACAACAAATTGTGTTTACCTTGTTATACGCAGTAAAAATTATTGTACTTACTACCAAGATATTACCCCAAATCTACTTTGAATCACTAGGAAACAAAGTTTATTTCATAGACGAAAACCTCCCCTCTCTTGTTACGTTTTCTTTGTTGCGATAAATAGATAAAGTTATTCTTAGTTGGAGAATTCTTCTACATGAGATATATAAAAGAAGAATAGACGAAGAACTACCAATCAAAATTACCACTGCACATTCTCACATCTCTCAATAACATGCGGTAGTTCTTTTAGGAGTTATAAAAACCCCAATTAGTAACCTCTTTAAGTTTAATCTCTTGTAAAACGAGTCAGGTCAGTCCATATGGGTGACCCGCGACACAAATCTTATATCCAATAGATTAGAAGGTGAACTGTGCATCAGGGAATGAGGAAGAAGAAAACAAGAATTTTATAGTTTTTATTGATATAAACCATATCCCAAGTGATTTATGTTTGTGGATAGCAGTTGTTCAAATCATATGTGTAACGACCCATTTAGTCGTTTTGAGCATTTGTATTCTATCCGGCTGTTTGAAGTCTTGAGTAGCTTCATATGATGTATTATGACTTATGCGAATCGTCAGTTTTGGTTTTCAGGTGCCTCGGAATAGATTTGGAGTAATGAATCTCATGTTAGAAACTTTAAGTTGGAAGAGTTGACCAAATTTGACTTTTGTATATTTTGCCTCGGGTCGGAGTTTTGATGATTCTGGTAGGTCCAGATGATGATTTTAGACTTGTCGTATGCTCGTAATTTTATTTGAATGTTTCTAGAAGGTTTCAGAACAATTTGGCAAAAGTTGGAAATTTAAAGGTTTGGAATGTTCATAAGTTTGACCGGGAGTTGACTTCGATGTTATCGAGTTTAGATTGTGATTTTGAGAGTTGGAATAGGTTCATTATGCCATTTGGAACTTGTGTGTAAAATTTAAGGTCATTCTGAGTTGATTTGATATGGTCCGACACGAGTTTTGGAAGTTGAAAGTTCAAAAATTCATAAAGTTTGATTTCAGGTGCGATTCATAATTTTAATATAATGTTGCTATGTGAGATTTGACGCATCGAGTAGGTCCGTATTATATTTTGGGTCTTGTTGGCATGATTTGACAGGGTCTCGAGGGGCTTGGATGTATTTTGGATCATTGGTTAAGAGACTAATTAAGTTATGAAATTTGGAGTTTGACCAAGTCAATATCGGGCCAAGTTAACCTCTTTTTATTGTTTTGAGTGTGAGAGCAGGTCTGTTGCATATTTTATAGTTGAAATTATGTCCGGGAGGTTTCAGATGAGTTTCGGGTGGTTTCAGATCATTTCGGATCGTTTGAGTTTGCTAGTGCTGGTACTTCATAATTTCAAACTTTTTGTTGCAGTTGGGAACTACCGCATTTGTGACCATCTGGTTGCAATTGTGAACAATCCACAATTGCAAACTTTCGGTTACAAATGCGACATTTGCAGATGGGTTAAGAGTTAGAATTTCAGGATTTTAGCTCATTCTTTCATATTTTGAACCCTAAACTCGGATTTGAGCGATTTTGCAGAGACTTTTCACCACATGAATTGGGATAAATATTTTCTACTTGCTTTTGATTATATTTTATGATTCCATCTTCAATTTTGGCATTTTTTTGATGATTTCAAAAGAGAAATTGGGTTTTTTTTTTATCTAAATTTTCCCAAAGTGATTAATTAAGTTTTGAACATCGATCTGGAGACGAATTTGAATGAAATTATTATGGTTGGACTCATATTCGAATGGATTGTCGGAATTTGTTTGTTTTGTCGGGTTCCGAGGTGCGGGTCTGAGTTTGACTTTTTGGTTGACTTTGAGTTAATGTATGAAGATTCGGCCTTTATCGTTTGGGATTGCTCCCTATGGCTATTTGATGATTTTGAGTTTCTTTTGGCTAGTTTCGAACCGTTCGGAGGGTCATGCTCTGCCATTTCATTTACATTATCATGTGAGGATGAGAGCAAAAGCACGAAGGGTGATGTCGTGCCATTTTATTTATATTATCATGTTTTCATTTACATTATCATGTGAGACGAGAGTAAAAGCATGAAGGGTGATGTCGTGCCATTTCATTTACATTATCATGTGAGGATGAGAGTAAAAGCACGAAGGGTGAATTACCATATTTTATATTATCATGTGTTCATGGCACGAAGGGTGTTTCCGTGCAGGCGAGGGCGAGAGACATGCAATATGTGGTGATATTTTTTCCTTGTGAATACATTTATGCCTTTATCTTAAGCTGTTACTGTTGCACCTATGTTTTTATGTTACTTGTCATTGTTGTTCTGTCTTTTTCTTCTATCTCAATTGTTGTTGTATTGTCCGTGCCTTCTATATGTTTAACTTGGAAATATCATGCTTTCCTTCTTGTTTCTCATAACTATATCTGTGCCATTTTTCATTTGTGGCAATTTCGTATAAGCCCTTGATGTCTAGTTTTCAGAAAGTTAAACCAATTGTAGTTTGGAGCTCGGATTGAGGCGATTCTTGAAGTAGTCTTCACCATATGAATTGGGGTAAGTATTCTCTACTCGGTTATGATTATATTTCATGAATCTATCTTCGATATTAGTAATTGGTTGATGAATTTAAAGAGGAAATTAGGGGTTTTGGCCTAAAGTTTTATAATATGAATTTTTTGAGTTTTGAACACCGATTTGGAGTTGGATTTGAGTGAAACTAGTATGGTTTGACTCGTAATTGAATCGATTATCGGATTTTGTGAGTTTTCTCAGGTTCCGAGGTACGGGTCAGGGTGTGATTTTTGGCCGGATTTGGGATTTGATTTAGGATTCGATCTTTATCATTTGTAATTGTTTCTTTGGGCTTTATCTGATGTATTTGAGTTGCTTTTGACTAGTTTTGAGCCGTTCGAAGGTCACTATGCGTGTGATGAAATTTTTGGAGCATCGCTTGGCTTGCTCGGAATTGGCTTGTTCAATATAAGTAACTCTTCTAAAGTTAGCGCTGAGGGTATGAAATTCCAAAGTACGTGTTTTATGATTGGTATTGAGGTGACGCACATGCTAAGTGATGGGCGTGTGGGCGTGCACCCTTTGAATTGTGGCTCTGTTGTTCCATGGCACTATTTAATGGTCCTATTTTGTTGATATCTATGCTTTCACCATGTGATTAAGTAACTGAGCTATCAAATCATGCTAGATATCCTGTCTAGGCTTTATGATGATATTGTTAGGACCCATAGAGGTTGTTTCTTGTTGTCATTTCACTGATTTCATTGATATTTCGTACTCAGTCATATTCATGCATTCATATCATATCTCAGTCTCAGTTGTTGTTTATTGATACATCATATTATTGTTGTCGGTCTAGTTTCATCACATTGAGGGCCCATGAGTGAGACTGGAGAGATTGATGACTGAGTGAGGCCGAGGGTCTGATTGTGAGATATTGAGACTATGGAACGTGAGTTGTCCATGCATCACGTGAGTTGTCCATGTGAATTATGATCTTGATACTATGGCACACGAGTTGTCCGTGCGGATTCTAAAATTGATATTATAGCACGTGAGTTATCCGTGCATCATGTGAGTTGTTTGTGCGGATTATAGCGCTTGGGCTGTAGGAGTCCCTCTGGAGTCTGCACGCCCCTAGTGAGCGCAATCGACTATGTATATGTTTATGGATCAGGTTGCACGCTGCAACATGTACTATACAGTGCTGAGTGATTGAGTGTGTTGAGTATTGAACACGGTAAGAGATAATGCTAGACAGTGAGGTTGAGCACCCTGAGAGTGTGACTACATGAGTTCATCACTGAGAGGCATTGCATTTGACATACGTACTTGAGATATATGCATAGAGATGCATTTTCCTTTTGTTGCCCGGTTTTGGTAACATTCATGATTTTTAGTTGTATCTTGACATGTAGGCATAAAGAGGTGCTTTCCTCGTGCTATCTAAAAATGTAATAGTTACCTAATGAACAGTCTTGGGAAAAAGTTACAGTTTTCAAACTTACTCATATTTTGACAATTTCGGTAAAGGATTTGGATTTTCACTAATATACTTAAAAAGCGGAACTATTTTCGGAAAACTATGAAAAGTCCAAACATTTTATCTCTGAGATGCTTCTTTATTTACTTGCTTTACATTGTTATGAATTGCTATTGGTTATTGGTGTTGGACCCGACCTATATACGTCACTGCTTTCAACCTAAGTTTAGGTTTGTTACTTATTATGTACATGGGGTCGGTTGTACTCATACTGCACTTCCTGTACATTACGTGAAGATTTCGGATGCTGACACTGCTGTGTTTGATGGGATTTGAATTGGAAGATGTACCTACGTCCCTGTTGTAGCTGCCTCTTGTTCATGGTAGCCTTAGAATTATAAAACTTTGTTTATGTACTTTTCAAACAGATGATGTGTTTACTTCATATCAGCATTGTAATCTCTAATCTTAGGAGCTTATGATTTGTACTACCAGTCTTTGGAAATGCATAAGATTCAGATAATTCCTTTGTTTAATTGTCTTATTAATGTCACGAACCAAACTGGAGGGCCATAACTAGCACCCAGCCATATTTGCCGAGCACCAACGTACATTTTATCTAACATTCTTTATTATCTTTAGGGCCGACGAGATAATATAAATGGTAGACATGGATCATGGACAACCAACAATGAAAGATGATGGCATGAACATACATAACATGGGATGACCAGACAATCAAGAAACTATAGATAAGGTACGAGCTACCACGCTACTATGAAAGACTATAAAACAAAAATCAGCCGACAAGGCATACCAAACTATACATGAGTCGACACCTGTCTATGAGCCTCTAAAGGAACATAAGTGCTGCAACATTGCCTGAACAGGGCCCCGACATACCCATAATGTCTATAACAAAAATGCATACCAAGACCACGGCAAGTCCGAAGAAGGGATCTCGCCAATAACCGCTGAACTGGGCAGCCTACTTTGGTGGGGGAGCTGCGTCTACCCATCTATTAGGACCTGCATTACGACAAGCAGCGTCCACAAATAAAAAGTACGTCAGTACCAATAAAGTACTGAGTATGTAAAACAGGAGAGCATAAGTACGAACAATAATGTAAACAGGGATAAAGAATATATAACATGTAACATCTGGGTACCTCTGAGGGCTACTGACATGAAATGCATGATACATACATATATATACACATAAACTTTTAAAACATATGCCTCTGGGGGCATCATCATCATCATATCGTACCTGACCATAATAGGCTCGGTAAAAACATACCTGACCATCATAAAGCTCGATAGAATTGTACCCGGCCACGTGGAGCTCGGTTAAACCCAAATGATTAGTGCTTGCACAATAGGTGCCGTACCCGGCCGTCTATAGCGCGCCTCGGTAGAGTAAAATAGATACATATATATAATGCATGCTGGACTCATTAGAATAATATTCTGAACCTTTCGGAATGACATAAGGTCAGTATCCTCTGTACACGTTATTAGGACTAACTCTTCATCATGAATCTTATAAGAATCAGGAAGTACCAACAACATTGATAACATAAGAATAAGATAAGCAACATCAACATCAATTGCTCCATAAGAAGGGAAACAATGTAAGTACTGCTAGCTTCTAAGAGTAGAGTATCTTTGGAAGCTCGTTCATTACATCATGTACAATCGGAGTCGTGCAAAAGAAGGAAAGGGATAGCCTCACATATCTTGTATATACTGTCCAACCTCAAACTATGCAAATGCCACAACTCCTTAGTCTACAATAAGAGAAATGACACTATGGTTATCGTTTAAGCGTCGTAACTATTATGTATCGACCGCCACCTATTTTACGATGAAACAGACAACACCTCCCCTATTTATATGACTTCACACAAGTCAAACCAATCACCAAACAGCCCAAAAAACATCAATAATAATCATATTGAGCCTCCCAAAATAGTCCACAAACCAACAACACTACTACCAAGCCTTTCGATATATATATTTCACAAGTTCTAGCTTCAACGACTTAGCCACAACTTGGATAATATTAAATACATGTAGAGTAAGAGGTTAATTAACATTAAATAGAAAGAACAACTCCAATTTAACCTTAATTTTCCACGAAATATCCCTCTAATGCTGCCACAAGAACAAGGAAGCAAAACTAGCAATCAATTAGGGATTTCCGGCGCTAGAATCACTTTAGAAGACTTGAAATCACCTAGGGTTGATATTAAAAACTTGAGAGAGTATTTACAGAACATAAAACACTTAAAAATACCTCCCACATGTGCTGGAACAATACAAAAATGAGCAACAACAAGAAGAACAAGAAACTTACTAGCGCCACGGGATTCCCGACACTTGACTTGTGTTGTTTGCCCTTTGTTTGGGTCTTGGATCATGAGAGGAACTTGAGAGGATGTTTTTAGGGTTGTAAGGTCTGAATACACTGATAAAAATGACTTAAAACGGTTTTGAGGCCACATTTATATATATATATCCATATGTCTTAAACCGCCTATGTGGGCTCCAGAGACAGGTGCTTGGCATAGTCTCGCAAAAACGCAAATATCTCTCTACTCCAAGATTGTATGGACAAACAGTTTAATGAATTGGAAACTAGACTCATAGATCTTCAATTTGGTGGGTAGATCGCAACATTATTCCCAGTAAATTGGGAGAAACGCTTAGTAACATTTGACCCAAAGTTTAAGTAAAATTATTAACGTAAGTTGCGCCAACTTTTGTCGACTTTTGTTTCATAACTCGTTTGACTGCAAGACTTATGATACGGATATTGTATGATTAAATACCTTAAAACATGACCTCTTGATTATATTAAGCACCTCTATATTTACCCGAAAATACGGGTTACAACATCCTTGATTCGTTTAACTTCTAGTACTTGTTAACCCCCCTTATACACCCTTGTATCATTTAAGACCAATAGGATTAGCTTCTTATCATCTCAAAGAAAATCTATTCTCGGATTTACTTTGACTAACTTACGGTATGAACTAACGTACGTGAATATAGTTTGTAACACCCTCCCCCTTAGGAACATTCATCCTCGAATGTAAGGGTTTTTGGGGAGTCTAACTCATCGTGGATTTCAATGGAAATTTCCGGCCAAGTTTCTCCTATGAAATGGACACTAGCCAAACTTGCAAGCAGTTAAACCCAAAATATTCACTCATAAGGCTACACAAAGCATTATGGATATGTACATTATCTGCATATTACCATTTTGTATTTAGGATGAGTATTCTCAAGCTATTGCTTATCTCATAGAGTTGTTTCACCTTCTAATGTATCCTTCGTTACCCTGGCATCCTCGTTATCTTCATACTAGAATAGTTAAGGGTATTTAGACCTTATCTCCTCTTCTGCTTCCCATGTCATTTCTTCCATATTCTTGTTCCTCCACAATACTTTGACGGAAGCTACATCTTTTGTTCTCAGCTTGCAGACTTGTCGATCTAATATAGCCACTGGCACTTCTTCATATGATAGATCCTCTATAACTTGTACATCTTTGATAGGGACGACCCGAGAAGGGTCTCCAATACATTTCCTCAACATAGATACATGGAATACCGGGTGGACAAATTCCAATTCGGATGACAATTCTAACTCATAAGCAACCTGTCCAATTCGTTGAAGAATTTTATATGGCCCGATATACCGCAGACTCAGCTTACCTTTCTTCCCGAAATACATAACACCCTTCATCGGTGAGATCCTCAAGAAAACCCAATCACCAACCTAAAACTCCAAATCACAATGTCAGACATCGGAATAAGACTTTTGCCTGCTTTGTGCCATTCTCAATCGCTCCTGTATCACTTTTACCTTCTCAATGGCTTGGTGAATCAAATATGGCCCATATAATTCTATTTTACCGACTTCGAACCATCCTAACTCGTGCCAAATGATGAGTCACAACTTTCAAGGCAAAATGGAGTATTCTTAAATTCCTAGCCCAGGGTTACAATTAATCTGATGGAAATACACACGAGTTAGGTGGTCTTCATCTATAATCGCACCTTCGGGTCCCGCATATCTTTCTGTTTCAGGAAAAAGGGCCAAAATAAAAGAAATAAACAAGTGCTCGAGGCTTCATACTTCACCGCTCAAACACTTGGGGGACTACAATATTGTACACAGATACGTGTAGAAATGCAGATACGCAGATACGAATATCGAACGATAGAAGTCAAGTGTTGAGAAAAATTATGAAGTCTTCAGCATTCATGAGAACAACAGAGTCATCTCTCAAACTCATAAACAAAGTCACCTCTCAAAACCCTTCTTAATATGTAAAGATAGGGTCATGACTATGTACTGAAACAGGTTATGAAGAAAAACCTTGTTTATTTTATATTATTCACAAATCTGTTACAAGAAAAACAGTTACGAGAAAGTTTAGATGTATTGTAATACATGTAACAGTCAAACACTTGATAAAAGTTTATAAAAAAAAATTGCCAAAGTTGTTTCATACAAAACGTGTGTATTCCTATTTCTTTCATCGTATTATATTACCATTATGAAGTTGAGACGTCTTCTTCAATAAGTGTCGATAAAATAAAAGGGCCCTCTTTTATAAACCTCATGTTAATAAGTCATGAGAAGAATCATAAAGCATTTTCAAAGGATAAAAATGCTAAACTATTCTATAAGTCCTAAATAAGTAAGGAAAAGGCAAGAATAGAACACATTGAAGTACTAACAAAACTTCTTAATATAATTAAAAAGACTAAGTAGAAACTTAGTCAATAAAAGTTTATACAAGTGCCCCATTATGATAACTGGGGACTTTCACCAAAAAATCCCTTAAAAACTAAGGGATAAAACCATCATCCAATTGAAGGGGTTAGCACATCAGAAGTTGCAATATTAATTTCACTTTCAGCCACAGGCACGGTGCCAACTTCTGAAGAAGCAACAGGAACGGTTTCAGCAGAGCTTGAAATGTTAGGATCAATGAGGGAAACAAGAGTCACAGAAGCTTCAACTTCCACAGACTGAGTCATAGAAGTTTCACCCTCTGAAGCTGGAATTGCAACATTTTTAGCTGAAGCAGGAATTGTAATCCCAATTGCTGCAGTATTCACTTCTTCATTTAAAAGTTCTTCTGTTCCAGGAACTTCAAGTGCAGGAGAAGGAGTATCAGTAGACTGTTGGCTTTTCTCGATGGTATCTACGACTTTGGCCAGTTCAGAATGCAAGTCAAAACTTCTTGAGCAGCTTCCGTCAAAGCATCACGACGAGATTTCAGGAAAGCCCAACTCACTTCTATGTTAAAATTTTCCTCTAGAAGTCCATATTCCTTTTCCCACATAGCAAGATCGTTTTTAAGATTTGATATTCAGCTAAATGGGAATCAAGGGAAGCTACAAGAGAAGCATGAGAACTCTTCAAGGCATGAATCTCGTCAGAAGAAGTTTGTAAGTCAGCCTGAGCTTGAGTCAAGCTTTGCACTAACTCTCCTGCATATTCTTCCTTCCTAGCCAAAAGTGCCTTCAGCTCCCTAACTTCTTCACTAGCCCTGGATAATTGTTCTGACAAAGAGCATTCCAAAAGCTCTTTGTCTCTTTTCAATTGGCTTGAAGAGGCTTTGACAGTTGCCAGTTCAGAAGTTAAACCACGGTTTTGCTGCTTCAGGAGATTTTTATCTTCTTGCAACTCCTCTATGGTCCCTTGAGCATTCTCGAACTGCTCCTTCCAATTGGTTGCTTCAAGATGGGCTCCCCTAGCTATTTCTTCGGCCTCGTGGACAGTCTTTTCAGACTCACGAGCTTTTCTTTCCAGTAGGGAAATTCTTCCCATTAATTTCGTGCCAATAAGGTTAGCCTACAGAGATAAGTCATGGAAATGAGAAATTGAAGATAATTAAAAAAAAGAAAAAAAACTTGTTGGTAAAAATACCTTCAAAGTAGAATGAACTACGTCATTCATCAGAGTTAAGCAGCTATGGCTCTCCATTTTCTTCTTCTCGATATCTCCAATTAGAGGTTCGAGCCAAACATCGGCTCTGCTGGTCTTCCTCAAGAGGCTATGATTGGCAGGAACCTCCAAAGTAACACTTCTCATAGTCATACTTCCACTGCTAGAACCTGTCCCTGTATGATGAACAGAGGGAAGAGGAGCAGTGGAAGGAAAAGATGTAGAAACCAACACAGAAGCGGAAGCAGGTGCGCTAGAAACAGCCAAGGGAACGAATATAGGAGCGGTAGCAACTGGAAAAATAACGGAAGTCGTCAAAACTAGTAAAGAAATACTTACGGTTGGCAGAGGAATGGAGGAAATAGGAACAAATGAGGAAATAGGAGCTTCATCAAAAACAGGGCCGAGCTCGCCACTCCCGAAACCACTGTCAAAAAGATGCTGAATTGACTCATTATTATCTCTTGAGAGGATGTTTTTAGGGTTCTAAGGTCTGAATACACTAATAAAAATGACTTAAAATAGTTTTGAGGCCACATTTATATATATCCATATGTCTTAAACCGCCTATGTGGGCTCCAGAGAGAGGTGCTTGTCATAGTCTCTTAAAAACGCAAATATCTCTCTACTCCAAGATTGTATGGACAAACAATTTAATGAATTGGAAACTAGACTCATAGATCTTCAATTTGGTGGGTAGATCGCCTCGTTATTCCCAGTAAATTGGGAGAAACGCTTAGTAACATTTGACCCAAAGTTTAAGTAAAATTATTAACGTAAGTTGCGCCAACTTTTGTCGACTTTTGTTTCATAACTCGTTTGACAGCAAGACTTATGATACGTATATTGTATGATTAAAATACCTTAAAACATGACCTCTTGATTATATTAAGCACCTCTATATTTACCCGAAAATACGGGTTACAACATCCTTGATTCGTTTAACTTCTAGTACTTGTTAACCCCCCTTATACACCCTTGTATCATTTAAGACCAATAGGATTAACTTCTTATCATCTCAAAGAAAATCTATTCTCGGATTTACTTTGACTAACTTATGGTATGAACTAACGTACGTGAATATAGTTTGTAACACCCTCCCCACTTAGGAACATTCATCCTTGAATGTAAGGGTTTATGGGGAGTCTAACTCATCGTGGATTTCAATGGAAATTTCTGGCCACTATGAAATGGACACTAGCCAAACTTGCAAGCAGTTAAACCCAAAATATTCACTCATAAGGCTACACAAAGCATTATGGATATGTACATTATCTGCATATTACCATTTTGTATTTAGGATGAGTATTCTCAAGCTATTGCTTACCTCATAGAGTTGTTTCACCTTCTAATGCATCCTTCGTTCCCCTGACATCCTCATTATCTTCATACTAGAATAGTTAAGGGTATTTAGACCTTATCTCCTCTTCTGCTTCCTATGTCATTTCTTCCATATTCTTGTTCCTCCACAATACTTTGACGGAAGCTACATCTTTTGTTCTCAGCTTGCAGACTTGTCGATCTAATATAGCCACTGGCACTTCTTCATATGATAGATCCTATATAACTTGTACATCTTTGATAGGGACGACCCAAGAAAGGTCTCCAATACATTTCCTCAACATAGATACATGGAACACCGGGTGGACAAATTCCAATTCGGATGACAATTCTAACTCATAAGCAACCTGTCCAATTCGTTGAAGAATTTATATGGCCCGATATACCGCAGACTCAGCTTACCTTTCTTCCTAAAATGCATAACACCCTTCATCGGTGAGATCCTCAGGAAAACCCAATCACCAACCTAAAACTCCAAATCACAATGTCAGACATCAGAATAAGACTTTTGCCTACTTTGTGCCATTCTCAATCGCTCCTGTATCACTTTCACCTTCTCAATGTCTTGGTGAATCAAATATGGCCCATATAATTCTATTTTACCGACTTCGAACCATCCAACTGGTGATCTACATCTTCTCCTGTATAGTGCCTTGTATGGGGACATTTTTATACTGGAATGGTAGCTATTATTGTAGGAGAATTCTATGAGTGGAAGATGGTCATCCCAATTCCCCTTGAAATCTAGAACACATGCTCGTAGCATATCTTCAAGTGTCTGAATGGTACGTTCAACCTGTCCGTCAGTCTGTAGATGAAATGCAGTGCTGAGATTCACTTGTGTGCCTAAACCCTTCTAAAAAAACCTCCAAAAGTTAGCTGTAGTTGTCTTAACTGGCAGAAAATGGGCATAATTTGTAAGTCGATCAACTATCACCCAGATGGAGTCAAACTTATGATAAGAGCGAGGTAATCCAATAATGAAGTCCATATTAATCACCTCTCATTTCCAGGTTGGAATCTCTATATTCTGAAGCAATCCACCGGGTTTCTGATGTTCGATCTTTACTTGTTGACAATTAGGACACTGGGCTGCAAATTCTCCAATAGACTTCTTCATGTTATCCCACCAATACTGCTCCTTGACATCATGATACATCTTTGTCGAGCCGGGATGGATGGAGTATCGGGATTGATGAATCTCATTCATAATCTTCTCTCGCAACCCTACCATATTAGGCACGCATAATCAGCCCTGGTATCTTAGTGGCCCACCCCCTCCGATCACAAAAGCCATAATTGTACACTGCTGAATTGTATTGGGAAAAAACTGAGTTTATATTAAAGATTATGTGGCATGACATGTGGATTAGTTAAATGGTCAAAGCGCAGCAATTGACTAAAGAGGCACGGATGGAGACAGCCACGTGAAGAAGAATTTAAATAGGCATGAGACGACGTATAGATACGAGTCTCGTACCACTTTAAATTATTTACAGCCAACGGATTAGAAGGCATTGAAGGCAAAGATCTGATGACAGAAAGGAGTCCAAATTCATTATTAAATACTTGATACGTTACAAAATTGGTATTTAATAGGGATGATTGCATATCGGCATATCTAATGTCATTTATTACTCATGATTATAATATTAAAGCTAAGGCTTCATTCCTTTACCTAGAATTATCTATAAAAGGAAGAAGTATCATCATTTGTAAGGACACGAAATACTATTGAGAATTTATTGAAATACACATCTATTTGTTTTTACCATCGTTCTCAAAAGTATTTTATTTTTGTCTCCTGATTATCAGTAACCCGAATTTCTTTTTAGCTTTGACCAAAGACTCAGATTTTTGGTTAAACAAATTGGTTCCGTTACCGGGAATCTGATAATCTTTCCTTTTAAGCTATATCTTATCTATTGTCGTCACCATGTCAAACAACAACGCCGACAACAATAGTAATAACACATTGGGAAACCATGAGAATCAAATACATTAAAATCAAGATAACGTGGTTCCCTCTCCTCTAAATTCACCACGTCAATCTCGTGAAGACACTCCTGTCACTGAATCCCGTGCTGATCAACAAGAGCAATCTGAACATTTTGAAGGAGTTACAACTGAAGCTTTGCAAAAGCTAATTGATGCACAGGTCGGCAAAGCTCTTCAGGCACTTGTTAGTCGATTGCCTGCTGCGCCACCTACACCAACTTCTAATAATAATACATTGGACAACCCCCGTTCTGGTCTTGATAATTCTGGAAACGGAGCAACCCCCAGTGAACCACAAGAAGGGGGACCAGGTAATTTAAATAATTCGTATTTGGAAAATTTAGTACTAACCTTGCAGAAACAACTTAAGGAACAAAATGAGCGTATTGAACAAATCCCTGGAGTTCCGCCTGTAATAAAATGAGTAGACATGGACAAATACTCACAACAACCATGGAAGCCTAGCGCCGCCCCCCTTCCAATTCCGAAAAAGTTCAAAATGCCTGACATTCCGAAATATGACGGTACTACAGACCCACGAGACCACGTGACTGCATTTACAACCGGCGTAAAAGGCAACAATTTGACCAAACAAGAAATTGATTCAGTATTGGTCAAGAAATTTGGAGAAACACTCACCAAGTTTGTATTAACCTGGTATTCTCTTTTATCCGAAAATTCTATTAATTCTTTTGCTGAGCTTGCAGATTCTTTTATTAAAGCACATTCAGGAGCACAAAAGGTTGAGAAAAGGATGGAAGATATTTTCAAAATCAAACAAGGAGATTCGGAGTTGCTTAGAAACTTCGTTGATAGATTCCAGCGTGAAAGAATGACTCTACCTCGTGTGCCTGACAATTGGGCTGCTATAGCTTTTGCAAGTAATTTAAATGACAAAAGTTATGAAGCCACGAGATGACTCAAAGAAAGTCTTCGAGAATTTCCTGCAACCACATGGAATGATGTTTACAACAGGTATAGCACGAAGCTGCGAATCGAAGAAGATACCGTACCTAAGCTTCATCATGAAGAAAGGGGCGGTACCCGAAGGTCAGAAACTGAAAAAAGATCAGGTAAAAACAGGTACGATCCATATATAGGACCCGCAGGAAAGGACCCACGGTCGAAACAATATAGCCAGCAATATGATCAAAAATCGAGGAACCGGGATTCTGGCTCTTCTTCAAAGTTCAGGAATGATCGGAACAGACAATAATCACGAGATGATGACAGAAGTTTAAAGGCACGATTCGGTGGATATAATTTTAATGTCTCTACCTCCGAGCTCGTAGCTATTTTAAGAAGCATGGGAGATAAGGTACGGTGGCCAAAAGAGATGCGGTCAAATCCAAGTAGACGCAATCCGGATCATTGGTGCGAATTTCACAACGATCACGGGCACAAAACTTCAGAATGTAGATTCCTGCAGAGTGAAGTGGATCATTTATTGAAGCAAGGATACCTCACTGAGTTATTTAGTGAGAAAGGAAAACAAGCTTATATGAAAAATAGACAAGAGCTACCACAACCTCCTTCACCCAAGAGGACAGTGAATGTCATAAGCGGGGGAGAAGATATTCATGGCGTAACCTACACAGCCTCCAACATGGTTTCTAAGGTAACGATTACACACGGGAAACGGGTGCGGTAGGTCCTTGAAAATGAAAGTGTTTCGTTCGATGACGCAGATACCGAAGGAGTGACAACTCCACATAATGACGCACTGGTAATATCTTTACTTGTACATGATACTAATGTAAAACGAGTTTTGATTGATCCAGGGAGTTCTGTAAATATTATATTACTAAGGGTACTACGAGAAATGCAAGCTGAAGACAAAATGATACCCAAGGCGCACACCTTGTCAGGCTTCGACAATTCAAGTGTAGTAACAAAAGGTGAGGTATTTCTAACAACTTTTGCTATGGGTGTTGTGAAGGAAACTAAATTTCAGGTAGTTGATATGGAAATGGCCTACAATATGATCATGGGGAGACCATGGATACACGATATGGACGCTGTCCCATCAACTCTACATCAGGTTATTAAATTCCCATCACCATGGGGAATTTTCCAAATTCGTGGGGATCAGCAGATCGCTAAAAGTGTCAACACTGTAACAAGTACGAGCGCCGAAAATAAAGAAAAGTAGAAATTACAGGAAACAGTTGAAGGTAAAAAAGATCAAACTTCAACTGAACAGGAAAAGACGGATTTGGACTCAAGACCTGACATAATTTAAGAACCTGAAGAAAATGAAAGCATCAAAACGACAATTGAAGAGCTTGAGGCAGTGATGTTATTTGATCAATGGCCTGAACGGAAGGTTTATGTCAGGGCCAATTTAAGCACGAACATGCGAGGTATGATAATCGAATTTTTAAAAGCTAACTTAGACTGCTTTGCTTGGTCCCACGCTGATATGACAGGGATACCACCAAATGTGATGACTCACAAACTCAATGAGGACCCTTCTTTCACACCAATAAAGCAAAAGAAACGGAAACAAGGTGCTTTCAAGAACCAGGTGATTCAGGATGAAGTCCAAAAATTATTAAAAATCGGATCAATCCGTGAGGTAAAATATCCTACTTGGTTAGCTAACACGGTGGTTGTACCTAAGAAAAATGGTAAGTGGCGTGTTTGTGTAGATTATACCGATTTAAATAAAGCCTGTCCAAAAGATTCCTTTCCCTTACCGCATATAGACCAACTAATTGATGCAACCGCAGGTCATGAACTTTTAAGTTTTTTAGATGCATACTCAGGATATAATCAAATTAAAATGGATCCTGGTGATGAAGAAAAAACTTCTTTCATCACAGACAGGGGGACTTACTGTTATAAAGTAATGCCCTTTGGCCTCAAAAATGCTGGGGCAACCTATCAAAGGTTGGTCACCAAAATGTTCCAAGAACATTTAGGGAAAACAATGGAGGTATATATAGACGATATGCTCGTCAAAACCCAACAATCTCATGATCATATTTCTCATCTATCTGTTACTTTTGAAATTTTGCAAAAATTTAATATGAAACTCAACCCAGAAAAATGTGCATTTGGAGTTGCATCAGGTAAGTTTTTGGGTTTTCTTATTTCTAATCATGGTATTGAAGTGAATCCTTCTCAGATCAAAGCAATAGAAGAAATCCCGGATATCCTTACTAATAAAAAGGAAGTACAAAGATTAACGGGAAGAATTGCATCTTTGGGGAGATTTATTTCCAAATCCTCAGAAAGGTGTTTTAAGTTTTTCTCTGCACTTAAAAAGCAATATCATTTTGAATGGAATGAAGATTGTCAACAAGCCCTTAGAAATTTGAAAGCTTATTTGTCAAAACCACCGTTGTTGGCAAAATCGAAGGTGGGGGAAAAACTTCTCATTTATCTGGCCGTATCTGAAGTCGCAGTAAGTGCTGTTTTAGTCCGCGAGGACCAAGGTAAACAATCTCCTATTTATTATGTAAGTAAGTCCTTATTGGAAGCTGATACACGATACCCACAGCTAGAAAAATTAGCATTAGCTTTGATCATGGCATCTAGAAAGTTAAGACCTTATTTTCAATGTCATCCCATTGTTGTAGTTACTGCTTTTCCGCTTCGAAATATTTTGCATAAACACGAACTTTCAGGAAGATGAGCAAAATGGGCTATAGAACTAAGTGAGTATGAAGTTATTTATCAACCCAGGACTGCTATAAAGTCTCAAGTACTAGCTGATTTCGTGGCTGATTTTAGCCAGGGGATGCATTTAGAAGCAGAAAAAGAATTACTAGTTTTTATTGGTGCGAACCCGGGGACTTGGGTTTTATACACTGACGGTTCATCAAATGTAAAAGGTGCAGGCCTAGGAATAGTCCTCGTACCACCTGTGGGTGAGACCATTAGACAGGATATAAAATGTCATTCTATAACTAACAATGAAGCAGAGTATGAGGCTATAATTGCAGGTTTAGAATTGGCACGAGAACTCGACATAACACAGATTATAATCAAGAGTGATTCTCAACTCGTGGTTAATCAGATGCTGGGGACTTATACAGCCAGAGAGTCACGAATGCAAGAATACCTCGCAAAGGTACGGGAATTAATAAAGCAATTCCAAACTTGGAAAGTAGTGCAGATCCCAAGAGATGAGAATGTAGAGGCAGATGCTTTAGCAAACCTTGCATCCGCAACAGACGTGGCAAACAATACAGATGCTTCAGTCATACATCTATTTCATTCCGTTCTTGAATCTGATAAAAACGAGTTAAATTTTAATCATCTAACATGGGATTGGAGAAATGAAATTGTTGCCTTTTTATAGCACGGAACAGTGCCTAATGACAAAGGAAAGGCTTACGCGCTTCACAAAAAAGCTGCACGATATTGTTTATATCAAGGAAATCTTTATCGAAAGATGTTCGGCGGACCACTAGCAAGGTGTCTCGGACCCTCTCAAACCGAATATGTCATGAGAGAAGTACATGAAGGACATTGTGGGAATCACGCAGGAGGACGGTCACTGGTAAGAACGTTAATTCGCACAGGATACTATTGGCCTAAGATGGAAGAAGAGGCAACCAGTTTCGTATCCAAATGTGATAAATGTCAAAGGTACGGCAATAATATGCACAGACCAGCTGAGTTACTACATCCTGTTTTAGCCCCATGGCCCTTTATGAAATGGGGAATGGATATCGTAGGTCTACTTCCAAAAGCAAAAGGTCAGGTAAAATTTCTACTTGTACTTACAGATTATTTCACTAAATGGGTAGAAGCAGGGGCATTTAAACAGGTACGAGAAAAAGAAGTTAAAGACTTCATATGGCGAAATATAATATGCCGCTTTGGAGTACCAAAGGAGATCGTGTGTGACAATGGACCACAATTCATTAGAGCTCAAGTTACAGAATTTCTTCGAAGTTGGCAGATCAAAAGAATAACATCTACGCCATATCATCCAGTGGGGAATGGACAAGCAGAATCAACTAACAAAGTTATTATCAATAACTTGAAAAAGAGGTTACAAGATTCAAAAGGTAATTGGCCTGAGGTGTTACCTGGAGTACTATGGGCTTATCGTACAACGAACAAAACAGGCACTGGAGAAACACCATTTTCAATGGTTTATGGTACGGAAGCCTTAATTCCAGTTGAAATAGGTGAGCCAAGCACACGATACGATCAGGCAACGGAGGAATCTAATAATGAAGAGATGCGGGTTAGCCTAGATTTACTTGAAGGAAGAAGAGAAGCTGCTTTGATAAGGATGGCAGCACAAAAACAAGTAATAGAACGATATTACAATAGGAAAGCACGCCTCAGATTTTTCAAAATTGGGGACTTCGTGCTTAAAAAGGTGTTCCAATCTGCAAAAGCTGCTAACTCAGGAAAGCTAAGTCCAACATGGGAAGGACCATACAAAGTCCGTGGCATTGCGGGAAAAGGAGCATACCAGTTGGAAACAATGGATGGTAAAGTTTTACCCTCACATTGGAATGCTGTCCACTTAAAAAAATACTACTTTTGAGAAAGTACCTACGGTCAGGTATCATCGTGTTAAAATTTCTCTCTTGGTTTATTAGTATTTTACTAACGATTTTAGATGCTAGGCAAAATATCCTAACTCGTGCCAAATGATGAGTCACAACCTGCAAGGCAAAATGGAGTATTCTTAAATTCCTAGCCCAGGGTTACAATTAATCTGATGGAAATACACACGAGTTAGGTGGTCTTCATCTATAATCGCACCTTCGGGTCCCGCATATCTTTCTGTTTCAGGAAAAAGGGCCAAAATAAAAGAAATAAACAAGTGCTCGAGGCTTCATACTTCACCGCTCAAACACTTGGGGGACTACAATATTATACACAGATACGTGTAGAAATGCAGATACGCAGATACGAATATCGAACGATAGAAGTCAAGTGTTGAGAAAAAATTATGAAGTCTTCAACATTCATGAGAACAACAAAGTCATCTCTCAAACTCATAAACAAAGTCACCTCTCAAAACCCTTCTTAATATGTAAAGATAGGGTCATGACTATGTACTGAAACAGGTTATGAAGAAAAACCTTGTTTATTTTATGTTATTCACAAATCTGTTACAAGAAAAACAGTTACAAGAAAGTTTAGATGTATTGTAATACATGTAACAGTCAAACACTTGATAAAAGTTTATTAAAAAAAACTTGCCAAAGTTGTTTCATACAAAACGTGTGTATTCATATTTCTTTCATCGTATTATAACACCATTATGAAGTTGAGACGTCTTCTTCAATAAGTGTCGATAAAATAAAAGGGCCCTCTTTTATAAACCTCATGTGAATAAGTCATGAGAAGAATCATAAAACATTTTCAAAGGATAAAAATGCTAAACTATTCTATAAGTCCTAAATAAGTAAGGAAAAGGCAAGAATAGAACACATTGAAGTACTAACAAAACTTCTTAATATAATTAAAAAGACTAAGTAGAAACTTAGTCAATAAAAGTTTATACAAGTGCCCCATTATGATAACTGGGGACTTTCACCAAAAAATCCCTTAAAAACTAAGGGATAAAACCATCATCCAATTGAAGGGGTTAGCACATCAGAAGTTGCAATATTAATTTCACTTTCAGCCACAGGCACGGTGGCAACTTCTGAAGAAGCAGTAACAGGAACGGTTTCAGCAGAGCTTGAAATGTTAGGATCAATGAGGGAAACAAGAGTCACGGAAGCTTCAACTTGCACAGGCTGAGTCATAGAAGTTTCACCCTCTGAAGCTGAAATTGCAACATTTTTAGCTGAAGCAGGAATTGTAATCCCAATTGCTGCAGTATTCACTTATTCATTTAAAAGTTCTTCTGTTCCAGGAACTTCAAGTGCAGGAGAAGGAGTATCAGTAGACTGTTGGCTTTTCTCGATGGTATCTACGACTTTGGCCAGTTCAGACTGCAAGTCAAAACCTTCTTGAGCAGCTTCCGTCAAAGCATCACGACGAGATTTCAGGAAAGCCCAACTCATTTCTATGTTAAAATTTTCCTCTAGAAGTCCATATTCCTTTTCCCACATAGCAAGATCGTTTTTTAAGATTTGATATTCAGCTAAATGGGAATCAAGGGAAGCTTCAAGAGAAGCATGAGAACTCTTCAAGGCATGAATCTCGTCAGAAGAAGTCTGTAAGTCAGCCTGAGCTTGAGTCAAGCTTTGCACTAACTCTCCTGCATATTCTTCCTTCCTAGCCAAAAGTGCCTTCAGCTCCCTAACTTCTTCACTAGCCCTGGATAATTGTTCTGACAAAGAGCATTCCAAAAGCTCTTTGTCTCTTTTCAATTGGCTTGAAGAGGCTTTGACAGTTGCCAGTTCAGAAGTTAAACCACGATTTTGCTGCTCCAGGAGATTTTTATCTTCTTGCAACTCCTCTATGGTCCCTTGAGCATTCTCGAACTGCTCCTTCCAATTGGTTGCTTCAAGCTGGGCTCCCCTAGCTATTTCTTCGGCCTCGTGGACAGTCTTTTCAGACTCACGAGCTTTTCTTTCCAGTAGGGAAATTCTTCCCATTAATTCCGTGCCAATAAGGTTAGCCTACAGAGATAAGTCATGGAAATGAGAAATTGAAGATAATTAAAAAAAAGAAAAAAAACTTGTTGGTAAAAATACCTTCAAAGTAGAATGAACTACGTCATTCATCAGAGTTACGCAGCTACGTCTCTCCATCTTCTTCTTCTCGATATCTCCAATTAGAGGTTCGAGCCAAACATCGGCTCTGCCGGTCTTCTTCAAGAGGCTATGATTGGCAGGAACCTCCAAAGTAACACTTCTCATAGTCATACTTCCACTGCTAGAACCTGTCTCTGTATGATGAACAGAGGGAAGAGGAGCAGTGGAAGGAATGGAAGGAAAAGATGTAGAAACCAACATAGAAGCAGAAGCAGGTGCGGTAGAAACAGCCAAGGGAACGAATATAGGAGGGTAGCAACTGGCAAAAGAACGGAAGTCGTCAAAACTGGTAAAGAAATACTTACGGTTGGCAGAGGAATGGAGGAAATAGGAACAAATGAGGAAAGAGGAGCTTCATCAAAAATAGGGCCGAGCTCGCCACTCCCGAAACCACTGTCAAAAAGATGCTGAATTGACTCATTATTATCTCTAGAGAGGATGTTTTTAGGGTTCTAAGGTCTGAATACACTGATAAAAATGACTTAAAACGGTTTTGAGGCCACATTTATATATATCCATATGTCTTAAACCGCCTATGTGGGCTCCAGAGAGAGGTGCTTGGCATAGTCTCTTAAAAACGCAAATATCTCTCTACTCCAAGATTGTATGGACAAACAGTTTAATGAATTGGAAACTAGACTCATAGATCTTCAATTTGGTGGGTAGATCGCCTCATTATTCCCAGTAAATTGGGAGAAACGCTTAGTAACATTTGACCCAAAGTTTAAGTAAAATTATTAACGTAAGTTGCGCCAACTTTTGTCGACTTTTGTTTCATAACTCGTTTGACGGCAAGACTTATGATACGGATTGTATGATTAAAATACCTTAAAACATAACCTCTTGATTATATTAAGCACCTCTATATTTACCCAAAAATACGGGTTACAACATCCTTGATTCGTTTAACTTCTAGTACTTGTTAACCCCTCTTATACACCCTTGTATCATTTAAGACCAATAGGATTAATTTCTTATCATCTCAAAGAAAATCTATTCTCGGATTTACTTTGACTAACTTACGATATGAACTAACGTACGTGAATATAGTTTGTAATACCCTCCCCTCTTAGGAACATTCATCCTCGAATGTAAGGGTTTATGGGGAGTCTAACTCATCGTGGATTTCAATGGAAATTTCTGGCCAAGTTTCTCCTATGAAATGGACACTAGCCAAACTTGCAAGCAGTTAAACCCAAAATATTCACTCATAAGGATACACAAAGCATTATGATATGTACATTATCTGCATATTACCATTTTGTATTTAGGATGAGTATTCTCAAGCTATTGCTTACCTCATAGAGTTGTTTCACCTTCTAATGCATCCTTCGTTCCCCTTGCATCCTCGTTATCTTCATACTAGAATAGTTAAGGGTATTTAGACCTTATCTCCTCTTCTGCTTCCCATGTCATTTCATCCATATTCTTGTTCCTCCACAATACTTTGACGGAAGCTACATCTTTTGTTCTCAGCTTGCAGACTTGTCGATCTAATATAGCCACTGGCACTTCTTCATATGATAGATCCTCTATAACTTGTACATCTTTGATAGGGACGACCCGAGAAGGGTCTCCAATACATTTCCTCAACATAGATACATGGAACACCGGGTGGACAAATTCCAATTCGGATGACAATTCTAACTCATAAGCAACCTGTCCAATTCGTTGAAGAATTTTATATGGCCCGATATACCTCAGACTCAGCTTACCTTTCTTCCTGAAATGCATAACACCCTTCATCGGTGAGATCCTCAGGAAAACCCAATCACCAACCTAAAACTCCAAATCACAATGTCAGACATCGGAATAAGACTTTTGCCTGCTTTGTGCCATTCTCAATCGCTCCTGTATCACTTTCACCTTCTCAATGGCTTGGTGAATCAAATATGGCCCATATAATTCTATTTTACCGACTTCGAACCATCCAACTGGTGATCTACATCTCCTTCTGTATAGTGCCTTGTATGGGGCCATTTTTATACTGGAATGGTAGCTATTATTGTAGGAGAATTCTATGAGTGTAAGATGGTCATCCCAATTCCCCTTGAAATCTAGAACACATGCTCGTAGCATATCTTCAAGTGTCTGAATGGTACGTTCAACCTGTCCGTCAGTCTGCGGATGAAATGCAGTGCTGAGATTCACTTGTGTGCCTAAACCCTTCTAAAAAGACCTCCAAAAGTTTGCTGTAGTTGTCTTAACTGGCAGAAAATGGGCATAATTTGTAAGTCGATCAACTATCACCCAGATGGAGTCAAACTTATGATAAGAGCGAGGTAATCCAATAATGAAGTCCATATTAATCACCTCTCATTTCCAGGTTGGAATCTCTATATTCTGAAGCAATCCACCGGGTTTCTGATGTTCGATCTTTACTTGTTGACAATTAGGATGGTACAATATCTCTATTACTTGTTGGCTTTACCAGGATGGTACAATATCTCGACATCGTAATCTTTCAGTAATTCAAGCCACCTACGCTGCCTCAAATTCAACTCCTTCTGCATGAAAATGTATTGTAAACTCTTGTGATCTGTGTATATTTCAACATGGACACCATATAAGTAGTGACGCCATATATTCAAAGCATATATTACTGCAGCCAATTCCAAATCATAGGTCGGCTAATTCTTTTTATGCTTCTTCAATTGTCTTGATGCATAAGCAATCACTTTCCCATGTTGCATCAATACGTACCCCCAAACTTATACCTAAGAAATCACAATATACCACATAACCTTATGTTCCTTTAGGGTGAGTGAGCACTGGGGCGAATGTCAATCGATTCTTTAGCTCCTGAAAACTATGTTCACAAGCGTCAGACCACTAGAACTTGGTAGCTTTCTGTGTTAGCTTAGTCAATGGTGCTGATATAGAGGAAAACCCTTCTACAAACCGCCTATAATATCCTGCTAGCCCTAGGAAGCTGCGGACTTCTGATGTTGTTGTAGGTCTCGGCCAATTCTTTACTGCATCGATCTTCTGAGTGTCGACACTAATACCCTCATCAGATATCACATGGCCAAGGAATGCTATTGAGTTCAACCAGAATTCACATTTGGAGAGCTTAGCATATAACTTACGATCCTGAAGCATCTGTAATACTATCCGCAAGTGGCCTATTACGACAATGTTATGCTCTGCAGTAATATATTACGATTGATGTTGCGTCCTGCAGTATTAAGTTATGACAGTGTTGTACCTAGCAGTATTACATTATGGTGATGTTACACTTCGCAGTAATAAGTTACGACAATGTTGCACCCTACAGTATTACATTATGGTGATGTTACGCTTCACAGTAATAAGTTACAATGATGTTGCACTCTGTAGTATTGTACGTTGAATTTGTCGTAAGGTAATTGGCATCAGTCCAAGGAAAAGATTATTTTGGAATTATAAGGATTATAAGTGACGAGTAATTCGTGAAGGTAAGAGGGTAAGTAATATCGAAGAAAACAAATTTTGTCGATGTTTGGCATTTTGGGGTAAAATATGGCCCGAGCTATAGTACCCGATATTTATTGACTAGTGTCATATAAGATACTACATGACCATGCTAGTAAGGTGTATAAAGTTTGTGTAAAGTGAGTAATATTTTAAGTAATTTGTGGTAATTTTTAAATTATACGGGTAATTGATTAATTACTAGTTGACGAGACATTATCCGATTAACTAAGAAGTGGATAAATATTTAATAATTTATACCCTAGTAACGTGGCTGCCACCAAAGTCAAAAAAATGTGACTCTTAAAAGCTTACCTATACGTGGCATATTAAGAACATTAGTTGGCTTAGTCATACAAAAAGAATGGGGCCCATTCTCTTTATAAAGAATTCAAATCATTAAAATACATAGGTGATATTTATAATCTGAAGAGATTACAATTCCATATGCATTCTGAAAGAAACAGAAGCTTCAACCAACTTAAAAAAATGTTGGAAACAAGTGTAGCTTAAAACCATTCCTTAGTTCACAAATTTTAGAAGCATAAAGCAAGTTCGTTCAATTTCAAGGAAACCCAAGTGTAGTTTCGTTCATATTTTGCAGAAGCAAATTCATTCAAATAATTCAAAAAACAGGTATGTTAAGGCTAAGCTCTTCCTTTATTATGGCATGATCTCGTCATTACACAAGTTTGATAACGAGTCATAAAGAAAAATTCATATCCTGGAATTTATGTATATTTTGCTAGTCTCGCAAGTTACGTATATTTTTCTAGCCTTGTAAGTTACAATATTCTCATTATCAGGATTTCATATTCAATTGAGTATTTCTTTCTTCCAGTCAAGATAGCAATGAGCCTATATATACACTATTACAGTATTTTCATTACCATCGAACTATAATCGATAGGCAGGACCCTATTGGGCAACCTCTGATCAGATGGTAAGTTATATACCGAGCCTACTGTGGCCGAGAGTTTATGGGCGAGCCCATTTGGTCAAGATACAGAGCCTAGTATGGCCGAGCGCCTATGAGCGAGCCTACTACGGTAGAGCAATTATATATATACCAAGCCTACTGTGGCCGAGCGCTTATGAGCGAGCATAGTTGGTCGAGATATAGAGCCTAGTATGGCCGAGTGCCTATGAGCGAGCCTACTACGGCAGAGCATTTATATATATATATATATATATATATATATATATATATATACCGAGCCTTATAGGGCCGGACAACTATTTTACTTACTATATTGTGAGAGTTGAGTCAGTATCAACAGGTAAGCATATTTTCAGATTATCTTTGACTTCCAGCCACTTGTAGTTATTATATTATCAGTTCTGTTTTAGCTTTCAGTATATTGCCTTACATACTCGGTACATTATTTCGTACTAACATCCCTTTTGCCTGGGGACGCTGCGTTTCATGCCCACAGGTCCAGAAAGACAGGTCAAGAGACCTCCAAGTAGGCTATCAACTTAGCGGAAGATGTTGGTGCGCTTTATTTGCTTTAGAGTTGCGTGTTTGGTTAGTATGATTTAGACGTGTATTGTTTGGTATGGCTGGACTCTGTCCCGACCTTTATGACATTTATGCACTCTTAGAGGCTTGTAGACATATGTCGTGCACGTGAAAGATTGTACAACCTTGTCGGCCTTTGTTTTGAATTTATAAATGATCATGTTGGCCTATTAGGCCCGTATGTCACGTGTATATGATGATGTAATAAGAAAGATACGTTACGTTGGTACTCGGTTAAGTAAGGTATCGGGTGCCCGTCACGGCCCATCAGTTTGGGTCGTGACAAAATATCCTATAGGCTAACCAACCTAGGACCCCTCTTTCCCAATTCCCGATGTTTAAACTTTACTTTTCTATATGTTTGCAACTTGTTCAAATCCTTCCCTTTTTATCTCATTATTTGAGTCATACAATGTCCAAAACATGCCATTATTTGCAGGTATGTATTTAAATCATTTATTTGATAAAAGGACTAATTCATAAGTATAAGTTCGGCCGGGACCCACCGTTGTAGACCAAGAGGGGTGCTTAACACCTTCCCCTCAGGGTTATTTCGAGCCCTTACCCTAAGTCTCTGGTAATGCAAACTAGTCTAAAGAGTTAATCACTCTAGGTGCCCTAATGCACCATAATCTGTTAGGTGGCGACTCTTCAAAAATTCAAATTTCCAAAAGGAAATGAGTTATTACCCCCATGAATGTCGAAACCCGAATTTCTCTCTCTCTGCGGAGGAAAAAGGGGGGTGCAACAGCATGGCGACTCTGCTGGGGATATTTTAGGCTCTTACCATAATGAACTCATCTTCTGTGATTTAGTCCAAGTATGCTTTATCCTATCCCTTTCCCCTTATTTGAATTTAACTACATATTTTAAGCATTTATGATTCTTTTATTCCTGAAACTGGCTTGTCTCTTTGTTTTATTTTTTTGTAACTATCTTTCAATTATTTAAATGCTGTATTTATTTTTTCCTATGTGCAAATACTTGACTACATGCTATTTATTGCTGCACAAATAATGCTCCGCATCATATTCCACTCGTACGTATTAAATCCTATAGAAACGCTTGATGAGTGGTTGTGCTCTTCTTATTTATTACCCTTAAATTCGGAAAGGCTTATTTTGCGGTAAAACTAGTTGATCAGCTGTGCAGTCGACAATTCCGTGCCTTTCCCCCTCAAGTTGTCCACTTGAGGGTATCATTCTAAACCCCCATAGTAACCTTACTCTGATTGAAGTTGTGCATACATCATGGTCAAACCTAGTCGTATCAATATGTTGGCCACATAATGATCCTTTAAGATAAGCCTTATCCAAAAGTTCACCGGGATTTCCATAATCCCAGCAGACACAACCACGTTCTGTGTATTAATTTGGAGAACTAAATGCTAATATGCCAATCATGAATGTATAAATAGTCGAGTCTAGTGGGGGAGAAAGGCCTAACCCTTTGGTTTTGTAGAAAATAAGGCACGAGGTCCCCAGATTCGGTATGGTTGGCAACATTCCACCATTGCTGCTAGATTGGTGGGAGGACCTTTCCTCAAGTGACAAGAAACATGTTAGAAAGTACCTGGGTAACTTGCCTTCCATGCTAGATATTGAGCAAAACAACAAGTTGATCGAGGCTGCCACTTTGTTTTGGGACATTGAAAGGGCTGTGTTCCGTTTCGATGACATAGAAATGACACCACTTCTAGAAGAAGTTGAAGGGCTTGCGGGATTGACTTGGGATAGTCCCGGGTTATTGGTGCCCGAGAACCGTACCGGTAAAGGGTTCTTAAAGATGATGGCGCTGAAGAAAAATGCTAACCTAGTATGCCTGAAGGAATCTTACATACCTTTCGAATATATGTATGAGAGGTATGGCCATAGCAAGTCCTAGCATACCTACCATGATGAACTCTCTCTCATTCTCGGGGCCACATCCACCGCAGAGTGTTCGTGTTCATTGTATGCTTCTTAGGCCTGATAGTATTCCCAATGAAAAGGGAAAGAATCCACACTAGGTTGGCCATGGTCGCCAAGACTTTGATGGAAGGAATCAATGGACAGACATACACTATAGTCACAATGATCATAGCCGGTATCTACAGGGCTCTAGAGCGTTGTCAAAGAGGGGTCAAGCATTTCGAGGGTTGTAACTTGTTGCTGCAATTTTGGTTGTTAGAACATTTTCAAAAGGGTCACTATCTCCAAGAATTTCCTCGAAGGGCTTGGAAAAACCATATTTCCTTCCATCACCCCAAGCGGATGACTTATATTCCACACAGGTTTGCTCAGCCGGAAATTGCCAAAGAATGGGTAGAGTTCTTCGATAATTTGACCGAGGAACAGGTGCAATGGATGTTTGAATGGTTCCCAACAGACAAATTCATCATCAGATCCAGGGACACTCTACACCTAGTGTTGATTGGGTTTGGAGAGATATACCCTTATGTCCCTATCCGAGTTATGAGGCAAGCAGGCAGGAAACAGGTTGTACCAAGGGTTGCCAAGATGAGTCATTTCAGGGTAGACTTTCAAGATGATGATGTCCCTTAGAAGTGCCAAGCTCAAAACATGTGGCACTGCAAAATCATTGTGCAAAAGAACACCGTTGAGCCAGACAGGTATTATGCGGGGTGTGAACCTCTCTACCCAGCGTGGTTAGAAGACAATATAAAAGGAATGGTGATGCCAGGAGCCGGTCGAGGGAATAGAATCATAGACAAAGAAGCTTAAGCTCAAGTCAAATACAACAGGCTATGGAAAAGGGTCCACGACTCTGAGAATGAGCACCGGGAAATACATGAGGGGAATGTGAGGTTGATCGAAGAATGGAAATAAATGGCAGTCACTTCCAATAGGAAACTTGAATATCTGTAGTGAGGAATAGTGGAGATGGTAGGTAAAGTCATAAAGAGGATCGAGGATTGCCAGAACGTTGAAGGAGCTGAAGGAGGACATCTGGCCAGAGCCTACTTGCTGCTGGGTCTGCGCGAGCTAGGGGACCTGCATGATGGAGTTAGGAAGATCGAATCTGGGGAAGGTCCTTCTGGAACTAGATAGGCTAGATTTATTTGCTTTCCTAAAATATAATAAGGTTAAGTGCCAGTAGTGACTTATTTTTTTCTATTATCTTAGTGTCGTTTGAGATTCGTCTATTTTTACGTTATGAAATGAAGCATTAATTGGCATCTAAAGTTCTCCAAATCTATTTGTCACTAGGCCTACCTTAGGCACAACGAGGCTCCCAAATTAAGACACGAATTTACATTTCCGCAATATGTGTTTAAATACTGCAAACATTTCAGAATCCTCACTAACTTGTTACCTTTTTGTTTTTCCTTATTTTGATTATTCCCATCCCCTTAAGTTGGTTCACTCATACTGGCCTCATCAGCATACCACATCAGATCTAGAGGCCCTCCACCTCCTCCTCATCCAAGCAATACAAAAGGCAGATGAAAATCAAAAATAGACGACTTAAGTGGTATCCGAAAGGAGAATGTTGAGAATGCAGAAACTTCAGAGGGATGGAGTACTCCGGCACCAAATGACCTACTCTTTAGATTAGAACAAAAGATATTGGAATTTCAAGGATAACTTGAGCAGGTTCGCAACTTGGCAAACTTGTCACTCACCCTGAATGTCCCCGACATCAACCAACAGAACACAAAGAACCCGACACCTCTCCAAAACACACAAAACCAACATCCACAAAATCCTCTCGCACCAAATCAGTATGCAACTCTACCCCAAAATCTCAACCCATTGCCAATACCAACTCCACCACAACATCACTACCAATTCAGTACCTACCAACTACCACTTACCACACTCCCCAAAACACACCACAAGCTATTACCAATCCTCAAAACTCAACCAATGACCATTATTACACCCAAGTCCTTGGCACCCATCAGAGCAACCCTATATATGTGGAAACTGTACCTCACCCTATCCAACCAATATCCTATACACCGGAATCTTCTGAGAAGAACCTGATCATTAAAAACATGGTTGAAGAACTCAAGAAGTTGACGAATCGAGTTTAGGGCGTCGAAGGCAACAAAGGAATAGAAGGTTTGAACTATGATGATTTATGCATACATCCAGATCTAGAACTACCAGAGGGGTACAAACTCCCCAAGTTCGAGATGTTTGACGGCGCAAGTGATACCAGGGTTCATTTGAAGACTTATTGTGACAAGCTTGTTGGGGTAGGAAAGGATGAAAAGATCTGGATGAAACTCTTTATGATGAGTCTTACTGGAGTTGCTTTGTCCTGGTACATTAGCCAGGATCCCAAGAAATGGTTCAGTTGGGTAAGTATGGCGCCCGATTTCATGGACCGGTTCAGGTTCAACATAGAAAACGCACCAGATGTTTCTACATCCAGAACCTCAAGAGGAAACCCACCAAGACCTTCCGCGAGTACGCTACCCGTTGGAGATCGGAAGCGGCCAAAGTCAGGCCATCTTTGGACGAAGGACAGATGAACAAGTTCTTCGTCAGAACGCAGTATCCACAGTACTATGAAAGATTGATGATTATTGAAAATCATAAGTTCTCCGATATCATCAAACTCGGGGAAAAAATCGAAGAAGGAATCAAAAGCGGGATGGTAACAAACTTTGAGGCACCACAAGCCACGAATAAGGTATTGCAATCAGGCGGCATATCAAAGAAGAAAGATGCTGGGATAGTAATGGTAACTCAAGGCCCAAAATCTCCGAACACATACCGAACACCTCCACTTACATATCAAACACCTCCACCCACTTATCAAACACCCCCACCCGCGTACCAAGCACCACCACCCACATATCAAACCTCATCTCCCAGATATTCCCAACCAGCCACTGTCCATCACACCTATAACTCCCAACCATCCCACTTCCAATCACCACCAACCCGCCAAAATTATCCAAGACTAAGAGCCAACTTCGATCGCAAGCCACCTAAACAATACACCACCATTGCTGAGCCCATCGACTAGTTGTATGAGAGTTTGAAAGCCACGAGTTATGTCATTTCTGTTCCTGCTATGGCATTAGAAAATCCATCCCAATGGGTCAATCCAAACTAAACTTGTACGTACCATTCTGGTATGAAGGGGCACACCACTGATGAGTGCTGAACAGTGAAGGATAAGATCGAGATACTAATTGACAACAAGGTCATACAGGTGAAGGAAGTCGCACCTAATCTTCGCAACAACCCTCTCCCTCATCATAGAGGTGGTGGAGTACATGTGATAGAGATGAACGAAGAATGGGACCTTGAGGGGTCGATTGGGCTTATTTGAGAAGGCGATGACTTTAAAGTTGCAGTCACACTTACTCATATCGTAGTACAAACTCAGTCACCAATCGAGTTTGAGGTAGCTGCATTAGTTCCATTTGAGGTAGAGGTGGCCCCACCTGTGGCCACCCCTGATCCATTTGAAGTAGAAGTGGTCACACATTTCGCAGTGAAGTATCAACCACACCTCCTTTCGAATCAAAAGCAATATCCTGGGATTACGTTGCTGAAGCTCGGCGAAAAGGGAAGGCAAAGGTAGGGGAATCTGATGTTGCACAAGGAATGACTGGGACTGGAAGAGTCTATACAACTGAACACTTGGGAGGATCAAGTAAGGATTCCACTACCAGGAAACCTATCATTGAGACAGCGCCAGATGACCTATGGAGGAAAGTACAAGCAAAGGAGTATTCCGTTGTTGACCATTTGAACAAAACCCCAGCTCAGATATCCATCCTATCACTGCTGCAAAATTTAGAGGCACATAAGAATGCTTTAATGAAGGTGTTGACCGAGGCTTATGTACCCAATAACATCACTGGTGGAGAAATGGCCAATATGGTAGGGCAAGTACTAGAAAGTCATAAAATTATCTTCTACGAAGATGAGCTACCACCTGAGGGGTTGAATCACAATTGAGCATAGCATATTACAGTGCAATTTGAAGACAAATTCATTGCTAGGGTCTTTGTTGATGGAGGTTCAAGCCTCAATATTTGTCCGTTGGACACTCTGAAAAGGTTGGACAAGGGCTTTCATGAAATACGGTTAGGAAGCATGAACGTGAAAGCTTTCGATGGGTCCTAAAGGGCCACAATCGGGAAATCAACCTTTGTTTGCAGATGGGGCCAACTTGGTTCGATGTCCAGTTTCAGGTGCTTGACATACCAGCCTCATATAATCTTCTGTTGGGCCAACCATGAATCCATACTGCTGGAGCCATCCCGGCTATTAGACATAGAAAAAGGCTAAGAGGGGAAACCTATCATCACATTGGCTTTGTCTTGATATGAACCCGGCAAAGGGTAGGATATCAGTACACATGGCAAGAATACAATGATTGGTCGCCTCCATGGCGCGGACCGTATTACCCTCTCGAGCAACCAATTGCACACTTAGAATAAGCTTTTCACTAAGCTGATACGATATGGGGGACTGCAGAAGAGGAAGCACTAGCGGGGTTGAAAAATCTGTTCTTGGAGGATGAAGACATGGGCTGCAGTGCCATAATTGAGGAGGAGGAGGAAGAAGGCCTCACTATTCACACCATAAAGAAGGGAGCTGTTCTCAGGAACTGAACCGCCATGCCATCCTGAGCGCACAAAGTCCCTGGGTAGCTTGGCAGATTTCACTTCTATAGCCATTTTAGGCATTTAAGATTTTCCAGTAATTTTGTTTTAAGATTTACTTGTTTCAAAATAAATGCTCAATTCGTTGAGCCGTACTTGTCTAGATGATTCTTCGGTTTTAATCAAATGCATTTGCTCTTTATTATTCATTACTATTTTTTACACTTTTTTCTTTCTACAACATTATTATTACTTTTCCTGATGAACCTGTGACTGTGACATATAATAAGGCAACGCAACATGAGAATAATGATTCAGATGAAGAAGATGATATACCTGAGGAAATTGATAGGGAGGTTGAAAATTTTGAGAATAATACTAAGTCCAATCTGGACGAAACCGAAGTAGTAAATTTGGGGGACGCCGAGACCGTCAAGGAGACTAGCATCAGCATTCACTTGTCACCAACAAAGAAGGAGGAGTACATTCGTTTCCTAAAGGAATATGAGGACATTTTTACATGGTCATATGATGACATGACCGGCTTGAGCACGTCTATAGTGGCTCACAAGTTGCTTACTAATCCCATGTGTCCGCCAGTCAAGCAGAAACTCCGAAAGTTCAAACCATATATGAGCCTGAAAATCAAGGAGGAAGTTACCAAGCAGATCAAAGCCAAAGTTCTCAGGGTGGTTGAGTACCCAACTTGGTTAGCTAACATCGTGCCGATTCCGAAGAAGGATGGGAAAGTCAGAGTATGTGTTGACTATCAGGATTTAAATTGAGCAAGCCCCAAGGACGACTTCCTGCTGCCAAATATACACATCCTGTTCGATAATTGCACCAAGCATGAACTCCAATCCTTTGTAGATTACTTTGCGGGTTATCACCAGATCTGGATGAATGAAGAAAATGCAGAGAAAATAGCTCTCATTACACCCTACGGGGTATATTGCTACAAGATGATTCCATTTGGTCTAAAGAATGTCAGGGCTACTTACATGAGAGTCATGACAACTATCTTTCATAATATGATACACAAGGAAAGAGAGGTGTATGTGGATGACGTAATTATCAAATCCAAGAGAGACGCTGACCACATAGCAGACTTGAGAAATTTCTTTGACGGATTAAGGAGGTACAACTCGAAACTGAACCCCGCAAAATGTGCATTCGTGGTTCCCGTAGGAAAGCTACTAGAATTCATTGTCAGTCGCCGGGGAATCGAGCTGGATCCGTCCAAAGTCTAGGCTATTCAGGAGTTACCACCACCTAGGAGCAAAAAGGACGTGATGCGCTTTCTAGGACTTCTCAACTATATCAGTTGCTTCATAGCACAGTCCACATTCATATGTGAACCCATCTTCAAGATGTTGAGGAAAGATGCCGAAAAAAGTAGACCGAGGATTGTCAGAAAGCTTTTGACAAGATCAAGGAGTACTTGTCCACACTACCAGTTCTTGTCCTGCCATAATCGGGGTGACCTTTGCTACTCTATCTATCTGTTTTGGATGGAGCCTTTAGATGCATTTTGGGACAATATGACAAGATAGGAAGAAAGGAGCAGGCTATATACTACCTGAGTAAGAAGTTCACACCTTACAAAGCACGGTACTCTCTGCTGGAACGCACTTGCTGTGCTTTGACCTGGACAGCTCAGAAATTGAGGCACTACTTCTGTGCCTATACTACATACCTTATATCTAGGATGGACCCTCTGAAGTACTTATTCCAGAAACCCACGCCGACTGGAAAGTTGGCCAAATGGCAGATACAGTTAAGTGAGTTCGATATCATCTACTTAACTCAAGAGGCGGTCAAAAGACAAGCATTGGCAGATCACCTTGCTGAAAATCTGGTGGGAGGAGCATACGAACATTTGAAAACATATTTTCCTGATGAAGAAGTGTCATTCGTAAGGGAAGACATTACCGAAACATACGACGGTTGGAGGATGTTCTTTGACGGAGCTGCAAATTTCAAAGGAGTGGGGATTGGATCAGTTTTGGTATCAGAAATGGGTCAACATTATTCGGTATCTGCTAAACTCAGATTTCCCTACACCAACAGCATGGCAGAGTATGAAGCCTGCATACTAGGGCTAAACATGGCAATCGACATGAACATCCAGGAGCTACTGGTGATCGGTGATTCAGATTTGCTTGTGCACTAGGTACAAGGAGAGTGGGCCACCAAGAATTCCAAGATATTTCCTTATCTGCACCATGTGCAGGAATTGAGAAGAGGTTCACTAAGATAGAATTCCGACATGTGCCCAGATTTCAGAATGAGTTCGCCGATGTATTGGCCACCTTGTCATCTATGATACAACATCCAGATAAGAATTATATTGATCCCATTCTGGTGAGGATCCATAATCAACCATCAAATTGTGCTCATGATGAAGAAGAAATAGATGGAAAGCCTTGCTTCCATGACGTCAAGGAGTATTTGTCAAAGGGAGAATATCCGGAGCATGCAAACCACACTCAGTAACGCACACTCCGGAGATTGTCCAATCACTTCTTCCACAACGGAGGAAATTTGTACAGAAAAACTCCTGATTTGGGTTTACTAAGATCTGTCGACGCAAAGGAAGCTTCTAAGCTACTTGAGGATATACATGCCGGGACATGTGGCCCGCACATGAATGAATTTGTCTTGGCTAAGAAGATACTCAGGGACGGTTATTTTTGGATGACCATGGAGACAGATTGCATCCAGTATGTCCCCAAATGCTTTCAATGCCAAGTGCATGCCGATATGATGAAAGTACCGCCAAACGAGCTCAATGCAACAAGCTCACCTTGTCCATTCGTCGCCTGTGGGATGGATGTTATTGGTCCGATTGAGCCCACTACTTCAAACGGACACAAGTTTGTTCTAGTAGCTACTGATTACTTCACAAAATAGGTAGATTTTGTATCTTACAAAGCTATAACTAAGTAAGTCATCGCAGATTTTGTCAAAGATCATATTGTTTGCCGATTCTGAGTTTCCGAATCCATTATTACTGATAATGCCACCAATCTCAACAGTGATTTGATGAAGGCCATATGTGAAACTTTCAAAATCAAGCACAAGAATTCCACAGCCTATAGACCTCAGATTAATGGAGTCGTAGAAGCCACCAACAAAAATATCAAGAAGATACTAAGGAAGATGGTAGAGAACCACAAACAATGGCATGAGAAGCTACATTTTGCTTTATTGGGATACCGCACTACAGTTCCCACATAAACCGGGGCAACTACCTACATGTTGGTTTATGGTACCGAGGCTGTCATCCCAACTGAGGTAGAGATTATTTCTTTAAGAGTCATACAGGAAGCTAAACTCAGTAATGTAGAGTAGATAAGGATTCGCTATGAACAATTGACCCTTATCGATGGAAAAAGGGTGAACGCAGTATGTCACGACCAACTTTATCAAAGCAGAATGTCCCGAGCTTTCAACCAAAGGGTCAAACCAAGGCAATTTTGCACCATGACAATTGGTGCTGAAGAAGAGCTTCCCATATGAAGATGAAACCAAAGGGAAATTCTCTCCCAACTAGCAAGGTCCGTACATGGTTCACAGGGTGTTGACAGGAGGAGCACTCATACTTGCAGATATGGATGGAGAAATCTGGTCAAAACCAATCAATTCAGACGCAGTCAAGAAATACTATGCTTAGATTATTTACATTTCCTCATCTGATGTAATTGAACTACGCTTGACCTGATTCCCATTTAAGAGGGGATACGTAGGCAGCCTTATGGATTCTGTCATATCATAATAAAATTTTCATTTCCCCCCAAGATCAGAAAATGAGGCAGAATTGTGAGGAGGACTCTCAAAATTCTGGAGTAAGTCCAGCCGACGCCATCGCATGCCAGAAAGTCAGAAATTGGTTAAGAAACCGGGGCATAAGCACAAACAAACTATCAAAGAAGGACTATTATCCCCAAACAGTCAAAATATCATCTACCAAACGGGGGCAGAATTTGAGGAGGACCATCAAAATTCTAATATAAGAGAGCTACCATGCCTTTAAGATGTGTTACAGTCACTAGTTCATCTAAAATCACTTGATGTATCAACATATTTCTAAAATGACTATATTTTAATCAATAATTGCATATTTTCAAAAACTCTATTTCCATAACAGTCAGGTGTACCCAGGGAACTCGAAAAGGCTTTCAGAACAGAGCTAAGCAAAGCCAGCTGACAGAAGCACGAACAAACCTTCCCCTCACAAAACTTACAATTTCTTTGAACGCAAGCACATCTGATGTAGCGATAACATCCGCAAATATATACACGTAACAAATTCGCTATCAATCAAGACATTAGACACCGAATATATCTCCAGCTAAGACATATACTACTCTTATTTGCTACTTGCTCTCTGTATGAGGCTAATCCCTACCTCCACACTTGCAGGAGGATAATCCTTGCCTCCCTATATGCATGAGGCTAATCCTTGTCCTCTGTATTTGCATGAGGCTAATCCTTGCCTCCGTACTTGCATGAGGCTAATCCTTGCCTCCGTACTTGCATGAGGCTAATCCTTGCCTCCATACTTGCATGAGGCTAATCCTTTCTTCCGTATTTGCATGAGGCTAATCTTTGCCTCCATTTTTGCATGAGGCTAATCCTTGCCTCCTTACTTGGATGAGGCTAATCCTTGCCTCCCTACTTGCATGAGGCTAATCCCTGCCTCCATATCTGTATGAGGCTAATCCCTGCCTCCATATCTGCATAAGGCTAATCCCTGCCTCCATATCTGCATGAGGCTAATCCTTGCCTCCCTATTTGCATAAGGCTAATCCTTACCTTCATATTTGCATAAGGCTAATCCCTGTCCCTCTTTGCACAAACATTGCTCTATTTCTAGTACTATTTATTCACTTTTCAATCGGGCTAAGCTCTGCCCTCCATTTCACAAGATTAAGCCTTATCTTGTTAACATCATATTATTGGATATCATGGGCTGAAATATCGCCAATCTATCCAAAGGCGTCATAGTCTAAAAGGCATCATACTCATAGCCGGAAGACACCATGACATGGCCTGAGGATCCCTCAAATTTGCATATCATTATTCAAAGGCGTCATGGTTTGGAGGCACCATCCGCATTGCCCGAGAACAACATTTCTTGGCCTATGAATCCCTCACTAAAAAATTCATGGCCCAGGACGTCATCTTTAACCATCTAAAGACAACCTTCATGGTCCAAAAGGGAATCTGCATCATGTTCAAATTTTTGCGCAAATACATGTTCGTAGCATCTTTTTATCTGCAGGTAACCATTAAGCATCCTCTATCCCAGCAGGAGCAACCTCGCTCAAGTTCCTTCAACTGTCTCAAACCTTAACCGTTTACCATAGCCACTTTTGCATACCATGTCCTTTCTTGCGATGACTTCATCAGTATATTTCCCCAATGAATCCAGAACTACACATGACCTGATTACTGTAAGACCAGAGATATGTAGGCAACTCAAGGCCAAAGTCCGGCCTCTGTCTTTCAAAACATCCCGTTCGGTCAAAATTGGACATCATGTCTTTACCCGAACACTTTTCATCCTTCCCGGGTAAAGAGGGGCAACTGTTGATACCCAATTTTTCTTATATATTTTTAATACATATATATACTTTCAAAATATCATATATGCAGTTATAAGCATGCATAAGCATTTTATAATTTTTTATATAATTTTTAAAAAGCTCCAAATTGATATATTTCTTTCCTTTTTTTTATAAAACTTCCAATAATTATCATTCAAATTATTTTTGTGGTGATTTAGTCATCTGAATTATTTAGTTATGCCAAAATATTATTTAAATATTTTATTGCATTTTTATAATTGCATTTATATTTTTTAGGCTAAATTGCATATCTTTGCAATAATAGCCCTACTAACGCATAATTACGTTATTAATGCATAAAATGATCTCTTATATTTCTAAAATATTAAACAAGTACATGAATTTTTTTTAAAAAAAATCATTTATTATTTTTATAAATTATATATGATTAAAAGTGACTATTTAAAATCTAGCCTATTTTTATTTCAATTTCAGCCTTAATTCTAACCCAATACCCAGTCCAACTTTTAAACCTAAACCTACCCAGGCCCAAATACCCATCTGCCCAACCCAATACCCGATCAAATCCTGGCCGTTGATCATTTTAATAAACTGTCCAGGTTCCCCCTTTCCATAATTAAACTAACCTATAGCCCAAAACCCTAATCATTTTACCACCCTTCCCCTGCCGTCAACTAATCCTCTCTACTCTCAAATGCTCTCAACCTAACCCTAATCCAATCCCACTGACCTTCATCTATGGCTATCTCCGGTGGTTTCTCACCACCTCCCGGGCCTCCAATGGCCTCTCTCACGTTATTCTTTCCATCTCCGGGGCCCTCAAGGGACTGGGGCTAGTGACTTGCATCTATGGCTCCTCCCTCGCCTGTTTCAGGCCATTCCGGTGTAATTCCGAATAAGATCGTCTAATATTGACTACGATCCATGGGTTTCTCAGTATATTTCTTCATCTCCATGCCGTTCTCTTTGAAACCCTAATTTTTTCTTCTAAACCTCTTAGATTTGTACAGATCTGGGGTGATTTGGGTTTGTTTTATGTGAGTTTTACAACAACCTTAAGATTTTTTACCAGAATCGTATGATTTTCAAGTGATTTTGATCTTTTCCTAACACTAGGGTTTCTGGAATTTCTTTTTAAAAATTGTTTGATGATTTTTTGTGTTTAATCTTTTGCTTCTCATATATTTTGACTGATTTTATGAGTCTGCTACAACCTTAACTCACTTGTACCAAAAGCCCTAATTTTTTGGGGATCTTCGTTTGGTTTCTGAGTATTAGTACATCTGATTGTGTTCTTTATTTTGGGTTCTTCTACTGAATTTCTTAGTTTGACCATTCACTGATTCTATGTGCTTGTGTTTGTCTTAACTATTCATATCAAGAGATGTATCTTTCTCATTGAATCAATGTTGTTTAACTTTTTGTTTTGAAGTTATATGTCGATTCCTGACTATTCATGTTTCACCTTATTTTATATGCTAAACATGATGACTCTTTCATGACTTTCTCTTTGATTGAATTCTTAAATATTCTGAACTCCTTATTTCTTGGTTTGATTTATACACTTTCCCTTAAACTTTCGATTCTTACCTCCCTAGTCGATTTGATTGAATTGCTTGCCTCAATTATTTTCCTTGCTTTGTTTGTATTTAGTCGATTCTTACTGATTTGTTTCCTTAATTAAAACTTCTGTTCATTTACCCCTAATTACCTATTCTATACCTCAACCTTACTTGATTCTTTTCCTTAAATACTTAGCATGCTTTACCGTTGATTTAATTGTCCATTAATTAAGGGAATGACTTGCTGATTTACATGTGACTTCCCTGATTTACTACTTAATTGATCTCTTACCTTATTTGTCAAGATTTTGATTACTATATAAACTCCCTCTTATTTTAAGTTCTGGAAAACGAACATTAATTCATAAATCACTACTCCTTAAACTCTAAAGTTTTCTTTCTCTGCTACTACTTGTGATACTCACTGATCTAGCTAGCTGAAAGCCAAGGCTAGATATTGGAACTTTATTTGGTTTATATTATGCACCCCTTTCTTCAACTGGTTTGTCTCTAATTAAGTTTTGAGATCTAAACCCTATATGTTTCATTCCTGCACTAGTTCATCAGTTATGATTTCAACTTGTATGCATGTTTATTTCTTTGCTCAGCATGTCTAATCTTTGTCCTGTTCAATGCATATTTTACACTCTGCACTCTCTCCTGTTTACTTCTTCACCTAGCATGTCCAAACTATATGTTTAATCTTGTTCAAGACAGTCCAACTATTATCTATGTCCTAACTATTTACTGAGTCTTTGTTCCTAAGTGGTGCATGCAGTTTGTGACTATATGTTTCCCCTATCCCTATCCATGTACCCTAATGTGATTCTTATATGCCACAACCCCTTTATCCCTATGTGAAGATCTGTTTGTTAAGTGTTCTTTTCTGAATCTAGACCAATTGATTGTCTACTACGTGGTACTCTTCTCAAATTATCTTTTACCACTAAGTTGTTTTCTGTTTCTGAAAAACTTTTATACTTCTGAAGTCATCTCTATACTATTTTCAAAACAAAACTATGTCAAGCACTCTCACTTTACTCTTAGGATATTAGGTTTTGCCCCTCTGATATGTGTACCGCCTTGAGACCCTTGAGATCTCTCTGAACTCTGGCATGTCAGAGCTGGCCTTTCCAAACTACACCTAAATAAGTTATTATTTGAGAAATGTCTATGTGTGAGCACTACCTGGGATCCTTGAGGTCCTTAGTGAACTCTGACACACCTAGACATGATACTGTCTAGGGTACTTTGGCATTTGAGGCTATTGGAGGCTTGGAAGTCATTTGGGCCTACTGCAGACTCCCTATAGATTAACTTCTGTTCATTTATGTATTTTAATTCATCAATCTGTAGTAATTATTGTTACAACATTAGAGATTAGTGAAAAAGGGGTGGGTAGTTACATATCTGTTGGGTAAATCGGGTAGATGTCATGCCTATAGGATCGTGTTAATGCATTTACTATGTTTGCTTTACTTCTACAATATTAGAAACCATGCCTATATGATCTAAATGGCATTAATAATAGAAATCATGCCTATAGAGTTAAAACTAGCCTTATAATTAGATATCATGCCTATAGATTGTAAAATAATTGAAGTTTAGTTTTTTTTCTAGCATGTATTCACATTCATCTTGTTAGATATCATGCTTATAAGTTCAATAGTCAGCTTTAATAACTAGATACCATGCATATAGGGATTAAAATCAGCTCTAATAGAAAACATGCTTATAGAACTTAAAATCAGTTTAGTTAAGCAAATCAGTTAATTATTGTTTAAATTGGTTTAAATAACTGCCCGTTTGTTTAAATGAGTTTTAAAACGCTGGCTTAAATTAATACCGCTAGAAAATATGTCTATAGGATCTCAAGTTGTCTGTTTTAAAACTGTTCATACTGCATTCCTAGTCAATATAGATACCATGCTTTTAGGACGTTACTGTTATGCGTTTAGGCAAGCCTCTAGGGCGATTTAAACCCTGCAACTATAAAATTGTGCTTTGTTATTTAAAATTGTTCAGATTTTAACAGGTCTAAATTAGTAGGCAAGGTAAATAGGTTTTTGACACTTTGTCCTAATTCAATACTGCATAATCCATGCTCACCTAGATATCATGTTCTAGGATTTTCTCTTAAATACCTGACTGTTATTTGAAGACATGCATTTACTTGTTATATTTGTGGAGGTCACTGTGAGCCTATAAGTTTTTTCTCTTTAAATGCAGTCCTAATTGTTCTTGATTGACGCCTAGACTTTTATCCTTTAAAACCTTAGGAAGTTCTGGAACTACCCTAGTTAGTGGTCCTAAATACCTCCAGGGCCACAAGAAATGGACGGGTAGTGCACGCATAGAACATTTTCAAGGTTGCTAGTTCGCTTTAGGCTATGACCAAGGGGAGGGAATTGGGTAGTAAGGATATGATGACTACGCGCTAATGTCACGTGTAGCCTCTCATTGAGGAGTGTTTACCGGGCATTGTATGGGGTGATCCTATAGGCTAACCAACCTAGGACCCCTCTTTTCCAATTCCCGATGTTTAAACTTTACTTTTCTATATGTTTGCTACTTGTTCAAATCCTTCCTTTTTTATCTCATTATTTGAGTCTTACAATGTCCAAAACATGCCATTATTTGCAGGTATGCGTTTAAATCATTTATTTGATAAAAGGACTAATTCATAAGTATAAGTTCGGTCGGGACCCACCATTGTAGACCAAGAGGGGTGCCTAACACCTTCCCCTCAGGGTTATTTCGAGCCCTTACCCTAAGTCTCTGGTAATGCAAACTAGTCTAAAGAGTTAATCACTCTAGGTGCCCTAATGCACCATAATCTGTTAGGTGACGACTCTTCAAAAATTCAAATTTCCAAAAGGAAATGAGTTATTACCCCATGAATGTCGAAACCCGGATTTCTCTCTCTCTGCGGAGGAAAAAGGGGGGTGCAACAACATGGAGACTCTGTTGGGGATATTTTAGGCTCTTACCATAACGAACTCATCTTCTGTGATTTAGTCCAAGTATGCTTTATCCCGTCCCTTTCCCCTTATTTGAATTTAACTACATATTATAAGCATTTATGATTCTTTAATTCCTGAAACTGGCTTGTCTCTTTGTTTTATTTTTTTGTAACTATCTTTCAATTATTTAAATCTTGTATTTATTTTTTCCTATGTGCAAATACTTGACTACATGCTATTTATTACTGCACAAATAATGTTCCGCATCATATTCCACTCGTGCGTATTAAATCCTATAGAAACGCTTGATGAGTGGTTGTGCTCTTCCTATTTATTACCCTTAAATTCAGAAAGGCTTATTTTGTGGTAAAACTAGTTGATCAGCTGTGCAGTCGACAATTCCGTGCCTTTCCCCCTCAAGTTGTCCACTTGAGGGTATCATTCTAAACACCCATAGTAACCTTACTCTGATTGAAGTTGTGCATACATCATGGTCAAACCTAGTCGGATCAATATGTTGGCCACATATTGATCCTTTATGATAAGCCTTATCCAAAAGCTCACCGGGATTTCCATAATCCCAGCAGACACAACCACGTTCTGCCCGGGATCCTTGAGGTCCTTAGGGAACTCTGACACACCTAGACATGATACTCTCAATGTAAATTTGGCATTTGAGACTATTGGAGGGTTAGAAGTTATATGGGCCTACTGCAGGCTCCCTATAGATTAATTTCTGTTCATTTATATATTTTAATTCATGTCTATAATAAATATTGTAAACAACATTGGAGATTAGTGAAAAAAGGGTGGGTAGTTACATATCTGTTGGGTAAATCGGGTAGATGCCATGCCTATAGGATTGTGGTAATGCATTTGCTATGTTTGCTTATCTTCCACAATATTAGAAACCATGCCTATAGGATCTAAATGGCTTTAATAATAGAAATTATCCCTATAGAGTTAAAGCTAGCCTTATAATTAGATATCATGCCTATAGAGTGTAAAATAATTGAAGTTCAGTTTTTGTTACAGCATGTATTCACATTCGTCTTCTTAGATATCATGCCTATAAGTTCAATAGTCAGCTTTAATAACTAGATACCATGCCTATAGGGATTAAAATCAGCTCTAATAGAAATCATGCCTATAGAACTTAAAATCAGTTTAGTTAAGCAAATCAGTCAATTCATGTGTAAATTGGTTTAATTAACTGTATATTACTTTAAATGAGTTTTCAAACGCTGCCTTAAATTAATAACGCTAGAAAATATGTCTATAGGATCTCAAGTTGTTCGTTTTAAAAATTGTTCATTGTTTTACTACATTCCTAGTCAATATAGATATCATGCTTTTAGGACGTCACTGTTATGCATTTAGGCAAGCCTCTAGGGAGATTTAAACCCTGCAACTATAAAACTGTGCTTTGTTATTTAAAATTGTTCAGATTTTAACAGGTTTAAATCAGTAGGCACGCTAAATAGGTTTTTGACACTTTGTCATAATTCAATACTGCATAATCCCTGCTCACCTAGATATCATATTCTAGGATTTTCTCTTAAATACCTGACTATTGTTTGAAGACGTATATTTACTTGTTACATTTGTGGAGGTGACTGTGAGCCTATAATTTGTTCTCTTTAAATGCAGTTCTAATTCTTATTGATTGATGCCTAGTCTTTTATCCTTTAAAACCTTAGGAAGTTCTAGAACTACCCTAGTTAGAGGTCCTAAATACCTCTAGGGCCACAAGAAAGGGACGATAGTGCACGCATAGGACATTTTCAAGGTTGCTAGAGCGCTTTAGGCTATGACCAAGGGGAGCGAATTAGGTAGTAAGGATATGATAACTACGCTCTAATGTCACGTGTATCCCCTCATTGAGGAGTGTTTACCGGGCATTGTATGGGGTGATCCTGTAGGCTAACGAACCTAGGACCCCTATTTCCTAATTCCCGATGTTTAAACTTTACTTTTGTATATGTTTGCAACTTGTTCAAATCCTTTCCTTTTTTATCTTATTACTTGTGTCATACAATGTCCAAAACATGCCTTTATTTGCAAGTATGTGTTTAAATCATTTATTTGATAAAAGGACTAATTCATAAGTATAAGTTCGGTCGGGACCCACCGTTGTGGACCAAGAGGGGTGCTTAAAACCTTCCCCTCAGGGTTATTTCGAGCCCTTACCCTAAGTCTCTGGTAATGCAAACTAGTCTAAAGAGTTAATCATTCTCCTAACGTACCATAATTTGTTAGGTGGCGACTCTTCAAAAACCCAAATTCCCAAAAGGAAATGAGTTATTACCCCCATGAATGTCGAAGCCTGGACTTCTCTCTCTCCACGGAGGAAAAAGTGGGCGCAACAGCACCTGACTGGTACCCTCTTTCGAAACTGTATCAAGCCATCTAGTAATCGTTTGCTTCCTAGTCGAAGGCATCACTGAAAGAAAACAAGGTGAATATTAGAGACGAACACTTACGACTCAACTCTACACACGATCTAGATTCAGGAAGAAGTTAACAACCCTAGATGTCATGTAGCCTCCTGGTTATAAATGTGGCGCGCTACACATCCATAATCAAGACTCTACTAAACACGGCTCATAGACAACCCCTAGGGCAGACTTGCTCTGATACCAAGTTTGTCACGACCCAAACTAGAGGCCATGACTAGCCGACCATACTTGCCGAACACCAACGTACATTTTATCTAAACTTCTTTATTATCTTTTAGGGCCGACGAGATCAATATAAATGGTAGACATGGATCATGAACAACCAACAATGAAATATGATAGAATGAACATACATAACATGGGATGACCAGACAATCAAGAAACTATATATAAGGTACGAGCTACTACTCTACAACAAAAATCAACCGACAAGGCATACCAAACTATACATGAGTCAACACCTATCTATGAGCCTCTAAAGGAATATAAGTGCTGCAACATTGCCGAAATAGGGCCCCGACATACCCATAATGTCTATAACAAAAATGTATACCAAGACAACGACAAATCTAGAGAAGGGATCTCGCCAATAATTGCTGAACTGGGCAGCCTATTGTGGTGGGGGAGCTGCATCTACCCATCTATCAGGACCTGCAACACGACATGCAGTATTCACAAATAAAAAGGACGTCAGTACGAGTAAAGTACTGAGTATGTAAGGCAGGAAAGCATAAGTACGAATAGTAATGTAAACAGGGATAGAGAATATACAACCTGTAACATCTGGGTACCTCTGAGGGCTACTGACATGAAATGTATGATAGATACATATATATATATATATGTGTGTGTGTGTATATATATAAATATGTATGTATATATATATATATATATATATATATATATATACATAAACTTTTAAAATATATGCCTCTATGGGCATCATCATCGTACTCGGCCTTAATAGGCTCGGTAAAAACATACCCGGCCATCATAAGGCTCGGTAGAATCGTACCTGGTCACGTGGAGCTCGGTAAAACCCAACTGATTAGTGGTTGCACAATAGGTTCCATACTCGGCCGTCTATAGCGCGACTCGGTAGAGTAAAATAGATACATATATATAATGCATGCTGGACTCAATAGAATAATATTCTAAACCTTTCGGAATGACGTAAGGTCGGTATCCTCTGTACACATTATTAGGACTAACTTTTCATTATGAATCTTATAAGAATCAGGAAGTACCAACAGCATTGATAACATAAGAATAAGAGAATCAACATCAACATCAATCGCTCCATTAGAAGGGAAACAATGTAAGTACTGCTAGCTTCTAAGAGTATAGTATCTTTGGAAGCTCGTTCATTACATCATGTACAATCGAAGTCGTGCACAAGAAGGAAAGGGATAGCCTCACATAAATTGTATATACTTTCCAACCTCAAACTATGCAAATGCCACAACTCCTTAGTCTACAATAAGAGAAATGACACGATCGTTATCATTTAAGCGTCGTAACTATTATGTATCGATCGCCACCTATTTTACGATGAAACGGACAACACCTCCCCTATTTATATGACTTTCCACAAGTCAAAACAATCACCAAAAATCCCAAAAAACATCAATAATAATCATTTTGAGCCTCCCAAAATAGTCCACAAACCAACAACACTACTACCAAGCCTTTCGATACATATTTCACAAGTTCTAGCTTCAACGACTTAGCCACAACTTGGATAATCTTAAATACATGTAGATTAAGAGGTTACTTACCTTTAAAAAGAAAGAAAACCTCCAATTTGGCCTTAATTTTCCACGAAATATCCCTCAAATGCTGCCACAAGAACAAGGAAGCAAAACTAGCAATCAATTAGGAATTTTCGACACTAGAATCACTTAAGAAGACTTGAAATCACCTAGGGTTTATATTAAAAACTTGAGGGATTATTTAAAGAGCATAAACCAATTAAAAAAACCTCCCACACGAGCTGGAACAATACAAAAATGAGCAAAAATAAAAAGAGCAAGAAACTTACTAGCGCCACGGGATTCTCGACACTTGATTTGTGTTGTTTGCCCTTTGTTTGGGTCTTGGATCATGAGAGGAAATTGATAGGATGTATTTAGGGTTATACGGTCTGAATACACTGAAAACAATGACTTAAAACGGGGTTGAGGACTCATTTAAATATATCCATATGTCTTAAACTGCCTATGTGGGCCCCATAGAGAGGTGCTTGGCACAGTCTCGTGAAAATGCAAATATATCTCTACTCCTAGATCTTATGGATGAACGGTTTAATGTGTTTGACACTAGACTCATATATTTTTAATTTGGTGGGTAGATCACCCCGTTATTCCCAGTAAATTGGGAGAAAAGCTTATTAAAATTTGACCTAAAGTTTAAGTAAAATTATAAACGTAAGTTGCGCCAACTTTTGTTTCATAACTCATTTGACTACAAACTTATGATATGGATATTATATGATTAAAATACCTTAATACATGACTTCTTAAGAATATTAAGCACCTCTAGGTTTACCCGAAAATACGGGTTACAACATCCTTGATTCGTTTAACTTCTAATACTTGTTAACCCCCCTTATACACCCTTGTATCATTTAAGACCAATAGGATTAACTTCTTATCATCTCAAAGACAATCTCTTCTCGGATTTATGTTGACTAACTTATGTTATGAACTAACGTACGTGAATATGGTTTGTAACAATTAAAATTAGATAGTTATTAGTTGTCTTACCAAGCGGGTTGGATTAGGTGCCATCACGACTAGTGGATTTTGGGTCATGATAGATTGGTATAAGATCCCTAGGTTCATAGGTTCTAAAAGTCATGAGCAAGTGTCTAGTAAAGTCTTACGGATCGGTATGATGATGTATATACCTATTTTCGAGAGGGTACATGACATTTAGGATATACTTCCCATCTTTCTTTCCTTATCGTGCGGTATTAATTCAGCTTGAAGTGTAACTCTTTGAATTCCTTCCACGCATTCATATGCGCACATGAGCGCTCGGTATCAGTTGTGCATCGACGGCTTGTATTCTATGGAAGAGGTGCGATATATGATTTTGGTATGCTGATGATGGGCCAGTCTGAAGGACTTGAGGCTGGGGTTTGACTGTAGCTTGAGCGAACAGCTGTTGGTTGTATGAGCACGTGCTTTTGCACTTATATGTCCGATAGCATCCCTATGCGTGGAATTTGTGGCTCGAAGAGCGGTTGGATGGCTACATAACGAGTATGATGTGACTACGGAAAGTGTTCAGATTGTTCGAATGTGACGAAAAGAGTTTGATTGAGATGTAAATTTGGTGCTTGATTTCCGTCTTGATTTGACGTATAGTCTCGAGTTATGGGTATGTTGAAGGATCTTTTCATGTTGTTTAGTTGAAGAGTGAAGTAGATTTTCATGTTGTGAGATGAGTTCAAACTCAGGAAGATTAACTAATTGCGTAATAGTTTGGTTGTGGAAGGGTATAGAAAGATGTTAGTTTGAGGCTAAGCAGGTGGGTTGTCTCCTGCGGGATGTCCTAAGGTTGTGTGATACCTATGTTGTTTTGTTGAGAGTTCTCTTTTACCAGTAAATTATATATAGTGTAATTTGAGTTTGGACCGCTTATAAGAGTGGGCTTGACTGCTACAAGGGTGAATACAAGAATTGTAGATGATCTGAGATATTAGATGGTTTGTGTTACATGAGCTTATGAAGGATTTAGTTGAATTTCAGTGCGGGATTTTGGCAACAACAGAGTATAGGCATTGTAAGTTATCAGATGTATTCCTTAGCTTTACGCCAAATGGGGGAGTTTGTTATCGACGGGTTGTATTATGTCTTGTGGGTATATGGGGGAAACATTGAATGATTGAGTTGTTGTTCGTAAAGGATGTAGTGTGCATAGAGTAGGGATTCACTCGGTTGCTTAGGAGTGTGGATTACTTCGTAGGGGGTTGGTGTGCAAATTGGGCATGGGTCGTTCGGTCCATTTGATAATTTTAATTAAGATTTGAGTAGAGTAAATGACTCTTGAGAATGGTTCCAATGGATTCAATATTTATATGTAACAATTGGGAATTTTTAGGATGTGTATCTGGCTAGAAACTGAGATTTACATTAGATAGTATCAAGACTTGTGGCATTTCTATATCATTATGGAATCTACATATCAGTATCAAGAAGGTAAAGGTAATGGCTTTAGATTCACAAGAAGTCTCTTCAGAGTGAGTATTTTGGTTGTGGTACTTTTGGGATACTTAAGCGGGAATCAGTGACTTATGAGCCTTAAGGCGGTGTGGTTCTATGCTAAAGCTCATGGGGCAAGTTTTGGGTAGAGTTAGTAGTGTCTAGTAAGGAAAAGTATCAATTTGAAGGTAATTCAGAAGGAACTCAGAGAATTAGGAAAAGTTGGTAGTAGGTTGGACATGCATATTAATGGATATGATCGGTTCTTTAGGTGCATATGATGTGGCTAGTCTCTACAGGTGTCTCGTGGTGATGCTCTTGGGTTTTTGGTGACCTATGTGGCTTGGTTGAGTTAGAGAGAATTAGATCTGATGGCTTGATTATGTGCAAATGAGTCTCGAAAATTTCTCAATTATTTTTACCACAGTATATTCCCTACTAGCGTGAGGAGCATGTGATGTATAGTGATTTTCTCCTGAATAAAATTAAATAGAAGGCCCTTGGCTAATTGAGTATGTAGTTGTTTTTGACTCGGAGTGGATTATGAAGTTCTCGTATTTTTCATATGATGACATGGTATATGTGGTGTGTTGTAAGGGATGGAGATTTTCATGAGCAAGGTCATAGTTCAGTTTTGAAAGGAAGATCATAAAATTCTTAGGCAGCATGGACGGTTTCAGATGACTATGTAAAGGATATTACTATTTTGTATGGTTTGATGATAGTGTACATTTCAGAAGAGGCAATGTGCTTTGATTTATGGATACTTCATTGGTATTGCAACACCCTCTTAGTTGATCGACTGCTGATATTCAGATTTTGCTATGTGATACGGAAGAATTCTAGAAGTATTCCTCGCGGGATGATCATGTATGCAAGATATATTAGATATTCGAGCGGTGGAATTAAGATCGAATATGGTGATTTGTGTGCTCTATGGATTCGGAGACCGGGAGTTCTCATAAATAGGTTATTTCGTGGTTGTGGACTATAAAGATGTGGGCAAAGCTAGCCAGATGATAGTATATGTTATGATTCATCATTGTGGACTTTTGGAGGGTTATTCATCTATCTGTGGGTGACTAGACCTGATTTGGAGGTCCACTAGTAGGCCCAATTTGGATGTGTATTCTATACTAAGCCGGATTGGATGGCTCCATATTGCTATTGTTGAGGGATGTGCCATTCGGTTAGAGTTGATTTTATTCGTACCAAATTTGTTCTATGTGCTACTCTTCCATGCTACGAGAGGTTGTGATTCGTTGGTTATATGCACACATGGTATGGTTCCATTTGGGTTTTATAGCGAAATTTGAGTGAGATGGTATTTGGGTGTTGCATGATTGATTGAGCATGGGTTACGTTCTTACGGGCTTGTGTAGCATTGCGTTGTGGTGCTAATTTTTAAGCTTGTGGGACAGTTCTCTTGTTTGAGTCATTTTCCATGATTTGAGTATATTTGGATTGTTCTTATTGGTGCACGGATTGCAGGGATTGTGGTTTTAGATTGTATTGATGTCTCATGTCACAAGAGTGGTCCTATTGGATGAGATGAGGTCATTGGACCTAGAATGGATACTATCAGAATTGATTACAACATGTTGGAAGGATAATATCTAAAGTCGGCTTAGAAAATTTGCTATAGTTCTTGTCGAAGGAGAGGGGGATTCCACAACTAGTTGATCTGATGAATAGTTATGAGTTTCTGCGTGTTTCTTGATAAGAGGTTTACTACCAGCATTGAGTTATTTGAGCAGCTGTTGTGATTGGAAATTATCTCGCTATGAGTATTTGAGTTTTTTGGTATATCATGTGATTACATCTTTGGTTATGGATATGGCTTGATACATCTTGTTTAGACTTAAAAGTTGTGTAGATGTGAGGTTCTAATCTTATAGTAAACTCCTGATGATGGAAATTGTATTCTAAGGCTTATGGGCTAGGTTGAATTAAGGAATTTCAGTTATGTTGTGTTATCAGACCTATATGGGATAGGATAACGTATGATCACCCCCCATCCCGGGTATGTACATGGTAAGGTTACGCTGCGGTTTGATGGCTTTGAGAATAACTCTGGGCACGTTCGAGGACGAACATATGTTTAAGTGGGGGAGGATGTAATGACCCGACCGGTCATTTTGAGCATTGGAACTTCGCATGGTTGTTTGAGGGTATGAGTATCTCCGTATGATGTATTATGACTTATGTAAATCATCAGTTTTGATTTTCAGGTTATTTGAAATTAATTTGGAAGTATGATCCTGAGCTAGAAGCTTTAAAATTAAAAGGTTTGATCAAGTTTGACTTTTTAGTATTCGACCTCGGATTGGATTTTTGATGGTTCCGTTAGCTCCGTTGGGAGATTTTGGACTTAGGAGCATGTCCGAATTGCGATTTAAAGGTCCGTAGTAGAATTTGTCTTGAAATGGCAAAAGATGGAATTTTAGAATGTTTGACCGGGTTTGGACATTTTGATATAGGGGTCGGATTCCGATTCCAGAAGTTGGAGCAGATCTGTAATGTAATGTGACTTGTATGCAAAATTTGAGGTCAATCGAACGTGAGTTGATAGGTTTCGGTATCAGTTGTGGAAGTTTGAAGTTTCAAAGTTCATTAATTTTGAATTGAGGTGTGATTCATGTTTTTCGCGTTGTTTGATGTGATTTGAGGCCTCGACTATGTCCGTGACATGTTTTGAGACTTGTTGGTATGTTCGGACAGGGTACCGAGGGGCTCGGGTGAGTTTCGAGGTGGTTTCAGACTATTTCTAGGCCATTTCTAGTTGTTGGTTTTTGGCTTCAGGAGTGCAGTGCGTTAACGTAGATCTGGCTGCATTAGCAAAAAGAAAAATAGGAAAAACGGAGTTGTGTTATGCGCTTGCGGAAGCATTCACGTGATCGCATAAAGTAAAATCTCTTCTGCACTAACCCGACTTTGAAAGCTTATATCTCACAATCTATAAGGAATTTAGAGATGATCCAAAAATAAAAGTTGTAGCCCTTGATGTCTAGGTTTTAGAAACTTAAACCAATTGTAATTTGAAGTTTTGTACCAAAAGTTGTTACTATTATACTAGAGGCTATTCGGAGGAGTTGGAGAAGGTTGTTGAAAAAGAATTTGTTCTTCGCGATCGCCGGAGAATCGCCGCGATCGCATAGAGTAAAAAAGTGGCTAGAAAATTTTATGCTTCGCTATCGCATTAGTTTGTCCGCGATAGCATAGGGTAAATGTCTGGGAAGATTATAAAGTACTCTATTTCGAGGGTTTCGACCATTTTTGCATTTTTTAAGCTATGGAGCTCGGATTGAGGCGATTCTTGAAGCAATCTTCACCATATGAATTGGAATAGGTATTATCTAATCGGTTTTGGTTATATTTTGTGAATATATCTTCAATTTTAGCAATTGGTTGATGAATTTAAAGAGGAAATTGGGGGGTTTTGGCCTAAAGTTTCATAATATGAATTTTTGAGTTTTGAACACCGATTTGGAGTCGGATTTGAGTGAAACTAGTATGGTTGGACTCATAATTGAATGGGTTGTTGGATTTTATTAGTTTTGTCGGGTTCCGAGGTGCGGGCCCGGGTGTAATTTTTGGCCGGATTTGGGATTTGATTTAGGATTTGATCTTTATCATTTGTAATTATTTCTTTGGGCTTTATCTGATGTATTTGAGTTGCTTTTGACTAGTTTTGAGCCGTTCGGAGGTCGCTGTGATAGCATTTTTAGAACATCGTTTGGCTTGCTTGGTATTGGAATTGGCTTGTTCAAGATAAGTAACTCTTCTAAACTTAGTGCTGAGGGTATAAAATCCTGAATTATGTGTTATGTGATTGGTATTGAGGTGACGCACATGCTAGGTGACGGGTGTGTGGGCGTACACCCTGTGAATTGTGACTCTGTTGTTCCATGATACTGTTTAATGGTCCTATTTTGTTGATATATGTGCTTTCACCATGTGATTAAGTAACTGAGCTTTCAAATCATGCTAGATATCCTGTCTAGGCTTTATGATGATATTGTTAGGACCCATAGAGGTCGTTTCTTGCTGTTATCTTACTGATTTCATTGATATTTCGTACTCAGTCATATTTATGCATTCATATCATAGCTCAGTCTCAGTTGTTATTTATTGATTCATTATATCATTGTTGTCGGTCTAGTTTCATGACATTCTGAGCTTGTGAGTGAGACTAGAGAGATTGATGACTGAGTGAGGCCGAGGGCCTGATTGTGAGATATTGAGACTATGGCACGTGAGTTTTTCGTATAGCACGTGAGTTGTCCGTGCGGATTCTAATCTTTATACTTTGGCATGTGAGTTGTCCGTGCGGATTCTGATATTGATGTTATAACACGTGAGTTGTCCGTGCAACACATGAGTTGTTCGTACGGATTATAGCCCTTGGGCTGTAGGAATCCCTTCGGAGCCTGCAGACCCCAAATGAGCGCAGTCGACTACGTATATGTTTATAGATTGGGTTGCACGCCGCAACGGGTATTGTACAGTGCTGAGTGATTGATAGCACGGTAAGAGATAATGCTAGATAGTGAGGTTGAGCACCCTGAGAGTGTGAATACATGAGTTCACCACTGAGAAGCATTGCATTTGACATACGTACTTGAGATACATGCATAGAGATGCATTTTTCTTTTGCTGCCCAGTTTGGTAACATTCACGATTTTTACTTGTATCATGACATGTAGGCATAAATATGTACTTTCCTCATGCTATCTGAAAATGAAATAGTTACCTAATGAAAAGTCTTAGGAAAATGTTACAGTTTTCAAACTTACTCATATTTTTTACGATTTCGGTAAAAGTTTTGGATTTTCACTGATATATACTTAAAAAGCGGAACTATTTTCAAAGAACTATGAAAAGGATGAATATTTTATCTCTGAGCTACTTCTTTATTTGCTTGCTTTACATTGTTATGAATCGCTATTGGTTATTGCTGTTGGACCCGACCTATGTTCCAACTCGTCACTACTTTCAACCTAAGTTTAGGTTTTTTACTTATTAAGTACATGTGGTTGGTTGTACTTATACTACACTTCCTACACATTGCGTGCAGATTTCGGATGCCGAGTTGTTGTGTTCGATGGGAGTTGAATTGGAAGATGTACCTGCATCCCTGTTGTAGCGGCCTCTTGTTCATGGTAGCCTTAGAATTATAAACTCTGTTTATGTACTTTTTCAAACAGATGATGTATTTACTTCATATCAGCTTTGTAATCTCTATTCTTAGAAGCTCATAATTTGTACTACCAGCCCTTGAGAAATGTATAAGATTCAGATAATTCCTTTGTTTAATTGTCTTATTAATATTATTGAAATTGGATAGTTATTAGTTGGCTTACCTAGCAGGTTGAGTTAGGTGTCATCGCGGCTAGTAAATTTTGGGTCGTGACATGCAACTTTTCAATTTGCTATTATTATTTCATATCTCATAAATTATGACGAAACTGATGAAAAAGAAGAATAATAGAAAGCAATGGCGGAAGAGATGAAATCTTTTGTAAAGAATGAAATATGAGAGATAATGAAGTTACTGTTGAAGTTTGGCAAAATGCCAAAGTCCCACATTGGTTGGGAGTTAAGTTTGGAGGGGATTTTTCCCCTATAAAAGAAGGCCTAATGTTTAGGATTGAAACACACCTCTCATTTGCCTTCTCATCTGTTTAAGGCATTTGTATCTTCTCTCTTTAGTATTATTTCACTTGTATTTTTGGAGTGGAATAAAATATTGGTTGTGTCCGAGGAGTAAGCAAAATTAGCCGAACCTCGTAAATTCTGGTGTTTCCTTTATTGTTGTTTTATTGTCTTATTTATTATTTGGTGGCTGTCATAATTTTTGGTATAGTAGTTGTGACTTATTCACACTATATACATTTGGCTTCCGCAACAATTGGTATCAGAGCCAAGGTACTGTCTAAGTATGCTCTGTGGTTGCAGCATAGTCTGATCTTCCACATCAGAAAAGATTTATCTTGGTAACTGAGTCAAGGTTCTGTCTGAGTATGCTCTGTAGTTGCAGCTTAGTCTGATCTTCTACATCAGAAAGGAAATAATCTTGATTTGTGTCGTCAGCTATTAAATAATATTTGTGTCAAATATGGGAGACAATAAACAAGAAGAATCTACATCAAGTGTCAACAATACGTCATCATTGGCATCTTCGCTTATGACAAGAATTGTGTCAAATGCGAAATTTGCGGTAGAAATTTTTGACGGGTCCGGACATTTTGGGATGTGGCAAGGCGAGGTTCTAGATGTCCTTTTTCAACAAGGGCTAGATCTGGCCATTGAAGAAAAGAAACCAGATGTTATTGGAGAAGAAGATTGGAGAATTATCAACCGTGTTGCTTGCGGTACCATTCGATCCTACCTTGCTAGAGAGCAGAAATATCCATACACAAAGGAAACTTCTGCAAGTAAATTATGGAAAGCACTGGAGGATAAATTTTTGAAGAAAAACTGTCAAAATAAATTGTACATGAAGAAGAGACTGTTTCACTTCACCTATGTTCCTGGTACCACGATGAATGAACATATCACCAGTTTCAATAAGTTGGTCACAGATTTGCAAAATATGGATACAACTTATGATGATGGTGACTTGGCCTTAATGTTGTTGGCGTCACTTCCTGATGAGTACGAGCACCTTGAAACTACTCTACTCCATGGAAATGACGAAATTTCTCTCAGAGAAGTTTGTTCAGCTTTGTACAGCTATGAACAAAGAAAGCGAGAAAAACAGAAGGGCGGAGAAGGAGAAGCACTGTTTGTGAGGGGTCGTCCTCAAAATCAAACGAGGACAAAGAAGGGAAGATCCAAGTCAAGATCCAGACCCAGCAAAGATGAATGTGCCTTTTGTCGAGAAAAAGGGCACTGGAAGAAAGACTGTCCGAAGTTGAAGAATAAGGCCAAACATAACAATGGAAAGGCTATTATGGATTCAAATGTAGCTGATTGTGATGATTCAGACTTCTCATTAGTTACAACAGAGTCATCAACATCATCAGACATATGGTTGATGGACTCGGCTTGTAGCTATCATATGTGTCCCAACAGGGACTGGTTCGTGGAATTTCAAGAAGGAGAATATGGAGTCATCCACACAGCGGATAACATCCCTCTTACCTCATATGGCATTGGTTCAATACGATTAAGGAACCATGATGGAATGATCAGAACATTGATAGATGTTCGATATGTACCGGATTTGAAGAAGAATCTCATCTCTGTGGGAGCCCTAGAATCAAAAGGGTTCAAAATCATTGCAGAAAATGGAGTGATGAGAGTATGCTCCGGTGCACTAGTGGTAATGAAGGCTAATCGGAAGAATAATAATATGTACCGCTATCGTGGCAGTACAGTTATTGGGACAGCGACAGTAACATCCAGTGACGACAAAGAGGCAGAAGCAACCAAGCTATGGCACATGCGCTTGGGACATGCTGGAGGAAAATCCTTGAAAACTCTATCAGATCAAGGATTGTTAAAAGGAGTAAAGGCTTGCAACTTGGAGTTTTGTGAGCATTGTGTTAAAGGGAAACAGACAAGGGTTAAATTTGGTACAGCGATCCATAATACTAAAGGCATTTTGGATTATGTACACTCTGATGTTTGGGGTCCTTCCAAAACACCTTCATTGGGTGGGAAGCACTATTTTGTAACCTTTGTTGATGATTTTTCCCGAAGAGTATGGGTGTATACAATGAAGAGCAAAGATGAAGTGTTGGGAATTTTTCTCAAATGGAAGATGATGGTGGAGAATCAGACAGGCAGGAGAATCAAGTGTATTCGCACAGACAATGGAGGTGAATACAAAAATGATCATTTCAATAAGGTCTGTGAAAATGATGGCATCATCCGACACTTCACTGTTAGACATACACCACAACAGAATGGAGTGGCAGAACGTATGAACCGGACCTTGCTGGAGAAGGTTCGGTGTATGTTGTCCAATGCTGGCTTGAGCAAAGAATTTTGGGCTGAGGCAATTACATATGCATGCCACCTCATTAATCGTCTACCATCTGCTGCTATTGATGGCAAAACACCATTTGAAAAATGGTACGGAAAACCTGCTGTAGATTATAACTCTTTGCACGTGTTTGGCTCAACTGCATATTATCATGTGACGGAGTCAAAATTGGATCCAAGGGCAAAGAAGGCTATTTTTATGGGAATTACTTCTGGAGTCAAAGGATATCGCTTATGGTGTCCTATGACAAAGAAAGTAATGTTCAGCAGAGATGTTACCTTTGATGAATTTGCTATGGTAAATAAGGTAACAGAAGATACCAAACAAAATGAAGGTGCTTCTAAGCAGGTGGAGTTTGAGGGAAAATTTATTTTTCCTACACAAGAAGCAGAGGAGGAAACAAATGAAAATTACCCTCTGGAAGGAGAGCCAGTAGAGGAGATTCCAACTCAGGAATCTCAACAACAACTTGAATCAATAGCAACCAGCAGGCCAAAAAGAACAATAACGAAACCTGTTCGTCTCATAGAGACGGTTGCTTGTGCAACCTCAATTGTAGCTGATGATGTTCCTACTACTTACAAAGACGCTGTCCAAAATTCAGAAGAAGATAAGTGGAGGATTGCCATGAATGATGAAATACAGTCCCTTCATCAGAATCATACATGGAGATTGGCCAATCTCCCGAAGGGAAAGAAAGCAATTGGGTGCAAATGGGTATTTGCAAAGAAAGAAGGATTTCCTAACCAATTAGATGTTCGCTACAAAGCAAGATTGGTGGCCAAAGGATATGCTCAAAAGGAGGGAATTGATTACAATGAAGTGTTTTCTCCAGTTGTAAAACATTCCTCCATTAGAATTATGTTGGCTTTGGTAGCACAATTGGATTTGGAACTAGTTCAGATGGATGTAAAAACTGCGTTTTTACATGGAAACTTGGATGAGGAAATCTACATGACTCAGCCAGAAGGATTCAAAGTTGCTGGAAAAGAAAATATGGTGTGCAAACTTGAAAAATCGTTGTACGGATTGAAACAATCTTCTAGACAATGGTACAAGCGATTTGACGAGTTTATGTTGCGGCAAGGGTACAAGAGAAGCAAATACGATCATTGTGTGTATTTGCACAAGCTTAAAGATGGTTCCTTTGTATATCTTCTCCTATATGTTGATGATATGTTGATAGCTTCCAAGAATTTGGAAGAAATTGATAAGTTGAAGATTCAACTGAAGAAGGAGTTCGAGATGAAGGATTTGGGTGAGGCAAAGAAAATTCTTGGCATGGAGATAATTAGAGATAGACGTTCAAAGAAACTCTGTTTATCTCAAAAGGAATATTTGAAGAGAGTACTTCAACGTTTTGGCATAGATGACAAGACTAAGCCAGTTAGTACTCCACTTGCTTCCCATTTTAAGCTAAGTACTACTATGTCGCCAATGGATGAAGCTGAACGAGAGTATATGTCAAAGGTACCATACGCAAATGTTGTTGGTAGCTTGATGTATGCAATGGTTTGCACAAGGCCTGACATTTCACAAGCTGTTGGAGTTATTAGCAGATATATGCACAATCCAGGGAAGGAGCATTGGCAAGCTGTGAAGTGAATTCTACGGTATATTCATAATACTGTAGATGTCGGGTTAGTTTTTGAGCAGGAAGACAATCAGTCTGTAGTTGGATATTGTGACTCAGATTTTGCGGGTGATATGGACAAACGAAGATCAACTACTGGTTATGTGTTTACTTTTGCAAAGGCACCAGTTAGTTGGAAGTCTACTTTGCAGTCAACAGTTGCTTTGTCTACAACAGAGGCAGAGTACATGGCTATTACAGATGCTGTGAAAGAGGCAATTTGGCTTCAAGGATTGCTAAAGGAGCTTGGTGTTGAACAAAAAGGTATCACAATTTTTTGTGATAGTCAAAGTGCTATTCAATTAGCGAAGAACCAAGTTTATCATGCAAGGACGAAGCACATTGATGTTCGGTATCATTTCGTACGAGAAATCATAGAAGAAGGTGGAGTCACGGTGAAGAAAATTCATACTACAGAGAATCCTGCTGATATGCTGACAAAGGTGGTGACTGCGGTCAAGTTTCAACATTGTTTGGATTTGATCAACATTGTTGAACACTGAAGATTGAAGATGAAGACACAACCAAAATTTGTTATTGAGAGAGAATTGAAAATGTGGAATTTTGCCAAGGTGGAGATTTGTTGAAGTTTGGCAAAATGCCAAAGTCCCACATTGGTTGGGAGTTAAGTTTGGAGGGGATTTTTCCCCTATAAAAGAAGGCCTAATGTTTAGGATTGAAACACACCTCTCATTTGCCTTCTCATCTGTTTAAGGCATTTGTATCTTCTCTCTTTAGTATTATTTCACTTGTATTTTTGGAGTGGAATAAAATATTGGTTGTGTCCGAGGAGTAAGCAAAATTAGCCGAACCTCGTAAATTCTGGTGTTTCCTTTATTGTTGTTTTATTGTCTTATTTATTATTTGGTGGCTGTCATAATTTTTGGTATAGTAGTTGTGACTTATTCACACTATATACATTTGGCTTCCGCAACAATTGGTATCAGAGCCAAGGTACTGTCTAAGTATGCTCTGTGGTTGCAGCATAGTCTGATCTTCCACATCAGAAAAGATTTATCTTGGTAACTGAGTCAAGGTTCTGTCTGAGTATGCTCTGTAGTTGCAGCTTAGTCTGATCTACTAATAAAATGGCGAATTAATGACTGAAGTTGGAGTCAAAATAAACTCAATATGACCCAATACTATGCCATAGGTTCAAATCCTAGGACTAATATGGTACTACAAGTATATTTTGAGTCGCCTTACATGTATTCCGATACCGCCACTACTCTCACATTAGGTGAAAAATTCAGAAATGTCAATCATCAGGTTAGGATAAATATTATCAACTTGATCATCCACTGATAAATCCGAGTACCCACAAAAGGGCGAATTAATTACTGAAGTTGGTGTTGTACTAAACTCAATATGACTCAATTTTGAGCTCTGCAGAATCTGGTCCATTTCAAGCTCCTCCTCTTGGGTAGGAAACAATGGCAAGTATAAGGATTCTGAGGTTATTGGAGATGTAAATGGATCCATTGAATTGGCAAAGAATTGGGATTTTTCACTTTCTGATTTTAGTGGTGTGAATGATAAAGTTTCTTCTTTGATAATATTCAATTTTTCAACATTTTGATTTCCCACTTTCTGTTTCTGTAGCTGATATTGATTCTTGTTATAATTTGCCTTTTGGTTTTCTTCCGAAATGTCTACTGATTGTGAGGCTTTGCAATTGTGCTTTCCTTTATATGTGACCTCAAAGACTAAAGGGTCTTCATCTGATTGTTGGACTTGTTTTGTTGCTAAGCAGCCTTGTGTATTCTTGTGAGTGCATCTGTAATAAGCCCTGCAATTTCAAAGTAAAATTCTTCTTAGATATACATTTCCAAAATCTATTTTCAGTTAAGCAATTTCTTGTACCATTCCCTAGTATATACTTAAAACCAATTAATCAGCTGCATCCGTGATTGCGCGGAATCGTGAATTTTCTTAAGAAAAACACTTATTCTTCTTCTCTAGACACATTTGAATATATCTTAGGTGTATATAAGGGTGGAAAACGGGCGAGCCGGACGGATATGGGCGGATTGAAAATGGGTAATAAAAAAACGGATAAAATATTTGATCAGCTCATATTTTATACGGATAGAAAATGGGTTAATCGGTGTAAAATTGAATGTGATCACTGCAGGAGAATTTTAATCTCCCAAATTTGAGAAACCCCCAATTTTGAGTCTTTGCTAGTGAATAATATGGATCTCATTTTTAAAAAGTTCATTATTCAACTTATTTTTTAGTAGATAATATGAATGAATGATTAACTTTTTTATTCATTTTGCAACCATTAGGTGTATAATATGGAATACTATGAGTGTCTAAATGAAAAGACGTGGCAATTTTAGTGACTGTCTACATCCAAAAATTGAATTGTTGTAAACTTAAGGACATTCTTGTATAGAATATTCTATAAGCTAAAAACTATCACCAGCTAACAAAAGTGGGGAAAAAATGAACTTTAGATTTGTATAAGCGCATATTCTAAGTGATATTAACTTGACTTAACAAAGATAACTTCAACAACTTAAAGTTGGTAATAAGTGAAGTGTAACTACCATACCATAAATAAAATTAGGAATATATTGGGAACACAAATTAAGGGTTAAATGCAAATTATGTTATATCAAAAAGGAAAAAGTAACAGAAGGAAAAGGAATAGATTTTTTTCACCTTGGATGATTGGCTCCTAAAATATCTTTCTGTCCATATTTTCTCCAACTATAGCCATCATCGTAATTAGGACCTTCTATGCCAGATATCCTAACTTGCTTACTCCATTGCTGCAATAACTTTCTGCAAATCCAACAAATTTAGAACAAAATCCAATGTTTTAATTTCAAGAAACCATAGAGAATGGTTTAATTGAGGCCTAAATTCACCTTTTCTTAAAGACCATATTTTTGCCTTGATCCCTTGAATAATAATCCAAGTCAGAAACCTCATTCTTTGAACACCAATAAGGTTCTCTAATTACATTAAAAGCCTTCAAATTCAGAATTGACAATGATTTGTCAAGGGAGGAAAGTATTTTTTCAAGTAGTAAATCGCATTCCTCTGGTGAAGCCAAAGGATCAATCTTGCTTTTTAGCCTGTTAACAAACTCCATCCCCTGAGTAAGCTCAGTGATCAGTGTCTTTTTCTCCCAAGCTTTAACTTTCTCCATTTTGGTATTCTTCACTAAGAAAAGTGCATAAACTTACAATCTTTTTTTTTTTATTTATGAGAAAAGTTATGCCAACGGCACTAATGGGAGTGTCTGAAAACAAGAACATATGTAAAGGTTCAAATGGCAAATGAGTATTTGAGATAACTGAGCTTTATAAAGATGACAAATATTGGTCATTAAATGACAAGAAATAAGAGGACAAATGAAGAAAGTAAAAGAGAAGTGAAGGTTCTATGTAACTACATAAAGGCTATGTTATTATTGCAAAAAAAAAACTATTGAAGGATAGGGGATATGTAGAGGAAAATATGTGGAAATTAAGGAGGACAAGAATTTGTCATGTGAACAAAAGGGAGTTAGAAATTTTCTTCTACTTTCCTATGGATATGGACTATGGAGAAATTCCAGAAAAATTCAAGAAAGTTTCAAAGGGGGGCCATTTTGGGCCACCACCTATTAATCACAACCCTTTTCTTTATTTTATTTTTTTCCCTTTTCCTTCTTGTATCTCTTACTTGATGCTCTTATCATTCTTGATTAGTAAGCGGTGATGGATTTAGAATTTTTATTAAGGAGGATCAAAATATAATGAGGTAAATTCACACGAAGTTAAGACGTGTCAAAGTATAACATCAATACATTAAAAAAAATAACTATTTATACAGTGTAATTTTTTGAGGAAGTCAATTGACATCCCTAAATACATGTGGCTCCACCATTGACTAAGTAGAAGTATATTTATTGGCCTTCACAATTGCTACCTACCAAAACTTTTTCAATAGTTAATCCAATAATGCTAATCTGTCCAAATGCCATAGACATCTAATGTTGCTACGTCAGACAATTGTGACAATGCATATATGGAGACAAATCGTTATAAGTGCCTAAAGGGTCCTCATGAATGGAGTTACTTAGATTTAATCAGAAATTTTAAATGATAATCTCAATATATCTTAATAAAGCCTTAAAATGACGTGCTCTTATGTGGCACTGATATCCAAAACTATAAGATTCAAATTGATGTGGTTGAGGTTTATGCTATCCAAATTTATTTGCTGTGCCAAACTTGTAAAGAAGATTTGAGCTTATTAATTAGAATTATATCTAAACCTCTATTGGAAAAGGTTGACATGTCTTCCATTTTCTTTTGAATATTTTTTTTATATTTTTATCATTTTTTTCACGTGATATAGTTTTTAATAACAAAAAATAAACCATTAATGTAATTTCATTCAATTCTATTTCTTGATTCAGATATTTAAAAAAAGTAAAGGAAAAAAGGTCAAATCTCCTCACTATTCAAAAGGGATGTATTTTGCCATCTCTAATGGGGAAGGGAATAAATTGAGGTGGCAGGTAACATGGGATGGTGTTAGCTATAATGGAGAAAATTAACGACCGAAGGGCAATTTTGAGCCATTTTTATAACGTTGGGGATATTGTTAAACTGATAATATAACCATTTCAAATAGTGGATGCACATTTGGCCATTTTCCGGAAAGTTTAAGCCTAATAGCAGACATATTTCTTCAAAACAACGTAGAAAACAAAAATAGTGATAAGAGTAGTGAAAAATAAGGTGGAGGATGTATTATGGCCCGTTTGTCTAAGATATTTTTTTGGTTTTTTTTTTTCAAAAACGTATTTGTCCATAAAAATTTGTAAGTTTTTGGAGATTTTTCAAAAATAAATTTTTCAAAATCTAAATTTTCAAGTTTTTTGAAAAAAAAGCCTTTTTTTTCTACTCACAAGATTACAATATTTTTTTTTAAGTGAAATACATGTTCAATCATAATTTTAAAATCTAAATACCAGTTTTCAACTAACTTCAAATACTACATTTTTTTAAATAATACTTTTTTTTTTGTCCAAACGCCTACTATAATTATTTATATTAAAAATGCACACTTAGAGTCAAGAAAAGAGAAGTGAAAAGAGAAGGAAAGGAAGAATCTTCAAGCATGGTTCCGTGTTGTTGCCTTTGACAAAGGGGCAGAGACACCGAGAGAGAGAGATGACGTTGATTGGCCAGTGTCACCAATAAACCCTTGCTTACATTTGTATAAAATGCCAAATGTTATTGTAAACTTCATATAAAGTAAAGCTTTTTAAATAAACTTACCACGATGTGGAATAGATCATACATCTATTTCATCCTCAGAGTTATTCAGGGTAGAGAACACATTTCTCTTGAATATATCTTATGTAGCACGAATCTGAATTATTAGGTGAGACACTAGTATCCAACGAGCAGTGACGGTCAACTAACACATCTTTGCCGAAAAATAAGTTGTTTATATAGATGATTCTATTTACTTCTTCATACATTTATTTTTTAATATTTTGAATTTCGCTACTACTTACAATGAATAAAAACAGAAAAATTACTTATAAATGCATTCTCATGAATATTGCACTCCCTCGTCCTCTCAAAATAAATAGTTGCTTCTTTTTACATAGTTAACATCGTTATGATAGGGCACTGGACACCACAAATGTTACTTCGTGTCTCCTTGTATTATATTACTAAAAGTTTCTTAACTCGACACAGTGGCATTTTCAGAAATTCTGTCGAGGTTATTCAAACTTTACACAAGTCAATAATTTTTTTTATCGATAAATAGTGTATCAAAATTTTTAGATAAAACTACGATATATTTAGCTAAGCAGTTAAAAAAATATTAATAGAACTATAATTATAAATAAAAATTAAAATAACAAAAAGACAACATTAGAAATTTTACTAATAAAAGTAAGCATATCAAAAGAAAGAGAGAGTCGAGAAAATTTGTAGTTTGTAGGATGCTTTTGTTGAAGAAATTTTTTGTAAAGCTTGACTTTTAAATTACAAATCTATTTATGAAATAATTTTTAATTAAAAAGTTACTTTTAAAATTAGTTTTTTATTTCTACGCAAATTTTAAGTTTTATGAATTATTTTATTAGAATTTTTTAGAATGGAAAAGAATCAAATAAACTACACATGGTGGTTTTCGTTTAGCTTTCATAAATAAAATGGGCAGAACATTGAACCCGTGAATAATACATCACTTTGAACACCTTGAACTGCTGGTGTAACGACCGGCCGATCGTTTTGTATCCAAGGTTGGAAGTCTAAGTTGAAAGAGTTGATCGAATATTGACTTATATGTAAATGGTCCCGGAATGGAGTTTTGATGGTTCTGATAGCTCCGTAGGGTAATTTTGGACTTGGGAGTTTGTCGGGATATTGATTTGGAGGTCCGTATATGATTTTCCCTAGAATTGACGAAAGTTAAAAAAATAGAAGTTTGGAGAATTGAGAAGTTTAACGAGAGTTGACTTTGTAGTTGCTGGGTTCAGATTTTAGTTCTGAAAGTTGGAATAGGTCTGTTGTGTCATTTATGACTTGTGTGCAAAATTTAATGTTAATCGGAGTTGGTTTGTTATGTTTCGACATTAGTTTTTGAAGTTAGAAGTTCATAAGTTCGTTAGGCTTGAATCGATGCGCGATTCGTGGTTTTAGTATTGGCTGATGTGATTTGACACCACGCCGAGTTCGTATGATATTTTAGGACTTGTTGGTATATCTGGTTGAGGTCCCGGGGGCCTCGAGTAAGATTCAAATTGATTACAGATTGAATTTGGCTTTGTTGAACTGGAGAAATTCTGATGTCTGGTTTCCTTGTTCGCGTTCGCGAAAGGTAACTGGGAGGCATGCGAATCTTGTGCTTCGCATTCGCGAAGATGGACACACGCTCGTGAAGGTATAGGGAGTTTGTTCATCGTGATCACGAGGGGGTGATCGCGTTCACATAGGAGGTTGAGGCAGGTGGGGCATCAGGCTTGTAAGCCTCTCATTCGCGAATGCGGGGTCGCGTTCGCGTAGGACTTGGTTTAGTGTTCATCACATTCACGTGGGGGTTCTCGCGTTCGTGTAAGAGGATTTTTGGCAGCAGAGTATTTTGTGCTACAACGCAAGGCACTTTCCGCGGTCGTGAAGAAGGTCATCTTGGGAGAGTATAATAAGTTTTGAAAAATGGGGGTTTGAGAATATTTCATAATTGGACTTTGGGAGCTTGGTTTGAGACGATTCTTGGATGAATTTTCAAGGTACTGATTGGGGTAAGTGATTTTATCTCGGATTTGTTTAATATACATGAATATACCATTGTTTTTATCATTTAGTTAGTATTTTGGGTTGTAAAAGTTGGGGAAAATTGTAAAAACTTTATATGAGTTAGATAGGGGATTTGAGGGGCCATTTGAGGTCCGATTTTGATGTTCTTGATATGTATAGACTCGTGGGAGGATGAGGGTTATATTGATGTTAATTTTGTCGGATTTCGAGATGTGAGCCCGGAGGCCGGGTTTGAGCAATTTCAGGATTTTTGATGTAAATTGGATATTTTCTAGTGGGCTTTGTTCCCTTAGTATATTTTAATGATTATGTACTGATTGTGGATAGATGTAGGAAGTGCTTGTTAGCGGAGTGATTTGATTTTCTTGAGGTAAATATCTTATTTAAACTCGACTGAGGCACTAGTTGCCTGAATTGATGTGATAGCTGTGTGCTATTAGGTGCGCATATGCGTGGGGATGAATCCATGTGCGGGCACCGGGATTAGTTATTCATGTTCGGATTGTTCTCCTGTTCTCATAAGCCTAGAATTTGACTGTTAAACCTTAAGCTATGATGCTTCACATTTATGTCATTGTTATGAACTATTCTGGCCATGTTTGAGGCTACATAAGGGTTTAATCCCCGAATGAACTAAGAAATGTTAGTCTTTGATGAAATTTGTTGGTTTGAGCTATGACAGTACACTTGCACATGCCTACACTTTAGCATATTGTTTATGCCAGTCCGAGAGCATGATGTCGCACCCCTTTTTCTTGCGAAATCAAGTTTCGACACGTGACAACTCTTTTAAGGAAGGTGTTAAAAGAGAGAGTCGCCACTTAACGGGTTTGAGGTGCATTAGGGCACCTATTTTGCAGATAACTCTATTTTACTAGTTTGCATGACCAAATATCGGGTAAGGACTCGAAATTACCTCGAAGAGAAGGTATTAAACACTCCTCGAGGTCCACAACTATGGGTCCTAGCCGAACTCGAATTATATGAATTAGTCTATGTGATCAAATAAACGGAGAGAGAGAGCACAAGAATTTAAGAAGTTTATTATAAACAGATTTTGAACAAAGGGTATAACTATTTTGATTTTTATAGGAAAAGAAAGAAAACGGGTTGGGGGGTCGTAATTTTTTTAGCCTAAAGGATCACCCCATGCAACATAAATAATACTTTGTAACTCCCTCCAGATGGGGGTGTTACTCGTATTAGTCAGCGGGCGCATACTATTATCTCATGTTATCCAATTACTATCTTTGGGTTGTTACCTAAAGCGCACTAATTGATTCTAAACTGTGCCTTTTACGTACAATACCCGTCCTATGCCTATGGTCCAGGAGGCGTTTGGACCTCTATTTGGATGTTTCTAGACCTAACTTAGGTTGCTCAAAATGAGAAAACTAAGCAACATACAAAACAAGTTGGACTTCACATAAAAGCATTTAAGGGCTCAAGTTAGCCTCCACACTTGGACAACAAACGCGCAAAAATACATATGCAAATTAGGAGTTTTTAGAATTCAGAATTGAGACGAGTTAAATCCATTAAGCCCTGTAGACATGATTTCTATGTGACCTTGGAATTGAAGCATGCAGCAGTTTCAGATGTAAGATGTAATCTTATAGACATGATTTCTGAATAGGTGCACAGTTTGGGGAATCTGATATTGCATGCTGATTATTGAGATTACAGGTTATAAGTTAGTGATCCTATAGACATGATTGCTAAATGATTCTGGATTCCAGCATTATAATGGTAACGTTGTAATTTTGACATATTAGATATCTAGTCGTTGTGTGATTATGTAGTAAAGTTGTTTGAAGACATAAGGTTAACAACATTAATAGAACACCCTATAGGCAGGATTTCTAGCAATTGACCATTATACTTGATTTAATAACATTTTTATCCTTAAGGCATGCTTTCTAGGCGGGTGACAGTATAATGAGAATAACAAAAATGGCATCATTATGTTCCTATAGGCATGATATCTATGTGAACATTGTGAAGAGCAGGTGTGAGCACGTGATTTTTTGCCTCACACGAATTAATCCAAAAGAATTCCCGAAAGTAGGTCTTTTCTTTAATTTTGTGTTATTTTAGGAATTAATGTGTGATTTTCCTGATTGTTTGCATATTTTTGTGTGCATATTTGATTTTATTAAAGCATTAAAAAAATACAAAAATATAGCATTTGCATTTAGGATTTGATTTTACATTTCTTTTGGCTATTTTAGTAAATTGTTGTTTTACAAAAATCACAAAAAATAACGTATTCTGCATTTTAGTGTTTAATGTCAAAATTTTGTGATTTGGTATTTAATTATTGGTGATAATTACTATATAGAGTTAATTAGTATATTTTGTGTTAATTTGGGTTTTAATTTAATTTATGATTTTAGTTTTAATTTTTGAAAAAAAAGGAAGAAAAGATAAGAGAAAGAATTAATAAAAGGTAAGAAAATCGGAATTGGGCCAAGTTTTAATTTAATTCTTCAAGCCCAAGTCAAATTCTCCCATACCCATCCAAAACCCGTAACCCGTTTTCCCCAGACCCGACCCGGATCCATCTCTTAAATTAACCAAGAATACACTAAAGAGAGGAGCAGCCGCAATAGACCCATCACCCCACCCCCTCAGATCATCTTCTTCGAACCACCCCATCCCCAAACGAATGTCCCTCCATCGACGCCTGCTCTCTTCAACAACTGACGAACCAGACCACTCTTCGATTCCACCTCTCATTAGACTGGCGACCAAACGAGCCCAGACCCCGTCGCCAGCCGCTCTCTCTACACTCAAACTTGACGACCCCTGAAGCTCATCTTCTTCGACGAGACCAGCCTCACCAGCAACTCCGTTCACCAAGTCTCGCCGGAAATGGCAATCAATAGTGACGAAAGGCCATGGACGTGACTGAAACCTTTGTTAATCATCTGCGTTTTTCGGCAAGGCATTTGATTTTTCGAGTCGAAGTCCTAGCCGCCGATTCAGGGAATGGTTCGAGGTCCGATTTAGTTACTGCTCAGCAACGCGCACACACACCTTCGTCTTATTCACATCACAACCGGATGACCCCAGCCCGCCACCAACAGACCCGTCGCAGACTCCAACAGTTCCCAGTCGTGTCTCTTTTCAACTTTCTCACTCGAGAGACCATCCCTTTAAAAATAAATGAAAAATATTCTGGTTTTCTTCTTTCATTTTTCCGACTTTCGTCTCAAAATTAGAGGCGTTGTCTTTCGATTTTCGTTCCAAATGGAGGTGAATAGAGTTTGTATGTGGATTTGAAATTGATTGTGCCGATTCGAGGTCCGTTTTTGAATTTTGTGGCTGTTCCGGCAAGTTTCGAGATCGGGTCATGGTTCCGTTCGAGGTTTCCAATGAAGCTCTGGTTCTACAGTTCGAAGACATTATCTGGTCAGTATTTTCAAGAATTTTTACAATTGTAAAGGTTCGATGTTATTTCAGATTTTCACTAGTGGTTAAACTCCTTATTTGCTCTTTGGTTGAAATTTCTTCACATGTTCCAATTAGTTATGTTCTTGATACATTCTGTTGCGGATTGTTTGTGTGAGTTTTGTTATTTTAATCTGGTTCTTTTATGGTTTAAATTTTTGAGCACTTGATTCGTTGGGGTTGAGTTAAGATAGTCATGGCCCTTCGATTATATAGACCTGAACCCATTTAGTTGAATTAGCCTAAGAATTGTTTAATAAAAGGGATTATCTACCTAACCAACTAAATAAGCTTCTAGTAGTGGTAGGGATTAGATTTCACTATTGGAAAATTTAATTCAATAAGGGTTGAATGGAATCAATTTTTAAAATGTTGAAAGGCCATTTTATGAATTAAAAAGGGCATTTCCATTTGCCTATTTAAAACACATACACTGAATTCATACATAAGGGAGAGAGTCCAAAGAAGAAGAAAAGAAATAGAGAGATTTTTAAGAGATAAAATCCATAAAAAAAACCACTGGCATTTACTGTTTTATTGATCTTTCTTCAAGACTTTCTAATTTTCTTCAATTTCTTAAGATAAAGGTTTCCTATTCTGATATTTGAAAAAAAATGGATTGATGTTTGGTGGTTGGAAAATCTTTTTGGTTCAAGTTCTGCTCAGAGTCACTGTGCTATTGGTATCTGATTTCAATTTCTGAGGTTCGAGAGTTATTGAACCTATTCTGGTTCATCTGGGCTTGCAAGTATTTTAAGTCAAGGGCTGTGGTTTAGTTCTTTGCCATTTGATCTGCTGTCACTGCTTCTCCTGATTCTTAGATTGATTTTGGTTCTCTCTCTTGTCATTATTCAGGTACACGCTTCTATATTCCACCTAATGTAAAGCTTGGTTTGGAATCAAATGGAAATATGGAGCTTTGAGTAGTAGTTATGTTTGTAGTTTAGTTTACTTGTTAAGAAGAATTGCTTATTGTCAATTACCCCTGTTTAATTGTTTCTCTTTCTTTTAGGTCTGTTTGAGTTGGATTTTGATTGAATTTTTAGTCGTATGCATACTGCCTTGTGATTGTGGTGATGTATGAGTTGAATGGAGGCAGTAAATAAGATGTTGTGTTCCTGCTATCTGAGCTATGAATTGTACTCCATTTTAACCCTTTTTGTTCTCATTGACCAGTTTCTTGTAGCACTGTTTGTTTGATTTGTTTTGACATGATATTTCCATTTTCTATTTGTAGTTACTAATGGAAATTTAGTTAAATGTGAATTTGTTCTAATATTAAGTAGAACCTATTAGTTTCATGGGAAAATACTTCTAAAGGCCATATTTGGTGTGAACTTTGCAAAAAAAAATTGGTTTTGGGCATCACATTTATATAAGATATAGAGAAAGAAAGCTAGAGAGAGCTAATAAATAGAGATATATGGGTTTAGGAGAGTAGTAGAAATGCACTAGAGGAGATCATCCGCAATAGAGTTAGAACACCAAAAGAACATCCTTAGACTCCCTTTCTTCTTGAACAAAAATGAATCATGCCTGAGTTTGCTTAAGAATTCTGGACAGCCATGTAGAAGCTCCAAGACCTCACCTAAAATCAGATGTTACACCCAAGGAGACCCTTCTTCTCCAAAGAGACCTTAGGATCTAAGGGATGAAGAAATCAACCAGCAATCAGACCAAAACCAACGACCCTTAAGCCTATCTTCTCCAACCTGCAACAGTCGTTGCTTCTTCTTCTTCACCCGGATCTTGAGCACGCCCAAAACAAGCTTAAAACTGACTCCAAACCAGCCCCTAACTCCAGCTAAAAAATAGCCTCTCAAACAGCCATGAGAATCCCTTTATCTCCATCAAATCGCAGCAGCCATCCTCCTCAGTAAAGGGCTTCACAAGCCTGCTGCAATCGGCATAAAAATAGCCTTGAAACTAGCTTATTTCGAGTTAAAATCAACTCCAAAACATAGCTAAAATCTCTGTCTGCAGCAGCTATAAAACTGAGTCGTGAAGCCATTCCAAAACCACTAAAAATATGCTGCGAATCTGTTGAAAAATCAGTCCCAAAACCCTTCAGCATATTCACTCCTCTCCGATTCCCCATCGAACCCCTCACACAATAGCTCTTTCAGTCATCTTATACACATCCTCACTCATGCGAAAGCATGCTGAAAATTGTTGGAAGCAACTGAGGATGGAATTCTGAAAACTCAAAAGGTTCATTTAGGATTTGAAATACTGAAAAACTTCAAAAAAAAAGGAAGAAAATAGGAGTGCAAGGGATATTTGCAAGGATTTATTTTCTGCTCCTTAGCTTAGCATTTCTGGATTCGAAACTCTGTTGATATTTGCTCGATTCTGCTAATTTTGCAGTTGTATTGTTGATTTGCAGAGCTTCATTTCCGAATATGTTTGTTCGTCTTTAAGCTGCTGTTTCAACTCGATTCGGAATGTTCAAAAATGTTAATTATTAAATTTGTGAAGCAATTGAACCTTGTTATTCATAAAAATGTGATTTAAGTTTTATGTCAATCTACTTTGAATCACTGTCTTCGCAACATGATTTTGTTGTCTACCAGTTAATTTGATTGCCAGACTAGTATCAACTGAGTATGATGAAATGACGGATTATGTGATGTGCTTAATTAACTGCTGGCCAATTTGTTTTATTGCCGTCGAATGGAATTGTGAGGCGTTGTAATTGTTGACTTCAATGGATGGCTGTTACTACTGACTAAGGATGTGCTAAATTCATTTAGAAATTCTTTGTGGATTATTAACATTGACAAACCGGGCAGATGTAAAAACTAAAACTCTTTCGCCTTTTATCTTGTTTTATTTCTTTGTGATTAGAGCGGTAAGTTATACGGCCCCTTTATTGTTTGTTGAGTTCCGCTTTAGTGATTTGAGAGTTGTGAGGAGTTGGGTGTATTTGCTGTTATATGGGTTTTCAATATCAGGTCTACTTGGAAATGCTGCATGTAAGTCTGATTTTTTTTTCTTTTCTTTAGGTAAATAAGAAAGACCCTTCCAATTGATAAAATAAAGTACTCACGTCAAGAAATAAATATAGAAAAGGTGCTTGCTGATCAATGTTATGTAAATAAATTGTGCGCCAAAGATGTTACTCTCTTTTAGTTGCTTTGGCAGTCTAGTTTGTATAACTTCATTGATGCTATATGATATTAGTTGGGTACAATCTTTTGAAATTAGAATCGAGGTGTGCCATCAGTTGAATTTTCCATAACCCTTGCAAACTTGAAAGTGCCTAGTTGTTTTAGGCGCACTATTTAAAATTACTTCCCTAAACTCGGGTGCACATTTATGTGACCCAAATCCAAATATCAACAATGTTATATAAAATGTGTCGTGAACCACGGGTGCATTTCATGTAGCGTGGCTTATGATGTGTTTTAAATAACTTTGAATTTTTCCCGAAATATTAAAAGTCGCTAAAACATTGTTTTTTTTGCTTTTTGTTTTTTTTCTTTTTTGCTTTTTGCCTTTTGCTTTTAGTACCAATTATGAGTCTGTATGATCCATTTTCATGTTTGGACCATTTTGAAAGATCACTAAATGAAAAAATGTTAGAATAAGATTTTAATTTAATCCCAATAATTCATCTCATATTTTTGTTTTAGTAGCCTCGTTGTTAATTAATTTCACATTGAGACTTTGGTACAAAAGCATCTGCACTATGTTGATCTGTACTTGTTCATTATATTATAGTAATTCATATGTGGGGATGTATATTTGTATGATCTCAAGAAAAAGAAAAGGAAAATAGTCATACTTAATTACTTACCTAATTGATACCACTGTTACTGCTGCTTGTAATTCAAAGTAAGAAAAAGAAGATTAACGCAATAGATGGTTGATTAGTCATGAAGATCGTTGGTTGATTTGTCCATGTGGTTATCCAATTTAGGAATAATAATAATTCAAGAACATCGTAGTTTGCTTTAGGCTTGATTTAAACTAGTATTGTGATTATGTATATGTTCGCTTAACATAATTGCAAATTTAATTCTAAAAGGTAACTCGAGGGATGCGTTCGCGCAACTTCAACCAAACCTTTCTTAATATAAATAAACCAAGAGTTATTAATTGTGGACATGTTTGCGTGACGTGATTTTTTGACGCGCCAAAAGAAAAGAGTATATGTGCGCGTAACTCAATTCTTTAATTACAAACAAATCAAGTGATTAAAAGTTATAAAAGGTAAATACACATAGGTTTTAAATTAAGTAATTAGACAATTTTAGCCAAGTATAAATCACTAAGCGACCGTGCTAGAACCACGAAACTCGAGAATGCCTAACACCTTCACCCGGGTTAACAGAATTCCTTACCCGAATTTCTATGTTCGCAGACCATCAAATAAGTGTCAACTTCCTCGATTCGGGATTTTAACCAGTGACTTGGGACACCATAAATTATCCTAGGTGGCGACTTTGAATTTTAATTGAAATAATCAATCCCGTTTCGATTGTCACTTAAATTGGAAAAAACTCCCTTATATACACCTTTACGGGGTGTAGGTAAAAAAGGAGGTGTGACAGCTCTGGCGACTCTGCTGGGGACAAGAACCCAGAATCTCTGGTTCAGGGTTCAAGAATTTGAGCTTAGAATAATTGTTATATTTGGCTTTATTTATTATCTGGTTTATTCACATATTTGGGCTTAATGTGCTAAATGTTGCTTTTTACCGCTTTGATATTATCTGAACTGTATATATAAACTGTTACGAAACCCTTCTTCTTTCTGAGTCTTCTGAATTTATGGTGCACACGTGCGCGTGACCCACCTTTCTGTTAGAAGTCATACCAAGTAGAACGAGGTTGGGCCAAGTAACTAGGCCGAGTAGACTTTCGTGCTCCCGGTACGTTGCCTTCGGCTCGAGCTGTCCGCTTGGGTAAGTCAGGTCTAGAACAGTATACCCCAGGTTTTACACTTAGAATAACTCAGCTTCATGCCGGATCCCTAGTAGGAACGTTTGTTTGCATCATGTGAATTTGACTTCGGAGACTCAACATAGGAGTTGGGTCTGTCTAGGACAGGTGTACCCGAAATGAAAAGACCATCATGATGCATCTTACTTGCTACTTGTGCATTCATTTGTTTCGGATTTGCATGTTGACAAGCTTATAGGAAAAGTTAGAAAAGGAAAATCAATGTGAGGACCGAGAAAGAAAATTGGCTGTTTTCGGAAAAAAAAAATTCCAAAATATTTTAAAATACTACCAAAATTTTGAAAAAAAAGAAGAAAAATTTTGTGTTTCTTTTAAGAGTGGCCTTTTTCTTACGAACTACGTAAGTTTGATTCTCACCGGATGTGAGATACGTAGGCAACCCACATCGGGCCCAACTATTTTTTTTTAAAAAAAATATAAAAATAAATAGATAATAAATAAATAAAAATGTGGGTACATAAATGTCATTGTGTTGTCATAAGTAAGACAATGCCATTCTTTTCCAAAATATGCCGAATGTCCCCAAAAGAGCGCCGGAAGGTTGTTTTTGCAAAGAACAACCGCCTTTGGTGGTTTTTTTTTCAAATTTTTATTTATTTTTGCCGGTTAGCAAACACAGCCTTTAAATCTTCTTCATCTAAGTGTTTTTTTATATGAATTATTTTAGAAATATTAATGATTTATTCAAAAAGAGTCTTGATTTTGGTTTTTAAAATTAAAATCACTCACAGGTATAAAATGAGCACCATCCAAAACCCACCGTTCACAGATGTAGATGAGTTTCTATCTCAGCTTCAGATGTGGTGGTATGAATTGGGAGGAGATGGTCAGGAATGGGTCATTAAGTATTTGGGAGCTCTCACAGATATTATGAAAGTTAAACCACACGACGATTTGATTACGGCACTAGTGACTTTTTGGGACCCTATTCGCAATGTCTTTCGCTTCTCTGATTTTGAGCTTACTCCCACTTTAGAAGAAATAGCTAGATATTCCAGATTTGACGGAGATTTGAGAAACCAAAATCTTATATTCCCAAAAGCTTCCTCTGTACACCGATTCTTTGGTCTTCTGAATATCAGTAATCAAATCAGAAAAAACAATGTTGTCAAAGGGTGTTGTTCTTTCAACTTCCTATATTCAAGGTTCGGAAATCCGGATGAGTTTGAAATTCATGAAAAGGGCCTTACTAACAAACAAAAAGAGGACACCTGGCAGATTCACCGTCGCTTCGCTTCATGGTGGCTTTTCTGGGAATCATGGTCTTCCCAAACAAAGAGCGGACAATTGATATTCGCATAGCCAGAGTCGTACAAGTCCTCAATACCAAGGAACATCACACTCTTGCCCCGATCATTCTCTCAGACATTTATTGGGCGTTGACTTTTTTTAAGTCCGGGGCAAAATTCTTCGAAGGGTGCAATATTTTGTTGCAAATGTGGTAGACTGAACATCTTCGACATCAACCCAAGTTCATGCAGTATGGATCAAGCAAGGACAATTTTATTGAGAGTTATGAAGAAAGAATAAAAGATTATAAATCTCCAGAAGGGGTGGAAGCCTGGATATCCCATTTAAGATCTTTAATGGCAAGTCAAATCGAGTGGACTTTGGGATGGCTCCCGGTAAGAGAGGTGATACACATGTCAACCTTAAAGAGTTATTTGCTGCTGTTGGGTTTAAGAAGTGTCCAGCCCTATGCGCCACAGAGAGTTCTAAGACAGCTAGGGAGATACCAAGTGGTGCCTGATGATGAAGATTTGAGTGTGCAAGTGATTGAGCTACACCCCGAAGCCACACTCCCTGAGGCTTTAATCCAGCGGATTTGGAATGGTTGTCGATACTTGAAAGATGATACCCAAGTTCCAGATCCTGCGAAAGGTGAGATAGATCCAGGTTATGCTAGGTGGTTTGAGAAAAGATCTCGTGTGGATGATGTACCAGAACCCGATCCCAGAAGGCCCATAAAAAGACCGCATATCCAAGCCTTTGATGACAAAATCCAAGAATAGTTGGCTTGGGGTGAAAAAGAAAGGAGGTACAAAGCGACTATTCATGCCTTAGAAAAAAGCCTGAGGAACCTCAATTTTGAGAAAGACTTACAAGCACAAGAAGCAGAAGGTGAAAATAAGATTCTGATTTGCGAGAATAAAACTCTCCGTGCTCAGCTTCAACAAATGAAGAAAGCCTCCGAAGCACCAGTAAGAAGTTGGAAAGATCAGAGAATCATTGCCAATCTGATGGAAAAAATGCAAGATTATGACTCCATCTTGACAAAGACTGAAAAGGCGTTAGACAAAGCTAAGGAAAAAATCATACAGTTAAATAAGGAGGCCAAATCTAGTAAGGAACGCCAAGTGATGAGATTTGAAGAATAAATGGCTCAATTCAAGATAGAGAAGGACCATTGGATACATTCAGAAGCTTAACTCCATGCACAATTGGAAGAAATGAGAAGGTACAATAGAGAACATAAACATGCAGATATTGATAGGGAGAGAGCACATGCAAGACTCGATCAGGCCAGACTTCGGGCTCAATTGGAGTCGGCTTTAGATTGCGAGGTCCACATAAGAGATATAGCCACCACTCGCCAATAGCAGTTACAAAACCAAAACCAGAATCTCCAGGACTTCAGAGCACAAATCCATGATTTGGCTGTTTACACCTCTCAAAGTTATGTGAACTGCCAAGGGATGGATTATGAGAGGTTTTTAGAGCATGCGCCTACTTTTGCCTGTCATCTTGCAATGGAGTTAGAGAGGATGTACTGTACACTAGAAGGTCAGCCGGGTCAAGCCTCATCGTGAGCAGATGTTCCAGTGATTAAAAGCAAAAGATTGTGGAGTGAAGCGTAGTCATAGTTGTTGGAACTTTTCATATAATAGTCATATTTTAGTTTGAGTACATGTCGAGTCTTTAAAACCATTTTCTTAAAGTATTGTCCAAATGTAATGTCATTTTTGTCTGTTTCGTTTGTTAAAATAAATAAAAGTAATAATAATTGTTTCCACCAGAACTACGCTCGGTCTAATTCATGCAGGGTCATGATACGTAGACAATCTTCATAAGATTCGACCACAACCAAAAGAAAAGAATAAAATGAAAAAGGGATAGGCGTGAGTGACAATAAAAGGGAAAGGTCAGGAAAAGCTGGGATGACACGAGCAACCGAGCAAATGCATGGTAGAAATGACTAATTGCCTAGGTGCATTGCATCCTATGTGTGGTTGTTTATTTGTTAAAACTCTGATCACTAACAAGTTTGGTTGTTATATTCAGAATTCAAGCAGTTAGTACACCTAAGCATACTGGCAACCCACCCCTATCAAACCAGATCCAAAGGAGAAATAATCATGTCTATCCCAGATGTAGACACCAGTGTCATTGAAGGAGAAGAGTTGGACGTTAACGCCATAAAAGAAGAGATGTACAAATTAAAACAACAAATGGCCGAAATGTATTTGGCTTGGGCTAAAGGACAACCGCCATCCTCCTACCCGGCTAACCCTACCTTCATTCCACCACCAGCTAAAACTCAGGATCATCCTACCACCGATCTATCCCCGAGCCTTCCCATTTACCAACACTACCGGGGCACCACTTCTCATACACCACAATCTCCACCCCCTAAACCAATTCCATACCCTCCTCCACCAGTAACTCCTATCTTCATAGCACCTCCACCAGCTACACTCCCCAAATCTCATAGCGAGCCTATGTTCCAGGCCCAGGACAATCAATACTACCCCTCAGAGCCCACTTTCAAAGCTCTAGAAACCCATTCCTATACTCCTCACTTTGACCTCCCGATAGAAGCTGATAAACCAGTCAAAAATACCGAACATGAGGAGATGTTCAGGAAATTTAAAAGCTTAGAACAATCATTCAGAGACATACAGGGGTTGGGAGAGCAAGTAAGTGTGGCCTACAAGGACCTATGTCTGTTCCCGAATGTGCAATTACCGACAGGTTTCAAGATGCCCAAGTTCGATCTATACAACGGGCATGGTGATCCAGTAGCCCACTTGAGGGGTTTTTGCAGCAAGATGAGGGGAGCTGGAAGAAAAGATGAATTGTTAATGGCTTACTTTAGTCAGAGTTTGAGTGGATCAGCATTGGAATGGTATACCCGCCAAGACCATGGGAGATGGTACACATGGGATGATCTGGCGCAAGCATTTGCTTGTCACTTCCAATACAATCTTGAGATCATTCCAGATCGACTGTCCTTGACTAAACTTGAGAAGAAGCACAGTGAAAGCTTCAGAGAATATGGTTTCCGATGGAAGGAGCAAGCAACAAGAGTAGATCCCCCAATGAAGGAAAGTGAGATGGTAGATTACTTCCTACAGGCTTTGGAACCTACTTACTATGGCCATTAAGTCTCAGCTGTGGGAAAGTCATTCAACGAAGTAGTAAAGATGGGGGCATGGTAGAAAAAGGCCTCAAGTCGAATAAAATCATGAGCTATTCGGCTATCAAAGAGACTACTCAGGCTATTCAGGGCGGCATAGGAGGGATTGGGAAGAAGAAGAGAGAGGAAACAATAATGGTTGATTCAGGAACTTGGTCCGGATCCAGAGGTTTGCCTTACCACTACAATCAACCTCGATCCCACCAACAAACTTATCACCACAATCCACCCCAACACTAATATTCCCCACCAGAACCTCATTATTCTGTCCCCCATGCACAAGCATACAACCAACCTCCTACCCACACTCAATGGCGTACTCCCGTCCTACAAAATCCATATCCACGAGCCTACCAAAGCACTCCCGGACCAAGTTTCCGGCCTAGTCAAGCATTCAAGGGTGAAAGGTTGCAGAAAAAGAAAACCTTTACTCCGTTGGGAGAATCATACACCAGTCTGTTCCACAGGCTAAAACAGCTAGATATGCTAAGGTCGATATAGTCCAAACTGCCAAATCCTCCTCCAAAGAATCTTGACTATACTGTTAGCTGTGAGTATTGTTCTAGTACTCCGGGTCATGGTACAGAAAAGTGCGATACAGAAGCTTATTGATACCAATAGAATTGAAGTTCAAGCTCCCGAGGCGCCCAATATTAACAAGAATCCAATGCCAGCCCACCAGGAGGCAAATATGATCGAAATAGTGCATGCGGAGGGAGAGCCCAAGAAGCCATCACAGACTGTCATGATGATTTGGTCTAGTGGAGTCAAGACAGATGAACAATCAACAAGTGAGAAGTTGGTGATCAAGCCAAGCAAAAAGAGTGTTGAGCCATCTGTGGCAATTGAAAAGGGGTCTTTAAGCAAAGTTGCGACGAAACAGGAAGGGGCGAAGGTGATTGTACAAGGAGTGTCCAGCAAACCCGTCATAATCGTGGAAGGTGCTCATGCAGACCATGTTATCATCAAGCCGGTAACCCAGTTACCAATAATCAACAGCAAGGCTATTCCATGGAATTATAAACGGGTAACAGTGATGTACAAAGGGAAGGAAGTCAAAGAAGAAATCTGTGAAGTACAAGGTTTGACTCGCTCGGGAAGGTGTTTTACTCCCGAGGAGTTAAGAAGAGCTAAAAATAATCCAGCGCTAGTAAAGAAAGCCGTAACTGAAGAAGAAGCAGAACAATTCTTGAGGAAGATGAAGCTACAGGACTACTCTATCGTGGAACAATTAAGAAAGACGCCTGCTCAAATTTCCCTATTGTCATTATTGATCCATTCGGATGAGCACCGTGAAGCTTTAATGAAGATCTTGAATGAGGCACACGTTCCCGATAAGATCTCCGTGAATCACTTAGAAAAAATAGCCAACAAAATCTTCGAAGTAAACAGAGTCACATTTTCCGATGATGAATTGCCTGTAAAAGGTACTGAGCACAACAGAGCTCTTTACCTCACATTAAAATGTGAGAACTCTGTGGTGACCCGGGTATTGTTTGACAATGGGTCAAGCGCAAACATCTATCCTCTCTCCACTCTATGCAAGTTAAAAATAGAAGATGAGAGGATCCATAAGAACAGTATTTGTGTGCGGGGATTTGACGACGGAGGTAAAGATTCAGTTGGGGATATAGTGCTAGAACTGACGATAGGGCCAGTTGAGTTCACAATGGAGTTTCAGGTGCTGGATATAGCTGTTTCTTATAATTTGCTATTGGGTCGACCATGAATCCACGCCGCTAAAGCAATCCCATCAACACTACACCAGGTAGTCAAATTTGAATGGTATAAACAAGAAATAGTGGTGCATGGGGAAGACAGTTTATGTGCTCGCAGCAATGCCATTGTACCGGTCATTGAAGTGGAAGATGACCAGGGACCATGGGTCTACAAGGTTTCTAACACGATATTAGTAGAGAAAGTTACGGAGGGGAAATACATTCCAAATCCAAAGATAACCGCCGCATCAGTCATGGTAGCCTATGAGATGTTGAAGAATAGTTTTGTACTCGGTAAAGGTTTGGGCTCATCTTTGCAAGGAATCATACAGCCGGTGTCCCTTCCTAAAAACTTGGGAACATTTAGTCTGGGATTCAAGCCCACAGTCGCAGACATAAGAAATGCCAAAAAGCTAAAACAGAAGGCATGGGTCCTTCCAAAGCCAGTCCTACGTCTTTCCAAATCATTTGTCAAGTCCGGTACCAGAAGTCGCCTAGTAACAACAATTCCCTGTTCTATGATTGATCCAGACGAGGAGTTAATTGAAAGATTTGAAAAGTTGTTTGACGGTGTGAACATGGTGGAAAGTGGTGAAGGTCCTAGCAACGCAAAAATTCAATTTGTTGGGCCAGAAACAAAGCTTAATAATTGGAAAGCCACTCCTCTCCCCATTCGAAAGGAGTCTTGGTAGTTTATTTTGATTTTCCTTCAGTTTGTCTGGATTATTCCAGGGTTGTAATCCAGATTTTTATCTTTCAGCCTGTTTGAAGTGTGCAAACCTTGTTATCTTTCATCATTCAATGAAATGCAGTTTCCATTTCTTTATCATTCCTCATAGATTTTCTTTTGTTTTTCTTTTCTTTTATGTACAGTTCTTTTTACGCTGGCTCTAATGATATGGCATGTATAAGGAATCCTCAGCCCAGTCTTAAAAATCAATCTGATTCCGAAATAATAGTTCAAGAAGTAGATTGTGATTACGAATCAGAATACGATGAGGATGAGGGCTTCGAAGAGATTAGTAAGAAGTTAATTCACTTCTAAGAAAAACCCAAACCCAACCTGAATGATACAAAAGCCGTCAATTTAGGAGACACAGATAATATCTGAGAGACTAAAATAAGTGTCCACCTCGAGCCAAAGATCGGGGAAGAGTTAATCAAAGCACTCATCGAATTCAAAAATGTTTTTGCATGGTCATATGACGACATGCCGGGTTTGAGCACTGATTTAGTGGTCCACAAATTGCCCACTGATCCAGCGTTTCCTCCCGTCAAGCAAAAGTTGAGGAAATTCAAAACTGATATGAGTGTGAAAATTAAAGAAGAAAACACCAAACGGTTGGATGCAAAGGTCATTCGGGTCACTCGATATCCTGTTTGGTTGGCTAATGTCGTGCCTGTGCCAAAGAATGATGGCAAGATCAGAGTATGCGTCGATTACCACAATATCAACAAAGCAAGTTCGAAGGACAACTTCCCACTACCCAATATCCACATTTTGATCGATAATTATGCCAAGCATGAGATAAGATATTTTGAGGATTGATATGCTGGGTATCATCAGATTCTAATGGATGAAGAAGATGTAGAAAAGACGACATTCATCACGCCATGGGGAACTTATTGCTACCGGGTAATGCCATTTGGTTTGAAGAATGCTGGGGCAACTTATATGAGGGCGATGACTACTGTGTTTCATGATATGATACATAAGGAGATTGAGGTAAACGTAGATGATGTGATCATAAAATTAAAGCATCAGGCCGACCACGTCGGGGATCTGAGGAAATTCTTCCAGAGGCTTCGCAGGTACAACCTTAAGCTTAACCCTGCCAAGTGTGCATTTGGTGTTCCATCCGGAAAGCTGTTGGGATTCATAGTCACCATCGAGGCATTGAGTTGGACCCGTTAAAGATCAAATCCATCCAAGAATTGCCACCTCCGAGGAACAAGACTGAAGTGATGAGTCTATTAGGGAGATTGAATTACATCGGCATGTTTATTGCTCAGCTCACAACAACTTGTGAGCCTATTTTCAAGTTGCTGAAGAAGGATGCCGCAGTCAAGTGGACTAATGAGGGTAAAGAAGCATTCGACAAGATAAAAGGATAGTTGTCAAACCCGCCAATGCTGGTTCCACCAGAACCAGGGAGACCTTTGATTCTTTACATAACAGTCCTGGAAAATTCATTTGGTTGTGTATTGGGTCAGCACGACATCACCGTCAAGAAAGAAAAGGCCATCTACTATCTTAGCAAGAAGTTTACGGCTTATGAGGTTAAGTACACTCACCTGGAAAGGACATATTGCGCCCTAACTTGGGTGGCACAGAAATTGAAACATTATTTGTCATCCTACACTACTTACCTCATTTCACGCTTGGATCCATTGAAGTATATCTTTCAAAAGCCTATGCCGACAGGAAGACTGGCGAAGTGGAGAGTACGTCGTAAGTAATTAATGTAAGCTCGGAAATGAGATTATATTTGAAAGAAAATAAAGTAAGTTAATCATGTTAACTTGGAGGTTACAAATATTTAAGATCATGAATAACGAGTACCAAGAGGGTTGGAAATCTTAGAAGCTAAACCAATTGAAGAAAATAAGTTTCGTCAAAAGTCGATAAGTTTGGAATGTTATAACATGTACTTTGGGGTGACACTAGGGTTCTTAACATGATAAGGAGGTTATTCTATGAGTTATTTTAGTCGTATGATATTCACTTTCTACATTTTGAAGGCAAGCAAGTTGTGGAACAAGAGTTGGAAAAGGTCATCACAAGTTACATTCAAAAATGAGTTGAAACTTAGGTTAAATATAGCTGAGCTTTTCTCCCAACATACTTTGAATCAAGGGATTATCTACATATGAAATGTAAGATCTATGAGTCTAGTTTTCAACTCATTAAACCGTTTATCAACACGATCTTGTAGTATAGAGATATTCGCATTTTCGCGAGACCGCGCAGCTAGTAGGTGACAAGTAGGTGCATCACCTTCTTGCCAAAAAGAGAGGCCTCAACTAAGTCGGTCAAGAGGGGACTTTTAAGGGATTATAAACTCAGTTATTTCACCTATCTTTCAGACCAAGAAAACCTAATTGAAACCCTGCAACCCCTCCCCAAAAATCCCACACAAACCCTAGGGTATTCCGGGTGTTACGACGCGATTCTAGTGCTGAAAAGTTCGGACAGCTTGCTAGTTTCTCTTTCTCCTTCTTGTAGCCGTGTTGAGGAACTTATTTTTAATGAAAAAGGACCGGGTTTCGTGGGTTATACTCAGTAAAAGGTAAGTTTATGCTTCTCCTTCCATTATCTATGCGTTTGTGAGTTGTAACTCGATCGTAAAGAATAGACCTAGCTAGTTTCCAAAGAATGGTATGTTGTTTGTTCTTGTGTAATGGTTGGCTGCTTGTAAACTTATTTTTAAGTTGAATTCATGTCTGGTTTATTGGATAAGAGGTATAATGATGTACTTTTGGTTGTATTTCCCGATTTAAAAGAAAAGACAAGTCGAAACGTGTTTAAGTAAACTGAAAAATTATTTTTGAGTTGACAAACTTGTGGGAATATTTTTGGGATGTTTCGTGTTGGTATTGGGTTGTCTCTTTTACTACTATTTTTATGGAGTTGACAGGAGGAAGGTTGTGGAGAAACACCACATAATGGCAAGGTTGTTTGTTGGTCGTTCGTTGTAACATTTTCGGGTTGGTTGACACTATTATGGTTGTCGTGTTGTGTATGAAGTGATAGGGGTATGTTGGTCTGTTTGTGATTGTTTTGACTAGTGTGAAGTCATATATATAGGGGAGGTTCTGTCCGTTTCATTGTAAAATAGGTTGTGGTCGACACATAATAGTTACGACGCTTAAACGATAATGAGAGTGTCATTTCTCTTATTGTAGACTAAGGAGCCGTGAAATTGCATAGCTTGAGGTTGGGAAGAATATACAAGGTATGTTAAGGCACTTACTTCTTTATTTTGGCATGATCTAAAGTGACATGAACATAAACGGTACGCTAATTCATAACGGATCTACTCCTAGAAACTAAGGTTGTCCATATTGTTCTTTCCTTATAAAGTTATTCTAAACAAGTGTGTATGATCCTTAAATCCCACTAAGGTTCATATTGATGGTAGAGATGTCCATAATGTTAATCGAAGGTGCAATGACCTTACATCACTCCGAAAGGGTTAGAACGTGATTCCATGAGTCGAGCATGCATTATATATAGTATCTATTTTACTCTACCAAGCCGCTCTATAGTCGGCCGGGTACGACACCTATTGTGCAACCACTGATCAGTTGGGTTTACCGAGCTCCACGTGACCGGGTACGATTCTACCGAGCCTTATGATAGCTGGGTACGTTTTTACCGAGTCCTCTTTGAGGCCGGGTACGATATGATGATGATGATGCCCACAGAGGCGAATGTTTTTAAAAAGTTCATGTATATATATGTATTATGCATTTCATGTCAGTAGCCCCCAGAGGCACTCAAATGTTACAGGTTGTATCTCCTCTATCTCTCTCTTTACATTACTGTTCTTATATATGCTTTCTTGCCTTACATACTCGGTACTTTATTCATACTGACATCCCTTTTGCCTGGGGATGCTGCGTGTCATGCCCGTAGGTCCCGATTGATAGGTTGACAGTCCTCCTAGTAGGCTATCAGCTCAACGAAGGTGTTGGTGCACTCCACTTGCTCCGGAGTTGCCTATTTGGTCAGTATGCTTTGGATATGTATTAATTGATATGGCGGGGCCCTGTCCCGACCTTTATGATTTTATGTACTCTTAGAGGCTTGTAGACATATGTCAGGTGTATGGATAATTGTATGGCCTTATCGGCCTATGTTTTGAGTTTACTAATGGTCATGTCGGCCTTATAGGCCCGTATGTCACATATATTAGTTTGTATATCATGTTGGGTCTTCATATGTTGAGTATTCCCTTATGTTTTATTCTTGTTATCTCATGACAGGTTTTCTGGCTCATTTACTCATGATAACATGATAAGAAAGATATGTTACGTTGGTACTCGGTTGAGTAAGGCACCGGGTGCCCGTCGCGGCCCTTCGGTTCGGGTCGTGACAGAAGTGGTATGAGAGCAGTTCTGTCCTAGGGAGTCTACAAGCCGTGTCTAGTAGAGTCTTGTTTATGGGTGTGTTGTGCACCACACTTATAAGCAGGAGGCTACAGGGCATTTAGGTCTGTCACTCTTTCTTCTTAATCTAGATCGTGCAGTAGAGCTCAGTTGTAAGAATTCAAACTCCTAAATTCGACTTTAGTTGTAATACAATGATACCTACATCCACAAAGACAGTTGGTAAGAGATTGCATGTGGATGTGGAAGAGTTGAGTCAAAGGAACTCGATTTCACATCATGCTTATGATGAGTAAATATGTGGTCTTCAATAGATCATGTGTGTACTAAGATGTGTATGCTTCTTAATAAGGAGCCTTAAGGCACGGATATCTATTCACGAATATGGTGAAAATCTATGAGGAATTCAGAAGCTAGATACAAGTTTTAACAAGTAAAAGAAGTAAGGTGAAGAGGGGTACGAGGCACCCAGATAATGAAGATTATCAATATTTTCAAATCAGACAGAGAAATATAAGCATTTTGGTACCTTCATCAATGACAGAGGTAAGTACAATTGGCCACACCCATCTCTGTTATGTTCTATGGGAGCTAACATATATTATTTAAGAGAAAGATGGGATATCAGGATCCAGTTGGAGTTAGAGTAACCCAAAAATTGTAGATAGGTTGTTATCATTAACTAACGTTTCTGAAAGATGGTGCAAATGTGGTAATAGATCTCCTTCTAAGACACCCAGGTGGTGAACTCTAGAGTAGTACAATCAGATACAAATACTGGAATATTCAGAAACTTCAGAAGATAGGCAGTGGGATCCTAGAAGGGACAAATATTCACCTTAGTATGACTCTAGCCCCGAGTAAAAAAAAAGAAGAAAGAAGAATGTTAGGCATTCCCAAGAGCCAGTGAGATGAAGCTAGGGGAGCTTATAGGGAAAGAACTTTTTGTTGAAGTTTTCAGAATAAAGTGATAGACAAAAAAAATATTAACCGGAGAATAAGAAGAAAATAAATGAAGCATCATGAGTAAGATGTGATATATGGGTGATAACAATAAATCAAAATATGACACGATGACAGAGTCTATAGTCAAGTGAAGGAAAATACAAGAGGTGACAAGCCTTAAGGCAATAAAAGAGTATAAGCCATAAAGTCATATCCTTATTTTGGGAAATGAGTTGGTGACTTCAACGTGATTATCAGGAGGAAAGGTTAGACCCCAGAGTAATAAAAATCAGTATGGGCTGGTGAACAAGATAAAACCGAACATGAATTAGGGACCGGAGGATTTGATAATGGTCGACATCGTGAGAATTTCAAAGATCATGCTCCAACAATAATAGAATAGACAACAGATGAATAACCTTTAAAGGCCATTTAGGAAGTCGATTACCTAAAGCAAGCACTCTGAGCAGAGTTAATCTTAAGGGACTAAGTGTGCCAGTTACCGTAGGTGTCACCTTCGTGCGTAAGAAATTTAGTTATCCCTGGTACAGAAGGTTACCATAAGGTGATTAAGGTTCATTGATAATGTGAAAAGACGCCGAATATGAAAAGGTAAAACAACTATAGGTAGATCATCGTAGTACTAAATCTTAGTACTCCCTAAAGGAGGGAATATGGTGTGATATGATATTAAGTCGGAGTTAAGCGGTTCAGTTAACTATGGAATGGTAAAGAAAGAATGTGGTAAAAAGGAGAAAGGGATGATGTTGCATTTATTCAGTTCCTGCAGATATGTTGTGACTCCAGAACATTATACAAGCACGACACCGGAGAGAGGCAGTAAAAGTTTTCGGCCAGGATGTTATTGATAAATAAGTGTGAATGGACACTTGATACATTAGGAGCTAGTGACGAGAGATAAGTTAAGACAAAAGATATATCCCAAGAGAGATTATGCAGAATATATATATATATATGAGAATGGACCAACGAGTAATTTGTAGTTGATTCAGGAAGAGCCCAGTTATGGCTAGACAAAAGGTCACAGATAAATCAATAGATCATGCAAGATAAATGTAGTGAATTGCAGCATAGTGAATTCAATCTCGCAGATACGAGATCACAATCAGTTGAAAAAATTTTAGATAGGAGTTGAGGCAGTTAAAGGTACCATTTTTAAGGTTTATAAAAATAAGAGAGAGTGCCACTAAGGAGACAATAAAAATTTGAGCTTAGAAGTAACCCTACGAGCACAAAGGCATAAATTTATGTAACTAAGGATTATTATAGGCGAGTAAGAATAATGAAAATTACCTTCTGGTGTACGATATATCAAGCTCGCAACTTTACAAGAGCCAGAAGGTCTCCCTAAGTACTACAATGAAAGACCAGCTGAGGAAATAAGGAAGAAGGTTTCCACCTAAGCATAGTGAGCTAAAGAGTAAATGATCCTGTAACAACAGTCTCACTACAATATTGTATACACTCCATAATAAAGTGGCACCTATCATGGCTAATGAATGGTAAAAACAAAAAGCCATCAAAGGTGATGTTTGAGATCATATGAGGTATAGGAAATTATAGTATTCGTGGGCAAAAAGACAAGCCAAGTATTCATGCAATAAGTGATAGAACGACCAGCAAAAGTAATTGCTTACATTTAAGGACAACTGAGAAGGCACGCAAGGAAATTTATGGTTCTAGCAAGTTGAAGGAAGGTTGCGAGTAGTATAGATAGATCGGTGTTGGTCCTAAGGTAAAGTATTGTAGAGCAACAAGGTTTTAGGTAGATAGGAGTAAGGATATGAAAAGGTGAGTGAGAAGGTGACGAGAATATGTATGTTCTCGGGATTAAACCCATCAAAACAAAGGAGCTGATGATTTCCATATGTAATAAAAAGCTCGGTACAACCTAAATGAACACAGAGGAGTCTGAGATTAGGTGCATTTAGAAAAGATGGAATGCTGCCCTGGCAGTAGAATAAGGGTGTAATTGTTATAGATAAGAGGATGATGCTTAGGCCTTTGATTGAGTAATGATTTAACGAGAAAGGGATTTCATCAATTGCACGAGATTAGAATACCCCCATAAGATGAATCACGTTGGGATGCAATGAAATACAGTTATTGAAGTATAGTATTATCCCTAGGTGGATCAGGAAAATCACTTCATATGTTCCCCGATAAAATGTGAGCCCTAGTGATAGTGTATTACGTAAGAGGTTGCAAGTTATCAGTGATAGATTATAGATCAACATTAAGGTGAATAAACAATAGATAGGTACAAGTTCCAAAGTACGAGATGAGATTTGTTTGTTATTCTTAGATGAATAATAATGAGGAAGCACTAAAGGACTTAGATTTATACATATAGGATAAGCAGCGAGAGAGTAACCTGGAGTTGGGTAACAAACCTCGGTAATAATAAACCAAAGTAAGTTTTATGGTATAGTATAACCAACCTAGATGTAGTAAATCCATAAGTATAGATATACAAGGCTATGAAACAAGAGATAGAAATAGTCTTAAGTTCGATAAAGTACCAGGCGAAAGACATCAGTACACATATAGATGCCTAGAGGGACAGCTTGTCATAATTCTGTGTATGTTCATAAAGTGAGGCTTAGAGATTGGCTAAAAGATGGAGGAAAAAGAGAAGACGAGTCACTAGGCGCTCATACAATGACACAGTCGTACATACTGCATGACATAAGGTATCAAATGTTATGATGTTGGAAGAATTCCAACCACATGTCATGGTGTGACAAAGAGGCCTAAAAGGGGGGAATGCCCAAACATTTGGATTTATTCACAAAAATGTTGCTTAGATGGAAAGATGAGCATTAAAGTATTCGTAAGAGCCATAGTTTATGAAACTGATAAGCACATTAGTCAACATTCGAGGACGAATGTTCCAAAGGAGGGAATGATGTTACACCCCAAGTTTTCATATGTGAGAGTACGTCGTAAGTCATTGATGTAAGCTCGGAAATGAGATTATATTTGGAAGAAAATAAAGTAAGTTAATCATGTTACCTTGGAGGTTACAAATATTTAAGATCATGAATAACGAGTACCAAGAGGGTTGGAAATCTTAGAAGCAAAACCAATTGAAGAAAAAAAGTTTCGTCAAAAGTCGATAAGTTTGGAATGTTATAACATGTACTTTGGGGTGAGACTAGGGTTCTTAACATGATAAGGAGGTTATTCTATGAGTTATTTTAGTCGTATGATATTCACTTTCTACATTTTGAAGGCAAGCAAGTTGTGGAACAAGAGTTGGAAAAGGTCATCACAAGTTACATTCAAAAATGAGTTGAAACTTAGGTTAAATGTAGCTGAGCTTTTCTCCCAACATATTTTGAATCAAGGGATTATCTACATATGAAATTTAAGATCTATGAGTCTAGGTTTCAACTCATTATACCGTTTATCAATACAATCTCGGAGTATAGAGATATTGGCATTTTCGCGAGATCGCGCAGCTAGTAGGTGACAAGTAGGTGCATCACCTACTTGCCAAAAGAGAAGCCTCAACTAAGTCGGTCAAGAGGGAAATTTTAAGGGATTATAAACTCAGTTATTTCACCTATCTTTCAGACCAAGAAAACCTAATTGAAACCCTTCAACCCCTCCCCAAAAATCCCACACAAACCCTAGGGTATTCCGGGTGTTACGACGCGATTCTAGTGCTGAAAAGTCCGGACAGCTTGCTAGTTTCTCTTTCTCCATCTTGTAGCCGTGTTGAGGAACTTATTTTTGATGAAAAAGGACCAGGTTTCGTGGGTTATACTCAGTACAAGGTAAGTTTATGCTTCTCCTTCCATTATCTATGCGTTTGCGAGTTGTAACTCGATCGTAAAGAATAGACCTAACTAGTTTCGAAATAATGGTATGTTGTTTGTTCTTGTGTAATGGTTGGCTGATTGTAAACTTATTTTTAAGTTGAATTCATGGCTTGTTTATTGGATAAGAGGTATAATGATGTACTTTTGGCTGTATTTCCCAATTTGAAAGAAAAGACAAGTCGAAACGTGTTTAAGTAAACTGAAAAATTATTTTTGAGTTGATGAACTTGTGGGAATATTTTTGGGCTGTTTCTTGTTGGTATTGGGTTGTCTCTTTTACTACTATTTTTATGGAGTTGAGAGGAGGAAGGTTGTGGATAAACACCACATAATGACAAGGTTGTTTGTTGGTCGTTCGTTGTAACATTTTCGGGTTGGTTGACACTATTATGGTTGTCGTGTTGTGTATGAAGTGATAGGGGTAGGTTGGGCTGTTTGTGATTGTTTTGACTAGTGTGAAGTCATATATATAGGGGAGGTTCTGTCCATTTCATTGTAAAATAGGTTGTGGTCGATACATAATAGTTACAACGCTTAAACGATAACGAGAGTGTCATTTATCTTATTGTAGACTAAGGAGCCGTGAAATTGCATAGCTTGAGGTTGGGAAGAATATATAAGGTATGTTAAGGCACTTAATTCTTTCTTTTGGCATGATCTAAAGTGACATGAACATAAACGGTACGCTAATTCATAATGGATCTACTCCTAGAAACTAAGGTTGTCCATGTTGTTCTTTACTTATAAAGTTATTCTAAACAAGTGTGTATGATCCTTAAATCCCACTAAGGTTCATATTGATGGTAGGGATGTCCATAATGTTAATCGAAGGTGCAATGACCTTACATCACTCCGAAAGGGTTAGAACGTGATTCCATGAGTCGAGCATGCATTATATATAGTATATATTTTACTCTACCGAGCCGCTCTTTAGTCGGACGGGTACGGCACCTATTGTGCAACCACTGATCAGTTGGGTTTACAGAGCTCCATGTGGCCGGGTACGATTCTACCGAGCCTTATGATGGTTGGGTACATTTTTACCGAGTCCTCTTTGAGGCCGGGAATGATATGATGATGATGATGCCCACAGAGGTGAATGTTTTTAAAAAGTTCATGTATATATATGTATTATGCATTTCATGTCATTAGCCCCCAAAGGCACTCAGATGTTACATGTTGTATCTCCTCTATCTCTCTCTTTACATTACTGTTCTTGTTTATGCTTTCCTGCCTTACATACTCGGTACTTTATTCGTACTGACATCCCTTTTGCCTAGGGATACTGTGTGTCATGCCCGTAGGTCCCGATTGATAGGTTGACAGTCCTCCTAGTAGGCTATCAGCTCAACGAAGGTGTTGGTGCACTCCACTTGCTCCGGAGTTACCTATTTGGTCAGTATGCTTTGGATATGTATTAATTGATATGGCGGGGCCCTATCCCGACCTTTATGATTTTATGTACTCATAGAGGCTTGTAGACATATGTCAGGTGTATGGATAATTGTATGGCCTTATCGGCCTATGTTTCGAGTTTACTAATGGTCATGTCGGCCTTATAGGCCTTTATGTCACATATATTAGTTTGTATATCATGTTGGGTCTTCATATGTTGAGTATTCCCTTATATTTTATTCTTGTTATCTCATAACGGGTTTTCTGTCTCATTTACTCATGATAACATGATAAGAAAGATATGTTACATTGGTACTCGGTTGAGTAAGGCATCGGGTTCCCATCCCGGCCCTTCGGTTCGGGTCGTGACACCTATGCCTACAGGAAGACTTGCGAAGTTGCAGATTTTGCTCACAGAATTTGACATCATCTATGTGACTCGGACTATGATGAAAGCCCAAGCATTGGCCGATCATTTGGCCGAGAACCCGGTCGATAATGAGTATAAGCCATTGAAAACTTATTTTCTCGATGAAGAAGTGATGCATATTGATGAACTGGAGCAAATTGAAAAACCAGGCTGGAAACTTTTCTTTGATGGAGCTGCCAATATGAAAGGGCTGTGCTTATTTCTGAAACAGGGCATCACTATCCTGTTACGGCTCAGCTTCGGTTTTATTGCACCAATAATATGGCTGAATACGAGGCATGCATTTTGGGTTTGAGGCTAGCTGCAGACATGGATATCCAGGAAGTCTTGGTCTTGGGAGACTCAGATCTTCTGGTACATCAAATTCAAGGAGAATGGGAAATACGAGATTTGAAGCTCATACCATACCGACAATGTTTGCATGATCTTTGTCAACGGTTTCGATCAGTAGAGTTCAGGTATATTCCAAGGGTCCATAATGAGGTCACCGATGCTTTGGCTACCCTAGCGTCAATGTTGCACCATACGGACAAATCCTTTGTCGATCCTTTGCACATTCAATTACGATATCAGCATGCTTACTGTAATATGATTGAAGAAGAACTTGATGGCGAACCATGGTTCCACGATATCAAAGAGTACATCAGAATGGGGATATATCCAGTGCAAGCCACGGGGGATCAAAAGAGAATAATTCGATGGTTGGCAAGTGGGTTTTCTTAAGTGGAGGAGTTATGTATAAAAGAACTCTAGACCTTGGATTGTTAAGATGCATAGATTCTAGACAAGCTACGACTGTCATGTTCGAAGTACATTTGGGAGTCTGCGGACTACATATGAGCGGATATGTGCTGGCAAAGAAAATTCTTCAAGCAGGTTATTATTGGCTCACCATGGAGCGAGATTGTATCCGTTTTGTGCGCAAATGTCATCAGTGCCAGATACACGGAGATTTGATTCATTCTCCACCATCGGAATTGCACACAATGTCAGTACCATGGCCCTTCATTGCTTGGGGTATGGATGTCATTGGACCAATCGAGCCAGCAACATCCAATGGGCACATGTTCATTCTGGTAGACATTGATTATTTCACCAAGTGGGTTGAGGCCCAAACCTTCAAATCGGTGACCAAGAAAGCAATGGTTGATTTTGTTCACTCAAATATCATCTGTCGATTCGGAATCCCAAAGGTGATCATCATGGATAATGGTGCTAATCTTAACAGCAATTTGATGGAAGAGGTATGCCAACAGTTTAAGATTACACATCGCAATTTTACCCCATATCGTCCCAAGGCGAATGGAGCAGTTGAGGCAGCCAACAAAAACATAAAGGAGATACTTCGGAAAATGGTAGAAGGTTCCAGGCAATGGCATGAAAAATTACCATTTGCGTTGCTGGGTTATCGCACTACTATCCGTACTTCAGTAGGTGCAACTCCTTATTTGTTAGTATATGGAACTGAAGCAGTGATACCTGCGGAAGTTGAAATCCCGTCCCTTCGGATTGTCGCTGAGACTGAGATTGATGATGATGAGTGGGTCAAAACCCGTTTGGAGCAGTTGAACTTGATTGATGAAAAAAGATTGGCAGTAGTGTGTCATGGCCAGTTATATCAAAAGATAATGGCAAGAGCATACAACAAAAAGGTACGTCCCCGGAAGTTTGAAGTAGGTCAGCAAGTGCTGAAACATATTCTTCCATACCAGGCTGAAGCAAAAGGCAAGTTTGCCCAAATTGGCAAGGGCCATTCATTGTGACCAGAGTATTGTCCAATGGTGCTTTATGTTTAACAGATATTGAAGGAAAATGCATAGACATGGCTATCAATTCTGATGCAGTAAAGAGATATTATGCATGATTTATTTGGTATAATTGTTGATTGTTTGTATTTGGCATTATTTCAAATATTGAAATGACGAAGGCAATTTTTTCTGCTATCTAAACACTTTACCATTTGTTCCCCTTTTTTTGAGCCTCATTTATTTCTTTCATACCCCTTTTTGGAATTAATAACAAAAAAAAGAGAGAAAAATAAAGAAAAGAAAAGGAGAAAAGAAAAGAAGTGAAAAAGTATAACAACAAGGAAATTCACGTGTGAACTATGTTTGACCTGATTCCTGTTAAGGATACGTAGGCAGCCTCACGGCTCGGTCATAGTAAAATAAAATATCAAAAGATCCCCAAGCAAGAAACAGGGGCAGAAGTTGTGATTTGTAATAAGAAATGTGATTCCAAAAGTTGTAATTTTCAACCCATGTCAAATTGTTTTGAGACTTTGATACTCTTTCTTTCTAACCCCATCCAAAAGCCCACATTACGGTCCAAAGAAAGACCTTACGATCAGTCTTCGAGAGACGCCAAGCCGAGCAAATAGAGGTGATTCATATTAGGGTAACACTCTGGTCCAAGTAGGAAAAGTAATGAAAATAAGAGAGTCTTATTGGTGAAAACCCTCATGGGCACCATGAGGCGACGAAAGCTGAGAGAAAGTAAAAATGAGAGAGTCTTATCGGTGAAAACCTTCACGGGCACCATGAGGCGACAAGGAATTGAGAAATGAACAAATGAGAGAGGTTTGTCGATGAAAGCCCTTCAAGGCACTGCAAGTCGAACAAGGTCCGTAAGTTGGCAGAAAGTAAATTGGGTTGTGGAGATCTTGGAGCACAAAGTAAACCAATTAGAAAAGAGACTGGTTAAATAGACTGGGCTGATTAATCCAAAATGCATACCATGATCATTGGTGCCAGTGACTCCACTCAGATAAGTTCCTTTTTCATATCTCCAACAGTCATCCAAATTTGGATTCTCTTCTTTATTCTTAATTCTCAAAATCATTGCATTTCATTGTTGTTAATTTTACTTCTCTAAAGCTCTTCCAAGCTTAGCCTTGTTTCAACGAATAAGAAGGAATTTCAAAGTTTACTACCAGTTTCGAAATTGCACAAAGCAAAATTCGGCTAGGACATGCCAGAGATAATATGATGAAAGTGGGACATAGGGTGTAAGCATAAGTTAAATCGGTGGAATGGTTCAGTAATGTCGTGAGAGATATACGAGTTTAGATAGAAAGGTCAGAAATGGAGAACAACAGTTGGGGATCCTGCAGTTAAGGATCAGTCAGAAGGTCAAAACAACCCTTCGACCATGTTCAAGGTAGTAGGAACAAAGAAAAGCCTAGCAAAGAGAAAACCACCCCCAGCAAGAATGCCACAACTAACCGCTATGTTTTAAATTGACAAGATTTTTTTTGATTTGAAACAGGGGCAAAGGTGGCATTTGTTTCAGGAAGCACCAAGTAATGAAAACAAGTACCATACAGGTTTGATCGCAGAATTCTCAGGACCCTCCTGGAAAATGGGACCTAGTTTAAAATTTAAAACAATCATGAGTAGTAAAATCTAGCATAAATGTATCCCAAGGAATATAAGATGGTTTTAAAGTTTGTATGTTTAAGATATGATTCAATTAGGAGTTTTCAGGAACCACCTGAATCATGGGACCGAGCTTTAAGATTTCCATTAGATAACAAGATTTAGCATAAGATATACCTTCAGTAGATATAATTTAGCTTTAAAATTGTCGTTTAATCAAGAATTGTCAGGACCCTCCTGGATAATAGGGAGTAGTTTAAGACCTGCTTAGATTACAAGATATCGCTTAGATTTAAAATTGTCGTTTAGTTAAGAGTTGTCAGGACCCCCTGGATAATGGGACCTAGCTTTCAAATTCTTACTAATATTTGATAATATTCAGTTTAACACTCACAGATGCGCCCAGCTACCAAACTGGGGCAAAAAAAATTTCTTTTTGTTTTGTCTATTTTGTTGAAGTCAGGTGCCCATCCGAAGAACAAGGAAGAACAAAACGGATGTTAAGGATTAAAAGCAGTTCAGGATCAAGTAATCAGGAGCCCACCTGGAGAACAAGGGAAAACAAATCAAGTTTCAAGGAAGATTGACACAAGCATTGGTAATCAGGCACCCACCTGGAGGAACGAGGGAGAACAAGCCAAAGGAACAACAGTTGAAGTATCAGCAATCAGGCATCCACCTGGAGAACAAGGAACAACAGTTCAAGTTTCAGCAATCAGGAGCCCACCTGGAGAACAAGGGAATATATTTCAAGTTTCAACAGTCAGGAGCCCACCTGGAAAACAAGGGAATACATTTCGAGTTCAGTAATCAGGAACCCACCTGGAGAACAAGGGAATACATTTTGAGTTCAGCAATTAGGAACCTACCTGGAGAACAAGCGAATACAATTCAAGTTCAGCAGTCAGGCACCCAAATGGAGAACGAAGGGAAGAAGCAATTCAGGTTCAAGTAATCAGGAGCCCGCCTGTAGAACAGAGGATAGGAAACAATGGTCAAAGGAAGACGTTTAAAGGTTCAACAATCAGGTACCCGCCTGGAGGAAAAGGGAAAGCATTTCAAAAGATACCATGCAAGTCAGCCAAAAAGGAACTTATGAGGGAAATACAAATCAACGAGGCAACAACAGTCACAAGATCAAGTTTGAAAATAAATCTTTGTAAAGCATAAATTATAGCTTAGTCTAGCTTCTTCATTTTGTCATGGTGTAATAAGGAGGTCAGTAAGCAGTATCAACAGCAATATCAGCAGTAACAGTGAAACCACAACTTCATGGTAGTCCCAGCTACCGAAATTTCCCGAACTACATTGACCTGATTCATTTATAGCCAAGGATAAGTTGGAAACCTTTGAAGCAGAGGTTCGGTCAATTTTTTTCAAAAAAATGCTTCCCACAGAGTATTCAAACCGGCAAAAAATCGTTCGTATCCGCTCACTTTATCTTTGTACGAAAACTCTTTGTGTTTCCGGGCAAAGAGGGGCAGCTGTGAGCACGTGATTTTTTGCCTCACACGAATTAATCCAAAAGAATTCCCGAAAGTAGGTCTTTTCTTTAATTATGTGTTATTTTAGGAATTAATGTGTGATTTTCCTGATTGTTTGCATATTTTTGTGTGCATATTTAATTTTATTAATGCATTAAAAAATTACAAAAATATAGCATTTGCATTTAGGATTTGATTTTACATTTTTTTTGGTTATTTTAGTAAATTGTTGTTTTACAAAAATCACAAAAAATAACGTATTCTGCATTTTAGTGTTTAATGTCAAAATTTTGTGATTTGGTATTTAATTATTGGTGATAATTATTATATAGAGTTAATTAGTATATTTTAAGTTAATTTGGGTTTTTACAATTTAATTTAGAATTTTCGTTTTAATTTTTGAAAAAAAAGGAAGAAATGAAAAGAGAAAGAATTAATAAAAGATAAGAAAATCAGAATTGGGCCAAGTTTTAATTTAATTTTTCAAGCCCAAGTCAAATTCTCCCATACCCATCCAAAACCCGTAACCCGTTTTCTCCAGACCCGTCCCAGATCCTTCTCTTAAATTAACCAAGAATACACTAAAGAGAGGAGCAACCGCAATAGACCCATCACCCCACCCCCTCAGATCATCTTCTTCGAACCACCCCATCCCCAAATGACTGTCCCTCCATCGACGCATGCTCTCTTCAACAACTGACGAACAAGACCACTCTTCAATTCCACCTCTCATCAGACCGACGACCAAACGAGCCCAGACCCCGTCGCCAGCCGCTCCCTATACACTCAAACTCGACGACACCTAAAGCTCGTCTTCTTCGACGAGACCAGCCTCACCAGCTCCTCCGTTCACCAAGTATCGCCGGAAATGGCAATCAGCAGTGACGAAAGGCCATAGACGTGACTGAAACCTTTGTTAATCGTCTGAGTTTTCCGGCAAGGCATTTGATTTTTCGAGTCGAAGTCTTAGCCGCCGATTCAGGGAATGGTTCGAGGTCCCCAACAAAACGCACACACACCTATCGTCTTCTTCACATCACAATCGTATGACCCCAGCTCACCACCAACAGACCCGTCGCAGACTCCAACAGTTCCCAGTCGTGTCTCTTTTCAACTTCCTCACTCGAGAGACCATCCCTTAAAAAAAAACGAAAAATATTCTGGTTTTCTTCTTTCATTTTTCCAATTTTCGTCTCAAAATCAGAGGCGTTGTCTTTTAATTTTTGTTCCAAATGCTGGTCAGTAGAGTTTGTATATGGATTTGAAATTGATTGTGCCGATTCGAGGTCTGTTTTTGAATTTTGTGGCTGTTCCGGCGAGTTTCGAGATCGGGTCATGGTTCCGTTCGAGGTTTCCGATGAATCTCTGGTTCTACAGTTTGAGGACATCATCTGGTCAGTATTTTTAGGAATTTTTACAATTGTAAAGGTTCGATATTATTTCAGATTTTGATTAGTGCTTAAACTCCTTATTTGCTCTTTGGTTGAAATTGCTTCACATGTTCCAATTAGTTGTATTCTTGATACATTCTGTTGCGGATTGTTTGTGTGAGTTTTGTTATTTTAATCTGATTCTTTTATGGTTTAAATTTTTGAGCACTTGATTCGTTGGGGTTGAGTTAAGATAGTCATGGCCCTTCGATTATATAGACATGAACTCATTTAGTTGAATTAGCCTAAGAATTGTTTAATAAAAGGGATTATCTACCTAACCAACTAAAGAAGCTTCTAGTAGTGGTAGGGATTAGATTTCACTATTGAAAAATTTAATTCAATAAAGGTTGAGTGGAATCAATTTTTAAAATGTTGAAAGGCCATTTTGTGAATCAAAAAGGGCATTTTCATTTGCCTATTTAAGACACATACACTGAGTTCATACAGAGGGGAGAGAGTCCAAAGAAGAAGAAAAGAAATAGAGAGATTCTTAAGAGATAAAATCCATAAACAAAACTACTGGCATTTACTGTTTTATTGATCTTTATTCAAGACTTTCTGATTTTCTTCAATTTCTTAAGATAAAGGTTTCCTATTCTGATATTTTAAAAAAAATTGATTGATGTTTGGTGGTTGGAAAATCTTTTTGGTTCAAGTTCTGCTCAGAGTCACTGTGCTATTGGTATCTGATTTCAATTTCTGAGGTTCGAGAGTTATTGAACCTATTCTGGTTCATCTGGGCTTGCAAGTATTTTATGTCAAGGGCTGCGGTTTAGTTCTTTGCCGTTTGATCTGCTGTCACTGCTTCTCCTGATTCTCAGATTGATTTTGGTTCTCTCTCTTGTCATTATTCAAGTACACGTTTCTGTATTCCACCTAATGTAAAGCTTGGTTTGGAATCGAATGGAAATATGGAGCTTTGAGTAGTAGTTGTGTTTGTAGTTTAGTTTACTTGTTAAGAAGAATTGCTTATTGTCCATTACCCCTGTTTAATTGTTTCCCTTATTTTACGTCTGTTTGAGTTGGATTTGGATTGAATTTTTAGTCGTATACATACTGCCTTGTGATTTTGGTGATGTGTGAGTTGAATGGAGGCAGTAAATAAGATATTGTGTTCCTGCTATCTGAGCTATGAATTGTACTCCATTTTAACCATTTTTCTTCTCATTAACTAGTTTCTTGTAGCACTGTTTGTTTGATACGTTTTGACATGATATTTTCATATGCTATTTGTAGTTACTAATGGAAATTTAGTTAAATGTGAGTTTGTTCTAATATTAAGTAGAACCTATAGTTTCATGGGAAAATACTTCTAAAGGCCATATTTGGTGTGAACTCTGCAAAAAAAAATTGGTTTTGGGCATCACATTTATATAAGATATAGAGAAAGAAAGCTAGAGAGAGCTAAGAAATATAGATATATGGGTTTAGGAGAGTAGTAGAAATGCACTAGAGGAGATCAGCCACAATAGAGTTAGAACACCAAAAGAACATCCTTAGACTCCCTTTCTTCTTGAACAAAAATGAATCATGCCTGAGTTTGCTTAAGAATTCTAGATAGCCATGTAGAAGCTTCAAGGCCTCACCTAAAATCAGCCGTTACACCCAAGGAGACCCTTCTTCTCCAAAGAGACCTTAGGATCTAAGGGCTGAAGAAATCAACCAACAATCAGACCAAAACCAACGACCCTTAAGCCCATCTTCTCCAACCTGCAACAATCGTTGCTTCTTCTTCTTCACCCGGATCTTGAGCACGCCCAAAACAAGCTTAAAACTGACTCCAAACCAGCCCCTAAATCCAGCTAAAAAACAGCCTCTCAAACAGCCATGAGAATCCCTTTATCTCTATCAAATCGCAGCAGCCATCCTCCTCAGTAAAGGGCTTCACAAGCCTGCTGCAATCGGCATAAAAGCAGCCTTGAAACTAGCTTATTTCGAGTTAAAATCAACTCCAAAACATAGCTGAAATCTCTGTCTGCAGCAGCTGTAAAACTGAGTCATGAAGCCATTCCAAAACCACTAAAAATATGCTGCGAATCTGTTGAAAAATCAGTCCCAAAACCCTTCAGCATATTCACTCCTCTCCGATTCCCCATCGAACCCCTCACACAATAGCTCTTTCAGTCATCTTATACACATCCTCACTCATGCGAAAGCATGCTGAAAATTGTTGGAAGCAACTGAGGATGGAATTGTGAGGCGTTGTAATTGTTGACTTCAATGGATGGTTGTTACTATTGACTAAGAATGCGCTAAAGTCATTTAGCAATTCTTCGTGGATTATTAACATTGACAAACCGGGCAGATGTAAAAACTAAAACTCTTTCACCATTTGTCTTGTTTTAGTTCTTTGTGAATAGAGTGGTAAGTTAAATGACCCCTTTATTGTTTGTTGAGTTCCTCTTTAGTGATTTGAGAGTTGTGAGGAGTTGAGTGTATTTGTTGTTATATGGGTTTTCAATATCGGGTCTACTTGGAAATGCTGCATGTAAGTCTGATTTTTTTTCTTTTCTTTAGGTAAATAAGAAAGACCCTTCCAATTGATAAAATAAAGTACTCACGTCAAGAAATAAATATAAAAAAGGTGCTTGCTGGTCAATGTTAAGTAAATAAATTGTGCGCCAAAGATGTTACTCTCTTTTAGTTGCTTTGGCAGTCTAGTTTGTATAACTTCATTGATGCTATATGATATTAGTTGGGTACAATCTTTTGAAATTAGAATCGAGGTGTGCCATCAGTTGAATTTTCCATAACCCTTGCAAACTTGAAAGTGCCTAGTTGTTTTAGGCGCACTATTTAAAATTACTTCCCTAAACTCGGGTGCACATTTATGTGACCCAAATCCAAATATCAACAATGTTATATAAAATGTGTCGTGAACCACGGGTGCATTTCATGTAGCGTGGCTTATGATGTGTTTTAAATAACTTTGAATTTTTCCCGAAATATTAAAAGTCGCTAAAACATTGTTTTTTTTGCTTTTTGTTTTTTTTCTTTTTTGCTTTTTGCCTTTTGCTTTTAGTACCAATTATGAGTCTGTATGATCCATTTTCATGTTTGGACCATTTTGAAAGATCACTAAATGAAAAAATGTTAGAATAAGATTTTAATTTAATCCCAATAATTCATCTCATATTTTTGTTTTAGTAGCCTCGTTGTTAATTAATTTCACATTGAGACTTTGGTACAAAAGCATCTGCACTATGTTGATCTGTACTTGTTCATTATATTATAGTAATTCATATGTGGGGATGTATATTTGTATGATCTCAAGAAACAGAAAAGGAAAATAGTCATACTTAATTACTTACCTAATTGATACCACTGTTACTGCTGCTTGTAATTCAAAGTAAGAAAAAGAAGATTAACACAATAGATGGTTGATTAGTCATGAAGATCGTTGGTTGATTTGTCCATGTGGTTATCCAATTTAGGAATAATAATAATTCAAGAACTTCGTAGTCTGCTTTAGGCTTGATTTAAACTAGTATTGTGATTATGTATACGTTCGCGTAACATAATTGCGAATTTAATTCTAAAAAGTAACTCGAGGGATGCGTTCGCGTAATTTCAACCAAACCTTTCTTAATATAAATAAATCAAACGTTATTAATTGTGGACATGTTTGTGTGACATGATTTTTTGACGCGCCAAAAGAAAAGAGTATACGTGCGCGTAACTCAATTCTTTAATTACAAACAAATCAAGTGATTAAAAGCGATAAAAGGTAAATTCTCATAGGTTTTAAAATAAGTAATTAGACAATTTTAGCCAAGTATAAATCACTAAGCAACCGTTCTAGAACCACGGAACTCGGGAATGCCTAACACCTTCTCCCGGGTTAACAGAATTCCTTACCCGGATTTCTGTGTTTGCAGACCATTAAATAAGAGTCAACTTCCTCGATTCGGGATTTTAACCGGTGACTTGGGACACCATAAATTATCCAGGTGGCAACTTTGAATTTTAATTGAAATAATTAATCCCGTTTCGATTGTTACTTAAATTGGAAAATACTCCCTTATATACACCTTTACGGGGTGTAGGTAAAAAAGGAGGTGTGACAGCAGGTATTTGTGAATCAATGTAATCCTATAGGCATGGTGTCTATGTGAACATGCTGCAATTGAAAGATTGATCATTTTATTTCCTATAGACATGACTTCTAACAAACATGTGGAAGCAGAATACGTTAAACGAATTGAACACCTATAGGCAGGTTGTCTAGCACACACAGTAGCAGAACATGTTCGAGCAAATTAAACACTTATAGGCAAGATTTCTACCCGTTTCATGCAATATTAAAATAAACCCAGTTACTCAATTTTACTAATACCCCATTTGTTATTACATCATTATTACAGGCCCAATGAATGAAATAAATTACAAAGTTATAGAATAACTATAGTGGGCCTAAGACAGGCCCAAAGTACACTCGGCCAGGCTAGGCCTTCAATTTCAAGTCCACATAGTTCACAATAGCCCAGAAGTCATAGGCAGAATCCAGTGACCATCAAAGATTCTAAAACAGCCATGTACACAAGCCCATTGACTTATTCAACAAATGTAATGGGACATAATTGAGCAATTAGGACAAAGCGGCAAGGAACCTTAGACCATTATGTGTCAGAGTTCCCAAAGGCTTCAAGATAGTGTTCAAACTAGGGAGGTACATAGACGAGATTCAGGAAATGACTGAGGACCAAGTCCAAATGTGTCAGAGTTCACAAGGGTCTCAATTGGACCCCGAGCAGTGCTCATACTAGGGAGGTCAGTAGCAAGAGCCTTGATAGCCTTGGCTTTCAGCCGGCTAATAATAGGGAGTTCAAAATAACATAAGTGATAATGAGGGAGAGTGGGCAATAACTAAGGGACAAAACTGAAGGGTACAAACATAGTCAACTTGGGCACATAGAGAAATAATCAAATAGGCTTTAGGTTTTAAGAACAGATTTAGCAATGATTTAGAAGAACAAGTTCAACACCTAGTGCATAAGTAGTCACACATTAACAAACAAGTTTGCAGGATTGGAATATAAAGACTCATAATAAAGAAAAGGTTCAAATTATGTTAAGTATAGATCCTTGTGTGAATCATATTGACTGGCAACGAAATTTAGACAGGATGAGAACAGGTCATTGTAAGAATTATGTAAGTAAAACATGTTCAAGTAACAGGATTGCTAAAAAAATCAAACACTAGAGAGAGGCTAAAGTGCAAAGGTTCTAAACATTAGTAAATTGCAACACATAAGCTAGGTGAGCCTGAAGAAAAATTAATTAACTCAAATCGGGTTTAGGCATGTCTCAGATTACCAATATAATGAAGTAAAAGATTAGAGAGTTCTAAATTGAAGTAAAGCAATCAGAATTGCATGCAAGAACAACCCAGAAAACACTTTAATCAACAATCTCCAGAAGTAAAAACATATGCAAATGTCAGGCAAATAGGAATGGAGTAACAAAAGTTCAGCAACTCACTAGTTAAGCACTAGAGAGAGGCTAAAGTGCAAAGGTTCTAAACATCAGTAAATTGCAATACATAAGCTAGGTGAGCTTGAAGAGAAATTAATTAACTCAAATCAGGTTTAGGCATGTCTCAGATTACCAACATAATAAAGTTAAAGATTAGAGAGTTCTAAAATTGAAGTAAAACAATCAGAATTGCATGCAAGAATAGGCCAGAAAATACCTTAAACTACAATATCTAGAAGTGAAAACAGATGCAAATGTCAGGCAAATAGGAATGGAGTGACAAAAGTTTAGCAACTCACCAGTTAAGCGAAAAATAAGAAAGAACAAAGTCCATGGTAGCAAGAACCCAAAATTTCTAGCCTTGACTTTCAGCCGTCCAAGAACCAAAATATAGAACAAGAGTATGAAAGAACAAAGAGTAGTAGCTTCAGTTTTTTAGTAAATCTCTTAACGATTCAAGTCTGTCTAAAGTGAATGAGCGGAGGGGTTTATATAGTATTAGAACAAACATATAAATAATGAAGTATAAACAATCAGACCATAAATGAAAAAAACACATAAATCAATTAAAAATCAAAATAATTCGGTAAACCCAAATTTTAGGAAAAACAAATATTAACAGAATATTCACAAACACAATAGCACAAGATAGATAGAGACATAAATATTATTCAAAACCAGAGAATCAACCCAATTTTGGTTTGAAAAAGAGATCTAAAAATCCTAGATTTAGGACTACATAAATATTGACTAAAAATATAAAAGAAAAATCGGGCTATAGTAGGATATAGGACGAACAAGGACATAATAATACTTACAATCAAAGAATCGAACCCATTTTTGGTTCGATTAAAAGATATCTAAAAACACTAATTTAGGGTAAGTAAGAATCAACAAAAGATACAAAAATATTCGTACTTACAAAGAGCAAATGATGAACATAGACAGAATAACCAGAAAAGTCAAGGATTTAAACCGATTTTGGTTCGATCCTTACAAGATCTGTTTTTCATGTTTAGGCAAGCAGTATAGAGAAGGACCCGGTACTAGGGAGAGGTCACATATGGCAAGAAATGGCCATGGAATCCCATGTTAGATGGGATTAGGAGAGGGATTTGGGGGAAAGATAGTTAGGGTTTGAGAGATGAGAGATGAGTGAATTCACGGGCAGCGGGTGGTGAGAAATGATTTAGGGTTAGAGGTTAGGGTTTAATTAAAAAGCGAGGGTGTAATGTGAGCCGTTGATCTCAGAGATCAATGACCATGATTAAAAAGGAGTTTTGGGTTGGGTAGTCAAACGGGTCGCGACCGGGTATTAGATAGGGTTGTTTGGTCTTGAGCCAGGGTAATTGGGCTAAGGTTTGGATAGTTTAGGTCCAAAAATGGGTAAAATTTGGGCTGCTATTTAAATACCTCATTTTTAGCAAAAAGTAATTTATAAAATATTTAGTTGTCATGACCCTAACCAATGGGCCGTGACGGGCACCCGGTACCTTACTCAACCGAGTACCAATATAACATATCTTTTCGTATCATACTGTCATAATAACTGAGCCGGAGAGGCTGCCGTGAAATAGGTAGAATACAATATGTAATACCAATCTATACATAAGACATACGGGCCTATAAGCCCAAAATAACCACTCGTACCCTGAATATAGGTCGACAAGGCCATACACTATCTTACGTACATGACATCTGTCTACAAGCCTCTAAGAATACAAAATTTTCATAAAGGTCGGGACAGAGTCCCTCCATACCAAACAATATACGTCTAAATCATACTAACCAAACAAGCAACTCCGAAGCAAATGGAGCGCACCAGCATCTTCCGCTGAGCTGATAGTCTACTTGGAGGGCTCTCGACCTGTCTATCGGGACCTGTGGGCATGAAACGCAGCGTCCCCAAGCAAAAGGAATATCAGTACGAATAATGTACTGAGTATGTAAGGCAAATAAATAAGTACATAATAGACATGGAAGAAATATAGAGTAATTGACTCAACCTGTAAGTATGAAAAACTTTGTAAAAAATAAAATAATTATAGTATCATGCATATGCGTATGAATGTCATGTCGTGCATAGGTACATGTTTCATAACATCATCAGCCTCTGAGGGCATCCCATCATATCATCTCGGCCGTTGTGGGCAAAATCATCAACGTATACCAGCTGATCAGGTGGTGGTGCGTATATAACACCATAACCTTTCCCATATCCCATATACATATACATACATACATATATACACGTATATAATACTCTCTGGTGATGGGTCAATGTACATGAATGCAATGCATGAAAAGTACGTTAATAAAATCTTTCGGAATATCATAAGACCATTTTGCCTTTGAGTAATATCATAAAGTAAACTCTTTTCAACTTTCGTATTTTTTTGAGACCCATGAACAGATGATTAAATATTGTGACACATGGAAATTCAAGAACATAAGCATCTCTAGCATTTATATGAATAGACTCATTTATGAAAATTGCGCATTTGCTCGTTTCGTTTGTGTTTCATAGATCATGCCAAAATAAAGAAGAGATAGCATTAACATACCTAAACCGATTCTATTGGAAATCCTTTTGACACACGCCAATTGTGATGAAACATATAACGGCGGATCGAAGTAGGGAAGAATCCGCATGATATTCTTGAGAAAGATTTAACCGCACTCCTTTAGAATCGCAAAATCCCGTTGCTATTGTATTAAATAACCTCCATATGAAATGTTGAAGCTATTACAATAACTTCTGTTGCCATGTAGATTGGATGTAAGCATTTCTCCATTTGAAACATAATGAAATATTCATGTAGAAATCCAATTAATGTTGAAAGCAGATCCTTATGATTTCATGTCCAACTTAATGAAATGTCCAACTTAATGAAATATTCATGTAAATTTCAGCCGATCCATACTATTTCTTTCCTTAATGATTGAAGGAATTTGAAAGGCTCCTTATTATAGTGGTGTGGGCCCCACTTGATAGGGGTTAGTTGGCCGAACACTTTCCCCACAATTGACACCTTATAGTCATGACTAGTGAGTCATTAATTACAATAGGGGGGCTGCCACGTTGATATTTTTATAAGGTTTATCCAAAATTATCCATTTATTAGTTATCGTGATAATGTCCTGTTACCCGGTAATCAACCAATTATCCAAATAATTGAGAATTATTTTCACTTTCTTAAAATACTACTCACTTTTTACATACCTTATACACCTTACTATCATGGTCGTGTATTACCTTGTATGACACTAGTCCATAAATACCGGGTATTTTAGCTCGGACCGTATTTTATCCCAAAATGCCAAACTTGGACAAAATTTATATTCTTTGACTTGCTCCCCCTTTCACCTTCATGAACTTACTAATAGCTTGTGAAATAACATAATCCTTATAATCTCCAAATAATCTTTTACTTGGACTAATATCAATTACCTTACGACAAATTTAACGTACAATACTTCAGGGTGCAATATCGTCGTAACTTAATACTGCGAAGCGTGACATCACCGTAATGTAATACATCTGGGTGCAACACTGTCGTAACTTAATACTGCAAAGCATAATATCACCGTAATGTAATACTGCTGGGTGTAATACAGTCATAACTTAATACTGCAAAGTGTAGCATCATTGTAATGTAATACTGCAAGGCGTAACATCATCGTAATATATTACTGCAGAGGGTAACAACGATGTAATACTTCGGGGCGTAACATTATTCCCTCATTTGGAACATTCGTCCTCGAATGTTGACTGATGCACTTATCATTTTCATAACTTATATCTTCTGAATACTTTAGAACTTCCCTTTCCATCTACACGATTGTTCTGCGAATGAGTCCAAAGTCTAGGGCATTCCCCCCTTAGGCCTCCTTCTCACACCACAACTTGTAGTCGGAATCCTTCCAATCTCGTAACTGTTGCTACCTTTCATCATGTAGCCTATATAATTTTGACCTTGTAAGTGTGCCCAATCTCTAGGCTTCCTAAGTAGAGCTTGATAAGATGTCTCTTTGGGCATCTATGAGTATACTGAAGTTCTTCGCTCGATACTTTGTTGAATTCACGAAAATTGCAATATCTCATCGCATAGGTCCGTTTATTCATCCGTATGAATTTACTACCATAACTCTTACTTTAATTTATCTTTGCTGAGGTCTGCTACCAAATCCCAGCTTATTCTCATTGCTTATTCCATCTGCTTCCTTATTACTACTCATCTTTAGAATGACAGCCTAATCTCATCTCATACTTTGTGATTTTTGTCCAACCATTGTTGATTCACCTCAATATTGATCTACAATATACAACTGATAACTTGAAACTTCTTACGTAATACTTTTCCCTTAGGGCTTACATTACATCAAGGAATATTCAAAGTGATTCCCATAATCATATTTTATAGTGTCTCAATGTGATTCACCTTATGGGGGTATCATAATTTCGTGCCGCCAGCAAAATCTTTTCTCATTCTCTTTTTTTTTTTTTTCAAATCATTATTCAAACGAAGGCCCAAACGTCATCCTTTATCTGTCACAATTATACCCTCATTTTATTACCAGGTCAACATTTCATTCCTTCTAAATGCTATTAATCTTAGACTCCTTTGAGTTCATTCAGGCTATACTGAACTTTCAATAACTTAGAGAAACCATTATCTCTCTTGTTTCCATGGACTTAATCCCGAGGACTTATCCATTATCATCACCTTTTCACTTGCCTTTCCTCATCCTTACTCATGTTTCCTTAAAACTTTGTCGCTCTACTATACTTTAGCTTGCAACCTATACATATCCATTTATACTGCTCGCAACTTTCCTTCAAATTGCTTGCACCATAGATTTCCTTATATTATTCTGGAACATCAAGCGAGACATCACATCGTCTCCATACTCTCTTAACTACATCTCTCAGTACTTAGAAACCATAGACTGGAAGACATGCCACCGACGATGCCACTATCATTCCTGGTTAGTGGATCCCCATGCTTATAGCCTTCTATCCGAAGTCTAGACTATTCACGATCTTCTACCTTTGAGTATCTCTTACGTTGTTCACCTTTACCTTACTTACCTTTAAATCTCGCATCGTATCTTCTATCTCATTCCTGGCCTCCCTTCCACCTAGGTGTAATTCACATCCATAACTTGAAGCTCAATTATAATACTCACACCTCTGGTACATACACAATCTGGTGGGAGCTTCGTACTGACTTCTTGTGAGGCTGTTACTTTTTCTAACTGGCTTCCTTGTAGATCCGTTATAGATTATGGTTGTTGTGTTATTTCTCTTGAACATCTGATATTAAGAGTGATTATGTCATGTTCTCAGTCACAACTTCTATAATTTTTCTAGGTCCAATAATCAGACTCCTGATTTACTTGGGTGATGTAATTCTTTAGTTTCCTCTTCCTTCTGATCAGCCTTTATGTAGGCTTAAGCTATCTTCCGATATGTGGCTCATGGTATCAATTATTACCTTAGCCTTTCATGGGTGTTATGGAATATGTATGATACAATCTTCTAACAATTCAATCCTTTGTCTATGCCCTGGGCTAAAATTCTTTCTTTTAACTTATACTAGAGTCTTCTATGGCTATATGATTGTTAACAAATATGCTACGTGGATAATGCTCCAAAATCTTGAGTGTATCCATAACGTACTAACTCTGGATCATTGATCGAATAATTCCTTTTGTTCCATCTCAGCTTTCTTTAAATGTGAGCTATCACTTCTCCTGGTCGTTCTGCCACTTGTTGCATGCATACTTAGCTTATATTAGCTCTCACGCATGCCAGAATTTTTGCGCAACTCATATAGTCTCGAATATTACCTTCGATCTTTCTCCCCGTTCATTATCCACATTAGGTGCCACTTTCTTTTGGAGGGCATACAATTTTTGTTGTGAGACTGCTTTTACATGAACATGTCTCCTTCGAGTTACTATATTTAGGTTGAAGCCTTCTTCCTTATTTCCACAGCTAGTCTTCCATTGTAGTACTTAGGGAGGACTCTCTGACTCTTGTAAAGCTGTGGGCTTATTACATTGTATACTCGACTGACCTCCTGATGTCCTTCATTGCCTATACTTATCCGTAGTTACTTACCTCCATGCCCTAGAGCTTGTGTGTTGCTTCTGAACTGATATTTTGACTGTCTTCCCAGTGGCACTCTCTTTTATTTCCGTATCACCCGTATGGTACCTTTTTAACTTCCCTATATGGATATATCTCAAGTATTATAATGTCATACTGTGAGTCTGAATTCCCCATGTTGGGATTCACTCTGTTTATCTTGCATGATCTATTGATTTGTCTGTAACTTCTTATCTAGTAAAGACTAGGCTCTTCCTAAATCAACTGCTAACTATTCGTTGGTCTATTCTCATATCCATATTCCACGTAATCTTTGTTTTTGGGTATTTCCTTGTCTTAACTTACCTTACGTAATAGCTCCTTATCTATCAATAACATCCCGTGCAGGAACCCTTACTTTCTTTTGGATAAGTGCAACCTTATCCCTTTCTTATTTTTATCGCATTCTTCCTTTATTATTCTATATTCCCCCTTTTAGGGGTGTACTAAGACTTGGAGCTATGACGACCTGCTTATAGATGTTTTTTCCTCTTCATCTTTGGCATCCTTTCACATTGTCAATGGCCCTTGCTCGCCTTGTGGTAATACTTCTGGACCAAGGATAACAAAATCCCTTACTCGCGATGGTGACACTTAGTGTAACTGGCACATACAGTCTCTTAAGGTTAACTTTGCTCACCTTGCTTGCTTCAGGGAAGCGTCTCCCTGAATGACCATTCTCTAAATTCATCATGGATCTTCTTCTGTTGTCCATTCTATTATTGCCGGAATGTATTATGAAATTCTCATGATGCTGACTATTAACAAATAACTCAGTTCCTTGCTCATGTTTAGTTTATCTTATTCACCAGTCCATACTGATTTATTACTCTAGGGTCTAACTTTTCCTTTTATTAATCACGTTAGAGTCGCGAACTTATTTCTCGAAATGAGGATGTAACTGTATGGCCTATACTCTTTTGTTGTCTTAAGGTCTATCACCTTTCGTCTCTTTATTCATTTGACTATAGGTTCTGTAACACTCTACCGATATCATCCATGTATCACACCTTATTCATAATGCTTCCTTATCTCTCTTCTTATTACTCTGCTATTATTTTTGCATATCCCTTTTCTTGTGAAAACTTCAACACGATATTCTTTCGCTTTTAGCTTTCCTTGCTTCATTCATCGGCTTTTCGGATTGCTCAACGTCCTCGCTCTACTAGGGACGAAAGTCACACTAAGGTAATATTTATCCCTTCCAGGCTTTCAGTGCCTATCATCTGATTTTTTTATCATGCTAGTATTCACATCTAATTGTAATATTCTAGAGTGCACCATCTAGGTTTCTCACAAGGAGATCTATTAGCACATTTGCAATATCCTTCAGCAATGTCAACTAATGCAAGCAATCCATTCACCAATTTGGGTTACCCTTCTTTATCTTACTTCTTTTGCTTGTTGAAACTTGTACTTATCTTCTTAATCTCTCATTGTCTTTCACCATAAAGGTGGATAGGCATTCTTACCTTAAGACTTCTTATCAGGAAGCTTACATCTTTTAGTACACCCATGATCTGCTAAAGACCTCACATTTACTTATTGTAAACATCATACAAAAATCCAACTCCTCTGAATCAACTCCTCCACAGCTATACCTATTACCAGCCTTCTTTCTGGACGTAGGTATCGTCTTTTATGAATAAAATAGAATTTCAGAATTTGAATTCTTATAAGTAAGCTCTACCACACGATCTAGAGTAAGAAGAAAGAGTGATAGTCCTAAATGCCCTGTGGCCTCCTTCTTATAAGTGTGGTGCACGATAAACCCATAAACAAAACTTCACTAGACACGGCTTGTAGACTCCCTAGGATAGAACTGCTTTGATACCACTTTTGTCATGACCCAAACCGATGGGCTGCGACGGGCACTCGGTACTTTACTCGACTGAGTACCAACATAACGTATCTTTTCGTATCATACTATCATAAATAACTGAGCTGGAGAGGCTGCCGTGAAATAAGTAGAATACAACATGTAATACCAATCTATACATAAGATATACGGGTCTATAAGCCCAAAATAACCACTCGTACCCTGAATATAGGCCGACAAAGCTATACAATATCTTAAGTACATGACATTTATCTATAAGATTCTAAGAATATGAAATTTTCATAAGGTTGGGAGAGAGTCCTGCCATACCAAACAATATACGTCTAAATCATATTAACCAAACAAGCAACTCCGAAGCAAATGGAGTGCACCAACATCTTCTACTGAGCTGATAGCCTACTTAGAGGGCTCTTGACCTGTCTATCGGGACTTGCAGGCATGAAACACAGCATCCCTCGGCAAAAGGTACTTCAGTACAAATAATGTACCAAGTATGTAAGGCACATAAATAAATACATAATAGACAAGGAAGAAATATAAAGTAACTGACTCAACCTGTAAGTCTGGAAAACTTTGTAAATCATAAAATACTTATAGTGTCATGCATATGCGTATGAATATCATGCCGTGCGTAGGTACATGTTTCATAACACTATCAGCCTCTAAGGGCATCCCATCATATCATCTCGGTCACTATGGGCAAAATCATCAATGTATACCAGCTGATCAGGTGGTGGTGCGTATATAACGCCATAACCTTTACCATATCCCATATAAACATATATACATACATATATACGCGCATATAACACCATCTGGTCATAGGTCAATGCACATGAATGCAATGCATGAAAAGTACGTTAATAAAATCTTTCGGAATGTCATAAGACTATTTTGCCTTTAAGTAATATCATAAATTAAACTCTTTTCAACTTTCATATTTTTCTGAGACCCATGAACAAATGATAAAATATTATGACACATGGAAATTCAAGAACATAAGCATCTCTAGCATTTCTATGAATAGAGTCATTTATGGAAATTGCGCATTTGCTCGTTTCGTTTGTATCATATAGATCATGCCAAAAGAAAGAAAAGATTGCCTTAAAATACCTGAACCGATTCTACTGGAAATCCTTTTGACACACGCCAATTGCCACAAAAGACAAATTGTCGGATTGAAGTAGGGAAGAATCCGCATGATATTATTGAGAAAGATTTCACCGTACTCCCTTAGAATCGTAAAATCCCGTTGCTATTGTATTAAATAACCTTCATATAAAATGTTGAAGCTATTAAAGTAACTCATGTTTCCATGTAGATTAGATGTAAGCATTTCTCCATTTAAAACTTAATGAAATATTCATGTAGAAATCCAACTAACGTTGAAAGCAGATCTTTATGATTTCATGTCCAATTTACTGAAATGTCCAACTTAATGAAATATTCATGTAGATTTCAGCGGATCCATACTATTTCTTTCCTTAATGAATGAAGGAATTTGTAAGGCTCCTTATTATAGTGGTGTGGGCCCCACTTGATAGTGGTTACATGACCAAAGAGTTTCCCTACTATTGACACCTTATAGTCATGACTAGTGAGTCATTAATTACGATAGAGGGGCTGCCATGTTGATGTTTTTATAAGGTTTATCCAAAAATTATCCATTTATTAGTTAACTGGGTAATGTCCTGTTACCAGGTAATCAAACAATTACCCGAATAATTAAGAATTATTTCCACTTTCTTAAAATACTACTCATTTTTTACCTTATACACCTTACTATCATGGTCATGTAGTACCTTGTATGACACTAGTCCATAAATATCGAGTATTTTAGCTGGGGCAGTATTTTACCCCAAAATTACAAACTTGGACAAAATTTATTTTCTTTGACTTGTTACCCCTTTCACCTTCGTGAACTTACTAATCACTTGTGAAATAGCATAATTTTTATAATCTCCAAATAATCTTTTACTTGGACAAATGTCAATTACCTTATGACATATTTAACGTACAATACTTCAGGGTGCAATATCGTCGTAAACTTAATACTGCGAAGCGTGACATCACCGTAATGTAATATTGCTGGGTGCAATACTGTCGTAACTTAATACTGCGAAGTGTAACATCACATAATGTAATACTGCTGGGTGCAATACTGTCGTAACTTAATACTGCAAAGCGTAACATCATCGTAATGTAATATTGCAAGGCGTAACATCATCGTAATATATTACTGCAGAGGGTAACATCGATGTAATACTGCGAGGCGTAACATTAATAAATAATAAAAATATTAATTATTCACTAAAATGATTAAAAATGATAACTTAACATTATAAAAATATAAAAAGATATTTTTTGCATAAATATCATAATTTTCATGAATATGAGCTATTATTGCACAAATGTGCAATTAGCCTAAAAATGCAAATATAATTATAATAATGTAGTAAAATATTTGAAAACATACATATTGGTATAAATGATGAGTTTGAATGATTAAATTACTATAAAAATAATTTGAAGGATAATTATTGAATATTTATATGATAAAAATGCAGAAAGAAATTAATTTAAAGCCTTTAAAAATCATGAAAAATTATGAAAAATGCTCGTATAGGTTCGTAATGATGTAAATATATTATTTTGAAGGTATATATGTATTATTTAGAAATATGAGGGAACAAATGGGTATCAACATATGATATTTGTTATTCACTCGTTTCACACATATATACTTGTTTATTTGCTCCTGTATGATGTGATTGGACTAGGTGCATGTGACCACGTGTGACGACCCAAAGGGTCATCACCTATTTTCTTATCCATTCTGTGCTTCCGAGGCCTGAAAAAGCTCATTTAGAGTCGCCTCGATTTGCGTGCACAGTTTGGGCACGTAGCCGGAAAGCTTAAATATGAAATTCTATGAAAAATGCTAAGTTTTAAGTTTAAAATGAATAAATTTGACTACGGTCATTATTTTGGGTAAATGGACCCGAGCCTATAACTTGACGATCCCGGAGGGTCCATAAGAAAATATGGGACTCGGGCATATGCCCAGAATCGAATTTCTAGGTCCCAATCTCGAGAAATGAATTTTTAAAGGAAATTCAGGCTGAGTTCAGTTGCATTCCTGGGTCATGTTGTGTCAGTAGAGGGTATTCAGGTTGACCCAAAGAAGATTGAGGCAGTCAAGAACTGGCCTAGACCAACATCAACTACAGAGATTCGAAGTTTCTTGGGATTGGTAGGCTACTATCGTCGGTTCGTGGAGGGGTTTTCATCTATTGCAGCCCCGATGACCAGGTTGACCCAGAAGGGGGCCTAGTTAAGATGGTCGGAAGAGTGTGAGGCGAGCTTTCAGAAACTCAAGACAGCTCTGACCACGACACCGGTGTTAGTTTTGCCCACAGGTTCTGGGCCTTACACAGTCTATTGTGATGCTTCCCGTATTGGGCTTGGTGTAGTGTTGATGCAGGATTGCAAGGTCATTCCCTATGCTTCGAGGTAGTTGAAGATTCATGAGAAGAACTATTCGGTGCATGATTTGGAGTTGGCGGCCATTGTTCACGCATTGAAGATTTGGATGCACTATCTGTATGGCGTGGCATGTGAGGTGTTCACGGATCATAAGAGTCTTCAGTATTTGTTCAAACAAAAGAAGTTGAATTTGAGGCAGAGGAGGTAGTTGGAGTTGTTGAAAGATTATGACATCACTATCTTATATCACCTGAGAAAGGCCAATGTGGTGGCTGATGCCTTGAGTAGGAAATCAGCCAGTATGGGCAGTCTTTCGTATATTCCGGTCGGTGAGAGACCGCTTGCCTTAGATGTTCAGGCTTTGGACAATCGGTTTGTGAGGTTAGATATTTCTGAGCCTAGTCTTGTATTAGCTTGCGCGGTCGCTCGTTCTTCTTTATTGGAGTGTATCCGTGATCGGCAGTATAATGATCCTCATTTGTGTGTCCTTAGTGACACGGTGTAGCGTGGAGGTGCCAAGCAGGTTACCTTAGGTGATGATGGGGTTTTGAGATTGTAGTGTCGGGTTTGTGTGCCTAATGTGGATGGGCTTCGAGAGTTGACTTTAGAGGAGGTCCATAGCTCTAGGTACTCTATTCTTCCGGGCACCGCGAAGATGTATCAGGATTTTCTGCAGCATTATTGGTGGCGTAGAATGAAGAAGGATATTGTTGTATACGTGGCTCGGTATCTGAATTGTTAGCAGGTTAAGTATGAGCATCAGAGGCCTGGTGGATTATTTCATAAGATTGAGCTTCCCGAGTGGAAGTGGGAGCGGATCACTGTGGATTTCAAGCATCCAGATGGCCCCTTATGAGGCTTTGTATGGTAGGCGATGTCGATCTCCGGATGGATGGTTTGAGCCCGGGGAGGCTCGGTTGTTGGGTATGGATCTGGTTTAGGAGGCCTTGGACAAGGTCAGGATCCTTCAGGATAGGCTTTGTACAGCTCAGTCCAGGCAAAAGAGTTATGCAGACCGCAAAGTTTGAGATGTGGCTTTCATGGTCGGTGAGCGGGTATTGCTCCGAGTGTCGCCTATGAAGGGCGTGATGAGATCCGGGAAGAAGGGAAAGCTTAGCGCGAGGTTCATTGGCCCGTTTGAGATTCTTGATCGAGTGGGAGAGGTAGCTTATAGACTTGTATTGCCACCGAGCTTATCAGCCGTTTCATGTTTCCATGTTTCGGAAGTATCACGTCGATCCATACCACATGTTAGATTTCAGCACTGTCTAGTTGGACAAGGACTTATCCTATGAGGAAGAGCCGGTAGCTATTCTAGACCAGCAGGTTCGTTAGTTGAGATCCAAGAGTTTCCCTTCTGTTCGTTTTCAATGGAGAGGTCAGCCTCCTGAGGCATCGACCTAGTAGTTCAAGTCCGACATGCGGAGCCGTTAACCTCACCTATTCCCCGACTCAGGTACTTCCTTCTTCTGTCCGTTTGAGGACGAACGGTTGTTTTAGAGGTGGAGAATATGATGACCCTCTGTTTTCTTATCCATTCTCTACTTCTGAGGCCTTGAAAACCTAATTAGAGTCGCCTCAATTTGCGTGCGCAGTCTGGGCACGTAGCCGGAAAGCTTAAATATGAAATTCTGTGAAAAATGCTAAGTTTTTAGTTTAAAATAAATAAATTTGACTTCAGTCAACATTTTGGGTAAATGGACCCGTGCCCGTAGCTTGACCATCCCGGAGGGTCCGTAGGAAAATATGGGACTCGGACATATGCTCAGAATCGAATTCTGAGGTCCGGAGCCCGAGAAATGAATTTTTAAATGAAATTGTTTTTCTGAAATTGTTAAGTAAAATTGAAATGAAATTTGATTAGAACATGTTGGTATCGGGCCCGTATTTTGATTCTATCACCCGGTACAGGTCTTATATATGATTTAAGATGTTTCTGTAAAGTTTGGTTAAAATCGGACGTCATTTGACGTGTTTCGGACATGAAATCCTAAATTTGAAACTTGATGAAGTATTTGGAAAAATTCTTGATTTTGAGGTTTGATTCATTGTTTTAAGGTTATTTAGGCGATTTTATCACACTGATAGGTTCGTATGATGATGTTGAGTTAGTGCATGTGTTTGGTTAGGAGCCCCAAGAGCTCGGGAGTGTTTCAGAGGTGTTTCAGAGTGGTTTTAGACTTATGAAAGTTGCAGGTTTCCAGTTCTGGTATGGTCTTCTTCGCGTTCGCGGGAGAACCCTCGCGAACGCGATGAGTAAATTTGCTGAAGGAAATTCTCTTCTACGCGAACGCGTAGACCAGGTCACGAACGCGAGGCAGCAGGGGGATAGACCTTCGCGAACAGTTCCTGGCTATGCGAATGCGAAGGCCAAGTGCCTGGGCAGGGGGAATGGGTAGAACACCTTACGCGAACGCGAGTCCCTATCCGCGAACGCGAAGGCCAAAAAGCTTGATCCATCGCGAACGCGAGAGGTCTATCGCGGACGCGTAGAGTCATTTTGCCCAATTATTTTAAAGTTCCAAAACAGAACCACAAACGGGATTTCATAACATTTTCATAAACCATTTCTTCTCCAAAGCTCCTAGACGATTTTTGAAGCATTTCTTCACCAAAGTTTTTGGGTAAGCATTGTTTAACTCGTTTTCTTCATTTTCCATCAACAACTATTGAAATTCTAGGCCTAAAACATGTAATTAATGGTAGAAATTAGGGAATCGGGTAGAGCTAGGGCTTTTTGATTTTTCTTGATTTAGACCTCGTTTTGGGGTCGAATTTGAAAATAAATTATATATTCGGGCTCGTGGGCGAATGGGTGATTGGGTTTTGGTCCGAACCTCGTGTTTTGACCAAGCGGGCCCGGGGTCAATTTTTGGGATTTTGGGAAGAATGATTGGAAAGTTATAATTGAACATTGGAATTGGATTGCTTAGCACTTATTGATGATATTGAGTCAATTATGTATAGATTCAATCGATTTGGAGCCAAATTCGAGAGGAAAAGCGGTGTTCGAGGCTTGAATTGGCAGTGGAAGTTTGAGGTAAGTGTTCGGTCTAACCTCAGCTTGAGGGATTAGGAGTTGAGTCATATTTGCTACTTGCTTCTTGTTGAGTGCGACATATAGGCATGGTGACGAGTATCTATACGTTGCTGTCGAGCATGACCGTGAGTCTTAAATTTGAACGTTGTTTTGCTCTTAGATGGCACTTCGGATGCTTTAATTAATGATCTCCTATATTGAGTAAAGATTGATTTTATCCTCGTAGATCTTAGTTATGATTGAGTATTGTCATTAATTGAGCTGAGAACAAAATGAGTTAGGATTTGGTTATAGCTGATTCTCACTTGCCGGGATGACTATTTTGATATTGTTGTTCCCTTGCCGGGAAGTTATTATATTATTTTTGTTCCCTTGCAGGGATTTCTTATAATTTTGTGATGACTTGTAAATGGGAGCAGGTGATACACCCACCACAAGATATAATAAAATGGGAGCGGGTGGTATGCCTACCACAAGATATAATGAAATGGGAGCGGGTGGTACGCCTACCACAAGATATGATGAAATAGGAGCGGGTGGTACGCCTTCCACAAGATCGATGAAATGGGAGCGGGTGGTACGCCTACCAAGATATAATAAAATGGGAGTGGATGGTACGCCTACCACGAGATATAATGAAATAAAAGCTGGTGGTACGCCTATCACAAGATATAATGAAATGGGAATGGGTGGTACGCCTACCACAAGATATGAGAAATGGGATCAGGTTGCACGCCTGCAACAAGCTGAAACTGAAAGTGAAAGTTGACTTATTTCTTTTATCCGTGTTTGAAGTTAAGTTGTAGTTTCCTTATTATTCTTTGATATTCTGTTTTATCTGCTACCCCCGAAGCATGTTCCCCTTCCCCAGCTTTGATTGATTATTACCTGTTTACTTTTTCCGCCATATATTATGTAACTGCACAAGTTTATCTGGACTCTGGTCCTGGCCTCGTCACTACCTCGCCGGGGTTAGGCCAAACACTTACTAGCACATGGGGTCGGTTGTGCTAATACTACACTCTGCACTCTATGCAGATACCGGAGTAGCTTTTGATCAGCAGCAGTAACTCGGGAGCCAGCCTTCAGTCCACCGAGATACCAAGGTAGACTTGCAGGCATCCGCAGGCCCGGCGTCTCCTCTATCTTATTTCATATTCTGTTATCTCTTGTATTCGAGACAAACAATGCTATATTTCTTTCAAACTGTTGTATTTAGTACTCTTAGTAGTCCGTGGATGTTGTGACACCAGGTTCTGGTTAGAGGCACATGATGGTCTTTGAGACATTTTCATTTTCTATTTATTTAAGACTTCAGCTAATTTTCATATTCCGCTATTATTTAACGGTTTATTTCCTTGTTATTATAATTGGTAAGAAGTTTTAAAATAAAGGAGTTAATGATTTCTAAGTTCATGGCTTGCCTAGCTTCTACGAGTAGGCGCCATCACGACTCCCGAGGGTAGGAAATCCGGGTCGTGACAGATTCAGCCGAATCCAGTAACACAGGTCTCACAATTCACGGAAAAGCTCAGTAGAGTCTGAGGGATCGGTATGGAGACGTCTGTATTTATCCCTAGAGGCTACAAAATTAGGAAATTTTCACATTTGTTCTTTCCTGTTGTGCAGTTTTGTTTCTCAATACTGATTGCCTTCCTACTCTGTTCTTTCGTAGATGGCGAGAACACGCGCTTCCTCATATACCACTCAGTAGCCCGAGCCCCCAGCAGCAGCTCCTACGAGGGGCAGAGAGCGAGACCGAGGTCGTGCTAGAGGCCGAGGTAGGGGTAGAGCTCAGCCCCGAGTAGCAGCACCAGTGGAGGAGCCTCAAGTTGATTTTGACGAGGAGGTTCCAGCCCCAGCGGTTCCGGTGGGCCCACCTCAGGTCCCGGAAGGGTTTATTTCTACCCTAGTTCTTCAGGATGCTCTGGTCCGATTAGTGGGCCTCATGGAGAGTGTCACCCGAGCAGGTTTGCTTCCTATAGCACCAGCCGTCTCTCAGGCTAGAGGAGGGGCTCAGACTCTTGCTACTCGCACTACAGAGCAGGTGGCTCCTTAGATTCAAACTCCAACGGTTCAACCAGTTGGGGTAGTCCAGCCGAGTGTAGAAGCTCAGACCGGCAATGGAGCAGCCATGTCTACCGATGCTTTGTGGAGGCTGGATAGGTTCACCAAGCTTTTCACTACTACTTTAGTGGTGCTTCTTCTGAGGATCCCCACGATTTTCTATATAGTTGCCATGAGGTTCTTAGGAACATGGGTATTGTTGAGACCAATGGGGTTGATTTTGCTACATTTCGCTTGTCTGGATCCACCAAGACTTGGTGGAGGGATTATTGCTAGCTAGACCAGTTGGTTCGCCATCTTTGACTTGGGAGCAGTTCACAGTGTTGTTTTTGGAGATGTTTCTCCCCGTGACTCAGAGAGAGGCCTATCGGAGGCAGTTTGAGTGCCTCCAGCAGGGTTCCATGACTGTTGCCTAGTATGAGACCAAGTTCATTGACTTAGCTCGCCATGCTCTTGTCATACTTCCTACCGAGAGAGAGAGAGTGTGAGGAGGTTTATTGATGGTCTGATTCAGCCTATTCGTCTTCAGATGACTAGGGAGACTGGGTGTGAGATCACCTTTCAGGAGGCGACCAATGTGGCCCGTAAAGTCGAGATGGTTCTATCGTAGGGAGGTGGTCATGGGTCGGATAAGAGGCCCCGCCATTCAGGCAGATTCATTGGTACCTCGTCTGGAGGTAGAGATTCATATGGTAGACGCCATCCTCCTAGGCCCTTTTACTTAGCTCTTCAGGTTTCTCACGGTGCTTCAGGTAGTCGTGGTCTTCCGATGCAGTATTCTGATCAGCAGTCCTTCAGTGCACCGCCGCTTCAGAGTTTCCAGGGTCGTCATCCCCAGCAGCTGAGGGCTTGTTTTACTTGTGGAGACACGAGGCACATTGCTAGGTATTGCCCTCAAGCTTCGAGTAGTTCTCAGCATCAGGGTTCTTGTCTTATGGTACAGGCATCAGGTGTTCCACAGCCCGCCCAGCCAGCTAGAGGTGGGGGTAGAGGTGCTAGAGGTAGAGGTAGAGGTCCTAGAGGTGGAGCTCAGGCCGCCAGAGGTGGAGGCCAGCCAACAGCAGGCCGTCCTAGAGAGGTAGTCCAGGGTGGTGGGGCCCAGCCCCGATGTTACGCCTTTCCAGCCAGGCCCGAGGCTGAGGCTTCAGATGCAGTCATTAAAGGTATTGACACACCTCCTTTTTACCTACACCTCTTATAGGAACATAGTATAAGGGAGTCTTTCCAATTAAAGGACAATCGAAATGAGATTTATTTATTTAAAGATTCAGAGTCGCCACCTGGGAGATTTATGGTGTCACAAGTCACCGATTTAATCCCGAATTGAGGAAAAGTTTGACTCTGTTTAACAGTCCACGAACCAAAAATTCGGGTAAGGAATTCTGTTAACCCGGGAGAAGGTATTAGGCATTCCCGAGTCCCGTGGTTGTAGCACGGTCGCCTTGATCATACTTGGCTTATTAAATTTGTCTAATTACTGCCTTTAGATCTTATGTGAATTTATCCATTAACCGCTTTAAATTACTTGATTATTTGTAGTTAAAGAATTGAGTTACACGTACATATACTCTCTTCCTTTGGCATGTCAAAAATAACATCACGCGAACGTGTCCATAATTAATAACGCTTTGTTCATTAAGAAAGTTCAGCCGAAGTTACGCGAACGTATACTCCAATTTATTTTTAAAGAAATCGAAACCGTGTCACGCGGACATGTCCACAATCACGGTGATATTTTAAACGGCCCTAAAGGTTTCTCTACGAATATTTATTATTTTACCTCTACATTGTGAAATTAACACAAGAGCCATTTGTTACTAAGTGTCTAACTATGGCTTGCCTCAAATCTGTTTGGCGGAATCGAGTTAATTAAGCACTAATGGAATTTGAACCCTTACTATCGACATTACCAGTCCCTTCCAGCGATGAGACTTCCGGTGATTCCTTGTACCCTCCCCTTACATCGTGTTATCCTTAGTATGCTCTGACCACGATGTGCTTTGCAATTTGGAAGTTGGTAGTCAGTTTTGACTTGCTTTGAACAAGACTGACATTGAAGCATCTGACATTGAAACATCTTAGACAGATAATCCCAAAAGAAATGAAATGCGATGACTTTGTGGGTTAAGGATAAGAAGAATCCAAAACCAGATGACTGCTACAAAAGGGAAAAAGAAAAAGAAACTTATCTGAGTGGAACAGCTGGTACCAATGATCATGACATGCATTTAGGATTAATCGGCCCAATCTGTCCAACCAATCAACTTTCAGTTGCCGTACGTTGTTGCCCCGAAATTTACATGACCTGATTACTTCACCCAAACCTTGACATTGTTTGTCCTGCGGTGCCTTGAAACAGTTCTCCCACCAGCAGACCTTTCTCACTTGTTGACTTTTCAACTCACTTTCTCCTCAAGGTGCCCGTGAGGGTTTTCACCAATAAGACTCTCTCGTTTTAATTTCTCAACTCCCGTCGCCTTACGGTACTTTGAAGGTTTTCACCAATAAGACTCTCTCATTTTTTATTTTTTTCCTACTTCAACCAGAGTGTTGCCCCTGACATGAATTACCTTTGCCTTCTTGACTTGGCATCTCTCAAAGACTGATCGGAAGGTCTTTATTTGGACCGTAACGTGGGGTTTTGGATAGGGTTAAAAAGAAAGGATATCAAAGGCTCAAAACAATTCACATGGGTTCAACATTACAACTTTCAGAATTAGATTTCTTACAACATCCACAACTTCTGCCCTAGTTTCTTGCTTGGGGACTTTTGGATATTTATTTTGATCGGACCGAACCGTGAGGCTGCCTACGTATCCTTAAAAGGAATCAGGTCGAACGTAGTTCATGTCATAGAAATTACTTTGTTGTTGTGATTTTTCTCTTCTCTCTTTCTTTTCTTTCTCTCTCTTTTTCTTCTGTTATTCTTCTTTTCTTATTTCTTTTCTCTCTTTTTCTTTTCTTTCTTTTCTCTTTTCTTGTCTTTTCTTTCTCTTTCTTCTCTATTTTCATTTTTTTCTCCTTTTCCTTTCTTGTTCAATCTTTCTTTTTCTTTTCACTTACTTATCCTCCGCACTTGCATTTCTGAATTGTGTCGTTGATCCCGAAAGAGGGGTATGAAAGAAAATAAATAAGGCTCAAAAAGGGTGACAAGGGATAGTGTTTAAATAGCAGAACAAAATGTCTACGTCATTTCAATCTTCAAAATATGCCAAATACAAACAAGTACAATCAAAGAAAGAAATCATACATAGTATCTCTTGAATGCATCGGAATATATAGCCATTTCTACACATTTCCCTTCTACATCTGTCAAATATATGCACCATTGGACAACACTCTAGTTACAACAAATGGCGCCTGCCAGTTTGGGGCGAACTTTCCTTTTGCTTCAGCCTGATGAGGCAAGATACGTCGCAACACTAGTTAACCTACTTCGAACTTCCATGGACGTACCTTCTTGGTATATGCTCTTGCCATTCTCTGTTGGTACAATTGGCCATGACATACTGCCGGCAATCTCTTTTCATCAATCAGACTCAACTGCTCCAAGCGGGTTTTGACCCATTCAACGTCATCAATTTCTGGCTCAGCAATAATCCGAAGGGATGGGATTTCAATTTCTGCGGGTATTACTGCCTCCGTGCCATACACCAACAAATAAGGAGTAGCCCCTACTGAAGTGCGTACAGTAGTGCGATAACCCATCAATGCAAACGGCAGTTTTTCATGCCACTGCCTAGAACCTTCCACCATTTTTCGAAGTATCTTCTTTATATTCTTGTTTGCTACCTCGACTGCTCCATTCGCCTTAGGAGATATGGGGTGGAATTGCGATGTATAATCTTAAATTGTTGACATGTCTCTGTCATCAGATGACTGTTGAGGTTAGCGCCATTGTCCGTGATGATTACCTTCGGAATCCCAAACCGACAGATGATATTTGAATGCACAAAGTCAACCACTGCTTTCTTGGTCAAAGATTTGAAAGTTTTTTCTTCAACCCACTTGGTGAAATAATCAATGACAACCAGAATAAACCTATGTCCGTTTGACGCTGCTGGTTTGATTGGCCCAATGACATCCATGCCCCAAGCAACAAAAGGCCATGGTGCCGTCATTGTATGCAATTCAGATAGTGGGGAATGAATCAAATCTCAGTGCACCTAGCATTGATGGCACTTGCGAACAAAATTGATGCAATCTTGCTCCATGGTGAGCCTATAATAACTTGCTCGGAGAATCTTCTTTGCCAGAACGTACCCACTTATATGCGGTTTACAAACTCCGGAATGTACCTCAATCATGATTACTGTGGCTTGTCTTGCATCTACGCATCTTAACAATCCAAGATCTAGAGTTCTTTCGTATAACACCCCTCCGCTGAAGAAAAAATCTGCTTGCCAATCGTCAAATTGTTCTTTTCTGATCACCTGTGGCCTGTACCGGATATACCCCCATCCGGAGGTATTCTTTGATATCATGGAACCATGGCTCCCCATCAAGTTCTTCTTCTACCATATTACAATAAGCATGCTGATCACGGACCTGAATCTGCAAAGGGTCCATATAAGCCTTATTTGAATGATGTAACATTGACGCCAGAGTGGCCAAAGCATCGACGACTTCATTATGTATTCTTGGGATATGCCTGAACCCTATTGACTAAAATGGTTGACAAAGATCATGCAAACACTGTCTGTACGGTATGAGTTTCAAATACCGTGTTTCCCATTCTCCCTGAATTTGGTGCACCAGGAGGTCCGAGTCACCCAAGACCAAGACTTCCTGGACTCCCATATCTACAGCTAACCTCAAACCCAAAATACATGCCTCGTACTCAGCCATGTTGTTGATACAGTAAAAATGAAGCTGAGCTGTAACAGGGTAGTGTTGCCCTGTTTCAGAAATAAGTACTGCTCCTATCCCCACGCCCTTCATGTTTGCGGCTCCATCAAAGAAAAGTTTCCATCCAGGCTTCTCGACTTGTTCTAACTCATCAATGTGTATCACCTCTTCATCAGGGAAATAAGTTTTCAAAGGTTCATAATCTTCATCAACCGGGTTCTCGGCCAAATGGTCCGCCAAGGCCTGTGCTTTCATTGCAGCTCGGGTCACGTAGACAATGTCAAACTCTATGAGCAGGATCTGCCACTTTGCAAGCCTCCCTGTGGGCATAGGCTTCTGAAAGATATACTTTAATGGATCCAAGCGAGATATGAGATAGGTAGTGTAAGATGACAAATAATGTTTCAGCTTCTGTGCCACCCAGGTTAGGGCGCAACATGTCCTCTCGAGCTGAGTGTACTTGACCTCGTACGGTGTGAATTTCTTGTTGAGATAATATATGTCCTACTCCTTCCTGCCAGTGATATCATGTTGACCCAATACACTGCCGAATGAATTGTCCAATACCGTCAAATATAGAATCAAAGGTCACCCTGGTTCTGGTGGGACCAATACGGGTGGATTTGACAAATACCCCTTTATCCTATCAAACGCCTCCTGACATTTATCTGTCCATCTAACTGCAGCGTCTTTCTTTAACAGCTTGAAGATGAGCTCACAAGTTGTCATGAGCTGAGCGACGAACCTGCTGATATAATTCAATCTCCCCAACAAACTCATCACCTCGGTCTTGTTCTTCGGAGGTGGCAATTCCTAGATGGCCTTGACTTTTGATGGGTCCAATTCAATACCCTGGCGGCTGACTATGAACCCCAGCAACTTTCCAGACGGCACCCCAAAAGCACACTTTGCAGGATTAAGCTTGAGATTGTACCTATGAAGCCTTCGGAAGAACTTCTTCAGATCCCTGACATGGTCAGACTATTTCCTAGACTTCACGATCACATCATCCATGTACAACTCGATTTCCTGGTGTATCATATCATGGAATATTGTTGTCGTTGCCCTCATGTAGGTTGCCCCAGCATTTTTCAGCATGACCCAATAGCAGTACGTTCCCCATGGAGTGATGAATGTCGTCTTTTCAGCATCTTCCTCGTCCATTAAGATCTGATGATAACCCGCGTAACAATCCACAAAAGAACCAATCTCATGTTTGGCACAGGCACAACATTGGCTAACCAGGTGGGATACCGCGTTACCCGAATAACTTTCGCATCGAACTGCTTGGTGACCTTTTCTTTGATCTTTACACTCATATCTGTTTTGAACTTTCTCAACTTTTGTTTGACAGGAGGGAATGTCGGGTCAGTGGGCAACTTGTGAACCACTAAATCAGTGCATAGACCCGGCATGTCGTCATAGGACCATGCAAAAACGTCTTTGTATTCGAACAGTGCTTTGATTATCTCCTCCCTAAGTTGAGGTTCCAGATGGACACTTATTTTAGTTTCACAGACATTTTCTTGGTCCCCTAGATTAACTGCTTCTGTATCATTCAAATTAGGTTTGGGTTTTTCCTCGAAATGACTTAGTTCCTTACTAATTTCTTCATAGGCCTCATCATCATGAAATTCCAACTCGTCATCACACTCAATTTCTTGTATTATTATTTCAGAGTTGGATTGGCTTTTAAAACTGGGTCGAAGATTCCTCATGCATGTCATGTCATTGATATCATCATAAAAAGAACTGTACAAAAGAAGAAAACAAAACAAAAATAAAATTAGAAGAAATGAAGGAAAAGGAACAATTTCATTGAAGATAAAGATAATAGGGTTTTAACACATCCAACTGGATGGAACATAGTATCTGAATTACAAACCTTGGAATAATCCAGACAACTAAAAGAAAATCAAAACCCACTACCAAGACTCCCTCCGGGTAGGAAGAGGAGTAGTTTCCCAGTTGTTGACTTTTGCACGTGGTCCCACAAATTGCACATCTGCCTTGCTGGACCCTTCCCCAGCCTGAACCATATTGACCTCAGCGAATAACCTTTCGAACCCCTTCTCCAAATCTCCATCGGCTCCAATCAGTGGTCCAGGGACCCTTGACAACAGTTGCTTTCTGGTACTCGGCCTGACAAATGACCTAGACAGACGCGGGACTGGCTTTGGCAATGCCCATGTTTTCTTTTTCATTTTCCTAGCTCTTCTCACGTCTGCAACGGTAGGGTTGACCCCAGACCAAAAGTATCTAGATTCCTTGGAAGGGAGACTAGCTGCACAATACCTTGCAGAGATGTACCCAAACCCTTGCCCGGTACAAAACTATTTTTCTACATTTAAAAAGCTACCATGACTGATGCCGCAGCCATCTTTGGAGTTGGCACGCACTTTCCTTCCAGAATTTTCTCTACCGATACTGTGTTGGAAACCTGATAAACCCATGGTCCCTTGCCATCGTCAACCTCTATGAACGACACAATGGCAAAATTGGGCACACACAAATTATCTTCTCCATGTACAACAATTTCTTGTCGATCCCATTCAAACTTGACCATTTGATGCAGAGTAGACGGGACTGCTTTGGCAGCATGGATCCAGGGTCGTCCCAACAACAGATTGTACGAAACAGCCACATCGAGCACCTGGAATTCCATATTAAATTCAACTGGCCCTATTGTGAGCTCAAGCACTATGTCCCCGACTGAATCCTTCCTTCCACCGTTGAATCCCCGAATGCAAATACTGTTATTGTGAATTCTTTCATCCTCCACTTGCAGCTTGTTCAATGTGGCGAGAGGACAAATGTTTGCGCTGGACCCATTGTCAACCAGTACCCGAGTAACCATGGAGTCTTCGTATTTCACCATCAGATAGAGGTCTATATTGTGCTCGGTGCCATCCACGGGCAACTCATCATCGGAAAAGGTGACTTGGTTTACCTCAAATATCTTGTTAGCTATCTTTTCCAAGTGGTTTACTACGTTTTTGTCAGGAACGTGGGCTTCGTTCAAGATCTTCATCAAAGCTCGACGGTGCTCGTCGAAATGGATCAGTAATGACAAGAGCGAGATCTGAGCCGGTGTTTTCCTCAATTTCTCCACAATGGAATAGTCCTGTTCTTTCATCTTTTTCAAAAATTCCTCTGCTTCTTCCTCGGACACAGCTTTCTTCACCGACACTGGATTGTCTTTGGAAGTTTTAGCTTTTCTCAACTCTTCGAGGGCAAAGCATCTCCCCGATCGAGTCAAACCATGGGTCTCACACACTTCTTCTCTAACCACTTTCCCATGGTAAGTTACTGTCACTCGTTCATAATTCCACGGGACCGCCTTGTTGCTGATCACTGTAAGCTGAGTTACTGGTTTTATAACAACATGCTCTATGCGAGCACCCTTCACGACCACAACATGTTTACTTGTAATCCCTGGTACCACCACTTTAGCTTTCTCTAGTTTCACTGCAATAGTACTTGACGACCCTTTCTCGGCTACCACAGTTGGCTTGTTGTCTACCACTTTCCACTGGACCACTGATTTCTCACTGGTTACCTTTTCCTCTAAATTGGCTTCACTGGAATGGATCATCATCACCGTCTGCAAGGGTTTCTTAGCCTCCCATCCCTTGTGTATCAACTCAATCATATGGGTCGAATGGTGAGCTGGTAGCAGATTCTGGTTGATGTTTGGTGTTTTTGGGGCTTGAACCTCGATCCGATGAGTATCAATGAGCTCTTGTACAACTGGTTTTTAGTTTCCAGCATTTCTTTGTGTCATGGCCCAAGGCCCCTGAACAATACTCACAATTTACCAAGCGATCAAGATTTCTGGGAAGGGGATTCGGCATTTTAGCCTCGATCGGATTCAACATGCCCAACTGTCTCAATCTGTGGAAAAAGCTGGTATATGATTCTCCCAATGGTAGGGACTCTGTGGAGCTGGCGCACGCCATTGCGTGTAAGCGGGAGGTTGGGTATAGGTTTGTGCGTGATAGACAGAAAAATGGGGATCTGGCGGTGGGTAGTAGTATTGTGGTGGGCTATATGGAGTGTGAGGGTATGTTTGGGATAGGGTCGAGGCTGGTTGTAGAATGGTGGAAGGTTCTTGGATCCACCCCAAGCCGCCAACTCGATCGTTGCAACATCCTCTTTCTTCTTCTTTCCGAGCACACCCCCAGTACCGTTTTGAATGGCCTGAGTGGTTTCTTTGATTGCTAAATAACTCATAATCTTATTGGACTTGAGTCCCTCCTCAACCATACCTCCCATTTTCACAACTTCATTAAAGGACTTGCCCACTACAGACACCAAATAACCAAAATAAGTGGGCTCCAAAGCCTGCAAGAAATAATCAACCATCTCGCTTTCTTTCATCGGGGGGTCAACCTTCGCTGCTTGCTCTCTCTAACGTAACCCATATTCTCGGAAACTCTCACTGGGCTTCTTCTCAATCTTCATCAATGACAGACGATCTGGGATGATTTCGAGATTATACTGAAAATGACAGGCGAAGGCTTGGGCCAAATCGTCCTATGTGTACCACCTGCTATGATCTTGTCTGGTGTACCATTCTAGCACCGACCCACTCAAACTTTGGCTGAAATATGCCATTAGTAATTCGTCTCTTCCACCTGCTCCTCTCATCTTGCTACAGAATCCTCTTAAGTGTGCTACCGGGTCACCATGCCCATCGCACAGATCAAACTTGGGCATTTTGAATCCTGCTGGCAACTGAACATCTGGGAACAGAAACAAATCCTTATAGGCCACACTCACTTGGCCTCCCAACCCCTTCATATCTCGGAACGATTGCTCTAAGCTTTTGACCTTTCTGATCATCTCTTCATGCTCGGGATTTTTGGGCGGTTTCTCGGTCTCTGCCGGGATATCAAGATGAGGAGTGTAAGGATATGGTTTTGGAACTTTGAAGGTGGGTTCAGGGGGATAGTACTGGTTGTCATGAGTTTGAAATAGGGGTTTACTGGAAGATCTGTGTAATGTAGCAGGTGGGGGTGCCACAAAAACAGGTGTAATTGGTGGGGGAGGGTATATGACTTGTTTGGGTGGTGGAGGTTAAGAAGTATGGGAAGTGGTGCCTTGACATTCTTGGTAGAGGGGGAAGGCTGGAGATGAGTTCACAGTGGGAGGCTCCGGAGGTTGGGCTGATGGTGGGATATAAGCAGGATTGGCGGGATAAACCGGTGGTGGATGCCCTTTTGCCCAAACTTGGTACATTTCAGCCATCTACTGTTTCAGCTTATACATTTATTCCCTCATTGCATTAACGTCCATTTCTTCCATCTCTTTCGATGGATCGACAATACTGGTTTCTGGTTCCTGGTCAACCATATTCAGCCTGTCTTTCGATCGGGTGTTGTAGGAGTGAGTTGCCAGAATGCTAGTCAATTAACCACCTGCCTGGACTTAATACATCAAAAAAACAACCTTGTTAGCGATTAGGCTTTAACAGATTGGCAACCGCACATTGGGCATGAATGCACCTAAACAGTTAACCGTCTCTATTATGTATTTGATCGGTTTGCATGAGTCATCACGACCTTTTCTTTTTTTTTAATTGCAAACATCCCCTTTTCCTTTCTTTTCTTTCCTTTCCTTTCATTCTGGCCTCTGTTCTCTCTTTGTTTTTACTCTCTCTTATTTTCTCTTTTTCTTTCTTGTTTTTCCGCTCTTTCCTTTTCTTTACTCTCTTTTTTTTCCTCTTATTTTCTTTCCCTCTTTTCCTCTTTTTTTTTTGGTTGCGGTCGAATCCTATAGAGATTGCCTAGGTATCATGACCCCGCATGAATCAGACCAAACGTAGTTCTTATGGATAAGTGTAAAAATAAAGTAAAAACATTTGGGATCTTCAATTTTCATATAAAAACGCTATTACAAAGACTGAAACTAACAGACTCGAAATAAACTAATAGACTCGAGGTACAGACTCAAAAACAAACAACTCGCATGCTCTGATAATAGAAATACAGACTCCAAAACAACTGGCAGACTTTAACGGAAAGAAAACACAAACTCAAAAAATCACGAATACATCAATGCCTCTATTGTCCCTGGGACCCGCGGGGCGTCATTCGGCCTTGCTGCGGGCCGACTTGCTAAATCCTCCTGAAGGTGGTAGAGATCTTCCATTACCTGGCGAACAAAAGTCATCACAGTGGCGAAGAATGTAGATCTCGTCATATCCTCATAGCTACTGCACTTCATTGCGATATAGTTGGCAACCCTTTTGACTCGCTCTCTTATGACGCCCTTCTCTTGCAACAAACGCCCAATTGGTTCGATTCTGGCTTGTAAAGTTCATTCGACTACCTGGTTCTGCTCTTGGAGTTGTTGCAAGTCCCTTTCTAGCCGTGCAATTAAGGTGTAACAATGTTCTCTTTCAGCCTTAAAATTTTTGGCTTGTTTAGCCATTTCACCCTCGAGGTTGCCGATTGCCTTTTCCCAACCTGTGACCCCTCTTTCATATCTTTCTTTCATCTGTAGAATGAAAGTTGCACGCCCTTCGGCACATTTGGCCAACCTTGCCCGTGCTTTTGCTAGTTCAGACTCAGCTTTCTGCAGGCCATCTTCGTAGTCACGTACCTTTTGAGTGAGGTTGTAAATGAGCCTCTTATCTTTCCTGCTTCGGCCTGGGTTCTCGGCTTCAATTTTCAACTGTCGAACCTGAGCTTTGAGGGCCTTGTTTTCTCGCACCAATCTTCTCCTTTCACCTTCGGCCTCTTATGCCTACAAATCATTGTTGAAGGTGACATTTCTCAATTCTTCTCGCAGACCGTGGATAATGGCCTTATATTCCTTCTCTTTCTCCCCCCAAGCTAACCTCTGTTGAATTTTATCATCAAAGGCTTGAACATGAGGCCTTTTAGTGGGCCTCTCGGGCTTTGGCTCATTGTTTACATAAGACATTTCCTCAAACCAAGAAGCATAATTTGGATCTACTTCCCCCTTGGCGACGTCTGGTAACTGGGTGCCATTTTTGAGATACCGGTAGCTATTCCAATCCTGCTGAACTACAACCTCAGGCAATGCGGCTTCTGGATGCAACTCTATGACCTGGATGCTTAGATCTTCATCTTCAGGCACAATCTGATACCTCCCCAATTGCCTCAAGACCCTCTGCGGTGCATATGGCTGAATACTCCTTACGCCCATTATCCTTAGGTATCCTTTAGTAGCAGTCATATAGATGGCTTCTGTCCTCGGGAGCCATCCTATAGTCCACTCAACCTGACCTGCGTCAAGAGCTTTCAAATGAGAAACCCATGCTTCAAATCCTTTTGGTGTGTTGTAATCTTTTATCCTCTCCTCGTAACTAATGATGAAGTTGTTTGGGCTCGAACCGTAACTCATGAATTTGGGATTATGGCGAAAATGCTGGATCAACCACATTTGCAGAATGATACTGCAACCCTAAAAAAACTGAGCCCCTGCTTTGCATACAGTCAATGCGCGATAGATATCTGCTAGCACCAACGGGGCAAGTGTATGATCTTCCTTGGTAGTGAGGATTTGTGCAACTCTAGACATACGAATATCCATTGTTCCTTTCTCATTTGGAAAAACCACGATCCCCAAGAATGCCACAATAAATGTGAACCGACGATGAATTTGCCAAAGGCCCTTGTTTTGTTTGTTGCTCATGCCCTTTTCATGCATTTCAAAACCAGAGGAATGCCCGAACCTGAAGTATAAGAAAATGGAAAGCACAACACCCATTGCTCACACGTTCCTTATTTGTCTGTTTACTAATATTCAAGAGGTCAAAGAACTTGTGCAGCGATGGAGCCCTTGGAAATATGAGTTGTTGCTTCCTTAAGTCCCGTCCGAATTCAATGTATCCGGCTATCTCCTCCAAAGTAGGGGTGATCTCAAAATCTAAGAAACGAAAGACATTGTGGACAGGATCCCAGAACGTTACCAAAGCTTTGATCAGATCTTTCCGTGGTTTGATTTCAAAGATGTTTATAAGAGCACCCAAGTGCTTTTTCACCCATTTCTGACCATCTTCGTCTAGATCATTCCACCATATATGCAAGTGTAGCCGAGCCTGTTCCTTGACTCGAGTTGACCCTTTTGTAAACATTTTGTTGAAGAAGAAAAGAAAAATAACAAATAAAAGAAGAAAAGAACCATAATCTCTTCCCCTGTATGCCAACTTTAGCCAAATGGCTGTTTTCGCAAATGCGACCCCTTCCTAATTTCACGCGAATTTTGAGGCCGGGGGAATTATTTTATGGCACCTCACAATCTTGTCCATTCTTTTACGAAAATAGCCTTTCGACAACTGAAAAATACTCTGAGGCTACCTCGACAAGAACGGTTTAAGACATAGCCGAAGCTGGATCAGCTTATTTTGACCAAAACCAAGATTGCATTCATTCGACCACCGACTCTCTTTTCTTGTTTTTCTTTTCTCTTATTTTCAAAAATAAGGCCGAACCTTATGTAGGTTGCCTACGTATCCCACATCCGGTGAGAATTAGACCTACATAGTTCGGTCAGTTTTGACACACTTGAAAGAACACAGTGTTTGACTTTTTTTTTTTTAACTATTTTTCTATTTTTTTGAAAAAATTTTGGGCAGAGTTTCAGGACACTTTTCAAATACCGAGATGTTTAGAACCAGGTTTTATTTAATTCCCTATATCACACTTGGTTTTCCTCTCTTTTTTCGGTTAGCATGCAAGCCAAAACAAATAAATGTTCACATAGCACATATGATGCATCGGGATGGTTTGTTATTTCGGCCACACCTGTCCTAGACGGACCCAACCCCTGTGTTGAGTCCCCTAAGTCAAATTCACATGATGCAAACAAACGTTCCTACTAGGGATCCGGCATGGGGCTGTGTTTTTCTAGGTTTAAATCTTGGGGTTTTGGTCTAGACTTGGGGTACCCGAGCGGACAACTGGGGCCGAGGAGGGGGCGACGTACAGGGAGCACTAAAGTCTAGATGGCCTTGTCGTTTGCCCAGCCTCGTTCTACTTGGTATAATTTCTACAAAAAAGTGGGCTACGTGAACATATGCACCATTTTCAGAAGACTCAGATGGGTGGCGTAAGAAGACAGTTATATACAATCTAGATAGTATTAAAGCGGTAAACATATAACATTTAGCACAAAAAGTTCACAGAATGAAGTAATATCAACAATAAATAGAACCAAGCATAATCATATTAACAAGCTCGAATTCTTGAACCCTGAACTAGAGATTCTAGGTTCGTTTCCCCAGCGGAGTCGCCAGAGCTGTCACACCTCATTTTTACCTACACCCCGTAAAGGGCCATAGTATAAGGGAGTTTTTCCAATTAAAGGAAAATCGAAATGGGATTTATTTATTTAAAGATTCAGAGTCGCCACTTGAAAGATTTATGGTGTCCCAAGTCACCGGTTTAATCCCGAATCGAGGAAAAGTTTGACTCTGTTTAACAGTCCGCGAACCAGAAATCCGGGTAAGGAATTCTGTTAACCCGGGAGAAGGTATTAGTCATTCCTGAGTCCCGTGGTTCTAGCATGGTTGCCTTGATCATACTTGGCTTATTAAATTTATCTAATTACTGACTTTAGATCTTATGTGCATTTATCTATTAACCGCTTTAAATCACTTGATTATTCGTAGTTAAAGAATTGGGTTACGCGTACATATACTCTTTTCCTTTGCCACGTCAAAAATCACGTCACGCAAATGTGTCCATAATTAATAACGCTTTGTTCATTAAGAAAGTTCAGCCGAAGTTACGTGAATGTATACTCTGATTTATTTTTAAAGAAATCGTAACCGTGTCACGCGGACGTGTCCACAATCACGATGATATTTTAAACGGCCCTAAAGGTTTCTCTATGAATATTTATTATTTTACCTCTACATTATGAAATTAACACAAGAGCCATTTGTTACTAAGTGTCTAACTATGGCTTGCCTCAAATCTATTTGGCGGAATCCAGTTAATTAAGCACTAATGGAATTTGAACCCTTAACTATAAGTCTGTCACCAAAATAACACTCATTCAATTAATAAGAGAGCCCAAATAAGACAGGCCCAATTACTTAAGTGGCGCATCCGTTCAGGATTAAAGAGGAACAAATGGGCTTTAATCATGGGCCCACAAAAACTGTGAATACAAGCCATCCCCCTTTTCTCTCAACATGGGTTAGAAATCCAAACCACAAGGCAAAGTAGAATTTTTTTTAGAACAAACTGACGCAAGGCCAATCAAGACCCAAGATCCTGGACATCAGACCATCATATTCAAACAAATCAGCCCTTCAGCTAATTCAACAAAAACAATTACGTGAGATTCTACACCTGATTAAACCATTTCAATAACAAATTACACCTTATGAGACTGCTAAATAAGTGAATCTGAACTTGAACAATTGACTCATATTTAACATGTTTACAGATCATCAAGGTAATTCTATATACGTCTTAGACCCTGAAGTGACGAGCCGAAACATTTTCTTGTCCAATACACTATAAAACTGAATACAAAACATTTTTTTTGATGTTTAAGTACATCAAGCTTGCCGTGACAGTTCAAATAAATTACGCAGCAAAAGAAGCTTTCATACAGTCTACATTCCTCGATTTGCATGATAGATGGTAAAGCACAACTACTGATTCGACTAAACAAATTGTTCATCAAGCTTCTATGATAGTCCAGGATCATATTCAGGGATAGGAGTTCAACATGCCCAAAACCGACATTTAGCTATGAGATATTTGATAGAAAATGGAGTCACCCACCAATTACAAACAAATTCAGCTCTTAGAAGGATACTATCAGCAACCAACAGAATACAATGCACTATATGATTCCAAAATAAGGCAATTAAAACAAAATAAAGCTAAATCTATGAGCAAACAATGGTGACATTATGCTCAAATTTCCAGATTTTCATTTCATCTTTGAATCAGGCTTTACATTAGATAGAACTCAGAGATCATGTACCTGGGAATAAAGGGAAATCAAAAAGGATTAAAGATCAGTAGGTAGCAGCAACAGAACAAAATCCCAAACTCAACAGCAGTAGTAAGCTCAAAAATGACCAATAAAACCAGCCTTAGACCCAACTTTAAATCAGCAGAAATAACCACTGATACCCAGCAATAAAAAAAAGCCAAAATTTGAACCAAACTTTTTAAAACCAACCAAGTTCAAACCATTTTAGCCCTCGATTGTTCAGAGATAATTTTAGAAGTTAGAGCCTCAAGAATTACAGAAAAACTTTCAATGGAATAGTGATTTTTGTTTTTTCCAGTCGTTCTGATTTCTCCTGTATTTTTAGCCTTTTTGGTCTCTCTAAGGTGTAAAAAAAATGTCTTGAATGATAAGAAGGCTTCCTTTTAAAGGCTGAGGGTCTGGTGTGTGCCTTCCAAGGCAAGGCAGTCAGATTTTTCCCAAAATACCCTCATAGGGCATCTTTTAAAACTGATTTTTGGACAACTGTCCATTTCCTTCAGATATTTTCAATTTACAGCCTGTTTTACCTAACCATTTTGGGAAGTTGTCCATTTAGGAAGCTTCCCATCAGTTATTAAAGATTCTTCAAGTTGAAACAATCTCCAAAATTACCTCCTAAAGTTCCCCATTATTCACTTACCCCCCTTAAATTCTGAATGCTCACAATTACAATAACAGTAAACAAACGGGCTGACACTTTCAAACAAATTGAAATTCAAAACAACTATTGAAATTATCAGAAAACTAGCCTGAATATCCTTCACACATAAACGTGAATTCAGAAAATGTTCTTGAAACAAGAATTAATGAAAACGATGAATTATACTTGACTAATCTCAATGCTTCAGTTCAAAAATTAATTCACAAATGTGAAATGAAACCTAGCGGAAAGAAGAAAATCTCATGAATTGAAACCAAATTAAACTCAAACCTTACGAAGCTGATTGTCATTGACAATTACGCAAACAAGCTAACTAACAAACTTACAACCAGAACATAATGTAATTAAGCAAGAAACAAAAATTCTGAAAGACGAAAACTGGAAAAACAAACAACCAAGCAAACAAATAGAAGAGATCAAAAGGAAACCAATCGACGCAAAAGGAAATTCTCCCAAACCTGCTTCGGCAAGAACAACATGAACACGAACAACCTTGGAGAAGAAAGTGAACCTTTGATGGTCATTAATCGGTTGTCCTTAACAAAAGACAAATGATTAATGACGGTTTTGGGTTCACTTGACCTTGCTAAGCTAGAAAGGAACCCAGGGAAAGACTTGGCTATCCGGACCTCTGCTCTATCACTGATGGACCATTTTGAAATGAAACAAACACGTATTTGAGGCAGGAAGGAGATGAGGGGTTGCATGGTGTGATTTTGGGTGGATCTGGGAATTTTGAGGGTTTCAAGCGCTAACCTCAGATCTGAGATTCGAGGCGATGGAGGGGGATTTGAGAGGAACTGTTTGGAGATTTGGGATGGTGAGGTGGAAGGGAGTTCATGGTGTTAATTCGGTGGCGATTGGACGTCGGCGCCGCCACCGGACGGTGGGGAATTCTGGGGCGACTACTAGGGTTTGGGGGCAGGTTTCTGAAGTCGGGGGTGTTGGGATGATGAACTTAGGGGGGTGTGTGCGTTCGGACATATATATACTCCCCAGGCTTTGGTTCTGAGCCGTTCGATCAAGTGGAGATCAACGGCTCATATTGACATTGATCAAAACAGCGTTGTTTCGTTTGAAGGGGAATCCAGACCGGGTCAAGCGGGTTTGGGCTGGAATTGTACAGGTCTGAGGGGGTCAATTGGGCTGAAGGAGACTTAATTAAATGGCCCAAATCCGAATTTCCCTTTGTTTTTGAATCTTTTCTCTTTTTTCAATTTCCAAATTTCTTTTCTTTTCAAAATTAGACATAAAACCTAAATTAATTATTAAACCTAATATTATCCTATCAAATTAAACAAATTAAACTCTAAAAATAATTACGATACCAAGATAAAGAAAACTACCAAAATCCGAAATTAAAAAGTGCAAAATCAACTATATATTTTTTTTCCATTTTTATAAAACAGCGAATTTGTTAATTAACCCTAAAATGTGGAATTAAATCCTAAATGTGAATGCAACATATTTTTGTATTTTTTATTAATGAAATAAAATAAATATGCACAGACAAATGCAAACATTTAACAGAAAATGCCACAGAATCCACAAAACTGTAAATAATGAAAGAAATTATTTTGTCTTGAATTTATTGGAGTAATTCATGTAGGGCAGAAATCACATGCTCACAGGTATTATTCTGGTTTGTGATAGAGATGCTTCGGTGCTATTTGATCCAGGGTGTACGTACTCGTATGTGTCGTCTTATTTTGCACCGTATTTGATCATGCCTAGTGATTCATTGAGTGATCCTATTTATGTGTCTACACCGGTGGGTGATTCTATTGTGGTTTATTGAGTCCATCGTTCTTGTATTTTGGTGAACGGGGGTCTTGAGACTCGTGTAGATTTGTTGCTTTTAGACATGGTTGATTTCAATGTTATATTGGGGATGGACTGGTTATTACCTTACCACGCTATCTTGGATTGCCACGCTAAGACTGTGACCTTAGATTTACCGGGTATACCTCGTTTAGAGTGGAGAGGGACTCCTGGTCATTCTACCCGCAGTGTTATCTCGTATGTGAAGGCTCGGCGTATGGTCAAGAATGGGTGTTTGGCTTATTTGGCGTATGTTCGTGATTCTAGTGCTGAGGTTCCCTCTATTGATTTTATGCTTGTTGTTCGCGAGTTTCCTGAGGTATTCCCTTCAGACCTGTCGGGGATGCTACCCGACAGGGATATTGACTTTTGCATTGATTTGGCTCCGGGTATTCAGCCCATTTCTATCCCGCCGTATCGTATGGCCCCGCCAGAGTTGAAAGAGTTGAAGGAGTAGTAGCAAGACTTGCTTGAGAAGGGTTTCATTAGACCTAGTATTTCAATGTGGGGTGCGCCGGTGTTGTTTGTTAAGAAAAGAGATGGGTCAATGAGAATGTGTATCGATTACCGGTAGTTGAAGAAGGTTACAATCAAGAATAAATATCCATTGCCGAGGATTGATGATTTATTCAATCAGCTTCAAGGTGCCAAGGTATTTTCAAAGATAGACTTGAGATCTGGCTACCATCAATTGAGGATTAGGGCCTCCGATGTCCCTAAGGCAGCTTTCCGCACTCGGTACGGGCATTATGAGTTCTTGGTTATGTCGTTCGGGTTGACAAATGCCCCAGTAGCCTTTATGGATTTGATGAACCGAGTGTTCAGGCCTTATTTGGACTCGTTCATGATCATCTTCATTGATGATATTTTGATATATTCCTGTAGCCGGGAGGCGCACGAGCAACATCTCAAAGTGATTCTTCAGACTCTAAAGGATAGTCAGTTATATGCTAAGTTCTCAAAGTGTGAGTTCTGGTTGAGTTCAGTTGCATTCCTGGGTCATGTTGTGTCAGTAGAGGGTATTCAAGTTGACCCGAAGAAGATTGAGGCAGTCAAGAACTGGCCTAGACCAACATCAGCTACAGAGATTCGAAGTTTCTTGGGATTGGCAGGCTACTATCGTCGGTTCGTGGAGGGGTTTTCATCTATTGCAGCCCCGATGACCAAGTTGACCCAGAAATGGGGCCTAGTTCAGATGGTCGGACGAGTGTGAGGCGAGATTTCAGAAGCTCAAGACAGCTCTGACCACGACACCGGTGTTAGTTTTGCCCATAGGTTCAGGGCATTACACAATCTATTGTGATGCTGCCCGTATTGGGCTTGGTGCAGTGTTGATGCAGGATGGTAAGGTCATTGCCTATGCTTCGAGGTAGTTGAAGATTCATGAGAAGAACTATCTGGTGCATGATTTGGATTTGGCGGCCATTGTTCAAGCATTGAAGATTTGGATGCACTATCTGTATGGCGTGGCGTGTGAGGTGTTCACGGATCATAAGAGTCTTCAGTATTTGTTCAAGCAAAAGGAGTTGAATTTGAGGCAGAGGAGGTAGTTGGAGTTGTTGAAAGATTATGACATTACTATCTTATATCACCTGGGAAAGGCCAATGTGGTGGCCGATGCCTTGAGTAGGAAGTCAGCCAGTATGGGTAGTCTTGCATATATTCCGGTCGGTGAGAGACCGCTTGCCTTGGATGTTCAGGCTATGGACAATCGGTTTGTGTGGTTGGATATTTCTGAGCCTAGTCTTGTATTAGCTTGCATGGTCGCTCGTTCTTCTTTATTGGAGCGTATCCGTGATCGGTAGTATGATGATCCTCATTTGTATGTCCTTAGAGACACGATGTAGCGTGGAAGTGCCAAGCAGGTTACCTTAGGTGATGATGGGGTTTTGAGATGGCAGGGTCGGGTTTGTGTGCCTAATGTGGATAGGCTTCGAGAGTTGACTTTGGAGGAGACCCATAGCTCCAGGTACTCTATTCACCCGGGCACCGTGAAGATGTAACAGGATTTGCGACAGAATTATTGGTGGTGTAGAATGAAGAAGGATATTGTTGCATACGTGGCTCGGTATTTGAATTATTAGCAGGTTAAGTATGAGCATCAGAGGCCTGGTGTATTGTTTCAGAAGATTGAGCTTCCCGAGTGGAAGTGGGAGCGGATCACTATGGATTTTGTTGTTGGGCTCCCGCAGACTCGGAGGAAGTTTGACGCAGTATGGGTCATTATTGATAGGCTGATCAAGTCAACGCATTTTATTCCTGTGGCAGTCTCATATTCATCCGAGAGGTTAGCTGAGATCTATATTTGGGAGATTGTTCGTCTTCATGGTGTGCCTGTGTCTATAATTTTGGACCGAGGTTCGCAGTTTACCTCATGTTTCTGGAGAGCAGTTCAGCGAGAGATGGGCACTCAAGTGGAGTTGAGTACAGCATTTCATCCCCAGACGGACGGCCAATCCGAGCGGACTATTCAGATTCTGGAGGATATGCTTCGAGCTTGTGTCATTGATTTTGGAGGCTTGTGGGATCAGTTTTTTCCTTTAGCAGAGTTTGCCTACAATAACAGCTACCAGTAAAGCATCCAGATGGCCCCTTATAAGGCTTTGTATGGTAGGTGATGTCGATCTCCGGTTGGATGGTTTGAGTCGGGGGAGGCTCGGTTGTTGGGTACGGATCTGGTTCAGGAGGCCTTGGACAAGGTCATAATCATTTAGGATAGGCTTCGTACAGCTCAGTCCAGGCAAAAGAGTTATGCAAACCGCAAAGTTTGAGATGTGGCTTTCATGGTCGGTGAGCGGGTATTGCTCCGAGTGTCGCCTATGAAGGGCGTGATGAGATTCGGGAAGAAGGGAAATCTTAGCCCTAGGTTCATTTGCCCGTTGAGATTCTTGATCGAGTGGACAAGGTTCTTCAGTTGAGATCCAAGAGTTTCCTTTCTGTTCGTGTTCAGTGGAGAGGTCAGCCTCATGAGGCATCGACCTGGTAGTTTGAGTCCGACATGCGGAGCCGTTATCCTCACTTATTCCCCGACTCAGGTACTTCCTTCTTCTGTCCGTTTGAGGACGAACGGTTGATTTAGAGGTGGAGAATGTGACGACCCAAAGGGTCATCACATGTTTTCTTGTCCATTCAGTGCTTCCGAGGCCTTGAAAACCTCATTTAGAGTCGCCTCAATTTGCGTGCGCTATCTGGGCACGTAGCCGGAAAGCTTAAATATGAAATTCTGTGAAAAATGCTAAGTTTTTAGTTTAAAATGAATATATTTGACTTCGGTCAACATTTTGGGTAAATGGACTCGGGCCCATAGCTTGACGATCCCGGAGGGTCCGTAGGAAAATATGGGACTCGGGCATATGCCCGGAATTGAATTCTGAGGTCCCGAGCCCGAGAAATGAATTTTTAAAGGAAATTGTTTTTCTGAAATTGTTAAGGAAAATAGAAATGAAATTTGATTAGAATGTGTTGGTATCGGACCCGAATTTTGGTTCCGGCACCCGGTATAGGTCTTATATATGATTTAAGATGTTTCTGTAAAGTTTGGTTAAAATCGAACGTCATGTAACGTGTTTCGGACTTGAAATCCTATATTTGAAACTTGATGAAGTATTTGAAAAAATTCTTGATTTTGAGGTTTGATTCATTGTTTTTAAGGTTATTTAGGCGCTTTGATCGCACTGATAGGTTCGTATGATGATGTTGAGTTAGTGCATGTGTTTGGTTAGGAGCCCCGAGGGCTCGGGAGTGTTTCGGAGTGGTTTTAGACTTATGATAGTTGCAGGTTTCCAGTTCTGGTATGGTCTTCTTCACGTTCGAGGGAGAACCCTCGCGAACGCGATGAGTTAATTTGCTGAAGGTAATTCCCTTCTACGCGAACGCGTAGACCAGGTCACGAACGTGAGGCAGCAGGGGGATAGACCTTCGCGAACACGTTCCTGGCTATGCGAATGCGAAGGCCAAATGCCTGCGCAGGGGGAATGGGTAGAACACCTTATGCGAACGGGACCCCAAGGACGCGAACACGAGGGCTAGAGGAGCTACAACTTCGCGAACGCGAGCCCATATCCACGAACGCGAAGGCCAAAAATCCTGATCCATCGCGAACGCGAGATGTCTATCGCGGACGCATAGAGTCATTTTGCCGAGTTATTTTAAAGTTCCAAAACAGAACCACAAATGGGATTTCATAACATTTCCATAAACCCTTTCTTCTCCAAAGCTCCTAGGCGATTTATGAAGCATTTCTTCACCAAAGTTTCTTGGGTAAGCATTGTTTAACCCGTTTTCTTCATTTTCCATCAACATCTATTGAAATTCTGGGCCTAAAACATGTAATTAAGGGTAGAAATTAGGGAATTGTGTAGAGCTAGGGCTTTTTGATTTTTCTTGATTTAGACCTTGTTTTGGGGTCGCATTTGAATACAAAATATATATTCGGGCTCGTGGGCGAATGAGTGATCGGGTTTTGGTCCGAACCTCGTGTTTTGACCAAGCAGGCCCGGGGTCGATTTTTGGGATTTTGGGAAGAATGATTGGAAAGTTATAATTGAACATTGGAATTGGATTACTTAGCACTTATTGATGATATTGAGTCAATTATGTATATATTCAATCGATTTGGAGCCAAATTCCAGAGGAAACGCGGTGTTCGAGACTTGAATTGGCCGTGGAAGTTTGAGATAAGTGTTCGGTCTAACCTCAGCTTGAGGGATTAGGAGTTGAGTCCTATTTGCTACTTGCTTCTTGTTGGGTGCGACGTATAGGCATGGTGACGGGTATCTATACGTTGTTGTCGAGCATGACCATGAGTCTTAAATTTGAACTTTGTTGTGCTCTTAGATGGCACTTCGGATGCTTTAATTAATGATCTCCTATATTGAGTAAAGATTGATTTTATCCTTGTAGATCTTAGTTATGATTGAGTATTGTCATTAATTGAGTTGAGAATAAAATGAGTTAGGATTTGGTTATACCTGATTCTCCCTTGCCGGGATGACTATTTCGATATTGTTGTTCCCTTGCCGGGAAGTTATTATATTTTTATTGTTCCCTTGCCGGGATTTCTTGTAATTTTGTGATGACTTGTAAATGGGAGCGGGTGGTACGCCTACCACAAGATATACTAAAATTGGAGTGGGTGGTATGCCTACCATAAGATATAATGAAATGGGAGCGGGTGGTATGCCTACCACAAGATATGATGAAATGGGAGCGGATGGTACGCCTACCACAAGATCAATGAAATGGGAGCGGGTGGTACGCCTACCAAGATATAATGAAATGGGAGTGGGTGGTATGCCTACCACGAGATATAATGAAATGGGAGTGGGTGGTACGCCTACCACAAGATATAATGAAATGTGAGCAAATGGTACGCCTACCACAAGATATGAGAAATTGGATCGGGTTGCACGCCTGCAACAAGCTGAAACTGAAAGTGAAAGTTGCCTTATTTCTTTTATCCGTGTTAGAAGTTAAGTTGTAGTTTCCTTATTGTTCTTTGATATTCTGTTTTATCTTCTACCACCGAAGCATGTTCCCCTTCCCCAGCTTTGATTGATTATTATCTGTTTAATTTTTCCTCCATATATTATATAACTGCACAGGTTTATCTGGAGTCTGGTCCTAGCCTCGTCACTACCTCGCCGGGGTTTGTCCAGACACTTACCAACACATGGGGTCGGTTGTGCTGATACTACACTCTGCACTCTGTGCAGATACTGGAGTAGCTTTTGATCAGCAATAGTAGCTCGGGAGCCAACCTTCAGTCCACCGAGACACCAAGGTAGCCTTGCAGGCGTCCGCAGGCCCGGCGTCTCCTCTATCTTATTTCATATTCTGTTATCTCATGTATTCGAGACAAATAGTGCTATATTTCTTTCAAACGGTTGTATTTAGTACTCTTAGTAGTACGTGGATGTTGTGACACCAGGTTCTAGTTAGAGGCACGTGATGGTCTTTGAGACATTTTCATTTTCTATTTATTTAAGACTTCCGCTATATTTCATATTCCGCTGTTATCTAACGGTTATTTCCTTGTTATTATAATTGGTAAGAAGTTTAAAAATAAAAGGAGTTAATGATTTCTAATTTCATGGCTTGCCTAGCTTCTACGAATAGGCACCATCACGACTCCCGAGGGTGGAAAATCTGGGTCGTGACACCACGCCGTGTGGATTGTGTTGTTATGGCTGTGACCATGCCGGGCGGATATGTTGTTATGCCTGTGACCACGCCGGGCAGATTGTGTCATTATTCATGTGATCACTCCAGGCAAACTGTGTTGTTATGCCAGTGACCACGTCGGGCGGGCTATGATATTGAGTCAGTGATCACACCAGGTTGGTAGCACGTGAATTGGTTGTGCTTTTGTGTGGATATGGATCCATCCCCCCAGGATCACCCTCTCATGTTTCTCTCTTGACGGTTTACATGCGGTTATTGAGAATACTAATCAGTGGTTTGGAACGGATATGGAAATTTGAGGAAATCTGGCCAGTGTTTGTTGGATTTTGCATTTCATCTTTACTTGAAATTTCCTTGATCATTTATCTGATTTAACTACACATCACCCCTATCAGCAATGATATTGTCTAAGTAGAGTATTTGAGAGACTGTACACGTACACACACAGACGTTGTTCTCACTAAACTTGATAAGTTGATTTCAATATTGTTGTGTACCAGAATTAAATATGAAAGTACATAGGTGATAGCTAGTTTCATTAATAATTTATGCTCCTCTTACCTTGCCGTGTTTACTTACGATACTTATAATTGAGTACATTGAGTTGGTTGTACTCATACTACACTGTCACGACCCAAAATCCAACTAGTCGTGATGACACCTAACCCAACCCGCTAGGTAAGCCAATTAACAATATCCAATTCCAATAACAATTTAATAAGACAATTAAATAAAGAAATATCTTAATCTGAGAGATTCGCTAAGGATTGGTAGTACAAATCATGAGTTTCTAAGAATAGAGTTTACAAAGCTGATATGAAGTAAATACATCACCTCTTTGAAAAGTACATAATCAGAGTTTTATGAATCTGCAGTTATCATGAACAAGAGGCAGTTATAACTGGAACATATGTACGTCTTCAAATCTAGCTCCCATCGAACACAGAACATCAGCAGCTAACATCTGTACGCAAGGTGCACAAGTATAGTAAGAATACAACTGACCTTATGTACTCAATAAGTAACAAACCTAGCATTTGGCTGAAAGTAGTGACATGCTAGAACAAAGGTCGGGTCCAATACCAATAGCCAACAACAGTTCATAACAAAGTAAAGCAAGTAATGAAAGAAGCAACTCAAAGATCAAATGCTCAGTTTCTCGAAAAATAGTTCCACTTGTCAAGTATATTAGTAAAAAACTCAAATCCTTTACCGAAATCATCGAAAATACAATTAAGTTTGAAAATTGTGATTTTCCCAAAAATCCTTTCCACAATAAATAAAATATTTCATTTTTCTTTCCAGATAGCAAGTGTAAAATACCTCTCCATGCCCGTATATCAATATGCGCGAGAACTCATGAATGACGTGATACCGTACAGCATGAGAAAAATACATCTCTATGCATGTATGTCATGTGTGCATGTTAATGCTATGTATCTCATAGATGAATCATGCACTCACACTCTCAAAGTACTCAATCTCACCGTCTCGCACTTTCTACTCATCATGCTCAATCACTTAGTACTGTATATGGCCAATCCAACCCAGGAAAGATCCATCCTAGAATCTATGCATCAACTAACCAACAATCACTCAGTACTGAGTAGGGCTCAATCCAGCCCATGGGGAAGATCTATCCCAGGTATATAAATGCTTCGGACAAAATCCATGTCCAGGGAAAATCCATCCCTCAATATAATCAATTGTGCTCACTGGGGTGTGTACAGACTCTAGAGGTGCTCCTTCAGCCCAAGAGCTATCATAAATCAATATAACCACTGCGACGTGCAGCCTGATCCCATATATGTAATTAATATAACATGATGTGGTATGCAGCCCGATCCCATAATATCACTCATACTCAGACCCTCGGCCTCACTTAGTCATCAATCTCTCCAGTCTCACGGGCTCACAGTGCCATGAAACTAGCCCAAAATGATGATATGATATGCCAATAAATAGTAACAGAGACAGTTTTTATATGCATCTGAATGTGTTACAGTGAGTATATAAAGTAATGAAAGAAGATAACTCAACAGCAAAAATAACCTCAGTGGGTCCCAACAAGATAAGCATGTAGCCTAGAAATGGGTTTTAACATGTATCACAGCTCAATAGCTCAAGTACGTAGAGATTTCATGGTTACAGATAAGATCAGGTAACTATACAGTACCACAGAAATAATGGAGTAACTATTCACACGGTGCACGCCCACATGCCCGTCACCTAGCATGTGCATCACCTCCATGTAATTCGGAGTTTCGTACCCTCAACACTAAGTTTAGAAGTGTTACTTGCCTCGAACAAGCCTATTCCAATACCGAGCAAGCCAAGCTATGCTCCAAAAATGCCTTCTCGCGCGTACCGACCTTCGAAAGGCTTAAAACTAGCCAAAAGCAACTCAAATACATCCAATAATGCTAAAGGAAACAAACCCATCGATAAATGTTCAATCTTTAATCAAAAGCCCAAAAGTCCAACCCTGCCCCGCACCTCGGAACCTAATAAAACTCACAAAATCCGACAACCTATTCAATTACGAGTCCAACCATACTAGTTTCACTCAAATCCGACTCCTAATCGATGTTCAAAACTCGAAAATTCACTCCATGAGACTTTAGGATAAAAACCCCAATTTTCATCTCAATATTGATTAATACAATGATATAGTGATGTATATTAGCCAAATCCATGTTAGAGTCACTTACCCCGATGAATTTCTTGAAAAACTCATGAAAAATCGCCACAAACCGAGCTCCCAAAGTCCAAAATCACCCAATGGAGCTAACAGAACCATCATAACTTCGATCTGAGGTCAAATACTAAAAAGTCAAACTTGGTCAACTCTTCAATTTAAAGCTCCCTAGTCATAATACATCATACGGAGCTACTCATATCCTCAAATCACTGAGTGAACTGTAAATAGTCAAAACGACCGGTCGGGTCATTACATCCTCCTCCACTTAAACATACGTTCATCCTCAAACGTGCCCAGAGTTATTCTGAAAGACATCAATTCGTCGTGTAACCTCACCATGCACATAACTAGGTGTGATTCCACGTCACCTTATCCCATATAGGTCTGATAACATAACATAACTGAAATTTCTTAATTCAACCTAACCCATAAGCCTTAGAATTCAATTTCCAACATCTGGAATTTACTATAAGAGCAGAATCTCGCATCTACACACTGTATAAGTCTGAACAAGATGTATCAAGCTGTAATCATAACCCAACATGTAATCATATGATATACCACAAGACTCAAATACTCATAGCGATAATTTCTAATCACAGTAGTTTCTCAAAACAACTCAATACCGGTAATAAACCTCATATTAAACAAAGCCTCATTCTTAAACCTTCGTACACTGCTGACGATGAAAGAACACGCAGAAGCTCATAACCATTCATCAAATCAACAAGCCGTGGAGCTCCCTCTCATTCAACAAGAACTATAGCCAATTCCTAAGCCGACTTCCGATATTATCCTTCCAAATATACCACAATCAAATCTGATAGCACCCATCCTAGATCCAATGACCTCGTCTTATCAAATACCATATACTCTATAGACATGCAAGATCAATACAATCTAAAGCCACAACCTGTGCAATCCGTGCACCAATAAGCAACATTACAAATGTACTCAACCATGGAAAATGACTCAAATGAGAGAACCGTTCCGCAAGCTCAACAAGTACCACCACAACGCAATGCTTAAAACCCATCACACACCGTAGAATCATAACACACGAATCTAACACAAAGGATCATATCTCCACATAACTCCGCTACAATGCGCTACCCTATCCAATTACTGGTCCATATGAAATACCTCAAGCCACCCTGCTAAAAATCAATAACCACGCGCAATTAGACATCAAGTACCTAAAATGAATTACCATAACCACGGAGAAGAAAATGACACAATGCCACACAAAACCCGAAAAAACATAACCAATACGCCATCAATCATGCAATAAATAATACTCTTCTCACTCAAATTCCGCTATAAGACCCTAATAGAACCGCACCATATGTACATATAACCAATGAATCACAACTCCTCGTAGCATAGAAGAGTAACTCACAGATCATTTCAGAACATGAATAAGCTCAACAACAACCGAATGGCACATCCCTCAACAATAGCAGTATGTAGCTAATAAATCTGACTCGGTGTAGAATATACATCATCATTGGTCCTACCAATGGATCCCAAATAAACTCTGGTCACCCAAAAATAGATCAATAACACTCCGAAGGTCCATAATGACCTAACCATAACACATACCACCCCCTGGCTAGCTTTGGCCATATTTTCACAGTCTAAAATCATGAAACAATTCGCTCCTGAGAACTCCCAGTCTCCAAATCCATAGAACACACGAATTACCATATCTGACCCCGGCTCTACTGCCCGAATGTTTAATATATCTCTCATACACGGTCATCCCACAAGGAATACTTCTCCCATTCTATCGTGCCGCATAGCAAAAATCTAAATATCGACAATAGATCAACCCGATAGCACTACAATACCATTGAAGCATCTGTAAGTCAAAACACAATATGCCTTCTGAAATACGCACCCTTCTCAGAAAATACCAAATAGTAATATCATTCACCTAGTCATTTGAAACCGTCTATGCTTTCTAAGAATTCAGAACCTTCCTTTCAAAACCGAACCGTGAGCATGCACATGCAAATCTCAATCCTATACAACATGCCACACCTATTATGCCATAATGTGAAAAATACAAATATCTCAAAATCGACTCTAAGTCCTAAGTAGAATACATATCCGATCATTCAGAAACCTTCCATTTGATCCCATCCAGTAGAAGATCACAATACTTAACATGCTCCTCATGCCGATAGGAAATATCCATCTCAAACCGTGGTAGAAATCATTGAGAATACTTTGGAATCCATTTGCACGTAATTAAGCCATCAGAACCGAATATCTCTAATTTAACCAAGCCACGCAGGTCACTAAGCCCAAGATTTTTGCCACCAAACACCTGTAGAGACTCACCACGTCGTAAGTACCTAAAGAATCAATCATCCATGCCGAGCCAACCTACTACCAAGCTGTCCTATTTCTCCATGTTCCTTCCGAATTACCTTCAAATTGATAGTCCTCCATGCCATAATACCACGATCCTTAACCAAAACTCACCACACGAGACCCTAGCATAAAATCACACCATCTATGGCCCACAAGCTGCTGAATTCCCTCTTAAGTACCCCAAAGGACCACAATCGAGACACCCACGCTGAAGAGACCTTATGTGAACCTTCCCCTTCACTTTCTTGATACTGAAATATAGAATCCATAATGGTATATAAATGCCACATGTCTCAACAGCATCCAACTTAAAGATCATATTCTAGCCATATACAAATCCGTAAAATTCTCAATTGCTACATTTAAATCTTGAATCCATTAGAACCCTTCTCGAGTGTCTTCCACTCTACTAAATTCTCAATCAAACCGACTAAATAGACCGAACAACCCGTACCCCATTAGCACAACAAAACCCAAGGAGGTAATCCACACTCCTAAACAATCGAGCAAGTTCCTACTCCATGCACACTAAATCCTTCAGGAATAATGACTCAATCATTTTATGATTCCCACATAGCCATAGAGTGTAATACCACTTGCATCCAGAAATTCCCTTACTCGAGTCATCCTCGATCTCAACCTCTGCAAGTCATAACTGATTCATAAGTATACCTCAAACCAAAAACATTACAACACATAACTGTGCAATCAACTCGTCGATACAAGACTCCCTCACTTGGCTCAAAGCCATGGAATAAATATCTGATAACTTACAATAACCATACTCCATTACTGTCATAATACCGTAGTGAAATTCAACTAAATCCTTCATAAGTTCATGTAACACAAATCGTCTAATACTCAAATCATCTACAAATCTCACATTCATCCTCGTGACGGTTAGATCAACTATTACAACCGATCTAAACTCAAGTCATACAAATATAACCCACTGGTAGAAAGAAAACGTCCACACAACATCATAAAAGTCACACACCCCGTAGATTACCTGGCAGGTTAAAATACACCTGCTTAGCCTCATACTGACATCACTTTATACCCTTGCACAACCACAACTACTACACAATCACTTAATCTTCCTGATTCTCAACTCATCAATAAGAATGAGAATCTAATTCATTCCACAATTAAACAACATGCAAGATCCTCCAATACACTCATAACTCAAGACTATACGTTATATCAAGATAGAAATCAAGCACCCAATAGTCCTTTTTACATCTCAAGCAAACTCTTCTCGCCACATTCAAACCATTTGAACACATCTCGCAGTCACATCATATTCATCATATAGCCATCCAGCTACAAATTCTACTAATAGCGACACTACCGGATACATAAATCCAAAACCATGTGCTCACACAATCAAAATCTCCGTGCTCAAGCTACAGTCAAAATCCCGGACTTAAGCCCTCCAGACTGGCCCATCATCAGCACACAGAAATTACGTCTCGCACTTCATCTATGGAATCACAAACCGTCGATGCACAACTGATATCGAGCGCTCACATGCGCATACGAATGCGTGGAAGGAATTCAAAGAGTTACGCTTCAAACTGAATCAATGTCGTACAATAAAGAAAGAAAGATGGGAAATTTACCCTAAATTTTCTGTAGCCTCTCGAAGATAGGTATGGACGTCATTATACCGATCCACAAGACTCTACTAGACACTTGCTCATGGCTTGTAGAACCTATGAACCTAGAGCTCTGATACCAATTTGTCACGACCCAAAATTCAACTAGTCGTGATGACATCTAACCCAACCCGCTAGGTAAGCCAATTGACAATATCCAATTCAAATAACAATTTAATAAGGCAATTAAATAAAGAAACATCTGAATCTGATACATTCCCCAAGAACTACTAGTACAAATCACGATCTTCGAAAAATAGAGTTTACAAAGCTGGTATGAAGTAAATACATCATTTGTTTGAAAAGTACATAAATAAAGTTTTATGAATCTAAGGCTACCATGAACAAGAGGCAGCTACAACTAGAACACAGGTACGTCTTCAAATCCATCTCTCGTCGAACACAGCAGCATCTACAGCCAACATCTGCACGCAAGGTGCAGGAGTATAGTATGAGTACAAACGACCCTATGTACTCAATAAGTAACAAACCTAACCTTAGGTTGAAAGTAGTGACAAACTGGAACAAAGGTCGAGCCCAACACCAATAGCCAATAACAGTTCATAACAACATAAAGCAAGTAATGAAAGAAGCAACTCAGAGATTAAATGCTCAACTTTCTCATAGTTTCCCGAAAAACAATTCCGCTTTTCATGTATATCAGTGAAAAACCCAAATACTTTACCGAAATCATCGAAAATACATGTAAGTTTGAAAATTGTGATTTTTTCCCAAAAATTCTTTCAACAATGAATAAGATGTTTCATTTTTCTTTCCAGATAGCAAGTGTAAAATACATTTCCATGCCAATATATCAATATGTATGGGAAGTCATGAATGAGTACTAAACATAGCGTCAGGTAGTTTTACAACATGAAAGAAATAAAATATGATGATTACATAGAACCTATTACCAATATTGAGTACTAAACTCATTATTGATATCACATACGATCTAATATAACCATGTAGCTTCTTATATCGATGGTTCTTTTTTTGCCGCTTTTTTTTGAGTTCTTTAGCCAATTTGATTTCCTTTTTGCTCCCTCTTGTGATGATTCTTGTTAAGAACCGTAGATAAATTCTTTCCTATTTTGTCCATCTATCATGTTGAATTTAAATCAATATCCAAGGTGATCTATAGTTGACCATTATACGCATCCACCAAATTTTTGCCCAATACCTTCTTCTTGTAACCTTAGACACTGCCATGTTAACAATATCTGTGCATGTATTATCGTGTATTGTCACCTTGAGTCCTATTGAGACCATTGTATCAGTAGACATCTCAGAACTGATGGAGCAATGCATGGCCATCATTCTGGTCGTAAAACTGATCCTATAGTATTGCAAGAGAGTCCTAGTCACAGTTGTCATGGTTGTGCATGCCTCTTTTCCTTATTCAAGGGAATGAGCACATAGTGCTAATACCCCCCAATGAAGTCGTAGTAGGAGGCAATGCATGAGACACCAGAATTCCTTCGATGTTTTTTGTGATTGTGTTGTTGAATTCCTGCCTCTCTTGAATTCCAGACTTGTTCAATGTGTTTCAGTGTTTGGCACCCTTTTGGAGGTCACATTACAATATTGCATTAGAGTGCAGTTCCATGATGTGTAATGTTTTGCCATAGGTGATTGCCAATATTACTTGTCGCTCAGTAACATGTCCAAACAACTGTTCGTTTGTTGCTTGATTATTTCAGTTTTAAGGGATGGTCTCGATGCCTCCAGGCCCTTTTGTTATTCCAAATTTTCACAGTATTAGAAATTACTTCGATGCTCAATGTTGGATCTCGATTGTCCAGGTCTCTCTTTGCTTTGTGTAAAATTGCTAAGCTTATGCCTCCTATTGTTGCTTCATCAAGGGAATGAGCATCAATAGCTAATACCACCCTTAAAAGCTGCAGCAAATAGGAGTGCATAACTATATAAATTTCACCTGCAAAAAAGAAAGCTATGTCAGAGAAAAAGACCTTTAATTCCTCCTCCCGAAGGATGTGGAGTTGGTATTCTGTAGATGTCTGAAATAGGTGCGCATAACGATCGAGACAGGCGTGCATTAAAAAAATACAAAGCAGTGTTGTTCTTTTGTGTGTTTCTAGCTTTTTCTCGAAATCAGGCATTCCCCAGTATGCTGGTGCTACATCCAATATCTTTAGCCATTCAAGTTGTGCTCGATTATTGGAGTGAGTTAGTATTATAACTGAATGAGTCAAAAGTTGTCGCAGCATCAGAAAACTTAACAAATATTGCTCTATTCGCTTATGCACGCATGGTTTAATGTCGACACGCATGGTTTAATGTCGACTGCTGCAAATTTTCATGAAAGAATGTTGCTGCCTAAGATGAGCATCTGAGTACCGAGCTTGGCCTCTACATGTATTCCCACCCTTGAGATCCTTTCAATGGGATGAGCCACCATCTGAACATCCCTCAATAGGCATGTCAAAGATGCCTGATCACAGCCTGCATTTAAGGGAAAAACCAGCATCACAATGTACTCCTTCCAAGATGTTTGTCCATGATGGTCTGAACTTTCCTCTGTAGTTATCCTCCTCCTTTGGATCTTACTCATTAATTCCTTGCAACCTCCACCCTCAAATATGGGCATTGGAGTTTGTCTTGATTGACTATTTTCCTTCCCTTTGAATCCAGCTGCCAAAAGACATGGCATTCAATTTCTCCTATATCGATAGCATAGTTGGCAAGGTAGTCCGCTAGTTTGTTTCTTTCCCTGTAGATGTGTGACACCCTATAATTACCCCTGCCCATTAGTTGCCAAATTTCCTCCATATATTTGACAATACACTAAGGAGGTTTCCACAGTTGTTCAACAAATTTCTTTATCGACATGGAATCAGTTTGCAGCCAAACATTATTGTAATTGTGCTCATTGCATATACTTAAGGCCTCTAGAAATGCAAGTGCTTGAGCTTCAGTATTGGTTGCCTCATTAATCTCCTTTCCAAGAGCATAAATAACATCACCTTCCTGATTCCTCACACAAACTCCAATTGAACTCCTTCCCGGATTCCCCCTCGAAGCACCATCAGTGTTGACTTTAACCCATCCCTCACTAGGCATCTCCTAGATTACTTTTTCATATGTTAGCCTTGGGGTATAGTTTTCTAGCATCTGTAATAACTCATGCCATTTATGAGGGACATTAGTAATACCAGGCTTCCTAACTCGAACAAGAGCTTGAAGAGATGAAGAAACCTGGTAGATTACCCTACTGATTGTGACTGCCTCCCCATATTTGTAACCATTTCTTCTTTTCCACAATTCCCAGACTATGCAAGAGGGTAGTGATTGCATGATAGGCTTTATTCTAGGAATCACACTAGCAGTCCAACACTTTATGATCGCCTGATGCATTGATAATCCTTCTATTCGTATTCAAACTATGGTAAGGAAGTATTTCCATACTAACTTTGCAGCATTAGAGGTGAAGAATAAATGTGTCAATGACTCTTCCTATGGTTCAGTGCAGCACCAACACCTTGAGGGCATACAATATCCCAACCTTTTCAAAAATCATCAAAGGGTAACTTATCCTTCCACACTTTCCACATAAAAAAAGGAAATCTTGAATGGCAGTCCTTTCACCCACATCATTTTATAAGCCAGACGTGGGTCATTCCTCCTCCTCAAATAGTCCCAAGTAGACTTGACACTAAAATTCCCTCGTCATTGTAGCATCCAGTAAGGTATGTCCAACTCATTTTCCATCACTGGTGGATTAATCCTTTCTAGAATATGCATAGCAAATTCCATAGGTAAAGCTTCTTGAATCTTCTCCACATTCCACATGCCATCCTCTACTACATCATTCACATTGCGAATAGATTCATCAGTCCTAAATACTTGTGGAACTAGGAAATAAAGAGCTCCCAGTCCTGTCCAGTTATCAAACCAAAATAGGGAGGATCCTATCTTAGGGTGCCAAGTGATTTGATGTTCAATACTATCTCTACACTCCGGCATTTTCCTCCAAATATGAGACCTCTTCCTCCAAGGCACAATTACAACATTTAACTTCTTGCAATACTTCTGGCACATGAATGAACTCCATAGGCTTGGCTTGGTTCTAAAATTCCACCACAATTTGCAGAACAACGCCTTTGATACATCATGTAGTGATGTAAAACCAATGCCCCCCTCCTCACAAGGCATACACAAATTATTCCATGAAGCCCAGTGCCTACTAGTTACTCCTATAGCACTGCTCCAAAACAATTGAGCAAGTATTTTGTGTAAACTGTTTATGACATAATGTAGAGGGTTTACAGCTGAGAGTAGATGAATTGGCATACTCTACAACACATGAGATATCAAAAATGCGCTGCCTCCTACTGATATCAACTTCCCTTTCCAAGCTTGTAGTTTGTCCATGACATTAGTAATCAAATCTTGATAGTAATCCTTCTTCCTTATAGAGTAAAAGATAGGATATCCAAGATATGTAAAATGAAAATCATTCCTTCCAATTCCAGTGATTCTTTCTACCTTTGTGACAACCTCCCTCTCCACCAAGTGATGCGTATAGACTGCAGACTTGCTCTTGTTTACAAGCTGACCAGAGGCTACTTCATAAGCATTCAAAACTTCCATCACCAACCTAAGAGAAGTAGCATCAGATGAGGAAAAAATTATAGTGTCATCTGCATATGCCAAGTGATTTGTCTTAGGGCTCCATTTAGGCATACCATATCCACAAAACTAAAGATTCAAGTGCAAAGAGTTTAGACCCCTAGACAAGGCTTCAGCAGCTAGTATGAATAGTGTTGGTGATTGGGGATCCCCTTGCTTGACACCCCTAGTTGATTTGAAAAAACCAAAAGGTTGTCCATTTATGAGTACTGAATACCAATTGTTTGAAACAATTCCAAATACCATTCCAATGAATCTCTCATCAAATCCCATCTTCCTCAGCACATTTGTTAAGAACAACCAGGAGAGCCTATCATAGGCCTTAGCCATGTCTAGCTTAATGACCACATTAGGACCTGCCTTGGTTCTCAATCTAATGTCAGTTATGATTTCCTGGGTCAACAACACATTCTCAGTAATGCTCCTTCCTTTTACAAATGCTGCCTGCTCCTCACTAATAATGTTAGGAAAAAATCGTACTAATCTTTCATGAATAACCCTTGAAGTAATTTTTTTGGAAAAGTTGCTAAGGCTTATGGGCCTCAAATCAGAGAAAGTTGTCACCTCCTTCTTCTTTGGTAATAAGACAAGGTTGGTATGAGTGATACATTTAGGCAATTCATGTCCATTGAATACAGCTCTAACCATGTCATAGATGTCATCTCCAATGATATCCCAGCAAAATTGATAGAAACAGCCTGTAAATCCATCTGGTCCACCTGCACTCTCCCCATTTAATCCTAGAACTGCTTTTTTCACTTCTTCCTTATTTGGCTGCATCAGTAGTTCAACATTTTGATCTGCATCTATCAAGGTAGGGATGTGGTATAGGATATGGAATCTTGTGGGGATATCATTTTAAGTGAATTGGTTCTTGAAAAAACTCACTGCCTCCTCTGCAATTTCTTCATCTTGTTCAATCCAAGCAGTTGTGTTATTTTGTATTCTTTTGATCTGAAACTTCTTCCTTCTGCCATTTACATGTGCATGGAAAAATTTAGTATTTCTGTCACCCTCTTTGAACCATTGCATTCCTGCCTTTTGCTTCCAAAACTCCTCTTCAATAGCCAAATATTTGATCATGTCTGCCTGCACTTTCTGTAATCTCTCGATGTTCTCTTGAGTAGGAAAGGCTTCAAATTGGGCTTTGTGGACCATAACCACCTCCTCTAGGCTTGCTATTTTTTAAAAAATATCTTTATAGGTTGCCTTTCTCCATACAGTTAATGCTTTCTTCAGTTTCTTCAGTTTGTAGTTGAACAAAACAAATGGATTGGCATAGAAGTCAGCATTCCAGTTTTCTTTCACTACTTCTTTGAAAGATTCATGCTTTATCCAGAAATTCAAGAACCTAAAAGATTTTTTTCACTGGTGCAGCTTTAATGTCATATTTCAGCATTAATGGACAGTGATCTGATCCAATTTTAGGGAGGTGAGTGACCTCCAAATCAGGGAAAGTTTGTTGGAATTCCATATTGGCTAAACAATGATCCAGTCTTTTAAAAATGCATTGTTCATCAGCTCTCCCATTCCACCACGTGAATATACTACCTTTGAAGCCCAAATTGGTTAGGTTGTAGGTATTTATACAATGTCTGAAGTCGTCATTCTCATTCAATGAAACTGGTAATCCCCCAAACTTCTCTTCCTCGTCCCATATAACATTAAAATCCCCTGCTACAAGCCATGGAACTGTCATGTCTCTTGCCATAACATACAGGGAATCCCATAATTCAATCCTCTCAATGGAATCACATTTTGCATACACTAGAGTTAAGAGCAATTCCACATGAGTTTCAGTGTGGACCAATTTTAGTGTAAGCTGTTGTACCATATCATATATGATTGAAACTTCAAAAACCTCCTCTATGAACACCCAAATTTTATTGAATACATTTGCAATAGCCTGGGCGAATCCAATTCTTCTTCTGTATCTCTCTAGTTTCCTAGCTTGTTGTTTTGGTTCCATAATTCCAATGAAGTCAAAGTGATGTTGTTTATTCAAAGTGATGAGTTTTCAGAAGTTTGCATGGTCCTGACTGACCTAATGTTCCAGATTAGAGCATCCCTTAGAGGTTGTTAGATTTGGTAAGTGTCCTCCTTGTTTGAATTCCAGTTAAAGGCAAAATTGAAGAGTTCTTAGCTGATTCCTTAGCATTCTTCTTTCTCCCTTTAGCCGCTGACTTTCCCTTATTGTTATGCCTTGGAGATAGGTCCCCTTGTCGTGCAATGTTTCTGAAGTTTTGTGCACTAGATTCCTCATCTAGGTCCTTGCCTAGAATGTTAAAATGATCACCAAATCCTTGCTCTTGGTCTACTGTTGCATCCAATTGTTTGAGATGTTCCTCAGCATGTATGCCTATTTCCCCTTGATATTGTTGCTTCTGTTGTCTGTCAACCAATGGAACAGTGTTGCTATCATTGGGCCTATTCTTGTTTCCAGCTGTAGCACTCCCATTCACATCTGTGTTAATTTCTTGAGGACCAGTTATTTTTCCCCAGTCATACGTGGATCCCCTATATTCACATTTACATCCTTTGGATTTACTATAGAAGTAGTCTGATTTCATGTTTCTGCCACCCTATTTCCTTGTTGAACATTCAACTTTGTAGCTTCTCTAGTTTTTTCTTTGTTCTTATCAGTAGGCTGTATTTTTTCTTTTATGTTGTTGATCAACTCTTCCTCTTTGCTAGCATTATCCTCACCATTGACACTTTTCTCTTCTTCTTCAAAATTCATATCTGAATCTCGGTCTGCTTGAATATCATCAGGAATGATCTCTTCTTCTGGATCTTCTTCGATTTGATTTCTCCATACTCTACCACCTGTCCACTTAATAATCTCCCTTGCAACAAAAATTTCATTAGTTGCATCTGTTTCATCACTAGTCAAGCCTTTCTTCTTCTTTGCCAAATTGTTATCCGCTCTTGTGTCTTATGATGGAACCTCTTGGTATGATGTGTTAGTAGCTACTACATTGCCAGCAAATGCTCGTTGTACCCATTTTGATGCGGGTTCCTTGTTGTCTGGTTCCCCATCCTTTCTCCATTAGAGATAGTAGGTCCTCCTTGTTTTACTACCTCACTCCCATTTGATGTAAGTATAAAACTTGGAGCAGATATTTAGTCCTTTTCTATTTCCAGCATAACAGGCTTTATTAGGACTTCTACTCCCTTGTCCTCGATTCCTTTCTTTAGAATGAGCATTATTTTCCACCATGAGCACTTCTTGACCCTCCTCAACAATTGCCAGTTGATTGTTTTCTGTATCATCATCATCCTGATCCTCCAATATTGCGAACATATTCGTTGTTTGAATTTACTGGTTATTTACTACATCATCTGACCCCAACTCCTCATTTGCTGCATCATTGTTTTTTTTATTGTAACTGAATACTGGGATAATTTCCTTTCCTGCAGCCACATGACTTTGTTGAAATGAAGAATTGCATTGTCTCTGATTAATAGTTTCCTCCGGTGTAATAACTTTGGCAGGTTGTCCTTGCAATACATTCTGAATATTTCCATGAATTTGTGCTTGTCGAACATTGGAGTGATCTGCTGGAACTATTTCATCTGCAGGAGCTTTATTTTTCCTGACACAATTGTCTCTTACTTCTTTTCATTGTTCCCCAACTGGATTCAAATTACCTACAACTTTCCCACTTGATAAGATCATCAATGGTTGCTTATGATGCACATTGCTCTGGTCCTTGTTAATTTCTGCAGTAGGTTTGCTTTGAGAATATGGTGACAATTCAGGATTAATTCTCCAGCATTCAATATTGTCATGCCCTTGTAATCTGCATTCTTTATAGTACTTAGGCATCATATCATACTTAATATTTACCTATCCAGTCCTTATTTCACCCGATGCTTCATTAACAATATCCATCCTTACATTTTTAGGGTGGTTAGCTAACAAGTCGATAAGAACTTTGACCCTAGCACAACTAGGTCTAGTCTTTTTAATAGTAGCCATGTCCAAGTGTAAAGGTTTCCCAATAGCTGAAGCAAGAGAAAAAATACACTCCTTCACAAAGTACGTAGGTAATAAACCTGGAAAATAGATCCAAGCCATAGCCATTGGAGTTTCCTCTCCTGCCTTAAACTTCACATCATAAATGAGAGGTCGAATTTGATATTCATGGCTATTCTTGTCCATGACGTATTGAGTTCCTTTCGATGTAAAATCAACATAGTCCTACCACAAGATCATACGTATAAGGACATGTCTGTCTCTCAAAAGTCCAATATTGCATTCTCCTTTTAAACCACATTGAGATGGAACAATGCGACGAATCTCATTTAAATCTGGCCAGCCATATGCAAACTTTCCCACCATAGCATATTGGAGATCCACAATCACGTTCATTCTCTCAACTTCTTCCTCCGTAAACTTAACAACTGGTTGTCCATTCAAGATTACTGCTTGTCTCACAGTGATAGGATCAACTGAAGCTTGTTTAGATGAGTTTCCATGTACTACTGCGTTAATCACAGCAGGTTTCAATATGTTCGAGTAGTCTAATGGCTTGGATATTTGTGGGGTATTGTTTTGGAGGGAAGGTGTAGCTTAGGGAGGCTGACCAGCCATAGGAGGGGGCTAGTCGCCGGAGCTGGAGGCCATGAAAGACCTCAATGGAGCTCGTAACCAAAGATGTCCAGATTGGATAGGCTACAGAGTCCTAAAAAACAACTGGAAATGAAATAAAACTATGCATCCATGGAGTTCATCAATACATGTAAATTTCACGTAATAATGGCAGCAGCGATGGAATTAACTGAAAAGAGTCTGGTTGCTACAGTAACTTGGGAACTAAATTGCCAGTAGTTATAGATTAAATCAAGATTGAGATTATGCTGCCAAGTTAATCTTCAACAATCCATACAAATAGGGACATTTCACGTTAAAATAGAACAGGAACGCTGAATTTGGCTAGAGAGAAGTCGATGCTACAGTAAATCTTAAAAAAAGATTTTAAGATCTGCTGGGAATGGTTATGATTTTAGGAAAAAATCAAAATGAGATTGTTCACAATGAGAAGGATGTTCTTTTGGGACCAATCTTGTGAACTTACCTTGCCGGATGCCGGAATTATGGATGATGAATAGTGACGGATTTACTATTCAGGCAACTAGAGATTGGGGACCCTAGGCTACCATACATATGCTATTTTACTTTCAAAATAGGGCATGAACATCAACCAATATTTTTTCCATAATTTTCTGTAATTTTAAACAGGATTTTAATTAATTTATTCCAATATTTTATTATCTAAATAATTACTAATTGCATCAAAAATAATTTATAAAGATTTATTACTTGATTTTTATCATTTATATTTATATTAAGCTTTAATCATTTAGTCTATGATTGCAATAACTTTGCAATAATTGTCCTTATACGCATAATTGCATTATTTACACGAAAAATGATCTTTTATATTTTTAAAATATTAGGTAATTATTTTAAATCATTTTCACGCAAAATATAATTTTAAATCATTTATTATCTATTTTTATAAATTATATTTTCAAATTAATTGGGTATTTAACATATATCCTCTTTTAATTTAATTTTTGGACCTTAGCCCAATTTCCACCCCAGCCCAATTAAATTAACCTATAACCCTGATCCATACCTGCCCCAAGCCGGATGAAATCCTGGCGGTTGATCTCAGATTATCAACGGTCTAGGATCTATTTCCTTTTTCAATTAACCCCTAACCCCTCTAAACCTAATCATTTCTAAAATACCGCCGCCCCTGAATCCCTTCCTCCTCTCTTCTCTCTCAACCTTTCCCTAACCCTAGCCCGCCGTCTCCTGAAACCCTTCAATCCATGGGGTTTCTCTTTGATCCTGGGCCCTATCTGTCCTCCTATCTCTACTGGTGTTAAGATTTTTGTATTGCTTGATGGAATCTCAAAGAGATTCGAACCAGATTTTGCTCAGATCCCTCATGTTCTCGATAAATCCATCTGGGTTCATTCCTATGTCTGTGAGTACTAATATCTTCATGTTTATAGCTTCAAATCTGTGGTTCAAACCATATTTTTCTCACCTCTCTCTATTTTTTTATAACCTAACCATTTCTTTCTAAATCCGTTCAGATCTTTTTGGATCTGAAGCGGTTTGAGTTTGTTTGTTATTTTTCCTTTAATATTCTGCTGTTTTCCCTATTATTGATAACTGATTTTCATTTTTTCCCTAAACGTTAGGGTTTCAAGTTTTTAAAGAAGCTTCTGCAAGAATATTTTAGAACGTTTAAGTGTTTAACTCCGGTTCTCTTCCTTTACTTTTCTACTGATTTTCATCCATATGTCTTTATGCCCTAGGGTTTCTAATTATTCTACTGCTTGTTATGATGTTTGCTCGTTCACTTCGGCTCTATCAAATAAATTGATTAATTGATTTATTTTCCTAATTAGGGTTTGAAATTATATTTTCTTTTAAAATTGGTATCTCTCTGAGATTTTTATCTATTCTTTCCTTATATATGACTCGTAATTGGTACTACTTTCCTTAATTATATCACTTGTCTGATTTTTGGGACTTGATTGTTATGATCGGCCTTTGAGTGATTTCTGGACTCATTACTTATCTTATTAAACCTCAATCTTGTTTGCTAATCGATTTTGTATAAGATTCTCCTTAATCTAAGTAATAATTTTGTAATTCTATCCTATTAAGTGATTTGTATTTAACCCTAATTGATTGATTAACTAATTTATTTGCCTTATTTGTGTACCATTGATTCTCCTACCTTATTTGGTTTTACTCTACTATGTGCTATAAAACCCTTCATTGTTCTGATTTTCAAACACACATTGAGACACACAAGCTCACACCTACACTTACACACTTACACTCACACAACTTGAGTTCTTTCTATCTCTCTGATTTGCTGCATTGTCTAGCCGACTGAAAACCAAGGCTAGACTCTTGGATTATCATTGCCTTCACCTTCTTCTTTACTTTCTCTCTAACTGGTATGCCTTAAATTCCAGTTATCTTCTTCTATTCCTGACCATATCTTTCTCAACTGTTATGCCTTAGTTCTTGTTGTCTTGTTCTTCTCCATGTGATTATATGCTTAGTTTACTTCAAACTTCGATATGCTTCTATTTGCCATGTGTTTCCTGTTTGCATTCCTCTTGACTAGTATGCCTTAATTCCTGTTAACCTACTCTATTCTAGGTGTTTGTATTGTTAGTTTACCATAGCATGTCTGGACCATGATTTCTGTTTACTTCTTTCTAGACTAGTATGCTTTAGTTCCTGCTACCATGTGCTATGTGTTTGTTTGGTTAGTTATTTCATACTTCAGCATGTTTCTGTTCATTATACACCCATATGGTCCTACCTGATAATTAATCGACTAAGTAATCATTAGTAATGTGAAACCTTGATAGATTCAATTGTATGCTCCCTATTTAGAACAAGTTTAGGTGTTGCCAATATGTGTGGTCAGTTCTGTCTGTAATTCAAGTATTTCTGCCTTTGTTGTGATTGCTTTAATTCTTATATATTATCCATGTCTGAACTAATACCAATCGGCTAAATATGGACTCTGTTTTGTTTGTAGTCTTGTAATATGAACCTATTTCTTCCTAAACAAAAAAACCAAACTATTTTCTAAAACTGTCCCCTACCTCTTACATATATTATTTTTCAAACTTCTACTCTTAGTTATCTAGGTTCCTACCACATCCAGTGTGAGTACTGCCTTGGGTCCCTGAGACTCCTTTGAACTCTGACACATTGGAGCCGGTTTCTAATCTCTTATGAATTCTGTGTTGAATGTGTGGATCCAATGTGAGCATTGCCCGGGGTCCTAGAGGCTCTTTGGGAACTTTGACATACTGGAAGTCTGTCTTGATGTGTTGTGGATCCCTACTACTGTTTCAAGACTGTTGTACTGAAGGCCTGGCTCTCAGGTTTATATTAGGCCTGCTAAGGCTTCCTATAGTATAATAGATACTATTATGTAATTTACTTCATTTTGGGTTGTAATAATTTCTGTAATAAATAAATCTGGGGTTTGTTGGTAAAGCTGTGGGTTTTATTCTATATCTTTGCTTGAAACTCAGGTAGGAATCCCGCCTATAGGTTTATTGGTGATTATGTGAGTGTTACTACATGTTTAGACATCATGTCTATAGGACTTTCTGACTGCTTTGTTTTGTACTTCACTCACATGCTAGAAATCCTATTCATAGATTCTCTACATTAGAAATCCTCTCCATAGGATCCATGCACATTTTTACATGCATTAGTAGCCATGTCTATAAAATACTATCTGTTTGAATAATAATTTTCCTGGCAATGTGCTTAAAGAATTTTGCCTACATGTGATTAATAGTTATCATGCCTATAGGAATTAAAAATCAGTTAGATACCATGCCTATAGGAAATAAAGGAATCAGTTTCAAACATAGAAATCATGTCTATCGGATTTAATCTAATAGATATCTCACCTATAGGGTCAAATCAGTTTGTGAACCTAGAAATCCTGCTAATAGAATTTCAAATCAAGTCAACACTTAGAGATCCTGCCGATAGGAGTTTAAATATATACACAATTAGAAAGCATGCCTCAATGATCTAAAGAGTTAAAACCTGCCTTTACGAATTAAAATCAGTGACTTGCTTAGAAACAATGCTATAGGTTTACAATTGTAGACACCATGTTTATAGGATTCTACCCGATTATCACTTAGGCAAACTGATAGGGTAATTAAAGAGTTCTGAGACTAAATTGTGATTTCTTACTATTTAAAAACGTGCCCAGATATAGAGCATTAATAAAATCAGTAGGCAAAAGTGATAGGCCTAGATGGTCGCCTTAGTAAGCTGTTGTTTTTGTATTCTATTTTTGTCTGTGGGATCCTTAATTAAAGAAACCTGTTGATTTGACTGCGTGCATTTGTTGTATACTTGTGGAGGTTAATATGACCCATTATTTTCTCCTTACATGATAGTCCTATCTGAATTTTGTTTGTCGCCTAGCTTTTCTCATTTTAAACAATATTGGTTAGTCTAGAACTATCCAAAATAGAGATCCTAAAAACCTCAAGGATTATAAGTAAGAGATGGGTAGTGCACGCAAAAGGTACGCATTAGAAGCTATTAGAACACTTAGGTAACAACTAAAAGATAGTAATGGGGTAGTAAAAGAGATGATAACCTGTGCGCCAATGCTGTGCGTAACACCCCAATTTGGGGAAAGTTACCAAGTATTGCATGGAAATGATCCTATAGGCTAAAAAACCTAGGACCCCTTTAATTCATGTTTTAACGTAATTTGTCTAAATTGTTTTCCATAAGACTAATTTGCTTAATTGAGTTTGGCTGGGACCCACCGTTGTGGACCTTGAAGGGTGCCTAACACCTTCCCCTCAAGGTAATTTCGAGCCCTTACCCGATCTCTAGTGAGGTAAATTGATTTCATAAGTTATTTGTTTTAGGTGACTTAATGCACCTTAATCCGTTTGGTGGCGACTCTTCAAATCCCTTACCCAATCCCAAAAGGAAAGGAGTTGTCCTAAAAATATCGAAACCTGGACTCCGTAATAAAAAAGGGGGCGCGACAGCATGGCGACTCTGCTGGGGATAATTAGGCTCTTACCATAACGAACTTGCTTTTTGTGATTTAGTCTTAAGCATGCTTGATTCTGTTAATACATGCGCACCCTTTCCCTTTCCCCTTTATCTGAATTTAATTGCCTATTTTCAAGCATTTATGATTCTTTTATTACAAAAATTGAATTATCTCATTGTTTTTCTTTTTTAAACGTCTTGCAATTATGAAATACTGCATTTATCATTTTTAACGTACAAATACGTGACAACATGCTATTTATTGTTGCATAAACCATGCTCAACATCATATTCCACTCGTGCGTAAACAATCCTATAGCAATGTTTGATGAGTGTTTGCGCCCTTCCTATGTATCACCCTTTAAATTTGAAAAGTCTTATTTGCAGTAAAACTAGTCGATCGTCGGTGTAGTCGACGGTTCCCTGCCTTTCCCCCTCAAGTTGTCCACTTGAGGGTACCTGTCTACACTTCTATAGAAACCTTACTATGATTAATTGTACATGCATCATGGTAAAACCTAGCCGGGTTAATATGTCGTATACATAATAACCCTTTAAGACAAGCCTCGTCCAAAAGTCCACAGGGATTTCCATAATCCCAACGGATGCAACCACAATTTTGTGCATTATGTTGGAGAAATAAGTGCCAATACGCTAATCATTGATGTATAAATAGTCGAATCTGGAGGGGGAAAGGGCCTAACCATATTTGTTTTGCAGAAAATGAGGCACGGAGTCCCCAGGTTCGGTATGGTCTGTAACATACCACCAATGCTGCTAGATTGGTGGGAGGATCTTCCATCAAGTGATAAAAATCATGTGAAAAGGGTCATGGGAAGTTCTCCTTCTCTATTGGACCTCCAATCGAACAACATGTTGATCGAAGCTGCCACAATGTTCTGGGACAGAGAAAGAGCCGTGTTTCGCTTTGGAAACATAGAAATGACCCCTTTCTTGGAAGAAATAGGGGGATTCGCTTGGCTAACTTGGGATAGTCCTGGTTTATTGGTGCCAGAAAATCGCACTCCCAAAGGGTTTCTGAAAATGATGGGATTAAGGAAGAATGACGATTTGGCGTGCCTGACAAATTCCTATGTACCATTTGACTTCCTCTACGAACTCTACGGTCACAACAAATCTTATCATATTTATCATTACGCATTCTCCATCACTTACTTGGGTTGGATTCACCACAGGGTTATTGTGTTCATCGTCTGTTTCTTGGGTATGATAGTGTTCCCGATCCAAGGGGATAGAATCCACACTAGACTGGCCATGGTAACCAAAACCTTAATGGATGGGATCGAGGGGCAGACATATACCATTGTCCCTATGATCATAGCAGACATCTATCGGGCCTTAGAACTCTATCAGAAGGGGTACAAACAATTCGAATGTTGTAATCTGCTGCCATAAGTTTGGTTTTTAGAGAATCTCCAAAGAGGCCAATACCGTCAAGAGTTTCTGCGAAGGCCGTGGAATAATCACATAGCTTCACATCATCCTAAGAGAATGACCTATATCCTAGACAGGTTTGCTCAACCCAAGAATGTTATAGGACAGGCATAATTTTTCAGCAATTTGACCAAGGATCAGGTTCAATGGATGTTCGAATGGTTCCCTACCGACGAGTTCATCATCAAATCTAGGGATGTTCCGCACTTGGTACTGATCGGGTTAAGGGGCATATACCCTTATGCTCCTATCAGGGTTATGAGATAGGCAGGTAGGAAGCAGGTCATATGATGAGTTTCTAAAATGAGTCACTACAGGTCAGATTTTTAGGATGACGAAGTCCCATACAAATTTGAAGCTCAACATATGTGGAACTTGAAGATCATTATAGGAAGGGATACCATCGAACCAGACCGGTATAACGCATGGCATGTGCGCTTCTATCCATCATGGTTAGAAGACAACTTACCAGGGATAGTTGAGCTAGGAATTGGTCGAGGGAACAGAGTCATAGATAAAGTTGCAAAAGCGCAAGTGAAATATAACAAACTGCGCAAAAGAATTCACGAGTCTGAGGCCGAGCATCTAGAGCGACACAAGACAGATATGGAACTAATTAATGAATGGAGGGAGATGGCTGTAAGATCAAATGAAAGGTTGGAATATCTGGAGTACAGTCTGATGGAATTGGAGGGAAAAATGAGTAAAAGATTCATCGATTGCCAGAACGCCGAAGGATACGAAGGAGGACATTTAGCAAGGGCATACCAATTGTTGAATCTACACGAACTAGGGAATTTGATCGACGAAGCCAAAAATATCAAGCCTGGAGAAGGTCCTTCTAGGACCAAGTAGATTAGGTTTATTTAGTTTTTCAAATATAATAAGGCCAAGTACCATCAGTGACTTATCTTATTTAGTGCTATTTTAGATTCATCTATTTTTACATTAACGAAATGAGGCAATTATTGGCACTGAAATTCTCCAAATCAACGTGTTGCTAGGCCTACCTCGGGCACAACAAGGCTCCCAAATTAGGATGCGGATTTATATTCTCGCAACATGTGTTTAAATACTGCAAACATTTTTAGAACTCTTACTAACTTGGTTACCTTTGTTTTTCTTTATTTTGATTATTCTTACTCTCTAAGGTTGGTTCGTACATACTGGCATCGTCAGCATATCACACCAAATGTAGAGGCCCTCCACCTCCTCCTCCTTAAAGTAATCCGATAAGCAAAGGAAAAGCTAAGATGGATGATCTGAGTGGTATCCGAAAAGAAAATGCTGAGAATATTGAAACTTCAGACGGTTGGAGTACTCCAACCCAGAATGATTTGTTCCTACGATTGGAGCAAAAAATACTTGAGTTACAAACCTCTTCCTCACCCTAAACGTCCCAAACGTCAACCAACAAAATGCTCAAAACCCAGCACCTCCTCAAAACATGCCAAACCAACGTCCACAAAATCCTCTCGCACCCCATCAAGATGCAACTCTTCCCCAAAATCCTAATCCTCCACCAGTACCCACTCTTCCTCAACATCAACATCTTCCTACCCAATACCCACAAACCACCTACCATACTCCCCAAAATACCCCACAAATTATCCCCGAACCCCAAAATTCCACCAATGATCATCTCTATACCCAAACCCCTGGCCTTCACCAGAACAATGCCATGTACGTGGAAACTCTACCTCACTCCACTCAACCAATCACCTATATACCAGAATCCGCTTAGAAGGACCTGCTTATCAAGAACATAGTCGAAGAGCTCAAGAAGTTGACAAGGCGAGTTCAAGGTGTTGAATGAGGTAAAGGGATAGATGGTATGAACTATGAGGATTTATGCATACAACCGGATGTGGAACCGCCGGAGGGTTACAAACCCCCCAAGTTCAAAATGTTTGACGGAACGGGTGATCCCAAAGTTCATCTGAGAACTTATTGTGACAAGCTCGTGGGGGTCGGAAAAGATGAAAGCATTCGAATGAAGCTCATCATGAGAAGTATTACCAGAGAAGCCTAGTCCTGGTACATAAGCCAGAATCCTAAGAAGTGGGCCAATTGGGTGAGCATGGCATCAGATTTTATGGACTGGTTCAGGACTAGGCTTCTCTGGTATTATGAAAGGCTAAAGGTTATTGAGAACCATAAGTTATCCGATATCATCAAACTCGGAGAAAGGATTGAAGAAGATATTAGAAGCGGGATGGTGACAAAATTTGAGGCACTGCAGGACACGAACAAAGCATTGAAATCAGGTGGCATATCATAAAAGAAAGAGGTGGGAACAGCAATGGTTTCCCAAGGACCCAAAACTCCCTTCGTATACCAAACACATTCACCCACATACCAACCCTCACCTCCTAGATATTCCCTACCAGCCGTTGTTTACCATACATATAATCCCTAACCATCCTACTTTCAGTCACCTCCAACTCGTCCAAATTACCAGAAAACCCGACCTAATTTTGATCGCAAACCACCCAAACAGTACACCGCCATTGCTAAACCCATCGATCAACTGTACGAAAGGTTGAAGGCTGCTAGTTATGTCACTCTTATTCCCGTTGTGGCAATGGAGAATTCATCTGAATGGGTCAACCCAAATAAAACCTGTGTATATCATTCTGGTATGAAGGGCATACTATTGACGAGTGTCGGACATTGAAAGATAAGATCCAGACATTGATTAATAATAAGGTCATACATGCAAAGGAAGATGCACCCAATGTCCATAGAAATCCTCTTCCAAATCATAGGGGCACATGGATCAACGTGATAGAACCTGATGAGGAGTGGGATCCCGAGGGATCAATTGGACTTATCAAAGAGGGTGACGATCCTAAAAAACCCGCAGTCATGCTCAATCCTATTGTGGTGCAGGTATAGCCGCCAGTTGAGGTTGAAGTAACCGCCTCGGTTCTATTTGAGGTAGAAGTAGCACCACCTGCACCTGCACCAGCTTCGTTTGAAGTAGAAGTATCCACACCCTTCAATGTGATAGTAGCACAAATACCTCCTTTCAATCAAACACCATACATTGGGATTACGTTGTTGAAGCTAGGAGAAAGGGAAAAGCAAAGTTGGAAGAATCTGGTGCCGCACAGAGGATTACCAGAACCGGAAGGATATATACACTCGAAAATTTGGGAGGAACAGGCAAAGAAGAAGCTACCAAACAACCCATAGTTGAAATAGGTCCAGATTATCTTTGGAGGAAAGTACAGACAAGAGAATACTCTGTCGTCGATCATTTGAACAAGACTCCCGCGCAGATATCCATCCTGTAGCTATTGCAAAATTCTAAGGCGCATAGGAGTGCCCTAATGAAGGTGTTAAATGAATCTTACGTACCTAACAACATCACCAGTGGAGAGATGGCTAACATGGTAAGGCAAGTACTAGAGAGTCACAAGATCACCTTCCACGAGGATGAACTACCACCTGAAGAATTAAGTCACAACAGGGCATTACATATCACAGTACAGTTCGAGGACAAATTCATCGCCAAGGTCTTAATAGATGGGGGTTCAAGCCTCAACATTTGTCCATTGATTACTCTAAAAACATTGGGCAAAGATTTCCATGAGATACAAGCAGGGAGTATGAACGTGAAAGCATTTGATGGATCTTAAAGGGCCACGACTGGGGAGATTAACCTTTATCTGCAGATGGGACCAACTTAGTTTGATGTTGAGTTCCAAGTACTAGACATATCATCTACATATAATCTTCTATTAGGATGACCTTGGATACATGCCGCTGGAGCTGTGGCTTCCACACTACACCAGGCCTTGAAATTCGAATGGAACCATAGGAGGTAATCATTCACGGGGATGAAAATAACCCCATTTACACCAGTTAAACTGCTCCGGTTGTTGAGAATAGAAGAAGGCTAGGTAGAGAGACTTATCACCACATTGAGCATGCCAACGCAATTGAGAAGGACAATTGGTGGAGTAACAAAATAGAAAGCATACTGACATGGTCTAGGTATGAACCCGGCAAAGGGCTTGGGAAGAAACTCCAGGGCATTACCAAACTGATAAAGTTGAAACGTCAAGGCACAACTTTTGGGCTGGGATATCCATACACCTAGAAAGAATATAACGATTGGTCGCCACCATGGCGTGGTCCTTATTACCCTTTCGAGCAGCCAGTGCCACATCTGAGTTAGACTTTTCATCAGGCCGATATAATATGGGGATCTGCAGAGGAAGAAGCTTTGGCTGGGTTGAGAAATTTGTTCCTAGAAGGGGAGAATATGGATTGCAATGTGATAGTTGAGGAGGAGGAGGAAGAAGGCCTCACCATTCAGACCGTAGAAAAGGGAGTTGTTCTCAACAATTGGACTGCCACACCATCTTGGGCCCGCCGAGTTCCTAGGTATCCTGACAATTAGTTTGACTTGTTTTAACAGCCATGCTAGCCATTTAAGATATTTTCAGTAATTTTGTTTTAAAGACGTATTTTGTTTCGAAATAATTGCTCGAGTCATCGAGCCGTACCTATTTTGGATAATTTAAAATTTAATTAATGCATTGTTGTTTAGTATTTATTATTATCTTTCACATTTTTCTACAGCGTTATTATTACTTTTCCTGATGAACCCCGATGATTGTGACATGTAATGAGACAACACAATATAAGGATAGTGACTCAAAATAATAGAATGAAATACCCGAAGAAGTTGTCAGAGAAGTTGAGAATTTTGAGAACAAACCTATGTCAAATCTGGACGAAACCGAAGCAATCAATTTGGGAGATTCTGAAACCATCAGAGAAACTCGCATAAGCATTCATTTATCACCATCAGAGAAGGAAGAATACTCTCGTTACCTGAAAGAATATGAGAATATTTTTGCGTGGTCATATGATAACATGACCGGTCTGAGCACATCCATAGTGGCTCATAAGTTGCCCACCAATCCAATATGTTCACCGGTGAAGCAGAAACTTAGAAATTTCAAACCAGATATGAGCCTAAAAATCAAAGAGGAAGTCACTAAGAAGATCAAAGCCAAAGTCCTCAGGGTAGTTGAGTACCTAACCTGGTTAGCCAACATTGTACCGGTTTCGAAGAAAGATGGGAAAGTCAAAGTGTGTGTTGACTATTAGGATTTAAACAGAGCAAGTCCCAAGGACGATTTCCCAATACCAAATATACACATCCTGATCGACAATTGCGCCAAGCATGAGCTCCAATTCTTTATAGATTGCTTCGTAGGTTATTATCAGATCTGGATGGACGAAGAAGATGCAGAGAAAACAACCTTTATTATACCGTAGGGAGTGTACTTCTACAAAATAATGTCATTCGGCCTAAAGAATGCTGGGGCTACCTACATGAGAGCCATGAAGAACATCTTCCATGATATGATACACAAGTAAATAGAGGTGTATGTTGATGACGTCATCATCAAATCCAAGAGGGTCGTAGATCACATAGCGAACTTGAGATAGTTCTTTGACAGGCTAAGGAAGTACAATCTAAAACTGAACCCCGCAAAATGTGCACTCGGGGTTCCCGCAGAAAAGCTATTGGGATTCATTGTCAGCCGTCGAGGAATCGAGTTGAACCCGTCCAAAGTTAAGGCTATCCAAGAATTACCACCACGAAAGAGCAAAAAGGATGTGATGATCTTCCTGGGATGCCATAACTACATCAGTCGCTTCCTAGCACAGTCCACAGAAATATGTGAACTCATCTTCAAAATGTTGAGGAAAGATGCTGAAACCAATTAGACCGAGGATTGTCAGAAGGCTTTTGACAAAATCAAGGAATACCTGTCTACACCACCAGTCCTAGTCCTGCCAGAACTTGGGAGACCTCTGATACTCTATCTGTCCGTATTAGATGGGGCTTTTGGATGTGTTTTGGGATAATATGACGAGACAGGTAGAAAGGAGCCAGGAATATATTACTTAAAAAGAAATTCACACCTTACGAAGTACGACATTCTCTGCTAGAATGCACTTGCTGTGCTTTAACACGGACAGCTTAGAAATTTAGGCATTACTTCTGTGCCTATACCACATACCCAATATCGAGGATGGTCCCTCTGAAGTACATCTTTTAGAAGCTCATACCAACCGGGAAGTTAGCCAAGTGGCAGATATTGTTAAGTTAGTTCGATATCATATATGTAATTTAGAACGCAGTCAAAGGACAAGCATTGTCAAACCATCTTACTGAAAATCCCGTGGGAGGAGAATACAAACCATTAAAAACGTATTTTCCTGATGAAGAAGTATCATTCGTAGGAGAGGACATTGTTGAAGCCTATGACGGATGGAGGATGTTCTTCGATGGGGCTGCAAACTTCAAAGGAGTGGGCACTGGAGCAGTTTTAGTATCAGAAACTAGCCAACATTGCCCGGACTTCGCGAGGAAAAAAAGGGCCGCGACTTTATGCATGTATGTCATGTGTGCATGTCAATTACATGTATCTCAGAGATGAATCATGTATTCACACTCTCAGAGTACTCAATCTCACTGTCTCGCACTTTCTATCCATCATGCTCAATCACTTAGTACTGTATATAGCCAATACGGCCCAGGAAAGATCCATCCCGAAATACATACATCAATTGACCAACAGTCAATCAGTATTGAGTAGGGCCCAATCTAGTCTGTGGGGAAGATCCATCCCCAGGTATATAAATGCTTCGGACAAGATTCATGTCCAAGGAAGATCCATCCCTCAATATAATCAATCGCGCTTACCGGGTGTGTGTGCAGACTCCGGAGGGGCTCCTTCAGCCCAAGCACTATCATAAATCGGTATAACCGCTGCGGCATGCCGCTCAATCCCATATATGTAATCAATATAACATGCTGCAGCGTGCATCCCGATCCCATAATATCACTCATACTCAGGTCCTCGGCCTTATTTAGTCATTAATCTCTCCAGTCTCTCGGGCTCATAATGCCATGAAAATAGCCCAAAATAATGACATGATATGCCAATAAATGGTAACAAAAATTGAGATATGATATGCATATGAATGCATATGACTGAATATATAAAGTAATTAAAACAGATAACTCAACAGAAGAAATGACCTTAGTGGGTCCCAACAGGATAAGCATGTAGCCTAGACATGGTTTCTAACATGTATCACAACTCAATAGCACAAGTACGTAGATATTTCATGGTTACAGATAAGATCAGGTAATTACATAATACCACATAAATAACGGAGTCACTATTCATACGGTGCACAACCACACGCCCGTCACCTAGTATGTGTGTCATCTTAACATCAACCACATAACACACAATTTTAGGGTTTCATACCCTCAACACTAAGTTTAGAAGTGTTACTTACCTCGAACAAGCCAATTCCAATACCGAGCAACACAAGCGATGCTCCAAAAATGCCATCTAGCGCATACCGACCTCCGAACGGCTCAAAACTAGCCAAAAGCAAATGAAATACATCAAATAATGCCAAAGAAAACAAACACATTGATAAATGATAAATCTTTAATTAAAAGTTCAAAATCATCTAAAAAGTCCAACCCGAGCCCGCACATCGGAACCCAACAAAACTCATAAAATCCGATAATCCATTCAATTATGAGTCCAACCATACTGGTTTCACTCAAATCCGACTCCAAATGGATGTTCAAAACTCGAAAATTTACTCTATGAGGCTTTAGGCTAAAACTTCCAATTTTTATCTCAAAATACTAATTAAATGATGAAAATAATGATATATTCACGTATATTAACCAAATTCGAGTTAAAATCACTTACCCTGATGAATTTCTTGAAAAACACGAAAATTGACACAAACCAAGCTCCCCAAGTCCAAAATCACCCAACGGAGCTAACAGAACCATCAAAACTCCAATCCGAGGTCAAATGCTAAAAAGTCAAATTTGGTCAATTCTTCCAATTTAAAGCTCCCTAATTGAGAATCACTCTTCCAAATCAATTTCGAATAACTTGAAAACCAAAACCGACGATTCACATAAGTCATAATACATCATACTTAGCTACTCATGCCCTCAAACTACCGAGCGAAGTGCAAATGCTCAATACATATACTCTACACTTCCTGTGCAGATCAAAGGACTTCTGGGCACGACGGTTGTTGTCACACCTCCTTTTTCTGCCCCCGCGAGGGGTGAAGGAGTTTTTCCAATTAAAGGACAATCGAAATGGGATTTGTTTGTTTATTTCAGAGTCGCCACTTGGGAGATTTAGGGTGTCCCAAGTCACCAATTTAATCCCGAATTGAGGAAAAGAATGACTCTGTATTACAGTCCGCGAACCAGAAATCCGGATAAGGAATTCTGTTAACCCGGGAGAAGGTGTTAGGCATTCCCGAGTTCCGTGGTTCTAGCACGGTCACTCAACTGTCATATTCGACTTGTTTATCTGATTTTATATAATTATGCGTTCATGTGCAAGTTTTAACTCTTTACCGCTTTTATTATTATATATTTTTTTTTAAAAAGAATGTGAACATCGTTTAAAAGATGTCTTTGGATTGCGTCACATGAAATGCACCCGCAATCCGGAACACATTTTTATTCAATGTTTTGGGATTTGGATTTGGGTCGCATGAAATGCACACCCGTGTTTTAAGAAGGTAAGATTAATTAAAAAAAATGTGTTAGGCATTCTGTTAACACATTCCCGAGTAACCAGAAATCCGGATAAGGAATTCTGTTAACCCGGGAGAAGGTGTTTTTAAGAAGGAAAGATTAATTAAATCGCGCCTAAAGAGTCTAGCGCGTTATTATCTTTGGGGGAAACAGTGAAATTCACTAAACAGTCCATCCCAAATTCTAAGTATTTATTTTGACCAATTATTGAGGGCCCCGCGGCTTGCCTTTTTATTTGGCGAGGCTCGTCTCGTTTTATTTAAAAGGTCGTCCTATAGTGGTTATGTTTCTATTGAATTTGTCTCTAATAATGAAAGAAAAAGATACCTAATTTATTTACATGGTTGAGAGTTATTATTAAAAGAAATTTCGAACCTAAATAGTTAACATCGAAGATAGACGGGAACATGGGGGCTAGCACAGTTTTGGGGGCCCAGGTCCAGCATACCGGGCACGGAACTGGACCGGGGCCATTTTTATATATATATTTTTACGTCCGACCTGCGGCTTACTTTTACATTTTTAGTATTCACAATAAGGCGGAAATGGAATCGACAAATACAAAACTCCTTTTATGCCTCTAAATAAATAAACCTGTTAATTAAAACAGTTTAAACTACTGATTAATTAGCCTAAAGCCTTTATACGTATTTGAAACATGCTTTGCACAGAAATGAGCTGAAATAACAGAATGCTATCATTACATTATTGGTTCTTGTAGAATAACATGCGAGGAGTTCTATATACTATTACTGCTTGATACTCAATTGTACATAGCAAAACTACTACATGCTTCTAACAAATGAAACTATATATCCTTTTACACAACTTAAAATTTCAGAATACATGAAACCAAACGTTAAAATTTCAGTTCTTCATCTCATATTCATGCTTCAAATTTTCAGACCTACAACAGCCATGATAAAGGTGTGTACCTGGTAGAAGAACAAAGATATAGTGGAAAAGAAGTCAGCAGTGATAGCAGCAGTGCAACAACAACACAAGCAGCACCCAACAACCAAACAAACCCAGCAGGCAGATTCAAGAACCAAAAGACAAACCCCAGCCAGAAAAATCCAATGACAGCCAAACAGGGAAACCAGCGACAGGTTTGAACCAAAAACAGAAAACCAAGAGTAACCTAATGGAACAGTACTCAGCAAGCATAAAACTAAACAGTTGCAAGCAACAGGGATTTCTGATTTTTGTTAAACACTCAAAGTAAAAGACAAGTTGAAGCTTTTGATGTAAAGCTTAACCTAGAATGAGGATCAAACAGCCCTCACACTCTTGTTCCTTTCCTTTTCAATTCTGAAGTCTTTTTCCTCTACCTTAATAACTGATTTTTCTGCCCTTAAACTCTAATGTCTAACCCCTTTTTTTTTAACCTTTGATCTCTAACCCCCCTCAAACTCCCTTAAATAAGCCCTTTTATAGGCTGAATACAAGCCAGCCCTAGGCTTCCTTGTTTCCTCCAGCTCTTTAACTCTGCCTATACCCCATTAACAAGTGTTTTGTGCCTCAATGGTATGGGCAGCTGACAGCCTTTAAATTAAACCCATGCTATCAAGTTTTGTTCCCCACTATGGTATTAGTTTAATGCTATTTTAGTACCCTATTGTTAAGCCATCTTAAACTACTTATTTCTGCTCTTTTCCCACCCCAAACTACCCATGTTAGCTCCTAATTATTACTGTATTACCCCACTGCAGCAGTGGGACATTTTGAACTTCTACAAGTTCAAATTCAAGCTGCCCCAAACTGAATTTCTAGCTATTATAGTGCAGCTACAATCCATTCACAGATAATGTCAAGCAATCAACTAAACGATAATGATTCGATCAGTCATATGAAGCTATACAAATCAGAATCTTTGTACATTCAGTCTTATGAAACTAATCGACATCATTTATCTAATCGACTACATTAATCATAACATACAACAAACAGTCGACCAAACAAACAACACAAATAAGGCATCAACTGTCTTTGACAATTTTGCACGACACAGGGAAACTACAGACATTATCGATTCGACGATATTAATCAATTTGAAACATGTATATCACTATACGTATTCAACCATAAACAGAATAACAATCGACCGAATAAAAGGTCCTACGGAGATGGAGAACAACTGACAGAAAATCCCAGAAATAAACAAACAAACTAATTAACCATGCCGATAAACTAAAATAAACTAAAACAAACAATAGAAAAGGAAAAGTGAACTCACTCTGAAAAGCTTAAACACAGACGACCCAGACCCGAGCTGGATTTGCCCATTTGAGGTCGAACAGATCTTAATCGAGGTGTTCTCGACCGACAACACTTCGATTAAGGTCTATTAGACCCCAACCTTCTGTTTAATCTGGTCGGATTCCAAAAATTCGTGTGTTCTAGGGTTCGAACAGTCAGATTTGTGGTTTTGGGATTTGTGGGTAGATTCGGACCAAACCAAGCTTGGTTTGGTCACGAGTGAGGCTAGGGTAATGGCTGGTGTGAATCTGGGGTGGGTTGGTGTAGATCGGGGGTTTTGCTCGAACCTTCAAACGAAGATTCGAGACGATGGGGAATGATTCGAGGCAAGTGGGTAACAGATCCGTGTTCAGGGTGGTGAGGTGCATCAGGGGTGTTACTTTGGTGGTCACCGGCGTCGTTGCCGCCGGGTTCACGGTGAGAGTGCACAGGGGCGGCTAGGGTTCGGACCGAGGGTTTGGGTTTGTGTTTGGGACGATGAAGGGGGGGGTTCGGATGGGGGCGTGGGGTGTGATGAGGGGCTTATATACGGAGTGTGGTAATTAATCTGAGCCGTTAGATCAAATGATCTCAACGGCTTGGATTAATTGGTGAGGGACAAGACGGGGGCATTTGGTATAGAAACGGGGTCGTTTGGTTTTAATGAAGGGCCGGGTTGATCCGGGTAAGTAGGTCGGGTTTGGAATGGGTATGAAGATGGAATCCTGGCCGTTGGATTGATTTAAACCAACGGTTTTGATTAAAGAAGGTTGATACGACGCCGTTTGGGGCATCTCACAGTCTGACCAAATTGGACCGGGTCTGGTTGTTTTGGGCCTGGATTTGGGTTGCATTTTTTTGGGCCCAAACCGGGTATTTTCTTCTTATAATTAAACCCAAAAAATTCCTAAAACGAAAATTAGACTACATAAATATTAATTAACACCAAACAACAATTATCGCACGAATTAAGCATTCAATAAAATTACCATGACAACAAAATAGAATAAAATACTTATTTTTGTGATTTTCGCTTTTAAAAACCAGATAGCGGTTGATTAATTCCCAAATGTACCATTTTCCTAAATGCATGCTACATGTATTTTTTGTATTTTTTGACTATAGCAAGGCGAACATTTACGGACAAAACAATTATCAAAACGTCACGCAAATTCTCAAAATTGTACCCGAAGGCAACTTGTTTTATTTATTTTTTCGATTTCTTTTGGAATAGCTTCCGAGAAACAAAAATCACGTGCTCACAGTTGTTAGCTTTGGAGCTTTATCTATTCAGAGACTATTGAGGTAGCTGCTTTGGCGTCCGCAGACCTTGACTCTCCTTCTTTTCAGTTTATTAGTAATATTCTATCTTTCTAGACAGTGTCATAGCAGTCAGACCATGTTGTCATTAGATGCTCATGTACTCAGTGATACCCAAATTTTTGGGGTTTTTGTATTGAGTTGCGGTATTTTCTTATCAGTTATTACAAGATTTTACTATTTAAGCTTATTTCAGTATGTTTCAAATTAAAGATGCATAGTTATTTATGAGTTGTCGGCTTGTCTAGTATTGTGATAGACGCCATCACGATATGTGAGAAGTTGGATCGTGGCAGCTGGATTGTCTCATTCAATTGTGTTAAGGATGTTCAAAATATAATTTACAACTATTTAAAGTAATATTTAACTTATACACACAATATAATTTTTGGACGAAAAATATACACTCGATCACCTTGACATAGGGTGGCTATGCGACTGACTCAGACAAATCAACAAGAATATGGCCGATCTTAATAATATGAGGTGTACTTTCCATTTGGAGGGGAACAATTATTTTCTATTATTATCAGCACGAATAGCCAAAAGAAAATATTTCAGTTTCCGAGGATTCTACTTTAAAAAGACACAATCATCTGTGACCACGTAAAACTGGACAGAATATTTCAGATGTGAAATTCTATTTTTCCAAAAGTGTTAACGCGTGCTAGACTCTTTACCAAGAGACGGATATTGAGGATTTGATGTTTATGAAATTTCTACAGTGACATTAAATTATTATACAATAATAATTTAATTTACAAGAAAATATTTATAAATATGTTTAGTGAATACGGAGTTTGACAACAATTATTGATTCCACACGAGCACCCCCAAATTACATGGTAGCTCCGCCTCTAGCCCCTGCCCTTTGAATCCTAGTTCTACAGAAATTGCCACCAAATATACAGTTTCCGCGGATGCTCTACGCATTCAGACGTGTGGGACAACGCCAATTTTTCTATTTTACTACATTAATGACTGCTTAATTGTGTTTACTTGGTCAAAAAGAGAAATCTATGGTTGCTAAAATCATGTGAGTATCCTCATATAATAAAGGTAAGGCCTTTTACCTTAATGCAACTATGATTTGTTATCTTCTTTTTTCTCCGTCATCACATATTTTAGGGGTTGTTCCATTCATGAAAAGGTTATACAAGAATTATAGTATGGTGAATACAAACATTGCCATAGAGAAAGTCAAATTGGTGATTTGATCTCGTTCACATTTTTTTCCTTGGCCTTTATGGCGTGATTTTATATTAGATAAATATTGACTGTTGTATTTATTAATAGGTAAAGAATAATGACATATATATATATATATATATATATATATATATATATATATATATATATATATATATATATATATATATATACACACACACACACACACACTTTATAGTATACAAAAATAAAGAATATTTTAAATTGAGGTACAACAATTATGGTGGTATAAATAAATGAATAAAACAATAAATAAATAAATAAATAAATAAGTAAATCTTGCATCATGAGAAAGATCCCCTTATATATGTCCATTTTCTGCTCCTGAAGCAATCATTGAAACTGAAGCATGGATATCGTACGAAACGCCTTCAATAATGTCAAGTTTCGGAATGTAAAATTAGTTGTACTGTGTTATTTAATAAAAATTCTTAATTCCAACTTTAGTCCAAAGCGCTCCCCTTTTCCTGCCCTAACAAACATTTCATTACAGTCTACACATTTTCTCTATTTTAATCGAGTCTGTTAATAAATGGGTTTAATTTTGTGTATTGTCGATTTAAAAGATATTTATATAATTAAATTATTTATAAGTGATTATATAATTTTTTTAATAAACATTAATTGTTAACCTGATAAAATTGTTTGATTCGGTATTACAAATTAAACTACATTGCTAATATAAAAAAGAATTTACGCAGTCAATATCTATAACTTAATTACTTTACTTATAAATTAGACATGAGAAATTACACTGGCTTTATTCACTTTATCCTAAAATGTTCATGTTACTTTACGTTCCTACTCAACTAAACGGGAAATAAAATGCGGGCAAGGAATCAAGCGTCTCATTCTTGCGTTCTCGCAAGGGGTGTACAGAGAAAATCAATATATCACACCAAAATGATAATTTGAGTCAGATCGGAAAAAATTTAATTGTGGTTTGGTTTGAGTTGGTTTGGTATTGAAAAAGATCTGTCCATAATTGGGTTGATATGGTTTTAAATAAAAAAAAAGTCAAATCGAAACTAAACCAACCCGATATTACATATATACAAATTTTAAAAATATTTTATACATATAAATATTTATGGTAATATAATTTATAAATATTTTTTAAACTTTTTCACAGTTTTATTTTTTAACGTATTGTTTCAGGTTTGGACTTAATATTCTTCAATGATAAATGTAGTAACTCAAACAAAGTTCAAATCAATGCTAATGCTAACAGAAGAAATTCAATTAAACACTAGGAATGCAAATAGTGTTGGATATCTATTTTTTAGTTTTGTATTAGTTTATAATGAAAATGCATAACTTAGTTTATCTTTTTTTTAGTGCTTAGTTATGTAATTGTCACGACCCAAAATTCATTAAAGATCGTGATGGCGCCAGATATCACTGTCAGGCTAGCCAACACCAAGAAATTAATTAAATCCACATTTTAGTATTTTCGAATCATTTCTTTGCTTATATTGAATATTAAATAATGAAACTCGCTGAGTAATAATGATGTCTTTAACAAATGTACATACTAAATAATCCCTTAGACATCCCAGAATCCGGGGTCACAAGTGCATGAGTATCAACTAAGAAATATACCTGAATTACAACATCTGTCCGGAATACAAATTTGGACAGAAAAGGAAATATAATACTCTGAAGGGGACTCTGCTGGCTGCGGATCGTCTCGAGAGATGCAACTCACCTAAGTCTCTGTATCAACCATGCCGCTGCGCCCAACTAGGACACTAGTCCTACATGTGTCTGTGCAACAAAAATACACAGCAAGTATAGTATGAGTACGAAAATAACGCGTACCCAATAAGTATCCAGTCTAACCTCGAAGAAGTAGTGACGAGAGGTCGACTTCGACACTTACTAGTGGTCCAATAATAAAATATCAATAATGTGAAAAATCATGAATTTCGTAAAGCGTCTATAAACTCATCAAGTCATGAAGTAGGTAAACAATTCTTTTAATAGTAATAGATTTCCAATAATTCATAGTTCATAATTTATAAATTTATCCCAGGCCAGTGAGACAATATGAAATTTATAAATCTCAAGGCAAGCAATACAACCATGCGCAAATCATGTCAAGGTCGTACGACCCGATCCAACATAATAATAAAATGTGCACTGCCAGAGGGTCAAATGGCATGAACCATAGATGCATCTATTACACCGCTCGCGAATCATACGTGCGACACGGTCAAATATAAATAAAAGAGTTACCCCACTCGCGAATCATACATGCGATGCAGGTACTCATAGATGCACACATTCAAACAGTCAATCAAGATTTCATCAGGAAAATAATTACTCAAGGAAATGACAATTTCTCTTTTAACGGTCAAGAAAATGATGTTTAACTTTTTAGAAATTCATTTGCCAAGTTCGATATGATTTAAGTATTTTAAATTGACAATAGAGTTACAAGTACGGCAAATAAGCATGCTTTTGGATCCTAGACTACCCGAACATAAGCATTTTAGTAGTTACGCACGGACTCTCGTCACCTCGTGCGTACGTAACCCCCCACAAATAAAAGCACATATTCAATTAATTCACCTATAGGGACAATTCCCTCTTACAAGGTTAGAAAAGAGACTTACCTCGCTCCGAAGTTCCAAATTCGGCTCCCAAGCCCTTCCGACGACTCAAACCGATGTCCAACGCTCCAAAATTAGTCAATAATTGTGCAAACCCATTAATATATGCTCAAATATTCATAACAATTTAATTTATATTAATTCCCAACTCCGCTCGAAAATTGACAAAATCGCCCTCGGGCTCACGTGCCCAGATTCCGAAATTATTTTTGAAGATAAAGATTACCCATAACTTTACGAGTGCGAATATATATTTTGTTTCTAATTCCATACCCAAATTCGAGGTCAAAATCCAAAATATCAAATTCTAGGTCTTCTACCAGAAATCCCACAATCTATACAAATTTTCATGTTCAAATTCATATATAATCATGTATTTTAACTCAAAAACTAGTATAAACCACTTACCTCATACTTGGTGATGAAAATGGAACTCCCAAGTTGCTCCAAAATCGGCTCCCATGGAGGAATATGGTGAAAATCAGCCAAACCCTCACTTTAAAAGAAAACACTGCCCAGCCCGATTTTAACACCTGTAGTCACTTTACCGCTTCTGCAGTTCCGTAGGTGTGGCCCCCACTACCGCCTCTACGGTCTCTCACCAGGCCCTCACTCCGCTTCTGCTGCTCCATGCACTCAGGTGCGGTCCCGCTTCTGCGTATCTCGATTGCATCTGTGGTCCACTCCTCTCTAGAAAAATTCTGCTTCTACGAGTCCCTTGCTGCTTTTGCGGGCCCGCACCTGCGGCCCTCTTCACGCAGGTGCAGTTGCACAAGAAGCCCAGCTGCTTCAGCCTTTTCCTTCCGTTAACCACTCGGAATCTACCTGAGTCTCCCAAGACCCCGTCCAATCATACCAACACGTCCCAAAATATATTACGGACTTGCTCAAGACCTCAAATCATAATAAACAACGCTAAAATCACGAATCACACTCCAATTCAAACTTAATGAACTTTAGAACTTCAAACTTTTTCATTTGATGCCGAAACCTATCAAATCACGTCCGATTGGCCTCAAAATTTGTACACAAGTCGTATTTGGAATTACGAACCTACTCCAACTTTCGGAATCAGAATCCGACCCTGATATCAAAAAGTCCACTACAGTCAAACTTCTCAAAAACCTTTAAATTTCTACCTTTCGCCAAATGACTCCAAAGTGACTTACAAACCTCCAAATTCACCTCCGATCGCGCTCTCAATACCAGAATCACCATATGGAGCTATTCCCAGACTCGGAATCCCAAACAGACATCGATAACACTAAAATGCACTTCAACCCAAACTTATGAAATTCTTCCAAAATGCTAACTTACACAATAGGCGCCGAAACGCTCCCCGTTCATCCAAAACCTGATCCAGACATACGCCCAAGTCCAAAATCATGATTCTGAGGTCATTTACTCAAAAATCCAATCTTAATCAATTCTACCAATTTAAAGCTTTCAAAATGAGAATTTTCTTCCCAAATCAAAACGATAGGTCAGGTCGTTATAGTAATTAATAGTACTTATTAGCTATACTTATTTTAGCATGACCTATATACAACACTAATGTGGTGACCCAAAAGGTAATCTCGTGTTTTAAAACCTAACTCGGGGTTCCAAGGCCTTTAAAACCTCATTTTCTTTCTCCTCAATTTGCATGCACAGTCCGGGCGTGTTTCCGGAAAGCCTTTATGTGAAATTTAAGAAAAATATTGAGTTTGCCTTTAAAAATTTATTTAAGTTGACTCTTGTCAATATTTTTAGTAAACGGACTCGGACCCGTTATTTGATGGTTCTATAGGGTCCGTAGTAAAATATGGGACTTGGGCGTATGCCAGGAATCGAATTCCAAGGTCCCTAGCCCGAGAAATAAATTTTTGAAGAAGATTGTTAACTGAAAAATACAATGATTTTAGAAATCGAATAATTCTTGAACTTGTTGGTATCGGGCTCATATTTTGGCTCCGGAGCCTGATATAGGTCCGTTACAACATTTTAAACTTATCTGTGAAATTTGGTGAAAAACGAATGTAATTTGACGTGATTCAGACATTTGGTTGAGAAAATAGGAAGTTTGAGCTATCTTGAAAAATTTCATGAGTTTTGGGGTTAAATTTGTTGTTTAAGATTTTATTTTGGTGATTTGATCGCATGAACAAGTTTGTATAATGTTTTAAGACTTGTGTGCATGTTTGGTTTGGAGCCTCAAGGGCTCGGGTGAGTTTTGGATAGGCTTCGGAGTGTTTTAGACTTAGGAAAACAAATGTTGCAGGTTCAGTTCTGGTGTTGGCCTCTGATCTCGCAATTGCGAGGCTAGAGTTTGTATTTGCAAAGTAAAGCTGGGAGGGGTATTGGTCGCAAATGCGATCATTTAGTCGCAATTGTGAAGGATCATGTTCGCATTTGCGAACTTCCCTTCACATTTGTGAAGGCAGCAGAAATGTGAGGGGTTCGCATTTGCGATACTTTCCTTGCATTTGCGAGCTTCACAAATGCGAAGCTCAGTTCGCAAATGCGACATCTGCAGCTGAGTAAAAGGGTCTTGGACGGGATTTTTCATCCTTTCTTCAAATTTCCAAAACCTAAACTCTAAGAGGCGATTTTCCTAGAGCAAGTTCTTACCCACATCATAGGTAAATGATTCCTAACTCATTGTATTCAATCTATTTCATTGTTTTACAAGATTCCAGCACAAAATCAAGGGATTTTCACGGTAAGTTGGGTGTTCTTGGGTAAAATTTAGGAATTTTGAAATTTAGGGATTTAGACCTCAAATTGAGGTCAGATTCCAAAACCAATTGCATATTCAGGCTCAGGGGTGAATGGGTTATCGGGTTTTGGTCTGAACTTCGAGTTTTGACCAAGCAGGCCCGGGGTCAGTTTTTAACTTTTTGGAGAAAATGTTGGGAAATCTATAATCATGCATTAGAATTGGTTTCTTTGGCGTTAATTGATGTTAATATGTTAATTATGCAATACGAGCAGATTGGAAGTGGAGACTAAGGGAAAACAGTATTTGAGGCTTGAGTTTGGCCGTGGAATCGAGGTAAATGTCGTGGCTAACCTTAGTTTGAGAGATTAGGTGTTGATGCTTTATTTGCAACTTGTTTGGTTGTTAAGTATGACGTATAGGTGTGGGTGACGAGTATCTATACGTCGTTGTCGGGTCATAGCATGCGAGTAAGTCTTATACTGGTGGCCGTTGTGTTCTTTGTATGTATGGTTCCTGCTTAAACTAGTTATTACTCATGTTAAATAAGTCTTATTATGTTTATTCCTGGTTTTGGATATTGGTTGAGTATTGTCTCCAGTTGAGATTTCTTTTGTGAAATTAAGTGATGAAATGAAGTTGTTAGATTGTGATGCCCTTGCCGGGTTATTATTGTTTCTGTTGTTTCTTATGACGAGGAAGAGTGATAAAGCACGAAGGGTGATGCCGTGCACATTTATATTATTCATATGGTAAGGAAGAGTGATAAAGCACGAAGGGTGATGCCGTGCACATTTATATTATTCATATGGTAAGGAAGAGTGATAAAGCACGAAGGTTGATGTCGTGTACATTTCTATTATTCATATGGTGAGGAAGAGTGATAAAGCACGAAGGGTGACGCCGTGCACGTTTCTGTTATTGATCATGGTGAGGATTGAGAGTAAAAGCACGAAGGGTGATGCCGTGCATTTTATGTTTGCTATGTTTAGTTGTTATCGGTTCAAGTGTACTAGCTATTTAGATTCCTTTACTACTGTGATTCTGTATGTTGAAACCCTCATAGCATGTTGCCCCTTCCCGTTCATTTCTGCTTAGCTTTTATTACTTGTTATTCTATTAGTATATTGTTTAACTGCATAGGTTTATATTGTTTGTCGTGACCTAGCCTTGTCACTAATGCGCTGAGGTTAGGCTCGGCATTTACTAGTACATGGGGTCGGTTGTACTAATATTGCACTCTGCACTTTCTATAAAGATCCTGGTATTGTTGATACCCAATTTTTTACTATATATTTTTTAATATGCATAAATACTTTCAAAATAGCATATATAAGCATGCACAAGATTTTTATAATTTTCCTATATTTTTAAAGATTTTAAATTGATTTATTTCCTCCCATTTTACTCATAAAATTCCCAATAATTATCCCTCAAATTATTGTTGGGGTAATTTAGTCATCTAAATTTCTATATTTATGCCAAAATATTTTAAAAATATTTTTAATGCATTTTTATAATTGCATTTTGCATTTTTAAAGCTAATTTGCATACAATTGCAATATTAGCCTTATTAACGTACAATTACATTTTATATGCATAACATCGACCTTCTATATTTTTAAAATGTTGAATATCTATTTTAAATCATTTCAGTACATGAAATTATTTTGTAGAAATTATTTTCTATTTATTATAAATTATACGGGATTAAATTGGCGATTTAAAACATAGCCAGATTGCATTTCTATTTTAGCCCCAATTTTAACCCAACCCCAGCTCAATTTCTAATCAAATTACCCGACCCAAACCCTAAACCCGCATACCTGACCCAGAACCAATTAAATCATGGTCGTTGATCTTAGAGATCAATGACCTATATTAACTCTTGCCTTTTTTAATTCTAAACGACCCCAACCCCAACTCATTCTCCCAAACCCGCCACCTCTATATTCTCTCATATCCTCTCCTCTCTTAGTAACTCAATCAAACCCTATCCCTTCAACCACTGACCTCTCTTCTCCAGTCTTCTCCGGTGATCTCTCATCGACTCCTAAGCCTCCAATGGCTTCTCTCATGCCATGCTTGCCTTTTCTAAGGTCTTCAAAGGCCTAGGGCCACACTGACTTGCATCTAGGGTTTGTCACTTGTCTGTTCTTTGCTACTACAGTATGATTTCAAGCAAAATCATGTTGTATTGTTACGATCCTTGGGGTTCTAGACAGGATCTTTCATCTCTATATGGGTTTCTTCTGAAACCCTAATTTCTGCCTATATCTCCTAGATCTGTACAGATCTAGAAGAGTTTGTTTCATTAATGTTTTACACTGTCCTTGGAACTCTTTACAAGAATCATGTGATTTCAAATGTTTTTGTCTTCTTCTAAAAATTAGGGTTTCGGAACTTCTTTTAAAAATAATGTTTAAACTGATTCTTTATGTTTAAACTTCTATTCCTTGCATATTTCAACTGATTCTATGATTTTACTACCTTCTCAACTCGCCTATATTGAAAGCCCTAATTTTCTAGATTTCTTTGTTTGGTTCTGTGTATTAGCATGACTGATTGTTGCTTCTTTGAATTTCTCTGACTATCTTGCCTCGATTATGTTCTTACTGAGTTTTAGCCTAACTTATATCACTTCTATGTGCTTGTGTCCATCTTGACTGTTCAAGACTTGATTATTTCTATCAGTGATGTTTCACCTTTGTGTTTGCTATGTCTGGTTGTTCTTATCTCACTCTATTCATATGCTGAACACCGAATCATGACTTTCTCTTTGATTGATTCAAGATTCCCTAATTCATGGTATGATTGGAAGACCTTCCTTTAAACCTTCGATTCCTACTCTTTCTATTCAAATTGATTGATTTGCTACCTTGTCTGCATTAGTACTTTATTCTAATTATCTCCTTAATTAGAGTTTTCTGAACTTAGCCCTAATTGTTTACCCTATACTTAATGAATTTGAAATCTTTCCTTATTGGTCATACAGTGACTTCTTTCCTTATTTGTTATTTGTTCTTACCGTTTGAACTAATTCCCTTAACTTATGAGAGCTGGTACTGATTTTGCTCTAATTGATTCTGAGTTCCATAATTACTGCACTATTGCGATTCTTGCCTTACTTGACCTAGTTTCGAACTACTATATATACACATTCTCTCATTAACACAAACACACGAACACATTGGTTCAAAACTCTCTCTCTCACCCTAAAAGCTTTCGGCTTTCTTTCTTTGTTACTCGCTACTATTTGAATTAGCCGGCTGTAAGCAAAGGCTAATAATTGTGCTCTCCTGTTCTTCACCTTGTGTTTACTATCTCTATACTGGTATGCTCTGATTTCAATTCAAGCCCCAAAAATAATATGTTTCTTTTAATACTGCAGTTCATCATGTTCCCGATTTGTTTTTACCTATGGCTTTGCTGTTCAACATGTAATTAATCTCTTTGCTTCAACATGCTCTCATGAACTAGTAACTTGGCTCTACTCTGTTTAATGCCTGTCTACTAGTTCTAGTATGCACTTGTTGGGCTATTGCCCAAGTTGTTTTAATATTATGCTCTGCCATGTTTAGTATAAAGTCTTATACTCTACTATCTCCCAACTCCTATAAATCCCCATAGGTATCTTTAGTTCTGTAGCTGTGTTCTAATTAACACTCCTAAATCTATGTCTTACTACCTACACTAAAGGCAAAGGACTTCTGCCTATTATGTGTTCATCATACCTACCCTAATTGTCCCCAACCACCAATTGACCCTGTGTGGAGACTTGTTCCCTGAGTGTTTGTTGAACTTGCTTGACTGACCTGTTGTTTGTTGAGTTATATGATTGTTTTCCAAAAATTGTTTTACTAAACAACCCTATTATTTATAAAACTATTTCAAGCAAACCTCTTTAACACTGTTTTCCCACTAAAACCTTTCAAACTATGTCAAGTACTCTCACTCTACTCCTAAGTCACTAGATCCTGCCCCCTCTAGTGTATGTACTGCCTTGGGATCCTCTTGAGAACCCTCTAAACTCTGGCACACTGAGGCTGGCCTTTCCACACTGCACTTACTCAATTTGGTTACAAAGTCTAGGTGTGAGCACTGCCCGAGATCTTTGAGATCCTTAGGGAACTCTAACGCACCCAGACAATAATATTGTCTATGCAATTGGCATTTGAGGCTATTGGAGGTCTTGGGAAATCACTTGGTCCTGCTTCAGGCTACCTATAGTATAACTTCTTCTTTTCTGTTTATCTATTTATGTAATTCATTTCATATTGTCTGTAATAATTGTAAATGAATATTGGGGTAACTAGTGAAAAAGGGTGGGTAGTTACATATTTGTGGGGTAATACGGGTAGAAAACCATGCATATAGGACTTTATATTTTGCTATGTTTTGCCTTACCATGTTAGAAATCATGCCTATAAGTCTCAAGTAGTTCCAATAATAGAAATTATGTTTATAGGTCTTAAAATCAACTTCACAAGTAGATACCATGCCTATAGGATATGGTCCAGTTCAACTTCTGTTATAATGAGTGTTTACATGTATTCTCGTTTGTTATCGTGCCTACAAGTTTCCAACATCAGTTCTTAAACAATTAGATGTCATGCCTATATGGAACAACACCAGAAACTCTGCCTAGATCTAAAATCAGTCAATCCAGTTCACGATTAGTTCACTTCGAAACTAGTCTAATTAACGGTTTGTTTTCCCTGAAATGAATTCTATCCAAAACTACCTTAATCTATTATTAGATAGCATGCCTATATGGATTCAAACGTCTGTTTTAAAATCTGGCCTGTTTTACTATATAAAACGTAGTTATCATTATTCCATGTGTAGGCAAGCCTATAGGGCATTCTCAAATCCTGTAACTCTGAAACTGTTTCTGTTACTTAATGTCGTTCTGATTTTAACATGCTTAAAAATCAGTAGGTAAACTGATAGGACCATTACTTCTGAGTTTATAAAATAAATAAACTGCCTATCTTCTGTGTCTTGATATTCACTTAGACATCATGCCTTAAGATACTGTTCAACAAAAGGCCCTTATCTGTGTTTGAGTCGTGCTGCCTATGTGCATTGTTCATGGAGGTAAACTTGAGCCTCTAATTGCTCCTTTTCTATCTTATATGCTAAAGTCCTAATTGTTCTTGCCTGTTGCCTTAGTGTTTTCTCCTTTAAACCTTAGGGGTTTGTCTAGAACTACCTATAGGTAGGGGTCCTACATTTCCTCCAAGACCATTAAGAAGGGACGGGTAACAACACACAATAGAGATCGCTGACCAACACGTGCTTGTCACACCTCCTTTTTCACTACACCCCGTAAGGGCATAAAGGAGTTTTTTCAATTAAAGGACAATCAGAATGGGATTTATTACTATTATTCAGAGTCGTCACTTGGGAGATTAATGGTGTCCCAAGTCATCGGTTGTATCCCGAACTGAGGAAACGTATGACTCTGTTAACAGTCCGCGAACCAGAAATCTGAGTAAGGAATTCTGTTAACCCGGGAGAAAGTGTTAGGCATTCCCGGGTTCCGTGGTTCTAGCACGATCGCTCAACTATTGTATTTGATTTTATCTGATTTTAATACATGCTAGCTTATGTGCCTTTTACTCATAAACCGCTTTTATCGTTATTTTAAAAGAATTGCAATGTCGTGAAAACGCGTTTCGAACCACGTCGTAATCAATGCACCCGTGATTTTCAACACATTCCAAATCTCTAGGTCGCATCAATGCGCACCCGAGTTTAGGAACGTAGTTTTATTAAAGTCGTGCTTAAAGAGTCTAGCGTATTATTATTTTGGGAAAACCGTGAAATTCGCTGAACGCCCCTTCCGAATTCTACGTATTCTTATTATATCCATTTATTGAGGCCCCCGCAATTTATGTGTTTTGTTTGGCGAGGCTCGTCCCGTCATTTTTATTTAAAGGTTAACCCTGAAGTGACTATGATTTTATTTATTTATTTTGTCTCTTAAAGAAATAAAGAAAAGAGTCCTAATTAGTTATTATATAGCAAAACCAAAGCCCGTCAATTAAGTATTACCAAACTAATCGTCCTTTGGGCATTGGGCCCAGACAGCCCATGCCGAGCGTCCCAAGCGGAAACTCCAATAACCTAGATTGGGCCTGAGATCAGCCCAAACTCACAGCTAACCAGGCCGTGTAGGAAGAGAGTTGAGGGATCGAATCCTCTGAGCCGGCAGGCCTATTAATTTGCTCAGCCAATGCTGGACTTCTTACTACAAACAACAGTTGGTTACTCAAATCACTTATTGCAAGTAAAGTGTGAATTCTACAACTCCAGTTCTAATTGAAATTTACAACAATTTTTACGAACAAAATCAGGCTTTCTTGTTTACTTCCTACTTATAAGCATGGTAACGACATGAAATACTCAAAGGCAGCTATATCCCTTTCCCGAGCAACCTAGCACGACTAGGAAAAAATTTGCACATCTTTATTTGATTATAGATTGAAAACTCGCAGCTACTAGAGGTCCATTTCGTTACTTTCAAATAAACTCATGAAACAAACTGTTAACCAATTAACCTGACTATTCCATTATCCTAACATAACACTAAATACAACTAATGTGCGAAATCAAAAGCTCTCATACATTCAAGACATATCAAATGACAGTATAGCTCATAGAGCACAGTTTCAGTCCATTCATACTTTAAGTTTTAATTACAGTATTCAAATATCTCAAAGCCAAAGAGATCTAATGTAAAATTAAACTATTGTGATGGTAGAGATAAAGCAGTGATGGATCTTCATTTTTATTTCACTTTCAACAGGAAATGCTACATTAAAGGCTTGACGGGTACATGTTTTATGAAATGGAACAGAGGAATGGTCAGTCAGTAGCAACTCAAATGCAGCAAACCAATGGATGATCAACCAAACACAAATGCACAACCCAGAAAATGGAACACAGCCCAGAATGAACTCGAAACCAGATTAAAATTAGATATCGACCACAAATCAACTGAATGCACCCAAATAAATCGAAATTGAGCTTGAATTAACCCAAATTGAACTAATAGACCTCAGAAGAATTTCAACACATTAGAATCAAGCTATGAGACCAAGAGCAACTATTGAAATTTCGAGATTGAGCCAAAAGCTCAATGTAACAGTACTTTTGCTGATTTTTTTACTGCATTTTTTCTCTTTTTAAATTAAAAACTTAGAAGAAAATTTGAATCTGAAGTTTTTAGTTCCAGTTCTGGACTGGGAGTTTTTCTTTGGGGAATATTGGGGCTCCCAAAAAAACCTCTCTATTAAGGCATTTAGGCATGCCTTTTATAGGCAGAGCTGAGGGCAACCCTTATTTTCTATTTTCTATGTCAGTCCCTATTAAATTTCAACTTCAATCCCCTACTTCTTGCCTTGTGACTCAAGTCAACCCTCTATGTTAACTGAAATATGCCTTAACACCTACACCTAGAAGCTTCTAGGAAATGCTAATATGCATTCCCTGTTTTACCCTTACCCCTTCCCTGAATTACCCCCTTGGAATTATCCGAAACTTATTAACTGCATATTTAAACATTCCCTAATTAAATCAACCCCAAACCCCCAAACAAAATTAAACTATCAAACCAAACAATTTACCCTAAATTCCCTTAAACAACTCGATTACCCAGAAAGTGGAACAATTATAACAAGGAGGTAATACTAAATCATTACGCTAAACTAAAGAAAATCTTGAAACCAGTCTAACAGAATCAAACAGCAAATATTGATTATACTTATGCGGAATCAGAATTTTAAAGGGATATTTACATAAACTAAGAACTAACCATTAACCTATTATCAATCAAGCCCAGGTGAGTCAGGCGAACAACCGAAAGACTCAAAACACAAGATGAAAAAAGAACGATAGACATGCAAATTACAATTGGAAATTAACCTAGATGAGAAGGGGAACAAACAGAAGAATATTAAACCACTCGAGAACTCACAGATGGGCTTAAGGTCTGCTAACACTTGGTTCGAATATTCAAGCAGTCCTGTTGTCGTTTGACCCCCGGTGATGGTAGAAATATCATGAGGAAGGCGGGGAAAGTCCCATAGCACCGATTTGGTGAAGTTTGATGAAACCCAGGTTCGTCGGAAAATTTTCAAACCTAAATTCGAACGATTCCACCCATAGTTGAAGGACGGGGTTAAAGGTGTTCAATAAAGGATGAAGAGAGGATACTGGGGTGTTAATTTGGGGCTGTTTGGCGTAACCGATGTCGTGGCCGGAAAACTTTAACCGGATATTCGACGAGCTCCGCCACGATTCGAGGGACACCAACGACATGGTTAGAAAGAGGGATTCATGAGGAATCTATGGTGTGAATATGGGACGGATTGGCGTAGGTGTCGTTCACCGCTGGCGGCGGCTCCGGTGGTGTTACAGGAAAGTACGAGGAAGAGGACTTTGGTCTTAGGGTTAATTGCCTTATTCAGACAATAATATGTAAAAGGGGGAAATTTCTTGACCATCGGATCAAAGGAAATCAATGGCCAAGATCAAACAAAGACGAGACTACGTCGTTTTGATAGAGAACTGGACCGGGTGGGGAATGGTCTTTGGGCTGGGTCGGTCACCATTAAATTGTTTTGGGCCTGAGTTGATAAACATGGCAAGCCCAATTCAGCAGCCTTATTCTCTATTTTTATTTTTCCCTTTTCATTTGTTTCTTTTATCTAATTTTCTTTTGTATTTCATCTTGTATATTTTTTGTATTTTTCAGATTTTATAAAATTGCAACAATTAAAATAAAGTCCTAATATATTTCAAAATTAAATTAATTGATTTCTAAAATTATTTTAAAAACTATTTCGGGATGAATTCACAATTAAACAATTTAAAAATGCAAAAGTGAACTATTTTTGTTATTTTCTTCATATTTTGTTCTAAAACAAATTAACCGCTAATTAATACTAAAAATATGAAATTAAATCCTAAATGCAAATCCATATTTTTGTATTTTTTATATGAATTAAAATGCACAGATAAAATGCAACAATTAACAGAAATGACACCAAAATTCACAAAAATTGTAAAATAATAAAGAAATTGTTTTGTTTGAATTTCTGGGAATAATTTGCTTTGGGCAAAAATCACGTGCTCACAGCTGCCCCTCTTTACCCGGAAACACAAAGAGTTTTCGTGCAAAGATAAGTGAGCGGAAATGAGCGATTTTTGCCCATTTGAATATTCCGTGTGAAGCATTTTTTAAAAGTTTGACCACACCCTGCTTCGGAGGTTGCTTACATATCCTGGACTAAACAGGAATTAGGTCAGTGTAGTTCAGGAGTGGCTGGTAGCTGGGACAACCAGGAGCTATGATTTCACTGCGATTGCTGTTGCTACTGCTTGCTGACCTTTCTTATTACACCATGGCAAAATAAAAGAAGCTAAACTAAATTATGACCTATGAATTACAAAATCCTATCTAAATTCTTCAAACTTGTTGTTGTACTTCCTCATTGCCTTGTTGTCTTGTGTTTTCTTGGTAAAATCCCTTGTTGCCATTGCAAACTACAAACTAAAGTGTTGTTCCTTTCTTCAAATTGCTGAACTTGAATGTATTCCCTTATTGTACGGGTGGGCTCCCGATTACTGAAACTTGAACTGTATGTCTCTGTTCTCCGGGCAGACGCCTGACTTCTGAATCTTGAAATTGAATGTATTCCTCTGTTATCCAGGCGGGCTCCTAACTGCTGAACTTGAACTTGAATGTATTCCTCTGTTATCCAGGCGGGCTCCTGACTTCTAACTTGAGATGTATTCCCTGCTCTCTAGGCGGGCTCCTGACTGCTGCGTTTGAAAGTATTCCCTGCTCTTCAGGCGGGCTCCTGACTTCAAATAGACAAAACAAAGAAAAGTTTCTGCCCTAGTTTGGTGGCTGGGGGCAGATGTGATTGTAAAACTAAACCATATTACCAAGTATTACTAAGGATTTGAAATCTAGGTCCCATTATTCAGGGGGTCCTGACAACCCTTAACTAAACGACGGATTAAAATCTAAGTTATATCTTCTACAGGTGTGACTTCTGCTAAATCTTGCTATCTAAGAGGATCTTTAAACTACTCCCCATTATCCAGGAGGGTCCTGAAAATCAAAGGTCAAATTTTATCTTAAGGGTGACAACTTTCATGTCTGAATTACACTACCCTACAACAGAGTTTACGCTAAATGTGGTTATCTAATTGAAATCTTAAAGCTAAGTCCCATTATTCAGGAGGGTCCTGGAAACTCCTAATTGAATCCCGTCTCAAACATGCACACTTCTAAACCAACTTATACTCCTTTAGGGTACGTTTATGCTAGATTATGTTATTTTTGAACTTTAAACTAGGTCTCATTTTCCAAGAGGGTCCTGAAAATTAAAAAGCAAACCTTTTTGGTGACTGCCTTTCTCCACAGAGAGTTCCTCTGAAACCAACGAACTTTTCTGCCCCTATTTTAATCAAAGAAAATTTGTCAGTTCAAAATGGTGGTTAGTTGGTGGCATTCTTGCTGGAGATCTTTCTGCTGCATTGTTTTGTTCCGACTGGCTTCCCGAACTGGCCCTGAACCGCTTTGACTTTCTGACTGATCTTCGAACCCCTGACTCTGGCAAACCGAGTGTTCTGTATCCATATTGTTGCTTCACACCTCTGACCCTTTTTCTGAACCTTTGCACTTCCCACGACATTTCCCAATCATTCCACCGATGACATTTCCGGTGATTCCCTGTATTCCACCTTTCATCACATTGTTTTTGACATGCTCTGACCACATCGCGCTTTACACTTTCCGGAATCTGGTAGTGAGTTTTGAAATCCCTTTCCACTTGCTTTGAACAAAACTGACATTGAAACATTTTAGATAGATAAAACCCCCAAAGAAAATGAAATGCAATGAGTTTACGAGTTAAGGATAAGAAGAATCCAAAACTGGATGACTGCTAAAAAGAAAAGGGGAACGAAACTTATCTTACCGGAACAGCCGGTACCAATCGTCATGACATGCATTTCGGACTAATCGGCCCAATCTGTCCAACTAACCAACTCTTGGTCGCCACCCTTTGTTGCCCCAGAATTTCCATCACTTTATTACTTTATCCAAACCTTAGCCTTGTTCGTCCTGTGGTGCCTCGAAACAATTTTCCACCAACAGACCTTTCTCCATCAATCATTTCTCAACTCACTTTCGCCTCAAGGTGCCCGCAAGGGTTTTCACCAATAAGACTCTCTCATTTTATTCTTTCTCTCAACTCCCGTCGCCTTACGGTGCCTGTGCAGGTTTTCACCAATAAGACTCTCTCATTTTTATCTTTTTGCTTTTCTTGCTTGAACCAGAGTGTTGCCCCAGACATGAATTACATTTACCTGCTTGACTTGGCATTTCTCAAAGATTGATCAGAAGGTCTTTCTTTGGACCGTAATGTGGGCTTTGGACGGGGCTAGAAAGAAAGGGTATGAAAGTCTCAAAATAATTTCAAAATGGGTTAAAATTACAACTTTCGAAATCAGATTTCTTACAACAACCATGACTTCTGCCTCAGTTTCTTGCTTGGGGACTTTTGGATTTTATTTTGGTATGACTGAACCTAAGAGAGGTTGCCTACGTACCCTTTCGGGATCAAGTCAAACGTAGTTCACGTCATAGAGACTACGTTGTTTTTTTTCTTTTCTGCTCTTCTTTTCCTTTCTTTTCTTCATTTTCTTTTCTTTTCCCTTTCTTTTCTTTCTTCTTTTCACTTTCTTTTCTTCTTTTTTCTTTTCCTTATGTCTGGCACCTGCGTTTCTTGATTGTGCCGTTGATTCCAAAAGAGGGGTATGAATGAAAATAATTAATGCTCAAAGGAGATAACAAGGGCTAAAGTGTTTGGATAGCAGAACAAAACTCCTTCGTCATTTCAATCTTTAAAAGGTGCCAAATACAAACAAGTACAATAACAATAAACAAATCATACATAGTATCTCTTGACCGCATTAGAATTGATGGTCATTTCTACACATTTTCCTTCTATGCCTGTCAAATATAGTGCACCATGAGACAATACTCTGGTTACAACAAATGGCCCCTGCCAGTTCGGGGCGAACTTTCCTTTTGCTTCAGCCCAATGAGGCAAAATATGTCTCAGCACTAACTGTCCGACTTCAAATTTCCTCGGACGCACTTTCTTATTGTACGCTCTTGCCATTCCTTGCTGGTACAGTTGACCATGACATACTAATGCCAATCTCTTCTCGTCAATCAAACTCAACTGCTCAAGGCGGCTTTTCACCCATTCATCATCATCGATCTCAGCCTCTACTATGATTCGGAGAGATGGGATTTCCACTTCTGCGGGTATCACTGCTTCCGTGCCATACACTAAAGAGTAAGGAGTTGCCCCCACCGAGGTACGAACAGTGGTGCGGTATCCCAATAATGCAAAAGGCAGCTTTTCATGCCACTGTCTAGATCCTTCCACTATTTTCCGGAGTATTTTCTTTATATTCTTATTGGCTGCCTCAACCGCACCATTTGCCTTAGGGCGGTATAGAGTGGAATGACGATGAGTAATCTTGAACTGCTCACATGTCTCCTTCATCAGATGACTATTGAGATTAGCCCCATTGTCGGTGATAATCACCTTTGGGATCCCAAACCGACAAATAATGTTCGAATGCACAAAATATACCACAGCTTTCTTGGTCACAAACTTGAACGTCTTAGCTTCCACCCATTTGGTAAAATAATCTATAGCTACCAGAATAAACCTGTGCCCATTTGACGCTGCTGGATCAATTGGCCCAATAACATCCATGCCCCAGGCAACAAAAGGCCATGGTGCGGACATCGTATGTAGTTCTGATGGCGGAGAATGAATCAAGTCTACATGCACTTGGCACTGATGACATTTACATACTAAACTGATACAATCTCGCTCCATAGTAAGCCAATAGTAACCTGCCCGTAGGATCTTATTTGCCAAAACATATCCACTCATATGTGGTCCACAAACTCCCGAATGTACCTCAGTCATGATAGATATGGCCTGCCTCGTATCCATGCACCTCAACAACCCGAGGTCTGGAGTTCTTTTGTACAACACTCCTCCACTAAGGAAAATCCCGCTTGCCAACTGTCGAATTGTTCGTTTCTGATCACCTGTGGCCTGTATAGGATACACACCCATCCTGATATATTCCTTGATGTCATGAAACCATGGCTCACCATCAAGTTCCTATTCTACTACATTACAATAAGCGTGCTGATCGCGAACCTGAATCTGCAAAGGGTCCACGTAAGCCTTATCCGGATGGTGTAACATCGATGCCAGAGTAGCCAACGCATCGGCCACTTCATTATGAATCCTTGGAATGTGCTTGAATTCTATTGACTGAAACTGCTGACAAAGCTCATGCAAACATTGTCGGTACGGTATAAGCTTTAAGTCCTGTGTTTCCCATTTTCCTTGAATTTGGTGTACCAGTAGGTCCGAGTCACCCATGATCAAGACTTCCTGGACACCCATATCTACAGCTAATCTCAACCCCAAGATACATGCCTTATATTCTGCCATATTATTCGTACAATAAAAACGAAGTTGAGCTGTAACAGGGTAATGTTGCCTTGTTTCAGAAATAAGCACCGTTTCTATTCTCACGCCTTTCATATTTGCGGCCCCATCAAAGAAAAGTTTCCATTCTGGCTTCTCAACTTGTTCCAACTCTTCAACATGCGTCACCTCTTCATCAGGGAAATAAGTCTTCAAAGGTTCATAATTTTCATCAACCGGATTCTCGGCCAGATGGTCCGCCAAGGCCTGTGCTTTTATCGCGGTCCGAGTCACGTAGACAATGTCAACCTTTGTGAGCAGGATCTGCCACTTTGCAAGCCTCCCTGTGGGCATAGGCTTCTGAAAGATATACTTTAACGAGTCCAAACGAGATATGAGGTAAGTAGTATAAGATGACAAATAGTGTTTCAGCTTTTGTGCCACCCAAGTTAGGGTGCAACATGTCCTTTCAAGATAAGTATACTTAACCTCGTAGGGTGTGAACTTCTTGTTGAGGTAGTAGATGGCCTGCTCCTTCCTTCCATTGATATCATGTTGACCCAATACACAGCCGAACGAATTGTCCAATACCGTTAAATATAGAATCAAAGGTCGCCCTGGTTCTGGTGGAACCAACACGGGTGGATTTGAAAAATACCCCTTTATCTTATCAAACACCTCCTGACATTCGTTTGTCCACTTGACCACAACGTCTTTCTTTAACAGCTTAAAGATAGGCTCACAAGTTGTCGTGAGCTGGGCGATGAACCTACTGATATAATTCAATCTCTCCAGCAAACTCATCACCTCGGCCTTGTTCCTCAGAAGTGGCAATTCATGGATGACCTTGATTTTTGATGGATCCAGTTCAATACCCCGGCGGATGACTACGAACCCCAACAACTTTCTAGACGGCACCCCGAATACGTATTTTGCAGGATTAAGCTTGAGATTGTACCTGCGAAGCCTTTGGAAGAACTTTCTCAAATCTCTGACATGGTCAGATTGCTGTCTAGACTTTACAATCACATCGTCCACATACACCTCGATTTCCTTGTGTATCATATCATGGAATATTGTTGTCATTGCCCTCATATAAGTTGCCCCAACATTTTTCAAACCAAACGGCATGACCCGATAGCAGTATGTTCCCAATGGCATGATGAATGCCGTCTTTTCTCCATCTTCCTCGTCCATTAAATCTGATGATAACCCGCGTAACAATCCACAAAAGAACCAATCTCATGCTTGGCACAATTATCAATCAATATGTGGATATTCGGCAGCGGAAAATTGTCTTTTGGACTTGCCTTGTTAAGATCCCGATAATCGACACACACCCTGGTTTTGCCATCTTTCTTTGGCAAAGGCACAACATTAGCTAACCAGGTGGGATACCGTGTAACCTGAATGACCTTCGCATCGAACTGCTTGATAATCTCTTCTTTGATCTTTACACTTATGTCCGTTTTGAACTTTCTCAACTTCTGCTTGACAGGAGGGAATGCCGAGTCAGTGGGTAATTTGTGAACCACTAAATCGGTACTTAGACCCGGCATATCATCATATAACCATGCAAAAACATCCTTGTACTCTAACAATACTTTGATTATCCCCTCCTTGAGCTGTGGCTCCACATGAACACTTATTTTAGTTTCACGAACATGGTCTGGGTCCCCTAGATTAACTGCTTCTGTGTCATTTAGGTTAGGTTTGGGTTTTTCTTCAAAGTGACTTAATTGTTTACTAACTTCCTCATAGGCCTTGTCATCATCATATTCCACCTCATCATGACACTCAATTTCTTGCACTATTATTTCTGAATTAGATTGGCTTTTAAAAATGGGCCGAAGATTCCTCATGCATGTCATGTCATCGATATCAGCATAAAAAGAACTGTACAGAAAGAAAAAGAAAAAGAAATGGAAACAAAATTAGGAATTAAGAAAGAAACAGAATTGCATTTCATTGATTGTAAAGATAACATGGTTTTAACTCATCCAAATGGACGAAACATAGCAACTGAATTACAAACCCTGGAATAATTCAGGTGAACAAAAGGAAAACAAAACCCACTACCGCGACTCCCACCAAGATGGAAGAGGAGTGGCTTCCCAGTTGTTGACATTAGCATGTGTCCCGATGTACTGTATATCTGCTTTGCTCGACCCTTCCCCGACCTCAACCATGTTCACCTCAGCAAATACCTTCTCAAGACCTTTCTCCAAGTTTCCATCCGCACCAATCAGTGGACCAAACACCTCTGCCAATAATTGCTTCCCGATACTTGGCCTGACGAAGGACCTGGACAGACGTGGAATTGGTTTGGGAAGAACCCAGCCTCTTTTCTTCATCTTGCAGGCTCGTCTTACATCCGCCTCCGTAGGCGTGAAACCCAACCCAAAGGTATCCAGATTCTTGGGCAAATAAACTGGCTGAACAATACCTTGCAAATCAGCACCCAACCCTTTGCCTGGTACAAACCCGTTTTTCAACTTTTCAAAGGCTACCATGATAGTTGCAGCTGTTATTCTGGGGACCGGGATGCTTTTCCCCTCAGGAACCTTTTCTACTAAGACTGTATCGAAAACCTGGTAAACCCACGACCCCTTATCATCATCAGTTTCTATGAAGGGTACGATGGCATCACTTACAATGCTCATGTTGTCTTCCCCATGTACTGCGATCTCTTGTCTATCCCACTCGAATTTGACCATCTGATGTAGTGTAGAAGGCACCGCTTTGGAAGCGTGGATACATGGTCGCCCCAACAGAAGATTATAAGACACCTCCATGTCTAACACCTGAAACTCCATGATGAACTCGACCGGACCAATTGTCAATTCAAGTATGATGTCACCCACTGTGTCTGTACCACCACCATCAAACCCCCGAATGCAGATGCTATTCTTATGAATTCTTTCATCATCAACCTTTAACTTGTTCAATGTAGACAAAGGACATATATTGGCACTGGACCCATTATCAACCAGTACTCGAGTGACTACCGAATCTTCACATTTCACGTTTAAATAAAGAGCTCCATTATGTTCTGTACCCTCCACGGGCAATTTATCATCAGAAAATGTCACTCTGTTTACCTCAAAGATTTTGTTCGCGATTTTCTCCAAATGATTCACTGAAATTTTATCGGGGACATGAGCTTTGTTCAATATCTTCATCAAAGCCCGACGATGTTCATCCGAGTGGATAAGCAACGAAAGCAACGAGATTTGGGCTGGCGTTTTCCTTAGCTGCTCAATAATAGAATAATCTTGCACTTTCATCTTTTTCAAGAACTCTTCTGCCTCTTCCTCCGTAATAGCTTTCTTAACTGGCGCCGGATTTTCCTTGGGAGCCCTAGCCTTTCTCAACTCTTCGGGGGAAAAACAACGTCCTGAGCGAGTTAAACCTTGTGTTTCACAGACTTCCTCTTTGATTTCCTTCCCCTTGTAGGTCACAACTACCTGTTCATACTTCCACGGGACGGCTTTACTGTCAATTACTGGTAACTGGGTTACTGGCTTTATAACAACTGGTTCTATGTGAGCCCCCTTCACGACTGCTGCAGGTGTGCTTGATACTCCCAAAACCACTACCTTGATCGGCTCTGGTTTCTTCGCAACAACGGAAGATCATTTCCCCATCACCACAACTGGCTTGTTGTCTATTCTTTTCAACTGAACCGCTGGTTTCACACTAGATGACTTTTCATTGACTTTGGCTTCACTAGAACGGATCATCATGACTGTCTGTGAGGGCTTCTTAAACTCTGCTCCCTTATGTATCAGTTCAATCATGTTGGCCTCATGATGCACTGGCAACGGGTTCTGGTTGATATTGGGCGCCTTCGGGGCCTGAACCTCGATTCTGTTTGTGTTAATAAGCTCTTGCACAACAGTTATCAATCTCCAACATTTCTCAGTATCATGTCCGGGAGCCCCTGAACAATATTCACAGCTCACTGAATGGTCCAGATTTCTAGGAAGGGGATTTGGCATTTTGGCTTCAACCGGGTTCAACAGGCCTATCTGTCTCAGTTTGTGGAAAAGAGTGGTATAGGATTCTCCCAACGGAGTGAATGTTTTCTGTTTTTGCATTCTCTCCTTTCTGAAAGCCTGGTTTGGGCGGAAGCCGAATCCTGGCCTATAAGGTCTCGGGTGTGGATATGTGTTTTGTGGAGCTGGGTATGTGTTTTGGGTAGCCGGGGCACGCCATTGCACGTGAGCCGGAGGCTGGGTATAAGTTTGGGCATGATGGACGGAAAAATGTGGCTTTGGTGGTGGATAATAGTGTTGAGGAGGGCCATATGGGGTATACGGGTAATTTGGGTGGTGGGGTCTAGGTTGGTTGTAATAGGGTGAAGGGCTTCTAGACCTAGACCATGCTACGGATTCAACAGTTGCAACCTCTTCTTTCTTCTTCTTCCCAAGCACACCCCCAGTGCCGTTTTGAATGGCTTGGGTGGTTGCTTTGATTGCTGAATAACTCATGATCTTATTGGATTTGAGTCCCTCCTCAACCATGCCTCCCATTTTCACGACTTCATTAAAGGACTTGCCCACTGCTGACACCAAATGACCAAAATAGGTGGGCTCCAAGCCTGCAAGAAATAATCAACCATTTCACTCTCTTTCATCGGGTGGTCAACCCTCACCGCTTGCTCTCTCCAACGGAACCCATATTCTCGAAAGCACTCACTGGGCTTCTTCTCGATCTTTGTCAATGACAGTCGATCTGAGATGATTTCAAGATTGTATTAAAACTGACAGGCGAAGGCTTGGGCCAAGTCATCCCAGGTGTACCACCTGCTAGGTCTTGTCTAGTGTACCATTCCAACGCCGATCCGCTCAAACTTTGGCTGAAATATGCCATCAGCAATTCATCTCTCCCTCCTGCTCCTCTCATCTTGCTACGGAATCCCCTTAAATGTGCCACTGGGTCGCCATGCCCGTCGTACAAATCAAACTTAGGTATCTTGAACCCGGCCGGTAACTGAACATTTGGGAACATACATAAATCTTTATAGGCCACACTTACTTGGCCCCCTAACCCCCTCATGTCTCAGAATGATTGCTCCAGGCTTTTGACCTTTCTGATCATCTCCTCCTGCTCAGGGTTTTTGGGCGGATTCTCGGTGCCTGCCGTGAGATCAAGATGAGGGGTATAAGAGTAGGGTTCTGGTACTTTAAAGGTAGGCTCAGGGGGATAATACTGGTTGTCGTGCATCTGGAATAGAGGTTCACTGGGGGATCGGTGTAGGGTAGCTGGCGGAGGTGCTACAAAAACGAGAGTGATTGGTGGATGAGGGTATGAGACTTGTTTGGATGAAGGAGCCTGTTATGTATGAGAAGTGGTGCCTTGGCATTGTTGGTAGAGTGGAAATGCTGGAGATGAATTCACAGTGGGTGGCTCCTGAGGCTGAGCCAATGGTGGGATATAAGCGGGCTTAGAGGGATAAACTGGCGGTGGATGCCCCTTCGCCCAGGCTTGGTACATTTCAGCCATCTGTTGTTTCAACTTATACATTTCCTCCCTCATTGCATGAACGTCCATTTCTTCTACTTCTTTCGATGGGTCAACAATACTCGTATCAGATTCCGGGCCAGTCATGTTCACTTTATCTTTAGATCGGGTGTTGTATGGATGAGTTGCCAGAATGCCAAACAACTAACCACCTACCTGGACTCACACATTTAGACAACAATTCCGTTAGCGATTAGGCTTTAACAGATTGGATAACCGCACATTGGGCATGAATGCACCTATACAGTTAACCATTTCTATTATGCATTTGTTCAACCGCATGCGTCATACCGGCATTTCCTTAGTTCCAACTGTAAGCTTTCTCTTTTCTTTTTGTTTTCTTTTCTCTTTTCTTTTCTCTCTTCTCTTATTTTCATTCATTTTTTCCTCGTATCTCCGCTTTTCCCTTTCTTCTTTCCCTTTCTTTGTTTTCTTTTCTTTACTTGGTTACGGTCGAATCCTATGGAGATTGCCTACGTATCATGACCCCGCACGAATCAGACCAGGCGTAGTTTGTGAAAATATGTGCCAAAATAAAGGAACAAATTTTGGGAATTTTCAGATTTTCATTACCACAACATTCTATTACAAACTAACATTTTGAAATGGAAAATAACGGACTCCAACTAAACTCAAATACAAACTCCGAACATACTAGCATACTTGGACGCGAAAAGAAAACAGACTGACAAACAACAAACTCTAGAATGGAAAATACAGACTCGATCTATGAATACATTAGTGCTTCAAAAGTGGGTGCCCTCGGGGCATCGTTCGACCTCGCCGCGGGCTTAGGTGCCAAATCCCTTTCAAGTTGCTCCAGCTCATACATGGTTCGCTTGACATAAATCATTACTGCCGAAAAGAAGGTAGTGCGGGTCATGTCTTCACATGCCTGACATCTCCTGAAGATGGCGTGAGCAATGGTCTCAATCCTATCTCTTGTTCGACCCTTTTCTATAAGCAATCACCTTACTTGATTATTGTGAGCCTCCAACTCATGAGAATACTGAAGATGCTGGTCCTGCAACTGCTATATTTCTACTTCCATTCGGGTTAGTAAGTCATAGCAGTGTCCACTTTCGGTCTCAAAAGCTTTAGCTTGCTTAGCTGCCTTATCCTCGAGGGTGACCACTTTTCTTTTCAGACTAGCAATGGTCTTTTCATAATCCTTCTTTAATTGTTGCATGTAATGGGTGCGTTCTTCTGTTCTTTTTTTCCACCTTGCCTGGACTTCTGCTATGGTGCCTTCGAATTTTTTCAGCTCATCCCGGCACTCACTAATTTCCTTTTTCAGCCCCTTTATCAACCGCTCGTCCGACCCGCTCCTTTGTTGGTTATTGGCAGCTATCCTCATTTGCTGGATTTAGGCCCTAAGCGCCTTATTTTCTTGGGCCAACCTGTTCTTTTCTCCCTGATCAGCAGCAACTTGCACACTGTTCTCAAATTTCAGAGCTCCAATCTATTGTTTCAGCTTGCCGATTTCAGCCTGATAGCCTTCTTCTTTTGCTAGCCAACCCTATTGTTCTTGTGATGATTCAGTGAAATCGTGGATGTGGGGTCTTTTAGCTAGCCTCTGATGCTCAAGCTCTCTTCTGTATCATGCGAGGTATTCTGGCGACATTTCTCCTTTGGCTTGATCCTGCACACACGTATTTGCTTGTAGACATTGACATTCATTCCAAATCTCGCGGACTTTTGTTTCGGGAAACTGTCCGTCAGGGCTAATCTTAATTACTTGAGCACTAAGATCTTCCTCCCGTGGCACTATTTGGCATCTCCCGAGTTGTCTTAGAACCCGACATGCAGCATAAGGCTGGATGCTCTTAAGTCCATCAAAAGAAAATACGACCTAGCTGCTGGCACGTATATGATTTCTTCAACAGGAAACCATCCCAACGTCCACTGTATCTGACTGTCCGTGAGAGTACGAAAGTATGATATCCATGTTGTTACTCCTTAAGGCAGACTAACCCCGTCAATCCTTGTGTAAAACTCTCCTATACATGTTTTGTTAGACGAACCATAACTCAAGAGATGGGAACGGTGGCATAGATGCTCGGTCATCCACATTTGTAGCAACAAGTTACACCCCTCAAAAAGTTGTCTCCGGCTTTGCAGGCAGTGAGAGCTCGGAAAATGTCAGACACGATCATAGGCACAATAGTGCTTTCATCTTGAGTAAGCAAGGTACTGATGACCCCGGCTACTTTTATATCAATATTCTCTTCTTTCCTTGGGAACACTAGGAGGCCCAAAAAGGTTATCATGAAAGCCACCCATCTGTGCTCATCCCAATTTTGACGGTTATTTTTACTGCATAGCTTGATGTACGTCTTGTTAAACCCTCCCATGTGGCCGTACCTGTCGTATATGAAGCGCAGAGTGCAAAAGCCTTTTGCCCAAATCTGGATTATGGACTGTCCTGGGTATCTTTAATGAGTCTAAAAACCGATGCACCGTGATGGCTCTTGGAGCAACCAGATGTTTTCCTCTTAATGGAACCTCAGCATTTCCGATATACCTGGCGATTTCCTCCAGAGTTGGGGTGAGCTCAAAATCTGAGAAGTGGAATACATTGTGCGCCGGGTCCCAACAAGTGACCAACGCTCTTATAATATCACCTCGAGGCTTGATTTTCAATAAACCCTTAAGACCTTTCAGATATTTCTTAACTTCATCTTGTCCTTCTTTGCCTAAATCGTTCCACCATAGCCGCAACTCGAAAGGGATTTTAGTCATTATTGAGAAAGGTTCGTTTTGCATCGTGCTCATCCTGCACATTTATTAAAGTGATTTAAGCAAAAACAAAACTTTTATTTGACTCAGCACAAAATTAACTATTTCCTTTTTTCAAATGTAAAATGAAAGACTCGGTTTTCGAACATGGCATTTCAGCACTCCCAAGAACGAAAATTTTCAGGCTGTGAGAGTCAACCGGTCAAAAATCAAAATGACCAAAAATGACCGTCTTTGCAAAGTCAGCCTTTCGGGAATATTCGACTATTTTTTGACAAAAACGGCATCACCTAACTTATTTACGATGAAAATTAAAAATTTGATATATTTTTTTTGACTATTTTTTGCAAAGGGGAGATTGGACCCGATGAGGGTTGCCTATGTATCTCACGCCCTGTGAGAATCAAACCTGCGTAGTTCGGGCCGAGAAACTAACTATATTTTGAAAACAAGACCCTTTTTTCATTTTCAATGGCAAGACAAACTATTTTTCCCTTTCTATTTTTTTGAAAACAAGACAAAATAACGACTTTTTTTTTCTTTTTCATTTTCGACAAACAATAAACAACCTATTTTTCCCAAACTAAAATAGAAACTCTTTTTTTTTCTTTTCCTTTTCCATAAAAGACTCTTTTTCTATTTTTCTTTTGCTTTTACTAAAACAGACTATTAAAAATAAAGCATTTTTCTTTTTCATTTTCTCAAAATTTCGGCAGAGTTTCGACAGTATTTGGTCATTGATTTTTCTAAAATAATCAATTAACCCCTTAACTGTTATTTCTCTCTTTTCTCTTTTCCTCTTTTTCTCAATTTTCCAACATTCCCAAGATTCAAAAGCCGGTCAACATGCTGGTTCGAAACAAATATATGTACAGAACAAATAGGATGCATCAGGATGGTCTTTTCATTTCAGGTTGCTAGCCCTAGACGGACCCAACCCTTGTGTTGAGTCTCCTAAGTCAAATGCAGCATGATGCAATTAAGCGCTCCTACTAGGGATTCGACATGAAGTCAAGTTATTCTAGGTTCAAAACCTGGGTATGTGTTCTAAACAGTGCACTCGAGCGGACAACTCGAGTCGAGGAGGGGGCAGCGTACTGGGGACCCGCGAGATCGTCCGACTTTGCAACTTATCCGAGCCTCTTTTTTATTTCAGGGTATGACACTAACAGAATATGGAGTCTCAACCAGTAAGCACATCCCCGAAGGTGAAGAGAGAAGGGTGTCGATACAGTTTATATACAATTCAAATGATATCAAAGCGGTAGCATTTAGCATATTCAGCACAAAACATGTAGGAAAATCAGATATAACCAAATACAACAATTTATATAAGCTCGAATTCTGAACCCTGAACCAGAGATTCTGGGTTCGATCCCCAGCAGAGTCGCCAGAGCTGTCACACCTCCTTTTTCACTACACCCCGTAAGGGCATAAAGGAGTTTTTCCAATTAAAGGACAATCAGAACGAGATTTATTATTATTATTCTGAGTCGCCACTTGGGAGATTAATTGTGTCCCAAGTCACCGATTGTATCCCGAACCGAGGAAACGTATGACTGTGTTAACAGTCCGCGAACCAGAAATCTGAGTAAGGAATTCTGTAAACCCGGGAGAAGGTGTTAGGCATTCCCGGGTTCCGTGGTTCTAGAACGGTCGCTCAACTATTGTATTTGATTTTATCTGATTTTAATACATGCTAGCTTATGTGCCTTTTACTCGTAAACTGCTTTATCGTTATTTTAAAAGAATTGCAACGTCGTGAAAACGCGTTTCAAACCACGTCGTAATCAATGCACCCGTGATTTTCAACACATTTCGACTCCGTTGAGATTTGGATTTGGGTCGCATCAATGCGCACCCGAGTTTAGGAACGTAGTTTTATTAAAGTCATGCTTAAAGAGTCTAGCGTATTATTATTTTGGGAAAACCGTGAAATTCGCTGAACGACCCTTCCGAATTCTACGTATTCTTATTATAGCCATTTATTGAGGCCCCCACAATTTATGTGTTTTGTTTGGCGAGGCTCATCCCGTCATTTTTATTTAAAGGTCAACCCTGAAGTGACTATGATTTTTATTTATTTATTTTGTCTCTTAAAAAATAAAGAAAAGAGTCCTAATTAGTTATTATTTAGCAAAACCAAAGCTCGTCAATTTTGTATTACCAAACTAATCGCCCTTTGGGCATTGGGCCCAGACAGCCCATGCCGAGCATCCCAAGCGGAAACTCCAATAACCCGGATTGGGCCTGAGATCAGCCCAAACTCACAGCTAACCAGGCCGTGTGGGAAGAGAGTTGAGGGATCAAATCCTCTAAGCCGGCAGGCCTATTAATTTGCCCAGCCAACGCTGGACTTCTTACCACAAACCACAGTTGGTTACTCAAACCACTTATTGCAAGTAAAGTGTGAATTCTACAACTCCAGTTCTAATTGAAATTTACAACAATTTTTACGAACAAAATCAGGCTTTCTTGTTTACTTCCTACTTATAAGCATGGTAACGACATGAAATACTCAAAAGCATCTATATCCCTTTCCCGGGCAACCTAGCACGACTAGGAAAAAATTTGCACATCTTTATTTGATTACAGATTGAAAGCACGCTGCTACTAGAGGTCCATTTCGTTACTTTCAAATAAACTCATGAAACAAACTGTTAACCAATTAACCTGACTATTCCATTATCCTAACATAACACTAAATACAACTAATGTGCGAAATCAAAAGCTCTCATACATTCAAGACATATCAAATGACAGTATAGCTCATAGAGCACAGTTTCAGTCCATTCATACTTTAAGTTTTAATTACAGTATTCAAACAGCTCAAAGCCAAAGAGATCTAATGTAAAATTAAACTATTGCGATGGTAGAGCCAAAGCAGTGTTGGATCTTCATTTTATTTCACTTTCAACAGGAAATGCTACATCAAAGGCTTGATAGGTACCTGTTTTATGAAATGGAACAGAGGAATGGTCAGTCAGCAACAACTCAAATGCAGCAAACCAATGGATGATCAACCAAACACAAATGCACAGCCCAGAAAATGGAATCACAACCCAGAATGAACTCGAAACCAGATTAAAATGAGATATCGACCACAAATCAACTGAATGCACCCAAATAAATCGAAATTGAGCTTGAATTAACCCAAATTGAACTAATAGAACTCAGAAGAATTTCAACACATTAAAATTAAGCTATGATACTAAGAGCAACTATTGAAATTTCGAGATTGAGCCAAAAGCTCAATGTAACAGTACTTTTGCTGATTTTTTTACTGCATTTTTTCTCTTTTGAAACTAAGAACTTAGAAGAAAATTTGAATATGAAGTTTTTAGTTTCAGATCTGGACTGGGAGTTTTTCTTTGGGGAATATTGGGGCTCCCTAAAAACCTCTCTATTAAGGCATTTAGGCATGCCTTTTATAGGCAGAGCTGAGGGCAGCCCTTATTTTCTGTTTTCTATGTCAGTCCCTATTTAATTTCAACTTCAATTCCCTACTTCTTGCTTTGTGACTCAAGTCAACCCTCTATGGTAACTAAAATATGCCTTAACACCTACACCTAGAAGCTTCTAGAAAATGCTAATATGCATTCCCTGTTTTACCCTTACCCCTTCCCTGAATTACCCCCTTGGAATTATCTGGAACTTATTAACTGCATATTTAAACATTCCCTAATTAAATCAACCCCAAACCCCCAAACAAAATTAAACTATCAAACCAAATAATTTACCCTAAATTCCCTTAAACAACTCGATTACCCAGAAAGTGGAAAAATTATAACAAGGAGGTAATACTAAATCATTACGCTAAACTAAAGAAAATCTTGAAGCCAATCTAATAGAATCAAACAACAAATATTGATTATACTTTTGCGGAATCAGAATTTTAAAGGGATATTTACATAAACTAAGAACTAACCATTAACTTATGATTAAACAAGCCCAGGTAAGTCAGGCGAACAACCGAAAGACTCAGAACACAAGATGAGAAAAGAACGATAGACATGCAAATTACAATTGGAAATTAACCTAGATGAGAAAGGGAACAAACAGAAGAATATTAAACCACTCGAGAACTCACTAATGGGCTTAAGGTCTGCTAACACTTGGTTCGAATATTCAAGTAGTCCTGTTGTCGTTTGACCCCCAGTGATGGTAGAAATATCATGAGGAAGGCGGGGAAAGTCCCATAGCACCGATTTGGTGAAGTTTGATGAAACCCAGGTTCGCCGGAAAATTTTCAAACCTAAATTCGAATGATTCCACCCATAGTTGAAGGACGGGGTTAAGGGTGTTCGATAAAGGATAAAGAGAGGATACTGGGGTGTTAATTTGGGGCTGTTTGGCGTAACCGACGTCGTGGCTGAAAAACTTTAACTGGATATTCGATGAGCTCCGGCACGATTCGAGGGACACAAACGACTTGGTTAGAAAGAGGGATTCATGGGGAATCTATGGTGTGAATTTGGGACGGATTGGCGTAGGTGTCGTTCACCGCTGGCGGCGGCTCCAGTGGTGTTACAGGAAAGTACGAAGAAGACAACTTTGGTCTTAGGGTTAATTGCCTTATTCAGACAATAATATGTAAAAGGGGGAAATTTCCTAACCGTCTGATCAAAGGAAATCAATGGCCAAGATCAAATAAAGACGAGATGACGTCGTTTTGATAGAGAACTGGACCAGGTGGGGAATGGTCTTTGGGCTGGGTCGGTCACCATTAAATTATTTTGGGCCTGAATTGATAAACAAGGCAAGCCCAATTCAGCAGCGTTATTCTCTATTTTTATTTTTCCCTTTTTTATTTGTTTCTTTTATCTAATTTTTTTTTGTATTTCATTTTGTATTTATTTTGTATTTTTCAGATTTTATAAAATTGCAACAATTAAAATAAAGTCCTAATATATTTCAAAATTAAAATAATTGATTTCTAAAATTATATTAAAAACTATTTCGGGACGAATTCACAATTAAACAATTTAGAAATGCAAAAGTGAACTATTTTTGTTATTTTCTTCATATTTTGTTCTAAAACAAATTAACCCCTAATTAATACTAAAAATATGAAATTAAATCCAAAATGCAAATGCATATTTTTGTATTTTTCATATGAATTAAAATGCACAGATAAAATGCAACAATTAACAGAAAATGACACCAAAATTCAAAAAACTTGTAAAATAATAAAGAAATTATTTTGTTTGAATTTCTGGGAATAATTTGCTTTGGGCAAAAATCACGTGCTCACAGTGCTTTAATGACCACTAAGGGGGTGGGAGGGGTAGATATGGGATATGATAACTACGTGCTAATGTCACGTGTAACCCCTCATAGAGGAGTGTTTACCGGACATTGTGTGGGTGATCCTATAGGCTAACCAACCTAGGACTCCTCCTTTACCAAAATTCCTTTTGTAAAAACTTTGATTTATATGTATACAACTCGTTCAATATCTTTGCCTTATTATTTGAGTTATACAATGTGCTTTACTTGCAAATTATTTGATTAAACTATTTATTTGTTAATGGACTAATTCGTAAATATAAGTTCGGTCGGGACCCAAAGTTGTGGACCAAGAGGGGTGTCTAACACCTTCCCCTCGAGGTCATTTCGAGCCCTTACTATAATCTCTGGTAATGCAAACCAATCCAAGAGTTAATAGCTCTAGGTTCCCTAATGCACCATAACCCATTAGGTGGAGACTCTTCAATTACCCAAATTCCCAAAAGGAAATGAGTTATTTCCCCCATGAATGTCGAAACCCGGACCTCTCCGCGGAGGGAAAAAAGGGGGCGCAACAGCATGGCGACTCTGCTGAGGATACCTTTAGGCTCTTACCATAACGAACTTGTCTTTTTACAAATTAGTCCAAGCATTCTTTATCCCATATCCTTCTCCCTTATTTGAATTTAATGGTCCATTTTAAGTCTTTATGTTTCTTTATCCCTGAAACTGACTTGTCTCTTTATTTTCTTTTTCCCTGTAACTGTCTTTCAATTATTTAAATGCTGTATTTATTTTTGCTATGTGCAAATACTTGACTACATGTTATTAATTGCTGCATAAATCATGCTCCGCATCATATTCCACTAGTGCATATCAAATCATATAGCAACACTTTAATGAGCAGTTGCGTTCTTTCTATTTACTACCCTTAAATTTGGAAAGACTTATTTATGGTAAAACCAGTCGATTAGTGGTACAATCGATGGTTCTGTGCCTTCCCGCTCAAGTTGTCCGCTTGAGGGTACCAGTCTAAAACCCCATAAAAACCTTACTCTGGTTAAAATTGTGCATGCATCATGGTCAAACCTAGTCAGATCAGTTATGTTCTCCACATAATGATCATTTAAGATAAGCCTTATCTAAAGTCCATTGGATTTTTCATAATCCCAACGGACAAAACCTCATTTTGTGCATTAATTTGGAGAACTAAATGCTGATATGTTGATCATAAATGTATAAATAGTCGAGTCTAGTGGGGGTAAGGTCTAACCCTTTTGTTTTGCAGAAAATGAGGCTCGAGGTCCCCAGATTCGGTATGGTTAGCAATATCCCACCATTGCTGCTAGATCGATGGGAGGACCTCTCCTCAAGTGACAAGAAACATGTGAGAAAGTTCCTGGGTAACCTGCCTTCCTTGCTAGATATTGAGCAAAACAACAAATTGATCGAAGCTGCCACTTTATTCTAGGATAGTGAAAGGGTTGTGTTTCATTTCGGCGACATAGAAATGACACCACTTCTAGAAGAAATTAGAGGGCTTGCGGGATTGACTTGGGACAGTCCCGGGCTATTGGTACCAGAAAATCGTACGGGTAGGGGAATTTTGAAGATGATGGGGCTGAATAAGAATGTCGACCTAGTGTGCTTAAAAGGATCTTACATACCTTTCAAATACCTGTACGAGAGGTATGGCCATAGCAAGTCTTTCCGTACTTACCATGATGATATCTCTCTCACTTTTCTGGGTCACATCCACCGCAGAGTGTTTGTATTCATTGTGTGATTCCTAGGCTTGATAGTGTTCCCAATGAGAAAGGGAATAATCCACACTAGGTTGGCCATGGTCGCTAAGACTTTGATGGAAGGGATTAATGGACATACATATACCATAGTCCACATGATCATAGCCAACACTATAGGGCTCTGGAGTGCTGTCAAAGAGGGGTCAAGCATTTCGAGGGTTGTAATTTGTTGCTGCAGTTATGGTTGTTGGAGCATTTCCTAAAGGGTCGCTATCACCAAGAATTTCCACGAAGGGCTTGGAACGACCATATTGCCTTCCATCACCCTAAGTAGATGACGTACATTCCTGATAGATTTGCTCAGCCAGAAAACACCAAAGAATGGGTGGAGTTCTTCGACAATCTGACCGAGGAACAAGTGCAGTAGATGTTTGAATGGTTCCCAGCAGACGAATTTATTATCATATCCAGGGATGCTCCGCACTTGGTGTTGATCTGGTTGAGAAGGATATACCCTTATGTCCCTATACGAGTTATGAGGCAAGCAGGTAGAAAACAGGTTGTACCAAGGGTTTTCAAGATGAGTCATTTCAGGGTAGACTTTCAAGATGACGATGTCCCTTACAAGTGCCAAGCTCAGCACATGTGGCACTGCAAAATCATTGTGGTGAAGAAACCTATGGAGCCAGACAGGTATCATGCAGCGTGCGAGCCTCTATACCCGGCATGGTTGGAGGACAATCTGAAAGGAATGGTGACACCAGGGGCCGGTCGAGGGAACAAAATCATAGATGAGGAAGCTGAAGCTCAAGTCAAATACAACAGGCTGCACAAGAGGGTCTACGACTCTGAAAATGAGCACCAGGAAATACATGAGAGGAATGTGAGGTTGATCGAGGAGTGGAAAGAGATGGTAGTCACTTCCAACAGGAAACTGGAATATCTGGAGCGAGGAATAGTGGAGCTGGAAGGTAAAGTCATAAAGAGGATTAAAAGTTGCCAGAACGTTGAAGGAGCTGAAGCAGGACATCTGGCCAGAGCCTACTTGCTGCTGGGGTTGCGCGAGCTGGGGGATCTATATGATGGAGTCCGGAAGATCGAATCTTGGAATGTCCTTCTGGGACCAAATAGGCTAGATTTATTTGCTTTCCAAAATATAATAAGGCCAAGTGCCAGAAGTGACATATTTTCAGTTATCTTAGTGTCATTTTGGGATTCGTCTATTTTTATATTATGAAATGAAGCATTTATTGGCATTTAAAGTTCTCCAAATCTATTTGTGGCTAGGCCTACCTCGGGCAAAACGAGATTCCCAAATTAAGATGCGAGTTTCATTTCCGTAATATGTATTTAAATACTACAAACATTTCAAAATCCTCACTAACTTGTAACCTTTTTGTTTTTGCTAATTATTATTTATTATTATTGTTAGTCCCATCCCCTTAGGTTGGTTCACTCATACTGGCCTCATCAGTATACCACACCAAATCTAGAGGCCCTCCATCTCCTTCTCCTCCAAGCAACACAAAAGGCAGAGGAAAAGAAAGATGGATGACTTAAGTGGAATCCGAAAAGAAAATATTGGGAACGCAGAGATTTCAGATGGTCGTAGCACTCCAGCCCCAAATGATCTAGTCTTGAGACTGGAACAAAAGATACTAGAATTACAAGGAGAAATTGAGCAGGTTCGCAACTTGGAAAACCTGTCACTCACCCTCAATGTCCCCGATATCCACCAACAAAACTCAAAGAACCCAGCACCTCCTCAGAACACACAAAACCAATAAAACCAACAAAACCAAAATCCTCCCGCACCAAATCAATACACAACTCCACCCCAAAATATCAATCCGCTGCCAATACCAACTCAACCGCAACTTCATCATCAACCAATTCAGTACCCACTAACCACCACTTATCACACTCCCCAAAACACACCACAACCCATTCCCAATCCCAAAACTCCACCAATGACCATCACTACACCCAAGTTCCTGGCACCTATCAAAGCAACCCTATATATGTGGAAACTATACCTCATTCTACCCAACTAATCTCCTGTACACCGGAATCTTTCGACAAGGACTTGCTCATTAAAAACATGGCTGAAGAACTACTCAAGATGTTAACAAGCCGAGTTCAAGGTGTTGAGGGCGATAGAGGAATAAAAGGTTTGAACTATGAAGATCTGTGCATATAGCCGGATGTCGAATTGCCAGAGGGGTACAAACCTCCCAAGTTCAAAATTTTTGATGGTACAAGTGATTCCATCTTACTAGGGATGCTTTGTCTTGGTATATCAGCTAGAATCCCAAGAAATGGTCCAATTAGGTAAGCATGGCATCAGATTTCATGGACCGATTCAGGTTCAACATAGAAAACACACTAGATATTTTCTACATTCAGAATTTTAAGAAGAAACCTACTGAGACTTTCCCTGAATACGCTACTTGTTGGAGGTCGGAAGCGGCCAAAGTCAGGCCCTCTTTGGACGAAGAACAGATAAATAAATTCTTCGTCAAGGCACAAGACCCACAATATTATGAGAGGTTGATGGTTATCGAAAATAACAAATTCTCAGACATCATCAAACTTGGAGTAAGAATCGAAGAAGGAATCAAGAGCGGGATGGTAACGAACTTCGAGGCACTACAAGCCCCGAATAAGGCGCTACAATCAGGTGGCATATTGGAGAAGAGAGATGCCGGGGCGGTAATAGTGGCCCAGGGCCCAAAATCTCCACTCACCTATCAAACAACTTCACCCACATATCAAACACCTCCACCCACATATTGAATACCTCCACCCACATACCAAGCATCACCGCCTACATATCAACCTTCATCTCCCAGATATTCCCAACCAACCTCTGTCCATTACACCTATAAATCCCAACCATCCCACTTCCAATCACTACAAGCTCGCTAAAATTATCCAAGACCATGACCCAAATTTGACCGCAAGCCACCCAAGCAATACACCGCCATTTCTAAACCCATCGACCAGTTATATGAAAGGTTGAAATTCGCGAGTTACGCCACTCCCGTTCCCGTTGTGGCATTAGAAAATCCATCCCAATGGTCAATCTGAACAAAACATGTACGTACCATTCCAGTATGAAAGGGCACACCACTGCTGAGTGCCGAACCTTGATGGATAAAATCCAGACGCTAATTGACAACAAGGTCATACAAGCAAAGGAAGCCGCACCTAATGTCCGCAACAATCCCCTCCCTGATCACAGAGGTGATGGTGTACACGTGATAGAGACAAATGAAGAATGGGACCCTGAGGGGTCGATCAGGCTTATTCGAGAAGGCGATGACTTTAAGGTTGCAGTCATACTCACTCCTATTATGGTTCAGACTCAGGCACCAATCGAGGATGAGGTAACTGCATCAGTTCCATTTAAGGTGGAAGTGGCTCCGCCGACAGCCACCCCCGCTCCATTTGAAGTAGAAGTGGTCACACCTTTCACTGTGACAATATCAACCACACCCCCATTCAACTCAAAAGCAATACCCTAGGATTATGTTGCCGAAGCTCATCGAAAAGGTAAGGCCAAGGTAGAGGAATCTGATACCGCACAAGGAATGACTAGAACCGGAAGAGTCTATACACCTGAACACCTGGGAGGTTCAAGTAAGGAGGCCACTACTAGGCAGCCTATCATTGAGACCGGGCCAGATTACCTATTGAGGAAAGTACAGGCAAAGGAGTACACTATTGTCGACCATATAAACAAATTCCCTACTCAGATATCTATCCTATCACTATTGTAGAATTCAGACGCACACAAGAACGCCTTAATGAAAGTGTTAAGCGAGGCTTATGTACCCAATAACATCACTGGCGGAGAAATGGCCAACATGGTTGGGCAAGTACTAGAAAGTCATAAAGATCATCTTCCATGAGGATGAGGTACCACCTGAGGGGCTGAATCACAATCGAGCATTGCATATTACAGTGCAATTTGAAGATAAGTTCATTGATAGGGTCCTGGTTGATGGAAGTTCAAGCCTAAATATTTGTCTATTGGACACTCTAGAAAGGTTGGACAAAGGTTTCCATGAGATATGGGTAGGAAGCATGAATGTGAAGGATTTCAACGGGTTTCAACCTTTGCTTGCAGATGGGGCCAACTTGGTTTGACGTTGAATTTCAGGTGCTTGACATACCAGCCTTATACAATCTTCTGTTGGGCCGACCATGGATCCATGCCACTGGAGCCATGCCTTACATACTACATCAAGCCGTGAAGTTTGAATGGAACCGCCAGGAGGTAATCATTCACGGAGATGGAAATAACCCCATCTACACTAGTCAAACCATCCTGGCCATTGGACATAGAAGAAGGCTAGGAGGGGAAACCTATCATCAGATCAAACGGGTCAATGTCGTCGAAAAGGATAAGTGGTGGAGTAGCAAAATAGAAAGAATCCTAGTATGGTCTGGATATGAACCCGACAAAGGATTGGGAAAGAACCTCCAAGGTATCACCAGACCAATATAGTTGAATAGTTATGGTACCACCTTTGGTCTCGGATACCAGTATACATGGCAAAAGTACAATGATTGGTCGCCTCTATGGCGTGAACCGTATTACCCTCTTGAGCAACCAGTGCCACGTTTGGAACAAGTTTTTCACTAGGCTGACACAATATAGGGGATCGCAGAAGAAGAATCCCTAGCTGGGTTGAAGAATTTGTTCTTGGCGGATGAAGACATGGACTGTAGTGCCATAATTGAGGAGGAGGAGGAGGAGGAAGAAGGCCTTACTATTCAGACTATGGAGAAAAGAGTTGTTCTCAGGAACTGGACCGCCACACCATCCTGAGCCCGCCGAGTCCCGGGTAGCTTGGCAGAATTTACTTCTATAAGCCATTCTAGGCATTTACGATTTCCTGTAATTTCATTTTAAGTTTTACTTGTTTCAAAATGAATGCTCGATTCATCGAACCATAGTTTCTTTGAACAATTTTTCAAGTTTTAATCAAATGCATCTTTTCTTTGTTATTCACTATTATTTTTACAATTTTCTTTTTTACAACATTTTTATTACTTTTCCTGATGAACCAGTAATTGTGACATGTAATGAGGCAACGCAACATGCGAATAGTGATTCGGAGGAAGAAGATGAGATACTTGAGGAAATTCCCAGGGAGGTTGAAAATTTTGTGAATAAGCCTAAATCCAATCTGGACGAGACCGAAGTAGTAAATTTCGGAGATGCCGAGACCGGTAAGGAGACCTGCATCAGCATTTACTTGTCATCAACAAAGAAGGAAGAGTACATTCGTTTCCTAAAAGAATATGAGGATATTTTCGCATGGTCATATAATGACATGACCGGTTTGAGCACTTTCATAGTGGCTCACAAGTTGCCTACTAATCCCATGTGTCCGCCAGTAAAACAGAAACTCATAAAGTTCAAGCCAGACATGAGCATGAAAATCAAGGAGAAAGTTACCAAGCAGGTCAAAGCCAAAGTTCTCAGGGTGGTTGAATATCCAATCTGGTTAGCTAACATTGTACCAGTTCCGAAAAAAGATGGGAAAGTCAGGATATATGTTGACTACCAGGATTTAAATAGGGCAAGTCCCAAGGACGACTTTACACTGCCCAACATACACATCCTGATTGATAACTGCGCCAAGCATGAACTCCAATCCTTTGTAGATTGCTTCACGGGTTATCACCAGATTTGGATGGATGAAGAAGATGCAGAGAAGACAACTTTTATTACACCATGGGGTGTATATTGTTATAAGATGATGCCATTTGGTTTGAAGAACACTGAAGCCACTTACATGAGAGCCATGACAACTATCTTCCATGATATGATACACAAAGAAATAGAGGTGTATGTGGACGATGTCATTATCAAATCCAAGAGGGCCGCATATCACATAGCAGACTTGAGGAAGTTCTTTGACAGGCTAAGGAGGTACAATTTAAAATTGAACCCCGCAAAGTGTTCATTCGGGGTTCCCACAGGAAAGTTACTGGGATTCATCGTCAGTCATCGAGGGATCGAACTGGATCCGTCTAAAGTCAAAGCTATTCAAGAGTTATTGTTGATACCCAATTTTTCTCTATATATATTTATATGCATAAATACCTTTGAAATATCATATATATGCATATATAAACATGCACAAGGTTTTTATAATTTTCCCATAATTTTAAGGGTTTAAATTGATTTATTTTCTCCCCTTTTTATTCATAAAATCCCCAATAATTATTTCCCAAATTATTGTTATGATTATTTATTCATTTAATTTCTATACTTATACCAAAATGTGGTTAGTATGTTTTTATGCATTTTTAATTGCATTTTGGTATTTTTAAAGCTAAATTGCATATAATTATAATGTTAGCCCATTTAGTGTATAATTACATTTCATGTGCATAAAATTAGTCCCTATATTTTTAAAATGATAATTATATATTTTAAATCATTTTGGCACATTAATTTATTTTCCAAAATTTGCTTATTATTTATTATAAATTAAGTAGTAAAAAATGACTATTTAAATTATAGCCAGATTTGGCTTTCAATTGTAGCCAAAATTGAACCTACTCCCCAGCCCAATTTCATACCCAATTAACCCAACCCAGACCCTAAATACACCTACCCAAACCCAAAACCCATCTACCCGGCCAAATCCTGATCGTTGATCTCCCAGATCAACGGTCCACACGACCCCTTTCCTTTTTTATTTCAAAAGACCACTTAACCCTACCTCTTTTCCAAACCCCCGCCGCCTTTGAATCCTCTAGTCTCCTCTCTTCTCTCAACCTAACCCTAATCCCTCTTCAACCACCGCCTTCTTCTCCTTCTCTCCGGTGACCACCTTTCAACCCCAAGCCTCCAATGGTTCCTCCATCATCTTGCTCATCATCTCTGAGGCCTTCAAGGGCCCTGGGCCACACCGACTTGCATCTAGAGTTACTGCTTTGGCTGTTCATGGCTTCCCCGGTGTGATTTTGAGCAACATCACACTACATTTGTTACGATCTTTGAAGTTTATAACAGGTTCTTCTGTTTCTATTTGGGTTTCTTTTGAAACCCCAATTTTTGTTTACACCTCCTAGATCTAGGCTATTTTTAAATGATTCAAGTCTACTCCTTTTATGCTTTACACTGTTCTTGAACTTCTCTTGCAAAAATCAGCGATTTCAAGTTATTTTATTTCTTTTAAAATTAGGGTTTTTCGAAACTTCTTCTACACTTTGTTTAAATCGATTCTTCATGTTTTAACTTCTATTCTCTGCATATCTCGAACGTTTCTATGCTTTTACTCCTTTTTAAACTTGTCTATGTTGAAAACTCTAATTTCTTAGCCTCAACCTGGGGGTTCTGAGTTTTGTTTTGATAATATGTTCAATAATCTGTATGTTTCTATGATTCTGTGATTCTTTGCCCTACGTTTGTTTGTTATGGTTCTTAGTTTGGTTATCCCTGCCTATTGTGTGATTTTGCCTATTTGGTTCACCAATGTTTCTGATTCTTCACTTCTCCTACATGTATCATGCTTAGCTTAGTAATTCAGACTATGCTCTACATGAATCCCTAAATTTATGTGTGATTCTTGCCCTACTCGACCTCTTAGGGTTCTGATTTTGCTTACCATGTGTTTGTTCTTATAAAGTGCTGCTAAATCAGTGTTTACCTCCTATTTTTGCATCCCTGAATCTTTGTGATTGATATTTTATGATTATTCTATTGATTTTTACCTTGTAGAACATTTTTCTAACCTTATTCGATGGTCAATTATGGTGTTAATTGATTGCTCAAGTCTTTCCTTGATTTATGTGTGCTGAACCTGGCCTATATTACATATTGTATTCTTGTACTATGCAGAAAATATTTCCTTGATTAGCATGTCCAGCCTTACAAGATTTCTTTCCTTATTTGGCATATGTCTATTACGGTTCAAAGTTAACTCCTCAATTAAAGGGGACTTACCTTGATTTCCTGACTGATTGATCTCAAGTTCCTTAATCACTAATGGATTGTGATTTTTTCCTTATTTACTACCTGCTTTCAAACTATATATACCCTCGTCTTTCATTAGCACAGACACGAATACTTGGTTCAAAAACTCTCTCGCATGCTTAAAAATTTCTGCTCTCTCACTTGTATTACATGCTACTGCTTTGAGTTAGCCGGCTGCAAGCCAAGGCTAATCATTTGTGTTCTCTTATTCTTTCACTCTGCTTACTATCCTCTTTACTGGTATGTCCTAGTTTCAATTCAAAGTTCCAACAACAATATGATTCTTTTATTATTTCAGTTCCTCTTGTTTCTGGTTTGCTTCTATTTGTGGTTCTTTTGTGAAACTTGTAGTTGAGAGTTACATTTAGCATGTTATCATGTCTTCCCCTCCCCTTGAGATCAGTATATTTACCCTTTTGTTTGTCTCTGAGCATGTATACACTAATCATCTCTTACTTGTTATATTTTTACCACTATGGATCTCCCAAATCCCTATCCCCTTTGCATGTGAGTCTGTTCTTTATGTCTGATTCTGTGACTATGTCTAGTTAGCTACTTCTAGGCATCACTACTAATTCCCAGGTCTTTGCTTAACTATGTGTGTCCTATGTATTCCCAAACCCCCTTTAGCCCTATTTGTGACTACCAAAACCTGCCTTGGTGCTATGACTCCTGGCTGTGTATGAACCTATCCTGAGGTGTTTGGACTTTGTTAACTATTCCAATCTCTTTTTCAAACAATCTCTGTAGATTTACTTTCAAAAAAAACTTTTGTTAAATATAGTTTCTTACTAAAACCTTTCAACTTGTGTCCATCACTTTTCACTATACTCTTAGTCAATAAGTTTTGCGCCCTCTAGTATGTGTACTGCCTTGGGATCCTTTTGAGAACCCTCTGAACTCTGGCATACTGAAGCCGGCCTTTCCACACTACACTTGTTCAATCTTTGGTTACTAAGTCTAGGTATAAGAACTGTCTGGGATCCTTGAGATCCTTAGGGAACTTTGATGCACCTAGACTCTGATTTGTCTATGGAACTGAGGCATATGGGTCATTGACGGCTTTAGGAAATCTGGGCCTGATTGAATGCTCCCTATAGAATAGCTTCTTGATTTTCTTTTTTTACTTATGTATTTCATTTATTGGCCTATAATAATTTGTAAATAGATATTGGGGTATTTAGTAAAAAAGGTGTGTAGATACATGTTTTATGGGGTAATTCAGGTAGAAATCATGCTCATAGGACTTTGATTTTTAAATCTGTTCGCTCTACTAAGTATAAATCATACTCCTAGGACTTTACGTTTAAATCTGATTTTTTTCCAATAGAAATAATGCTCTTAGGACTTCCTACTTAAATTCAAGTGCCTCATTAAGTAGAAACCAGGTCTATGAGGTTTTATATTCTGTCATGTCTAGAAACCATGCTTATAGGTTCCAAACAATCATGTCTTAAAATCGGTAAAATCGGTTTAATAATAGATGTCATGCCTGTAGGACCTGGTCCAAATTCAGTTACAATGAGTATTTTTGTATGTTTCTGTACCTGCAAATTGTTAAAATCAGTGTTATGCTTAGATATCATGCCTATAGGGAGCCCTACTCGCAATTCTGTCTGTTAATCCAATTTAGTCTAATAAATCAACTTGATCATGCTTAGTTCATTTGTGAATTGGTTTTATTAAGTATTAAGTATTTCCTGAAATAAGTTCTTTCAAACTGCCTCAATCTCATTAGATAACATGCCTATAGGTATTAAAGGGGTCCATTTCAAAACCTTCTTTGTTTCTGCATTAATATAGACATCAGTATTCTGCGTATAGGCAAGCCTTTAGGGTGTTTTCAAAACTACATCTCTGAAACTGCTTCTATTGCTCAATGTTTTCTGATCCTAAAAGGCATTAAAAAGAGTCTATAGGCAACTTCTAGGGTATACTTCTGAGTCTAAGAGAGGTTGCTTGTCTTCTGCATTTTCACTTAGATATCCTGCTTTAGGACATTGTCTAATAAAAGACCTTAACTGTGCTTGAGTCGTGCTGCTTTATGTGTTTGTTTGAGGAGGAAACTCTGAGCCTTTTAATTGCTCCCTTTATGTTTTGAAAGTCCTAAATGCTTTTGACTATCGCCTTAGAATTTTCGCCTTTTAAAACCTTAAGTGTACGTCTAGAACCACCTATAGGTAGAGGTATTAACTCCCTCCAGGACTATTAAAAAGGGACGGGTAGCAGCACACAATAGAAATCGTTGACCAAACACTCGCTTTGCATGACCAATAAGGGGATGGGAAAGGTAGATATGAGATATGATGACTACTAGCTAATGTCACGTGTAGCCCCTCATTGAGGAGTGTTTACCGGACATTGTGTGGGGTAATCCTATAGGATAACCAACCTAGTACCCCTCTTTACCAAATTCCTTCTTTACTTAAACCTTTGTTTTACAACTTGTCCAAACCTTTATCTTACTACTTGAGTTGTTCTAACGTGCTTTACTTACAACCTATTTGATTCAACTGTTTACTTGTAATGGACTAATTTTTGAATATATGTTTGGTCGGGACCCACAGTAGTGGACCAAAAGGGGTGCTTAACACCTTCCCCTCGAGAATACTTCGAGCCATTACCCTAATCTCTCGTAATGCAAACCAATCCAAGAGTTAATCACTCTAGGTGTCCTAACGCACCATAATCTGTTAGGTGGTGATTCTTCAAATACCCAATTCCCAAAAGGAAAATGAGTCATTACACACCGTGAATGTCAAAACCCGAACTTCTTCCCCGTATAAAAGGAAGAAAAAAGGGGGCGTGACAGCATGGCGACTCTACTGGGGATATGTTTAGTCTCTTACCATAATGAACTTGTCTTTTACAAATTAGTCCAAGCATGCTTATCCCGTACCCTACTCCCTTATTTGAATTTAACTGTCTATTTTTGAAGCATTTATGTTTCCTTTATTGCCCTGAAACTAACTTGTCTCTTTATTTCCTTTTTCCTACAACTGTCTTTCAATTATTTAATTACTGTATTTATTTTTTCCTACGTGAAAATACTTGACTACATGTTATTAATTGCTGCATAAATCATGCTCCGCATCATATTCCACTCGTGCGTCTCAACTCCTATAGCAACACTTTAATGAGTGGCTGCACTCTTCCTATTTACTACCCTTAAATTTGGAAATGCCATTTCTGAATATTTTCCTATTGTTGTTATGTATTTACATTGGGACTACAGATGTGGGATTCCGGTAGATCTGTTACAACCCATATCCACATGTGTTAGTTCATGCCATATATTAGTTAACATAAATCCAAGAAGGAATTATCTTTGAGATGATAAGAAGTCAATCCTATTGGTCTTAAGTGATACAAGAGTGTATAAGGGTGATTAACCAATATTAGAAGTTAAACGAATCAAGGATGTTGTAACTCGTATTTTCAGGTAATCTAGCGGTGCTTAATACACTCAAGAGGTCATTTATTAAGGTATTTTAATCATATAATATCCGTATCATAAGTCTTGAAGTCAAACGAGTTATGAAACAAAAGTCGACAAAAGTTGTCGCAACTTAGGTTCATAATTTTACTTAAACATTAGGTCAAATGTTTCTAATCTTTTCTCATAATTTACAAGGAATTACGGGGTGATCTACCCACCAAATTAAAGATATATGAGTCTAGTTTCCAACGCATTAAACCGTTTATCAATACGATCTCGGAGTAGAGAGATATTCGCGTTTTCGCGAGACTGCGCCAAGCACCTCTCTATGGGGCCCACTAAGTCGGTTTAAGATATTTGGACTTATATAGGATGACCACAACCCGTTTTTAGTCATTTCTTTTCACTATTTTCAGAACTTAGAACCCTAGGAACATCCTCTCAAGGTTCTCTCAAGATTCAAGACCCAAAAAAAGGGCAAACAACACAAATCAAGTGTCGGGAATTCCGTGGCGCTAGTAAGTCTCTTGTTCTTCTTGTTGTTGCTCATTTTTGTGTCGTTCCAACTCGTGTGGGAGGTTGTTTTAAAGGGTATATGTTCTGTAAATACTCCCTAATGTTCTTAATATTAATCCTAGGTGATTTCAAGCCTTCTAAAGTGATTCTAGTGCCGAAAAACACTAATTGATCGCTAGTTTCATTTTTTTGTTGTTGTGGCAGCATTGGAGGGATATTTCTTGGAAATTTAAGGTCAAATTGGAGTTGTTCTTTCTGTATAAAGGTAAGGAACCTCTTACTCTATATGTATTTAAGATTATCCAAGTTGCGGCTAAGCCATTGAAGCTAGAACTTGTGAGATATATATCGAAAGGTTTGGTAGTAGTGTTATTGTTTTGTGGACTGTTTTGCGTTGTTGTTGGGCTGCGTATTTTACTACTATCTTGTGGAGTTTTGGAGGAGGAAGGGTGTGGAGAAACACCATATATATGTAGGTTTATGGGCTGATAGTTATTCGTAACATTTCCAGGTTGTTTGACACGACTACGGTGGTCGTCGTATGTATGGAGTGATTAGGCTGTGTGTGTGGACTATTTTGGGAGGCTCAATATGTTTATTATTGATGATGTTTGGGCTGTTTGGTGATTGTTTTGAATGGTGTGAGGTCATATATATAGGGGAGGTGTTGTCCGTTTCATCGTAAAATAGGTTGTGGTCGATACATAATAGTTATGACGCTTAAATGATAACGATAGTATCGTTTCTCTTATTGTAGACTAAGGATTTTTGACAATTGCATAGCTTGAGATTGGGGCAGTATATACAAGGTATGTGAGGCTATCCCTTTCCTTCTTTTGCATGACTCCGATTGTACATAATGTAATGAACGAGCTTCCAAGATACTCTACTCTTAGAAGCTAGCAGTACTTACATTGTTTTCCCTCTTATGGAACGATTGATGTTAATGTTACTTCTCTTATTCTTATGTTATCAATGTTGTTCGTACTTCCTAAATCTTATAAGGTTCATAGTGAAGAGTTAGTCCTAATAACGTGTATAGAGGATACCGACCTTACGTCACTCCGAAAGGTTTAGAATGTGATTCCATGAGTCGAGCATGCATTATATATATGTATCTATTTTACTCTACCGAGCCACACTATAGTTGGCCGGGTACGGCACCTATTGTGCAACCACTGATCAGTTGGGTTTTACCGAGCTCCACGTGGCCGGGTACGATTCTACCGAGCCTATTATGGTCGGGTACGATATGATGATGATGATGCCCACAGAGGCGAATGCTTTAAAGGTTTATGTATTTATACATATGTATCATGCATTTCATGTAAGTAGCCCTCAGAGGTACTAAGATGTTACAGGTTGTATATTCTCTATCCTTGCTTACATTACTGATCGTATTTATGGTTCCTTGCCTTACATACTCAGTACTTTATTCGTACTGATGTCCTTTTATTTGTGGACGCTGCATGTCATGCTGCAGGTCCTGATAGACAGGCAGGTACAGCTCCCCCACCACAGTAGATCAGCGGTGATTGGCGAGATCCCTTCTCCGGACTTGCCTTGGTCTTGGTATGCAATTTTTGTTATAGACATTATGGGTATGTCGGGGCCCTGTTCCGGCTATGTTGCAACACTTATGTTCTTTTAGAGGCTCATAGACAGGTGTCGGCTCATGTATAGTTTGGTATGCCTTGTCGGCTAGTTTTTGTTGTATAGTCTTTCATAGTAGCGTGGTAGCTCATACCTTATATGTAGTTTCTTGATTGTCTGGTCATCCCCTGCTATGTATATGCATGCCATCATATTTTATTGCTGGTTGTCCATGATCTAGGTCTACCATTTATATTGATCTCGTCAGCCTTAAAAGATAATAATGAAGGTTAGATGAAATGTACGTTGGTGCTCGGCAAGTGTGGTCGGGTGCTAGTCATGGCCCTTCAGTTTGGGTCGTGATAGTACCAGTCTAAAACCTCATAGAAACCTTACTCTGTTTAAATTATGCATGCATCATGGTCAAACCTAGTCAGATCAGTTATGTTGTCCACATAATGATCCATTAAGATAAGCATTATCCAAAGTCCATCGGTTTTACATAATCCTAACAGACGCAACCACGTTTTGTGTGTTAATTTGCAGAACTAATTGCCGATATGCTAATCATAAATGTATAAATAGTCAAGTCCGGTGGGGGTAAGGTCTTACCCTTTTTTGTTTTGCAGAAAATGAGGAACGAGGTCCCCAGCTTCGGTATGGTTAGCATACCCTCACTCTTGCTAGACTGGTGGAGGAATCTTCCATCAAGTGACCAAATCAATGAATGGAAAGAGATGGTCTTCTAGCGAAAAGCTGGAATATCTAGAATATAGTCTGCTGGAATTGGAAGGAAAAGTGAGGAAGAGAGTCACCGACTGCCAGAATGCTGAGGGAGCTGAGGGAGGACATCTGTTCCAAGCCTACTTGTTGCTAGGACTGCGCGAGCTGGGAGATCTGTTTGATGGAGCTCGGAAGATCGAATCTGGGGAAGGTCCTTCTGGGACCAAATAGATTAGATTTACTTGCTCTTTCCTAAAATATAATAAGGCCAAGTGCCAGTAGCGACTTATTTTTATTATCTTAGTGTTGTTTTGGGATTCGTCTATATTTATATTATGAAATGAAGCATTTATTGGAATTTAAAGTTCTCCAAATTTATTTGTCGCTAGTCCTAACAACGAGGTTCCCAAATTAGGATACATGTGTACATTTCGCAATATGTGTTTAATTATTGCAAACATTTCAGAATCCTCATTAATTTGTTACATTTTTGTTTTTGCTTACCTTTATTATTATTATTCTCACCCCCTTAGGTTGGTTCACTCATACTGGCCTCATCAGCATATCATACCAGATCTAGAGGCCCTCCACATCCTCCTCCTCCAAACAACACAAAAGACAGAGGAAAATCAAAGATGGATGACTTAAGTGAATCCGAAAGGAAAATGTTGAGAACGTAGAGACTTCAGATGGCCGTAGTACCCCGGCACCGAATGACCTGGTTTTGAGATTGGAACAAAAGATACTAGAATTACAAGGAGAACTCAAGTAGGTTCACAATTTGGCAAACTTTTCACTCACCCTCAATGTCCCTGATATCCACCAACAAAACACAAAGAACCCAACACCTCTTCAAAACACACAAAACCAACAGCGAAAAAATCCTACCGTACCAAATCAATACGCAACTCCACCCCAAAATATCAATCCATTGCCAATACCAACTCCACCACAACATCATCAACCAATTCAGTACCCACCAACCATCACTTACTGTACTCCCCAAAACATACCACCACTTGTTCTCGATCCACAAAAGTCCACCAATGACCACCCCTATACCCAATTTCCTGGCACCCATCAGAGCAACTCCATATACGTGGAAACTATACCACATTCTACCCAACCAATATCCTGTGCACTGGAACCCTCCAAAAAGAACCTGCTCATTAAGAACATGGCCGAAGAACTCAAGAAGTTAACATGCCGATTTCAAGGCGTTGAAGGCGATAGAGGAATAGAAGATTTGAACTATGAAGATCTGTGCATACAGCCCGATGTGGAATTGCCAGAGGGGTACAAACCTCTCAAGTATGAAATGTTCGATGGTATAGGTGATACCAGGGTTCACCTAAGGACCTACTGTGACAAGCTTGTCGGGGTTGGAAAAGATGAAAATATTAGGATGAAGCTCTTTATGAGGAGCCTTACTGGGGACACTTTGTCTTGGTATATCATCCAGAATCCCAAGAAATGGTCCAATTGGGAAAGCATGGCGTCGGATTTCATGGACCGGTCCAGGTTTAACATAGAGAATGCACCGGATTTCTTCTACATTCAGAATCTAAAGAAGAAACCTACTGAGACTATCCGCGAATATGCTACTCGTTGGAGGTCGGAAGCCACCAAGGTCAGACCCGCTTTGTATAAAGAACAAAGGAATAAATTCTTCGTCAGGGCACATGATCCATAATATTATGAGAGACTGATGGTCATCGAAAGTCACAAATTCTCTGATATCATCAAGCTCAGGGAAAGGATCGAGGAAGGAATTAAGAGCGGGATGGTAACGAGTTTCGAGGCACTGCAAGCCACGAATAAGGAACTCCAATCAGGAGGCATATCGAAGAAGAGATATGTCGGGGCAGTAGTGGTGGCCAGGGCCCTAAAACTCCACTCACATATCAAACACCTCCACCCACATATCAAACACCTCCACTAACATACTAAGCATTACCACCTACATATCAACCTTTATCTCCTAGATAACCCCAACCAGCCACTGTCCATCACACCTATAATTCCCAAATATCCCACTTTCAATCACCACCAACTCGCCAAAATTATTCAAGACCAAGACCCAACTTCGATCGCAAACTGCCCAGACAATACACCGCCATTGCTGATCCCATCGACCAATTGTATGAAAGGTTAAAGGCCGCAGGTTACGTCACTCATGTTCCCGTTGTGGCACTAGAAAATCTATCCCAATGGGTAAATCCGAACAAAATTTGTGCATACCACTCCGGTATGAAAGGGCACACCACTGCTAAGTGCTGAACATTGAAGGATAAGATCGAGACACTCATTGACAACAAGGTCATACAAGCGAAGGAAGCCAAACCTAATGTCTCCAATAATTCCCTCCCTGATCACAGTGGTGATGGTGTACATGTTATAGAAACAAATGAGGAATGGGACCTTGAGCAGTCTATCGGGCTTATCCCGAAGGCGATGACTTTAAGGTTGTAGTTACACTTACTCCTATCGTGGTTCAGACTCAGGCACCTATTGATGTTGAGGTAACTGTATCCGTTCCATTTGAGGTAGAAGTAGCTTCGCCCCAGCCACCTCCGCTACATTTCAAGTAGAAGTGGTCACCCCTTTTAGTGTGACGGTGTCAACCACACCCCCATTCAATTCAAAAGCAATACCTTGGTATTATGTTGCCGAGGCTCGGCAAAAAGGGAAGACTAAGATAGATGAACCTGACGCTGATTACTAGAACTGGAAGAGTCTATACACCTGAACATTTGGGAGGATCAAGTAAGGATGCCACTGCTATACAGCCTATCATTGAGATCGGGCCAGATGACCTATGGAGGAAAATACATGCAAAAGAGTATTCTGTTGTTGACCATCTGAACAAAGTCCCTGCTCAAATATCTATCCTCTCACTATTACAGGATTCAAAGACACGCAAGAAATCTCTAATGAAAGTACTAAGCGAGACTTATGTACCCAATAATATCACTGGCGGAGAAATAGCCAACATGGTCGGTTAGGTGCTAGAGAGCCATAAATTATCTTCCACGAAGATGAGCTACCGCCCGAAGGTCTGAATCACAATCGAGCATTGCATATTACAGTACAATTTGAAGACAAGCTCATTTCCTGGGTCCTGGTTGATGGAGGTTCGAGTCTAAATATTTGTCCACTGGATACACTAAAAAGGTTGGACAAAGGTTTCCATGAAATACAGACTGGAAGCATGAATGTGAAGGCTTTCGATGGGTTCCAAAGGGCCACGATCGGGGAAATCTGTTACACTTCAGGTTTTCCTGCGTGAAAGTACGCCATAAGTAAAGTGATGAAAGTCCAAAAATGAGATATTATATTTCGCATTTCCGTACGTTAAAGCATCGTCGTACGTTAAAGCTTCATCATAAGATTAATCGACGTAAATTCGGGAATGAGATTCATTTTGTGATCATAAGTATTACGCTATTTATAACAAGCGATAAATAAGTGTTATGAAGGATAAAGGGGTACACGAATTAAAGAAAAGGAGTTTCGTCGAAAGTGGCCAATTTAGGATAAAATACGGGTCGAGCGATAATACCCGATAACTATAAACTAGTACATGCAAGGTACTATATGACCACAGTAGTATAATATATAAAGTATATATGAAGTATTTTGAAAATAAATAGAATTTTAAGTAATTTGTGATAATTGTTTAAATTATGCGGGTAATTAGTTAATTACCGGGTAACGGGACATTACTCGATTAACTAATAAGTGGATAAAAACTTAATAATTATCATCACCCAAATACGTGGCAGCTAGCCACATTATCAAGAAATGAGTAAGTCATTCCTTGATTAGGTGTCACAAAATTACAAAACCTTTTCATTCCCAAGACATTGCATAACAAAGTATTGAATTAAAGAGTGAAAGGAAACATTAGACTTTTACAATTCCTTTTTTTATCGATCTCATCCCATCACTCCAATTCTTGGTCAAAACAATTGGCTTTGGCTTTGTGATATCATATCATCTTCCTTCATCATTTTCATGATTTCCTTAGGGGCTTTGTATAAATACTACATTTACCTAATCGATAAAAAGGAAACATTAGACTTTTCAAACTTTACATTCTCAAACAACACTTGAAGAATCAAATTTTATGGCTAATGAAACGTGAATTTACAATTCCTTATGAATAAAAAATGAGACCAAATTAACGTGGTCATTCCCAGAAGCAAGAACCTTGAAATTTCGTTCAAATTCAAACAAGCAGAAGCTTAATTTCGTGCAAATAATGCAAGGAACAGGTATATTAAGGCTATTCCTTCTTACTTTTGGTATGATTTGTACGATATGAATAAAACGTGCAAATGCACAAGTTCCATGAATGACTCTATTCATAGAAGTATTAGAGATATCTATGTTCTTGAATTTTCGTTTGTCGTAATATTTTATCATCTGTTCATGGGTCTCGGAAAAATACGAAAGTTGAAAAGAGTTTACTTTATGTTATTGCACAAAGGCAAAATGGTCTTATGAAGCTTCGAAAGATTTTATTAATGTACTTCTCATGCATTGCATTCATGTGCACTGACACACGACAAAATGATGTTATATACGCGTATATATATATATATATATGCGTATATATGTAAATATATGTATATGAGATATGGGAAAGGTTATGGCATTATATACGCACCACCACCTGATTAGCTGGTATATGATGATGATGTTGCCCACAGTGGCTGAAATATGACTCAGACGGCGTTAGATATGCGTATATATGTATGTATATATATATGTATATGGGATATGGGAAAGGTTATGGCGTTATATATGCACCACCATCTAATCAGCTGGTATACGTTGATGATTTTGCCCACACTAGCCGATATGATATGATAGGATGCCCTCAGAGGCTGATGATGTTATGAGACATGTACCTATGCACGACATGACATTCATACGCATATGCATGATGCTAAAAGTATTTCATGATTTACAGAGTTATTCAGACTTACAGGTTAAGTCAAATACTTTATATTTCTTCCATGTCTGTTATGTACTTATTTATGTGCCTTACATACTCGGTACATTTTTTGTACTGACATCCCTTTAGCCTGGGGACGCTGCGTTTTATGCCCGCAGGTCCCAATAGATAGGTCGAGAGCCCTCCAACTAGGCTATCAGCTCAGTGGAAGATGTTGGTGCGCTCCATTTGCTTCGAAGTTGCTTGTTTGACTGGTATGATTTAGACATATATTGTTTGGTATGGCGGGACTCTGTCCCGACCTTTATGATATTTATTTACTCTTAGAGGCTTGTAGACATATATCGTGTATGTGAAAGATTGTACGGCCTTGTCGGCCTATGTCTTGAGTTATAAATAATTATGTTGGCCTATTTGGCCTGTATATCACATGTATATGATAATGTAATAAGAAAGATACATTACGTTGGTACTCGATTGAGTAAGGTACCGGGTGCCCGTCGCTGCCCATCAATTTGGGTGGTGACAAAATCAACCTTTGCTTGCAGATGGGACCAACTTGATTCGACATTGAATTCCAAGTGCTTGACATACCAGCCTCATATAATCTTTTGTTGGGCCGCCCATCGGTCCATGCTGCTGGAGTCGTGCCCTCCACACTACATCAAGCCATAAAATTCGAATGGAACCGTCAGGAGGTAATCATTCATGGAGATGGGAGTAACCCCATCTACACTAGTCAAACTATCCCGACCATTGGACATAGAAGGAGGCTAGGAGGGGAAACCTATCATCATATTGAACGGGTCAATGCCTTCGAGAAGGATAAGTGGTGGAGTAACAAAATAAAAAGCATACTAGCATTGTCCGGATATCAACCCAGCAAAGGGTTGGGAAAGAACCTCCAAGGTATCACCAAGCCGATACGGCTGAAAAATCATGGTACCACCTTTGGGCTCGGATACCAGTATACATGGCAAGAGTACAATGATTGGTCACCTCCATGGCATGGACCGTATTACCCTCTCGAGCAACCGGTACCACATTTGGAACAAGCTTTCCATCAGGTTGACCCAATATGGGGAACTGCAGAAGAAGAAGCACTAGCGGGGCTGAAGGATCTGTTCTTGGAATACGAGGACATGGATTGCTGTGCCATAATTAAGGAGGAGGAGGAAGAAGGCCTTACCATTCAAACTGTGGCAAATGGAGTTGTTCTCAGAAACTGGATCGCCACACCATCCCGAGCCCACCGAGTCCTTGGGTAGCTTGGCAGAATTTACTTCTATAGCCGTTCTAGGCATTTTAGATTACTAGTAATTTTGTTTTAAGATTTATTTATTTCAAAATAAATGCTCAATTTGTCGAGCCAAGCTCTGTCTGAACAATTTTCTTAGTTTTAATCAAATACACTTATCCTTTATCATTATTCATTACTATTTTTATACCTTTCCCTTCTACAGTGTTATTATCACTTTTTCTAATGAACCAGTGACTGTGACATGTAACGAGGCAATGAAACATGATAATAGTGACTCATAGGAAGAAGATGAGATACCCGAGGAAATTGTCAGAGAAGTTGAGAATTTTGAGAACAAGCCTAAGTCCAACTTGGACGAAACAGAAGCAGTAAATTTGGGAGACACCGAGACCATCAAAGAGATCCACATCAGCATTCACTTGTTGCCAACAGAGAAAGAAGAGTACATTCATTTCCTAAAAGAGTATGAGGACATTTTTGCCCGGTCATATGATGACATAACCGGTTTGAACACTTCCATAGTGGCTCACAAGTTACCTATCGATCACATGTGCCCGCTAGTAAAGCAAAAACTCAGAAAATTTAAACCAAACATGAGTTTGAAAATCAAGGAGGAAGTTACCAAGCAGATCAAAGCCAAAGTTCTCAGGGTGGTTGAGTACCCAACATGGTTAGATAACATTGTTCCGGTTCCGAAGAAAGACAAGAAGGTCAAGGTATGTGTTGATTATCGGGATTTAAATAGAGCAAGTCCTAAGGACTATTTTTCCATTGTCAAATATACATATCCTGATCGATAATTGTGCCAAGCATGAACTCCAATCCTTCGTAGATTGCTTTGCAGGTTATCAACAGATCTGGATAGATAAAGAAGATGCTGAGAAGAAAACTTTTATTACATGATGGGGTGTATATTGTTACCAGATGATGCCATTCGGTTTGAAGAATGCTGGGGCCACTTACACGAGGGCCATAACAACCATCTTCCTTGATATGATACACAAAGAAATAGAGGTGTTTGTGGACGATGTCAATATCAAACCCAAGAGGGACGCAGATCACATAGCAGACTTGAGGAAGTTCTTCGACAGGCTAAGGAGGTATAATTTGAAGCTGAACCCCGCAAAGTGTGCATTCGGGGTTCCCGCAGGAAAGTTATTGGGATTCATTGTCAGTCGCCAAGGGATCAAGCTAGATCTGACTAAAGTCAAAGCTATTCAGGAGTTACCACCACCTAAAAGCAAAAAGGACAAGATGAGCTTCCTGGGACGGCTCAACTACATCACTCGATTCATAGCACAGTCCACAGTAATATGCGAACCCATCTTCAAGATGCTCAGGAAAGATGCCTAGAAAATTTGGACCGAGGATTATCAGAAAGCTTTTGACAAGATCAAGGAATACCTGTCTACACCTCTAGTTCTGGTCCTTCCAGAACCTAGACGACCTTTGCTACTTTATCTATCCATGTTAGATGGGGCCTTCGAATGTGTTTTGGGACAACATGATGAGACAAGAAGAAAGGAGAAAGCCATTATTATCGGAGTAAGAAATTCACACCTTACAAAGCACAATATTCTCTGCTTCAAAGCACTTGCTGTGCTTTGACCTGGACAGCCCAGAAATTGAGGCATTATTTCTGTGCCTACACTACATACCTCATATCCAGGATGGATCCTCTGAAGTACATATTTCAGAAGCCCATGCCTACTAGGAAGTTGGCTAAATGGCAGATACTACTGAATGAGTTTGACATCGTTTAGGTAACTCAAAAGGCTGTTAAGGGACAAGCATTGATAGATCACCTCACTGAAAATTCGGTGGGAGGAGAATACGAACAGTTGAAAACGTATTTTCCTGATGAAGAAATATCATTCGTAGGAGAATCCATTACTAAAGCATATGACGGTTGGAGGTTGTTCTTTGACGGAGCCGCAAATTTCAAAGGAGTAGGCATTGAAGCAGTTTTGGTATCAAAAATGGGTCAGCATTATCCCGTATCTGCTAAACTCAGATTTCCCTGCACCAACAACATGGCAGAGTACGAAGCATATATACTAGGGCTCAACATGACAATCGAGATGAACGTTAAGGAGTTGTTGGTGATCAGTGACGTAGATTTTCTTGTGCTCCAGGTATAAGGAGAGTGGGCCACCAAGAATTCCAAGATATTGCCATAATTGCACCATGTGCAAGAATTGAGAAAGAGGTTCACAAAGATAGAATTTTTACATGTCCCAGAATTCAGAATGAGTTTGCCGACGCATTAGCCACTTTGTTATAAATGATACAACATCCAGATAAGAACTATATTGATCCCATTCCGGTGAGAATCTATAATCAGCCGGCATATTATGCTCATGTTGAGGAAGAAGCAAATGGAAAGCCTTGGTTCCATGACATCAAGGAGTACTTACCAAAAGTAGAATACCCGGAGCATGCCAATCACAATCAGAAAGGCACACTCCGGAGATTGTCAAATCACTTTTTCCATAGAGGAGGAAACTTGTACAGAAGAACTCCAGATTTGGGTTTACTAAGGTTTGTCGATGCAAAGGAAGCTTCTAAGCTACTTGAGGATGTGCATATTGGGACATGTGGTCCACATATGAATGGTTTTGTTATGGATAAGAGGATACTCAGAGTCGGTTATTTTTGGATGACCATGGAGACAGATTGCATTCAGTATGTCTGCAAATGCATTCAATGCCAAGTGCATGCCGACATGATAAAAGTGCCGCCAAACAAGCTCAATGCAAAAAGCTTACCTTGGCCATTCGCCACCTAGGGAATGGATGTTATCGGTCTGATTGAGCATACCGTTTCGAATGGACAGTGGTTTATTCTGGTATTGATTACTTCACAGAATATGTAGAAGCTGCATCTTACAAAGCTGTAGCCGAGAAAGTCATCGCAGATTTTGTCAAGGATCGTATTGTCTGGTGATTCGGAGTTCCTGAGTCCAATATTACTGATAATGCTACCAGCCCCAATAGTGATATAATGAAAGCTATATGTGAAACTTTCAAATCAAGCACAAGAATTCCACCGCCTACAGACCTCAAATGAATGGAGCCATAGAAGCCACCAACAATAACGTTAAGAACATACTAAGGAAAATGGTAGAGAATCACAAATAGTGGCATGAGAAGTTACCCTTTGGTCTGTTAGGGTATCGCACCACAGTTCGCACATCAACCGGGGCAACCCCCTACATGCTGGTTTATGGTACTGAGTCTATCATCCTAGCCAAGGTGGAGATTTCTTCTTTAAGAGTCATACAGGAAGCTGAACTCAACGATGCAGAATGGATAAGAAGCCGCTATAAACAATTGTCCCTTATCGATAAAAGAGGATGAACGCAGTATGTCACGTCCAACTTTACTAGAGTAGAATGTCTAGAGCTTTCAACAAAAGAGTCAAACCAAGATAGTTCGCACCAGGGCAACTGGTATTGAAGAAAATCTTCCCGCATCAAGATGAAGCCAAAGGGAAATTCTCTCCCAACTGGCAAGGTTCGTACATGGTTCACAGGGTGCTGACAGGAGGAGCACTCATACTTGCAGAAATGGATGGAGAAATCTGGCCAAAACCAATCAATTCAGACGCAGTCAAGAGATACTATGCTTAGATTATTTACATTTCCTCATCTGATGTAATTGAACTACGCTGACTTGATTCTCGTTTAAGAAGGGATACATAGGCAGCGTTATGGGTTCGATCATATCATAGTAAAATTTTTCATTTCCCCCAAAAATCAAAAACTGGGGCAGAATTTTCAGGAAGGTCCTCAAAATTCTGGAGCAAGTCCAGCCAGCGCCATCACATGCCAGGAAGTCAGTAATTAGTCAAGAACTGGGGCAAAATTTTGAGAAGGATTCTCAAAATTCCGAAGAAGATTCAGCAGGGTCCGCCATCCTCAAATAGTTAAAAATTATCTATCAAACTGGGGCAAAATTTTGAGGAGGACCCTCAAAATTCCAACACAAGAGAGCTGCAATGCCTTTGAAATGTGTCACAGTCGCTAGTTCATAAAAAATTACTTGATATATCAAAACGCTTCCAAAATGATTCTATTTTATCAATGATTGCATATTTTTCGAAAATTCTATTTCCATAACAGCCAGGTGTCACCCAGGGGAATCGAAAGGCTTTCAGAACAGAGCAAAGCAAAGCCAGCAGACAGGAGCACGAACTAACCTCCCCTTATAAAACTTACGATTTTTCTTTGAATGCAGGCACATTTGCCGTAACGGTAGCATTCGCAAAACATGTGTACATAAAGACAATTCACTATCCATCAACCCATCAGACATCGAATACATCTCTAGCTAAGAAATACACTACTCTTATCTACTACTCGCACTTTGCATGGGACTAATCCATGTCCCCCATACTTGCATGAGGCTAATCTTTGCCTCCATATTTGCATGAGTCCAATCTCTGACTCCACGCTTGCATGAGTCTAATCCTTGACTCCATACTTGCATGAGTCTAGTCCTTGACTCCATTTTTGCATGAGACTAATATCTGACTCCATATTTGCATGAGTCTAATCTTTAATTCCACGTTTGCATGAGTCTAATCTCTGACTCCACGTTTGAATGAGTCTAATCCTTGCATGAGTCTAATCCCTGACTCCATATTTGCATAAGGCGAAACACTGCCTTCTCTTTGCATGAGGTTAAGCTCTACCTCCATATTTGCATAAGGCTAAGCACTACCTTCTCTTTGCATGAGACTAAGCTCTGTCTCAAATCTTGCATGAGTCTAATCCCTTGCTTCGCATTTGCATGAGTCTAATATCTGACTCCACGTTGCATGAGTCTAATCCTTGACTCCATATTTGCATGAGTCTAATCTCTGACTCTATATTCGCATGAGGCTAATCCTTACCTCCATATTTGCATGAGTCTAGTCCTTGACTCCATATTTGCACGAGGCTAATCCTTGCCTCCCCATTTGCATAAGGCTAATCCTTGCCTCCCCACTTGAACGGGACTAAGCACCGTCCCTCCTTACATAGATATTGCTCTATTTCTACTACTATCTACTTGCTTTTCAATCGGGCAAAGCCATGCCCTCCATTTCACAAGACTAAGCCTTGTCTTGTTGCATCATATTATTGCATATCATGGGATGAAATATCGCCAATCTATCTGAAGACATCATAGTCTAAAGGAATCATTCTCATAGCCGGAAGACACCATGCCATGGCCTGAGGATTTCTCAAACTTGCATATCATTATTCAAAGGCGTCATGGTTCGGAGGTACCATTTTCATGGTCCGAGAACACCATTTCATGGTCTGCGAATCCCTCATTAAACAATTCATAGACCAAGACATCATGGTCCAAGGACGTCATCTTTAACCGCCCGAAGACAACCTTCACGGTCCGAAGTGAATTTGCATCATGTTTAAATTTTCGCAAAATACATGTTTGTAGCATCTTTTATCTGTAGGTAACCATTAAGCAATCAATATCCTAGCAGGAGCAATCTTGCTCCAGTTCCCTCCAACCGTCTCGAGCTTTAACCGCTCACCATAGACGCTTTCGCATCTCGTGTTCGTTCTTGCAATAATTTCATCGGCCTACTCCGCGGGTGAATCCAGAACTACACATGGCCTAATTCTTGTAAAACCAGGGATATGTAAGAAACTCGAGAACCTGAGTTCGGCATCCGTCTTTCAATACATCCCAATCCGGTCAAAATTGGCCATCATTTCTTTACCCGAAAACTCTTCCATCCTTCTCGGGTAAAGAGAGGCAGTTGTTGATACCCAATTTTTCCCTATATATTTTTATATGCAAAATACCTTTGAAATACCATATATATGCATATATAAGCATGTACAGGGTTTTTAAAATTTTTCCCATAATTTTAATGGTTTAAATTGACTTATTTTCTCCCCTTTTATTCATAAAATCCCTAATAATTATTTCCCAAATTATTGTTATGATGATTTATTCATATAATTTCTATACATATACCAAAATTTGGTTAATATATTTTTTATACATATTTATAATTGCATTTTAGAATTTTTTAAGCTAAATTGCATATAATTGCAATGTTAGCCCATTTAGAGTATAATTATATCTTATATGCGTAAAATTGGTCCCTATATTTTTAAAATGATAATTATATATTTTAATCATTTTTCCACATCAATTTATTTTCAAAAAATTTCTTATTATTTATTATAAATTAAGTAGGAAAAATGGCTATTTAAATTATAGGCAGATTTGGCTTTCAATTGTAGCCCAAATTGAACCTACTCTCTAGCCCAATTTCATACCCAATTAACCCGACCCAGACTCTATATACACCTACCTAAACCCGAAACCCATCTACCCGGTCAAATCTTGACCGTTGATCTCCCAAATCAACAGTCCACACGATCCCTTTCCTTTTTTAATTCAAAAAACCACCTAACCCTACCTCATTTCCAAACCCCCGCCGCCTTTGAATCCTCTGGTCTCCTCTCTTCTCTCAGCCTAACCCTAATCCCTCTTCAACCGCCGCCTCCTTCTCCGATCCTCTCCGGTGACCACCTTTCAACCCCACGACTCCAATGGTTCCTTCATCACCTTGCTCGTCATCTCTTAGGCCTTCAAGGGCCCTGGTCCATGCCGACTTGCATCTAGGGTTACTTTTTTGGCTGTTCATAGCTTCTCCTGTGTGATTTTGAGCAAAATCATGCTACATTTGTTACGATCTTTGTAGTTTATAACAGGTTCTTCCGTTTCTATTTGGGTTTCTTCTGAAACCCCAATTTTTGTTTACACCTCCTAGATCTGGGCTATTTTTAAACGATTCAAGTCTGCTCATTTTATGTTTTACACTGTTCTTGAATTTCTCTTGCAAAAATCAGTGATTTCAAGTTATTTTACTTTGTTTAAATCGATTCTTCATGTTTTAACTTCTATTCTCTACATATCTCGAACTATTCTATGCTTTTACTCCTTTTTCAACTCGTCTATGTTGAAAACCCTAATTTCTTAGCCTCAACCTGGGGGTTCTGAGTTTTGTTTTGATAATATGTTCAATAATCTGTATGTTTCTATGATTCTGTGATTCTTTGCCCTACGTTTGTTTGTTATGGTTCTTAGTTGTGGTTATCCCTACCTATTGTGTGGTTTTGCCTATTTGGTTCACCAATGTTTCTAATTTTTCACTTCTCCTACCTGTATCATGCTTAGCTTACTAATTCAGACTATGCTCGACATGAATCCCTAAATTTATGTGTGATTATTTCCCTACTCGACCTCTTAAGGTTTTGATTTTGCTTACTATGTGTTTGTTCTTATAAAGTACTGCTAAATCAGTGTTACCTCCTATTTTTGCATCCCTAAATCTTTGTGATTGATCTTTTATGATTATTCTACTGATGTTTACCTTGTATAACATTTTTCTGACCTTATTCGATGGTCAATTATGCTGTTAATTGATTGCTCAAGTCTTTCCTTGATTTATGTGTGCTGAACCTGGCCTCTATTACATATTGTATTCTTGTACTATGCAGAAAATATTTCCATGATTGGCATGTCCAACCTTACAAGATTTCTTTCCTTATTTGTCATATGTCTATTACGGTTCAAAGTTAACTCCTCAATTAAAGGGGACTTACCTTGATTTCCTAACTAATTGATCTCAAGTTCCTTAATCACTAATGGATTGTGATTTTTACTTTATTTACTACCTGCTTTCAAACTATATAAACCTTAGTCTTTCATTAGCACAGACACAAACACTTGGTTCAAAAACTATCTCTCATACTTAAAAATTTTTGCTCTCTCACTTGTGCTACTTGCTACTGCTCTGAGTTAGACGGCTGCAAGCCAAGTCTAATCATTTGTGTTCTCTTATTATTTCACTCTGCTTACTATCATCTTCACTGGTATGTCCTAGTTTCAATTCAAAGTTCCAACAACAATATGATTCTCTCTTATTGTTTCGGTTCCTCTTATTTCTGGTTTGCTTCTATTTGTGGTTTTGTTGTAAAACTTATTGTTGAGGGTTACATTATTAGCATGTTATCATGTCTTCCCCTCCCCTTGAGATCAGTTTAATTCCCCTTCTGTTTGTCTCTGAGCATGTCTACACTAATCATCTCTTACTTGTTATATGTTTACCACCATGGATCTCCCAAATCCCTATCCCCTTTGCATGTGAATCTGTTTTTTATGTCTAAATTTGTGACTATGTCTAGTTAGCTACTTCTGGGCATGACTACTAATTCCCAGGCCTTTGCTTAACTATGTGTGTCCTATTCCCAAACCGCCTTTACCACTATTTGTGACTACCAAACATGCCTTGATGCTGTGACTCCTGGCTGTGTATGAACCTATCCTAAGGTGTTTGAACTTTGTTAACTATTCCAATCTCTTTTTCAAACAATCTCTGTTGCTTTACTTTCAAAAAGACTTTTGATAAATACAGTTTCTTACTAAAACCTTTCAACTTGTGTCCATCACTTTTCACTATACTCTTAGTCAATAAGTTATGTCCCCTCTAGTATGTGTACTGCCTTGGGATACTTTTGAGAACCCTCTGAATTTTGGCATACTGAGGCTGGCCTTTCCACACTGCACTTATTCAATCTTTGGTTACTAAGTCTAGGTGTAAGAAATGTCCAGGATCCTTGAAATCCTTAGGGAACTTTGATGCACCTAGGCTATGATTTGTCCATGGAACTGAGGCATATGAGGCCATTAGAGGCTTTGGAAAATCTGGGCCTGATTGAAGGCTCCCTATAAAATAGCTTCTTGATTTTTTATTTTTACTTATGTAATTCATTCATTGGGTTGTAATAATTTGTAAACAGATATTGGGGTATTTAGTAAAAAGGGTGGGTAGATACATATTTTATGGGATAATTCGGGTAGAAATCATGCTCATAGGACTTTGCTTTTTAAATCTATTTTCTCTACTAAGTAGAAATCATGCTCCTAGGACATTACATTTAAATCTGATTGTTTTTAAAATAGAAATCATGCTCTTAGGACTTCCTGCTTAAATTCGAGTGTCTCATCAAGTAGAAACCAGGTTTATAAGGTTTTATATTATGTCATGTTTAGAAACCATGCTTATAGGTTCCAAACAATCATGTCTTAAAATCGGTTTAATAATAGATGTCATGCCTATAGAACCTGGTCCAAATTCAGTTACAAAGAGTATTTATGTATGTTTCCATACCTGCAAATCGTTAAAATCAGTGTTACGCTTAGATATCATGACTATAGGGAGCCCTACTTGCAATTCTGTCTGTTTATCTAATTTAGTTTAATAAATCAACTTGATCACGCTTAGTTCATTTGTTAATTGGTTTTATTAAGTATTAAGTATTTAATGAAACAAGTTCTTTCAAATTGCCTCAATCTCATTAGATATCATGCCTATAGGTATTAAAGGGGTCCATTTCAAAACCTGTTTTTTTCTACATTAATATAGACATCAGTATTCTGCGTATAGGCAAGCCTTTAGGGCGTTTTCAAAATTGCACCTCTGAAATTACTTCTATTGCTCAATGTTTTCTGATCCTAACAGGCTTTAAAAAGAGTCCATAGGCAACTGCTAGGGTATAAATTATGAGTCTAAGAGAGGTTGCTTGTCTTCTGCATATTCACTTAGATATCCTGCTTTAGGACATTGTCTAATAAAAGACCTTAACAGTGCTTGAGTCGTGCTGCTTTATGTGTTTGTTTGAGGAGGAAACTCTGAGTATTTTAATTGCTCCCTTTATGTGCTGAAAGTCCTAAATGCTTTTGACTGTCGCCTTAGAATTTTCGCCTTTTAAAACCATAGGGTTACGTCTAGAACCACCTGTAGGTAGAGTTCTTAACTCCCTCCAGGACCATTAAGAAGGGACGGGTAGCAGCACACAATAGAAATCGTTGACCAAACACTCGCTTTGCATGACCTATTGTCACACCTCCTTTTTACCTACACACCGCGGAAAGGGTGTATAAGGGAGTTTTTCCAATTAAAGGACAATTGAAACGGGATTTATTATTAAAAGATTCAGAGTCGCCACTTGGGAGATTTATGGTGTCCCAAGTCACCGGTTCCAATCCCGAATCGAGGAAAAGATTAACTCTTTTTAATAGTCCGCGAACCAGAAATCCGTGTAAGGAATTCTGTTAACCAGGGAGAAGGTGTTAGGTACTCCCGAGTTCCATGGTTCTAGTACGGTCGCTCAACTGTTATATTCGGCTTAATTATCTGATTTTAGTACATGTTCAAACCTATGTGCATTTTCAGCCTTAACCGCTTTTATTCATTTTTTATGAAGATTGCAACGTTATTAAAACACGTCTTGAACTACGTCACATAAATGCACCCGTGGTCTTTGACATATTTTAATATCGTTGAGATTTGGATTTGGGTCACATAAATTTGCACCCGAGTTTAAGGAGATAATTTATTAAAGTAACATGCCTAAAATGACTACACGCTTGCAATTTGCGAGGGCTATGGAATTTACTAAACGACACGCCTCGAGTTCTAAGGATAAACAAGATTTAATTAAAGTGAGGTCCATGCAATTGGGATTTTATTTGATATGGCACGCCTCAGATTATTTCAAAGGGTTGCACTCAATTTAGAACGAACTCCGAATGTTCCTAATTTTCCCTTTCTCAAAATAAATGCAGGAAGCAGATGAGATCTAGTCCAACTATCATATTATATTCAAGTGTAGTTGTAACCAGTTCGTATTGCACAAACACTACTTTTTACTTTTTTTTAAATAAGAATCATAACACTAAATAGACAAACACAACGGACATGATTAAGGACGGTAGAAATCTATTTTTCCGAGAAAACATGAACGCACAAAATTGTAACTACGTCATAACTACGATATTGTATGATTCAATTTATTTCAAAGCACCCCAGGATTAACAACCAATTCCTTTTTTTTGGATTCTTTCTATTAGACAAACATGTATATGATTGCCTATAGCTTGAACTTTACGGGAAAAACAACACTCACGCAGAAACAGACAATACAAATTATACTGGAAAGGTAAACAAAATATTAAAGATGGCATTCAATTACACTACACATGAAATCAAAACTAACGAATCATATTAGCTATTGCATTATACTGAGAAAGCTCAGAACAGACGACATAGTCAACTTGAGTGTAGAAATGGAGCAAGATATATTAATCCTAAATCAACAGACACCTAATTAACCAAAGAAATTAAGTCTGGAAACTTCATATGACTAGAAAATGTGCCAAAGAGATCTTACTCCTAATCATCCCTACCATTTCACACGACCAACAGAAGAAGACAAAGCTGGACTTCAACTTCTCAACACATGCTCAAACTTTACTATAGTAGTATTGTGATTAACAAACATTCTAACAACCTGAATTTTAAAGACAACATTTATGGGTCTTAAAAGTGATGGTCATTTCTAATAACAATAGAACCTAGGAATTTAAACAAACACTACATAATAATCCTATTACAGTATCAATATGAAACTCAAAACACACTGAGAAAGGAGCTAAGCAGAGATAACATCATAATCTTCATTTCCTTCAAAAAAACACTTCATGAACCATGGCTTACATGCTTAAAATCAAAGATGTGTACCTGGAGATTGAAACAGAAAAGGAAATAGTGAAAGATCAGCAGATTAACAGCAGAATTCAGCACCAGCAACACCAATGCAAACCAGATTCAACAATGGAAAATGATGAAACCAACTCGAGAAACTCAACAAAGCAACAATACTCAACCAATTAAACCAAAACTCTTCGAAAACTCAAAATTACTCCATACGAATTCTCAGAATAAAACCAGAAAATGTGTTCAGAACTCAAAACTCCAGAAATTGGTTAAAGAATGAAAAGAGGATTCAATGGAACAGTACCAAAACTCTTAGCTACTTTCTTTTCCTGATTTTTATCACTCTCAGAACCTCTATCGTGTTTCAGAAATTAAGGGAAAAGAGACAAAAAAACTCAAATTCTATCGAACAGTGAATTTTGTTTTGCATTTTTTCTGGATCCTCAGCCGTTTGGATTTCTCCAAATTTTTATCACTTAAGTTCTACCTTGAAAGGCAAGAAAAGTTGCCTTTAAAGGAAAGACAATTAGGGCAGCATTAAAGAGTTCAAAATTGCACTTAAAACCTTCTGAAATTTTTATTTTAGCTTAGAAATTCCTAGTGTAAACCTCAGAATTTCAAAATAGCCCCCACCCCAGCTTCTAGGAAGCTTCCTAGTTCAGTTATACAAGATTCCCTACCCAGGTTTCCCAATTTACCCCTTAGTGACCCCGTTATTACCTTGGTTAACTAGCTACCTTTCAGCTCATGGGTCAAGTTGACCCAACATTTAACCCCAACCTGGACTGACCTCTTTCTTTGGGCTTTCAAACCCGACATGAAACCAACCCAATTCAGTATTTAATAACAAACCCCAACTCTGAATGAAATCCACAGAAATAGAAACAATTCGGGAAAAATTTATACTTATTTCAATTGATGCAACTAAGAACTTAATGAAATTTGAACTAAATTATCAACAAATTCTTAAACTACTTAAATAAAAGAAAACTTCTTAACAAAAAAACTAACGCGCATGTAATTAACACTCTGAAATTAGAAAACTAAGATTTTGAAAAGCACGGGAAGAAGCAGAAAATAGAAAAATAAATGAAGAAAAGATTAAACCGAAGAAAGAAAAGAAAGTACCCACGAAAAGGTTCGGGAAATGAAAGAGGGAGCCTGGGTATTCAAATCATCCAAGTTTTGGCCGATTTTGAAGTTAATCATGTGTTCCTAACAAGAACACATGAATAAAATCAATTTAGACTGGAAAAATTCAACGAACACTTGATTTAGGATTTTGGAATTTCTAGGGTTCGTCTTCAAATCCAGATTCGAGAGGATTCAAGGGTGTTCGAGGGAAACTGATATGGGATCTGGGAAGAGGGGTTCGTGGAGGTCCAGGGGTGTAATTTGGGTGAGGAATGGAGCCGGCGCCTCCACCGGAGGACGGTGGGAATGGGTGGCGGCTATTAAGGTTTATGTTCTCTGAGTGGGAAAGTTGAAAGAGACGATGAGGGGGGTGGTATGATGGTTCGGATCGGACAGTTAAGAAATAAACCAACCCCACTTCCCCACTGTTGGATTAGATTAACCTCGATGGTTCTGATTGATTCGAGCCTGGACGGTGTCATTTGAGGAGGAGGGGAAATTGGACCGGGTTGGACGCGGGTTTGGGCTGGGTAAAGGGTATTTTGGATGGGTGTCTGGTGCAAGGGGTTTGGGCTTGGGGTAAATTTTGCCCGAATTTGGGTTTTAATAAAGAAGACCCAAATTCTTTTAAATTCTTTTCTCTCCCTTTTTCCAAAAATTAAATTAAAATCTAAATTAAATTATAAAATCAAATTAACCTATCAAAAATTCTAATTAATCCTAAACGATGATTATCACTAATAATTAAAACAAATTGAAAGAAAATCCACCTAAAAACAAAGTTAAAATTAAAGGTGCAGTTTAAATCATTTTTTGATTTTCTTTTTATGAAATGACTAATCACAATTAATTCTTAAAAAAATATAAAATTAGATCCTAAACACAGATGCCATGAAAATCCACAAAATTGCAAACACTGAAAGAAATTATTTTATTTTGGATTTATGGGAGTAATTCATGTAGGGCAAAAATCACGTGCTCACAACTGCCCCTTTTTGCTCGGAAACACGAAGAGTTTTCGGGCAAAGATAAAGTGAGCGGATACGAGCGATTTTTTCCCGTTCGAATATTCCGTGGGAAGCATTTTTGAAAGAGTTGACCGCACCCTGCTTCTGAGATTGCCTACATATCCTTGGCTAAAACGGAATCAGGTCAGTGTAGTTCAGGAAATTTTGGTAGCTGGGACTACCATGAAGCTGTGATTTCACTGCTGCTGCTGCTACTGCTTACTGAACCCCCTTATTACACCATGTCAAAAATAAAAGAAGTTAGACTAAACTATGATCTACTCTTTACAAAATCCTATCTAGATCTTCAAACTTGCTTTTGTGTTTCTTGTTGCCTTGTTGTCCTCTATTCTCTCGATGACATCCATTTGTGCCACCTTGAATTGTAAGCTGAGATGTTTTCCCCTTCTTCAAGTAGGTGCCTGACTACTGAACTTGATATGTATTCCCATGCTCTCCAGGCGGGCTCCCGACTTCAAAACGTGAATGTATTCCAATGATATCCAGGCGGGTTCCTGACTTCGAAACGTGAATGTGTTCCCATGCTACCCAAGCGGGCTCCTGACTTCAGCAAAATAGACAAAAACAAAGAAAATTTTCTTCCCCAGTTTGGGTATGTAGGCCCATGTGTAAGTGTAAAACGAATCACGTTACCGAATATCAAAGATTTTTGAAAACCAAGACTTGAATTGTACTCCCTTGTTCTCCAGGAGGGCTTCTGACAACTAAACTTGAAAGTATTCCCTGCTCTCCAGGCGGGCTCCTGACTTTAATTTGAAACGTATTCCCTACTGTCCAGCGGGCTCCTGACTTCAACTTGAAACGTATTCCCTTCTCTCCAGGCGGGCTCCTGATTGCTAAACTTGAATGTATTCCCTGCTCTCCAGGCGGTCTCATGATTGCTAAAATTGAATGTATTCCCTGTTCTCCAGGCGGGCTCCTGACTTCAACTTGAAACGTATTCCCTGCTCTCCAGGTGGGCTCCTAATTGCTAAACTTGAATGTATTCCCTGCTATCCAGGCAGGCACCTGACTTCAAAATAGACGAAATAGAGGACTTGAAGGCTAAACTTAAATTGTACTCCTTGGTTCTCGAGGCGGGCTCCTGACTGCTGCACTTGAAAGTATTCCCTGCTCTCCACGCGGGCTCCTGACTTCAATGAAATAGATAAAACAAAGAAAATTTTCTGCCCCAGTTTGGAGGTTGGGCACAAATGTGATTGTTAAACTGGATCATATTACCAAATATTACTAAGAATTCGAAAGCTAGGTCCCATTATCCAGGGGGTTCCTGACAATTCTTACCTAAACGACAATTTTAAATATAAGTTATATCTTCTAAAGGTGTGACTTCCGCTAAATCTTGTTACTAAGAGGGTCTTAAAGATACATCCCAATATCCAGGAGGGTCCTAAAACTCAAAATCAAATCTTGTCCTAAAAAAATGCTTTTACGACTGAATTATATTACCCTACGGCAGAGCTTACAATACATCTTGTGATCTAATGGAAATCTTAAAACTAAGTCCCATTATTAAGGAGGGTCCTGAAAACTCCTAATTGAATCCTATCTCAAATATGCAAACTCATAATCTAGCTTGTATTCCTTTTGGGGTACATTTATGCTAGATTATGCTATTTCTAAACTTTAGACTAGGTCCCATTTTCTAGGAGGGTCCCGAAAATCAAAAATCAAACCTGTTTGCTGACTGCCTTTCTCCACGGAGGTTAATCAAAGAAAAAATCTTGTCAGTTTTAAATATAGTGGTTGGTTGATGGCATTATTTGCTGAAGGTCTCTCCGCTGCATTGTTTTGTTTTGACTGACTTCCCCGAACTGGCCCTGAACCCCTTGACTTTCCGACTGACTTTCAAAATCCCATGACTTTGGATGACCCGAGTGTTCTATACCCGAACCATTGTTTCACATCTCTGACCCCTTTAACTGAACCCCTACATATCCCATGAAATTACCAAATCATTTTGCCAATGGAACTCTTGCTGGCACTTTACCCCATTTTACATCATGCTATCTTTGGTATGCTCTAGCCACGCTGTGCTTTGCAATCTTGAAGTTGTTAGTGAGCTTTAAAATTCCTTCTTATTTGCTTAAACAGAACTGACATTGGGAACATCTTAGAGAAATAAACCCAAAAGAAATGAAATGCAATGACTTTCAGAGCTAAGGATAGGAAAATCCAAAAATGGACAACTGTCTGAAGAGGAAAAAAAAGAAGGACTTATCTGGACAGAGCAGCTGGCACCAATGATCATGACATGTATTTTGGATTAATCGGCCCAATCTGTTCAAACAATCAACTTTTAATTGCCATACTTTGTTGACCCAGAATTTTCATAACCTGATTTCTTCACCCAAGTCCTGACATTGTTTATCCTGCGGCGCCTTGGAGGGTTTCTGCCAGCAGACTCCCTCATTCGTTCGTCTCTCAACTCACTTTCGCCTTATAGTGCCCGTGAGGGTTTTCACCAATAAGACTCTCTCGTTTTAATTCCTCTCAACTCCCTTTGCCTTTCGGTGCCTGTGACGGTTTTCACCAAGACTCTCTCATTTTTATTTCTCTCAGCTCCCGTCGCCTTAGGGTGCCCGTGAAGGTTTTTACCAATAAGACTCTCTCATTTTTATTGATTTTTTTTTTGCTTGAACCAGAGTGTTGCCCTGACATGAATTACCTTTACCTGCTTGACTTGGCATTTCTCGAAGACTGATCAGAAGTCCTTTCTTTGGACCGTAATGTGGGCTTTTTGATGGGGTTTGAAAGAAAGGGTATAAAAGGCTCAAAACAATTCAAATGGGTTAAAATTACAACTTTCGAAATCAGATTTCTCACAACCACCACAACTTCTGCCCCACTTTCTTGCTTGGGGGGCTTTTGGATTTTTGTTTTGATGGGACCGAACCGTGAGGATGCCTACGTATCCTTAAAAGAAATCAGGTCGAACGTAGTTCATGTCATTGAAATTATTTTGTTGTTGTGATTTTTCTTTTTCTTTTTCTTTACTCTCTCTTTTGCTTTCTTTTTCCTTTTTGTTGTTTTTCTTCCTCTCTTTTTCTTTTCATTCTTTTCTTTCTCTTTTCATTCTTTCTTCCTCTTTTCATTCTTCTTTCTCTTTTCATTCTTTTTTTTCTTTTCTTTTCTTTCTAGTTTTCTCTCCTTCCTTTACTTATCTTTTACACTTATGTTTCTGATATTTGTTACTGATTCCGAAAGAGGGCTATGAAAGAAAACAAATAAGGCTCAAAAGGGGTGATAAGGGATAGAGTGTTTGGATAGCAGAATAAAATGCCTTCGTCATTTCAATATTCGAGACATGCCAAATACAAACAAGTACAATAAAAGGCAGAAATCATACATAGTATCTCTTGACTGCATCAGAATTGATAGCCATTTCTACACATTTGCCTTCTACATCTGTCAAATACAATGCAACATTGGACAACACTATAGTCACAACGAACGGCCCCTGCCAATTTGGGGCGAATTTTCCTTTTGCTTCAACTTTATGAGGAAGAATGTGTTTCAATACTAACTGCCCCACTTCAAACTTTTGTGAACGCACCTTCTTGTTGTATGCTCTTGCCATTCTCTGTTGATACAACTGGCCATGACACACTACTGCCAGTCTCTTCTCATTGATCAAAATCAATTGTTCTAAGCGGGTTTTGACCCACTCCTCAACATCGATCTCAGCCTCCGTGACAATTCAAAGGGATGGAATTTCCACTTTTGCGGGTATCACTTCTTCGGTTCCATACACCAACAAATAAGGAGTCGTTCCTACTGAAGTTCGGACCGTAGTGCGTAACCCAGCAATGCAAACGGTAGCTTTTCATGCCACTGCCTAGAACCTTCCACCATTTTCCGAAGTATTTTCTTTATGTTCTTGTTGGCCGCCTCAACTGCTCTGTTTGACTTAGGGCGGTATGAGGTAGAATTGCGATGTGTAATCTTGAATTACTGACATACCTCTTTCATCAGATGACTATTGAGATTAGCTCCATTGTCTGTAATGATCACCTTCGGTATGCCAAACCGACAAATGATATTTGAATGCACAAAATCGACTATCGCCTTCTTGGTTACAAACTTGAATGTTTTAGCCTCTACCCACTTGGTGAAATAATCGATGGCCACCAGAATAAACCTGTGCCCGTTGGACGCTGCTGGCTCGATTGGTCCAATGACATCCATTCCCCAAGCAACAAAAGGCCATGGTGCAGACTTTGTATGTAATTCAAATGGTGGAGAATGAATCAAATCTCCATGCACTTGGCACTGATGACATTTACGTACTAAATTGACACAATCTCGCTCCATAGTGAGCCAACAATAACCTACCCGAAAAATCTTCTTTGCCAGCACATACCCACTCATGTGCGGTCCACAAACTCTAGAATGTACTTCGGTCATGATAGTTGCGGCCTGTCTAGCATCTACACATCTTAATAACCTATGATCTGGAGTTCTTTTGTACAAAACTCCTCCACTGAAGAAAAATCCACTTGCCAAGCAACGAATTGTTCTCTTTTGATCACCTGTGGCTTGTACCGGATATACTCCCCTTCGGATGTATTCCTTGATATCGTGAAACCAAGGTTCGCCATCGAGTTCTTCTTCCACCATGTTACAATAGGCATGTTGATCATGAACCTGAATATGCAATGGGTCTACATAAGCCTTATTTGGATGATGTAACATTGACGCCAGAGTAGCCAAAGCATCGACAACCTCATTGTGGATCCTCGGTATATGCCTGAACTCTATTGATTGAAACCGTTGACAAAGATCATGCAAGCATTAGCGGTACGGTATGAGTTTAAAATCCAGCATTTCCCATTTTCCCTAAATCTAGTGTACCAGAAGGTTCGAGTCACCCAAGACCAAGACTTCCTAGACACCCATGTCCACAGCCATCCTCAAACCCAAAATGCATGCCTCGTATTCTGCCATGTTGTTAGTACAGTAGAACCGAAGTTGTGCCGTAACAAGGTAATGATGCCCTGTTTCAGAAACAAGTACCGCTTCTATTCTAACACCTTTCATGTTAGCAGCACCATCAAAAAAAAGCTTCCATCCTGGTCTTTCAATCTGTTCTGACTCATCAATGTACATTACCTCTTTATCAGGGAAGTAAGTCTTCAAAGGTTCGTATTCTTCATCCACGGGATTCTCATCCAAATGGTCGGCCAATGCTTGTGCTTTTATTGCGGTCCTAGTCACATAGATAATGTCAAATTCTGTGAGCAAGATCTGCCACTTTGTGAGCCTTCCCGTGGGCATAGACTTCTGGAAGATATACTTCAACGGATCCAAGCGAGAGATGAGGTAAGTAGTATAAGATGACAAATAATGTTTCAGCTTCTAGGCTACCCAGGTTAGGGCGCAACACGTTCTCTCAAGCTAAGTGTACTTAACCTCGTAAGATGTGAACTTCATGTTGAGATAATATATGGCATGTTCCTTCCTGCCAATGATGTCATGCTATCCCAACACACATCCAAATGAATTGTCCAAGACTGTCAAATATAGAATCAAAGGTCTCCCTGGTTCTGGCGGGACCAACATAGGTGGGTTTGACAAGTACCCCTTTATCCTATCAAATGCTTCCTGACATTCATTTGTCCACTTAACCGCAACATCTTTCTTTAACAGTTTGAAGATGGGATCACAAGTTGTCATGAGCTGAGCGATAAACCTGCTGATGTAATTCAATCTCCCCAATAGACTCATCACCTAAGTCTTGTTCTTTGGGGGCGGAAACTCCTGGATAGCTTTGATCTTTGATGGGTCTAATTCAATACCTCGGCGGCTGACTATGAATCCCAACAACTTTCCAGACGGGACACCGAATGCGCATTTTGCAGGGTTGATCTTGAGATTGTACCTGCGAAGCCTTTGGAAGAACTTTTTCAGATCTCTAACATGATCAAACTGCTTTTTAGACTTTACAATCACATCATCCACATAAATCTCGATCTCCCTGTGTATCATGTCGTGGAATATGGTCGTCATTTCCCTCATGTAGGTTGCCCCAACATTTTTCAAACCAAATGGCATAACCCGATAGCAGTATGTTCCCCATGGCATGACGAAATTTTTCTTTTCTGCGTCCTACTCATCCATTAAGATCTGGTGGTAACCCGCATAACAATCCACAAAAGAACCAATTTCATGTTTGGCACAATTGTCGATCAATATATGGATGTTCGGCAATAGGAAGTTATCCTTCGTACTTGCCTTGTTGAGATCTCGATAATCAGCACACACCGTAGTCTTACCATCCTTCTTCGGCACAGGCACAACATTTGCTAACCAGGTGGGATACCGGGTGACCTGAATGACTTTGGCCTCAAACTGTTTGGTGACCTCTTCCTTAATTTTCACACTCATATTAGTCTTAAATTTCCTTAGTTTTTGCTTAACCGGGGGGAATGCCGGATCAGTGGGCAATTTGTGAACCACCAAACCAGTGCTTAGACCTGGCATGTTGTCATAGTACCATGCAAAAACATCTTTATACTCGAACAGTGTTTTAATTATCTCCTCTCTGAGTTGTGGTTCAAGATGGACACTTATTTTAGTTTCCCGAACATTATCTTGGTCCCTTAAATTGATTGTTTCTGTATCACTTAGGTTAGGCTTGGGTTTTTCTTCAAAATGGCTTAATTCTTTACTAATCTCTTCAAAAGCTTCATCCTCATCATATTCCGATTCAACATCACATACTATTTTTTGAATTACTATTTCAGAACTAGATTGGCTTTTAAGACTGGGCCGGAGATTCCGCATGCATGTCATATCATTGAGGCCATCATAAAAAAATTGTACAAGGAAGAAAGGAAAACAAAAATAAAACTATCAGGAAGAAAGGAAAAGAGAAATTGCATTTCATTGAAATTAAAGACATCGGGGTTTATACATCCAAACGGACAGAACAGAGAATCTGAATTACAACCCTGGAATAATCCAGATAAATTGAAAGAAAATCAAAGCAAACTACCAAAACTCCCTCCTGGTGGGGAAAGGAGTAGCTTCCCAATTGTTAATCTTTGCACTGGGCCCAACAAATTGCACATCCACCTTGCTAGAACCCTCTCCATCTTCCAACATGTTCACATCGGCGAATATCCTCTCGAACCTTTCCATCAAATCTCCATCCACATCAACCACCGAACTGGTAACCGACGTCACCGGGCGCTTTCTGGTACCAGGTTGACAAATGATCGGGAAAGACACGGGACTGGCTTTGGAAGGGCCCATGCTCTTTGTTTCATTTTTCTAGCTCTTCTCACGTCTGCGACTGTGGGCTTGAACCCCAGACCAAATGTATCCAAGTTTTTAGGAAGAGAAACAGGTTATACGATACCTTGCAGAGATGCGCCCAAACCTTTGTCCGGTACAAAACCATTTTTCAACATTTCAACAGCTACCATGACTGATGCAGTAGCTACCCTTGGAGTTGGCACGCACTTCCCTTCAGGAATTTTCTCTATCGATACCGTGTTAAAAACCTGATAAACCCATGGCCCCTTATCGTCTTCAAACTCTATGAATGAAACAATGGCTCACTGGGAACACACAAATTATCTTCGCCATACAAAAATTTCCTCTCTATCCCATTCAAACTTAACCATTTGAGGCAGAGTAGACGGGACCGCTTTGGCAGCATGAATCCAGGGTCGTCCTAACAGCAGATTGTAAGAAACAGCCACATCTAGCACCTAGAATTCCATAGTAAATTCAACTGGCCCTATTGTAAGCTCGAGCACTATGTCCCCGACCAAATCTTTTCCCCCACCGTCGAATCACCGAACGTAGATACTATTCTTGTGAATTCTTTCATCATCCACCTTCAACTTGTTTAGAGTGGAAAGAGGGAAAATATTTGCACTGGAACCATTGTCAACTAGTACCCGAGTAACCACGGAATCTTCACATTTCACCGTTAGACAGAGGGCTCTATTGTGCTCGGTACCCTCCACAAGCAACTCATCATCAGAAAAAGTGACTCTGTTTACCTCAAATATCTTGTTAACTATCTTTTCCAAATGGTTTACTGAGATTTTTTCAGGAACATGGGCTTTGTATCTTTATCAATGCCCGACGGTGCTCGTCTGAATGGATCAATAATGATAAGAGCGAGATCTAAGCTGGTGTTTTCCTTAACTGCTCCATAATGGAATAGTCGTGTACTTTCATATTTCTCAGAAATTCTTCTGCTTCTTCCTCGGTCACCACTTTCTTCACGAACATTGGATTATCTTTTGAGGTCTTAGCTTTTCTCAACTCTTCGGGGGTAAAGCATCTCCCTGATCGAGTCAAACTATGTGTCTCACACACTTCTTCTTTAACCTTTTTCCCCTTGTAAGTCACTGTCACTCATTCATAATTCCATGGGACTACCTTGTTGTTGACTATGAGTAATTGAGTTACCGGTTTGATAATGACAGGATCTGTGCAGGCGCCCTTCACAGTTACCACAGGCTTGTTCGTCACCCCTGGCACAACCACTTTTGCTTTTTCATGCTTTCCTGCAATGTCATTTGATGACCCCTTCTTGACCTCCATGGATGGTTCGTTATTTGCCCCGTTCAACTTGATCACAGACTTCTCACTTGTTGACTTTTCAAATAGCTTGGCTTCACTAGCTCGAATCATCATGACGGTTTGCCAAGGCTACTTAGGCTCCCCTCCCCTATACACTATCCCAATCATATTAGTCTCATGATGGGCCGACAACGGGTTCTGGTTGATGTTGGGTGCCTCCTTGGCTTAGACCTCAATCCGATTAGTATCAATGAGCTCTTGAATAGCTGTTTTCAACTTCCAGCATTTCTCTGTGTCGTGACCCAGGGTCCCTGAACAATACTCACAACACACCGAGCGATCAAGATTTCTGGGAGGGGGATTCGGCAGTTTAGCCTCGATCGGATTCAATATACCCAACTGTCTCAGTCGGTGGAATAGACTAGTATATGATTCTCCCAATGGAGTGAGAGTCTTCTGCTTCTGCAACCTCTCATTCTTAAAGGCTTGATTTGGCCGAAAACCTATTCCAAGGGGATTTCTGTAGGCTCTTGGGGTAGATGGGCATTTTGTGGAGCTAGGTATGGACTTGGTGGAACCGGCACACACCGTTGTGTGTGAGCGGGACGTTGGGTATAGGTTTGTGCGTGATGGACAGAAAAATGGGGATCTGACGGTGAGTAGTAGTGTTGTGGTGGACTATATTGAGTGTGGGGGTAAGCTTTGTGGTAGGGTCAAGGCGGGTTGTAGTAACGTGGAAGGTTCCTTGATCCAACCCAAGCTCCCAACTCAATTGTAGCAACATCCTCTTTCTTCTTCTTCCCAAGTACACCTCTAGTACTGTTTTGAATGGCCTGGGTAGTTGCTTTGATTGCTGAATAACTCATGATCTTGTTGGACTTGAGTCCCTCCTTAACCATGCCTCCCATTTTTACAACTTCATTAAAGGACTTGCCCACTGTTGACACCAAGTGACCAAAATAAGTGGGTTCCAAAGCCTGTAAGAAATAATCAACCATCTCACTTTCTTTCATTGGAGGGTCAACCCTCGCTGCTTGCTCTCTCCAACGGAATCCATATTCCCTGAAGCTCTCACCGAGCTTCTTCTCAATCTTTATCAATGACAGACGGTCTGGGATAATTTCGAGGTTGTACTGAAAATGGCAGGCAAACGCTTGGGCCAAATTGTCTCATGTGTACCACCTGTTGTGATCTTGTCTGGCATACCATTCTAATGCCGATCCACTCAGACTTTGGCTGAAATATGCCATCAGTAATTCATCTCTTCCACCTGCTCCTCTCATTTTGCTACAAAATCCTCTTAAGTGTGCTACTGGGTCACCATGTCCGTCGTACAGATCAAACTTGGGCATTTTGAACCCTGCTGGTAACTAAACATCTGGGAACAGACATAAATCCTTATAGGACACACTTACTTGACCTCCAAACCCCCTTATATCTCAGAATGATTGTTCTAAGCTTTTGACCTTTCTGATCATCTCTTCATGCTCGGGATTTTTGGGTGGATTCTCGGTCTCTACCGGGAGATCAAGATGAGGGGTGTAAGAATATGGTTCTAGAACTTTGAAGGTGGGTTCAGGGGGATAGTACTGGTAGTCGTGAGTTTGGAACAGAGGTTCACTGGAAGATCGGTGTAATGTAGAAGGTGGAGGTGCCATAAAAACGGGTGTAATTGGTGGGGGAGGGTATGGGACTTGTTTGGGTGGTGGATCTTGAGAAGTATAGGAAGTGGCGTCATAGCATTGTTGGTAGAGGGGAAAGGCTGGAGATGAGTTCACAGTGGGAGGCTCCTGAGGTTGGGCCGATGGTGGGATATAAGCAGGGTTGGCGGGATAAACCAGTGGTGGATGCCCTTTTGCCCAGGCTTGGTACATTTCATCCATCTGCTGCTTTAACTTATACATTTCTTCTTTCATTGCATTAACATCCAGTTCCTCCACCTCTTTTGATGGGTCAACAATACTTGTCTCTGGTTCTTGGTTGGCCATATTCAGCCTGTCTTTTGATCGGGTGTTGTATGAGTGAGTTGCCAGAATGCCAATCAACTAACCACCTGCCTGGACTCAATACATCAACAACAACTTTGTTAGTGGTTAGGGCTTTAACAAATTGGTAACCGCACATTTGGGAAATGAATGCACCTAAGCAATTAACCGTTTCTATCATGCATTTGATCGGCTGCTTGCATCATCCCGACTTTTCCATTTGCAACTTCTTCCTTCCCTTTTATATTATGGCCTTTTCTTTTGTTTTGCCATTGCTTCTTTATCTTATTTTCTCTCTTTTCTTTTCTTCTTCTTTTTTCTTCTTTTTTCTCTGTCTTGTTTTCCTCTCTTTTTCTCTTCTTCTTCTTTCTTTTTCTCTTTTGGTTATGGTCGAATCCTATGGAGATTGCCTATGTATAATGACCCCTTATGAATCAGATCGAGCTTAGTTCTGGGAATATAAGTACGAAAGTAAATAATAAAACAATTTTTGGGATTTTCAATTTTATAAAAAAGCAAATGCTTTGATTACAAATACTTAACACTAACAGACTCCTTGAGAAACTAACAGACGCTAATGAAAAGATGAAATACAGACTCCAAAATAAACTATCATACTCCGACAAAAGAAAATACGGACTTGACAGACTCCAGCAAAAGAAAAATACAAACTCAACACAACTAACAGACTCTAACGGAAAAGGAAATACATACTCAAATGGAAAATCATGAATACATTAATGCTCCTGGTGTCCGCGGGACATCATTCGGTCTCGCCGCGGGCCTATATGCAAGATCTCTTTGAAGTCGGTCCAAGTCATTCATTATCTGCTTAATGAATGTCATCACTGTCGCGAAGAAGGTAGTGCGAGTCATATCCTCACAGATTTGGCACTTCATAACGATATAATCGACGATGTTTCTGATTCTCTCTCTTATGACACCTTTTTCTTGTAGCAAACGCCCAATCTGCTGGGCCCTAGCCCATAAAGTTTGCTCGACCACTTGATTTTGCTCCTGAAGTTGTTGCAGATCTATTTCTGATTGTGCCAATGTTGTATAACAATGCTCTCTTTCAACTTTGAAGTCTTTAGCCTGTTTTATCATTTTGTTTTCCATGGTGAAAACCCTTATCTTTAATCCTGAGACCTCATCATCGTACTTTTCTTTCAACTGCTTAACTAGGCGTGCTCGTTCATCTGCATTTTTAGCCAACTGGTTTCGAGCCTTAGCTAGTTCACTTTCTGCTTTGTTCATATCAAAACTATAATCACTCACTTTCTGCCTCAAGTTAGCTATGAGTTTCTCATCTTTGGCACTTCGGGTTGGGTTTTCTGCCGCTATTTTCATTTTCTGAATCAAGGCTCGAAGGGCCTCATTTTCTATGTCTAGCTTTTTCTTTTCTCCTTCGTCTGCTGCGGTTTGCATGCTATTTTCAAACTGAAGGTCCTGACTTGTTTTTCCAATTTTCTTATGGTAGCCCTATACTCGCTTTCTTTGGCCAACCAGTCCAATTGTTCCTGTGATGCCTCGATGAATTCCTGAAGATGGGGTCTTTTAGCCGGCCTCCCAAACTCAATTTCTCTCCTATACCAAGCAAGGTACCCTAGTGAAACCTCACCTTTGGATCGATCACGCACACATGTATTGGTTGTTAAGTATTGACATTCGCTCCAGATTTGGCGGACTGCTACTTCATGAAATTGACTGTTAGGTCCGATCTCGACTACTTGGGCACGAAGATCTTCATCTCTCGGAACTATCTGGCATCTCCCCAGCTGCCTCAAAACCCGATATGGAGCATAAGGTTGGATACTCCCGAGTCCCATCAAGAGTAAATGAGGCCCGGTGGCTGGCATGTATATGACCTCATCCACAGACAGCCATCCAAACGTCCACTCTATTTGGTTTGCAGTGATGGAACGGAGGAACGCTTCCCACTCTGTGACCCCCTCCGACAGGCTAATCCCGTCAACCCTTGTGTAACATTCTACTACGCATGTCTTCTCTGTCTACCCATAGCTCATAAATTGAGGATGATGGCATAAGTGTTCGATCATCCACATCTGCAACAACACGTTGCACCCCTAAAAAAAGTCTCCTCCGGCTTTGCAGGCTGTGAGAATGCGGAAGATTTCAGCTACTATCATGGGTGCGAGGGTGTTGTTGGCTTGAGTAAGCAAAGTACTGACAAGTCCGGCTATTCATATGTCAATATTCCCATATTTTCTAGGAAACACCAAAAGTCCCAAGAAGACCACCGTAAATGCAAAACACCTGTGTTCTTCCCACATTAGGCGGTTTCCTTTGTTGTAGATTTTATTTTCCGGCTTGTTGAACCCTCCTACATGACCATATCTATTGTATATAAACTGCAAAGTACAAAAACTAGCTGCCAAGTCTGGGTTGTGGACCCCCTGCTTATTTTCAAAAAGTCTAAGAACCTGTGGACGGCTACGACCCTTGGAGCAATTAGGTACTGGTGTCTCAGGGGAACTTTGGGATTCCCAATATATCCGGCAATTTCTTCCAATGTTGGGGTAAGTTCAAAATCTGAGAAATGAAATACGTTGTGGGCCGGGTCCCAAAATATAACCAACGCCTTTATGATGTCCCCCCTTAGATTAATCTTCAACAGCCCAGTGAGGCCTCCCAAGTATTGAATGACCGTGTCTTGTCCCGATTTACCCAAATCATCCCACCACATATGCAACTCCAAAGGGATCTTGTTCACGACTGTTATTGGCAAATTCCGACTTGTGCTCATTCTGCACATTTATTAGGGTGGTTAAGCAAAAATCACGATTCAATTGACTCAAAAACAAATTGACACTTTTTCATTTTAAAAATAAAATCCGGTTTCGAAAATACGGCCTTTCATCACCTCAAAGTCGAAGATTTTAATGCTGTGTTGGCTAACCGGTGAAAACCTTGAAAAAATGACCGTTCATGCAAAAACAACCTTCCGGCGCCCTTTTAGCGACATTCAGCTATTTCCGACAAGAATGGCATCACCCTAATTATTTTCAAACAAAAGTAAAATATTTGTTTTTTTCTTTTTTTTGGGCTATTTTTGCAAAAAGGAAGTTGGACCCGATGGGGGTTGCCTACGTATCCCACATCCAGTGAGAATCAAACTGGCGTGGTTCGGGCAAATTTGTTAAAATAAAACCAACTATTTTTCCTTTCTAAAACACAAAGATTTCCCTTTTTTTTTCTTTTCTTGAAAACTACAAAATTCTCTTCTTTTTTTTCAAAGTTTCGGTAGAGTTTCGGTATGTTTGGGACATTGGTTTTCCAAAACAGACACTTATCCCTCTCAACCATCTCATTAACCCTTCTAATTTTTTCTTATAAGCCAGTCGACATGCAAATCCGAAGCAAATGAATGCACAAGTAGCAAGTAAGATGAATCATAATGGTCTTTATATTTCGGGTACACCTGTCCTAGACAGACCCAACCCCTGTGTTGAGTTTCCAAAGTCAAAATGCACATGATGCAAACAAACGTTCCTACTAGGGATCCGGCATGAGGCTGAGTTATTCTAGGTTCAAAACCTGGGTATATGTTCTAGACTATGTACCCGAGCGGACAACTCGAGTCGAGGAGGGGGCTACGTACCAGAAACCAAGAGGCCATCCAGCTTAGTAACTTGTCCGAGCTTCTTTCTTATTTCAATGTATGACACTAACAGAATAGGGAGTCTCGACCAGCGAGCACATCCCCAAAGATGAGAAGAGAATGGTTTCATAGTAGTTTATATATATAGTTCAGATAATATAAAAGCGGTAAAAAGAAACAATTAGCACATTAGGCCCAAACATGTAATAAAACCAAATAATAAACAAAGCCAAATATAACAATTATTTTAAGCTCGATCTCTTGAACCCTGAACCAGAGATTCTGGGTTCGATCCCCAGCAGAGTCGCCAGAGCTGTCACACCCCTTTTTACCTACACCCCGCGGAAGGGTGTATAAGGGAGTTTTTCCAATTAAAGGACAATCGACACGGTATTTATTATTAAAAGATTCAGAGTCGCCACTTGGGAGATTTATGGTGTCCCAAGTCACTGGTTCTAATCCCGAATCGAGGAAAATATTGACTCTGTTTAACAGCCCGCGAACCAGAAATCCGGGTAAGGAATTCTGTTAACCCGGAGAAGGTGTTAGGCACTCCCGAGTTCCGTGGTTCTAGCACGGTCGCTCAACTGTTATATTCGGCTTAATTATCTGATTTTAGTACATGTTCAAACCTATGTGCATTTTCAGCCTTAACCGCTTTTATTCATTTTTTAGGAAGATTGCAACGTTATTAAAACACGTCTTGAACCACGTCACATAAATACACCTGCGGTCTTTAACATATTTTAATATCGTTGAGATTTGGATTTGGGTCACATAAATGCGCACCCGAGTTTAAGGGGATAATTATTAAAGTAACATGCCTAAAATGACTACGCGCTTGCAATTTGCGAGGGCTATGGAATTTACTAAACGACACGCCTCAAGTTCTAAGGATAAACAAGATTTAATTAAAGTGAGGGCCATGCAATTGGGATTTTATTTGGTATGGCACGCCTCAGATTATTTCAAAGGGTGGCACTCAATTTAGAACGAAATCTGAATGTTCCTAATTTTCCCTTTCTCAAAATAAACGCAAAAAGCAGATAAGATCTAGTCCAACTATCATATTATATTCAAGTGTAGTTGTAGCAAGCCCGTATTGCACAAACGCTACTTTTTCCTTTTTTTAAAAATAAGAATCATAACACCAAATAGACAAACATAGAGGACATGATTAAGGATGGTAGAAATCTATTTTTCCGAGAAAACATGAACGCACAAAATTGTAACTACGTCATAACTACGATATTGTATGATTCAATTTATTTCAAAGCACCCCTAGGATTAACAACCAATTCTTATTTTTTTGGATTCTTTCTATTAGAAAAACATGTATATGACAGCCTATAGCTTGAACTTTACGGGAAAACGACACTCATGCAGAAACAGACAATATGAATTATACTGGAAAGGTAAACAAAATATTAAAGATGGCATTCAAATACACTACACAGGAATTCAAAACTAACGAATCTTATTAGCTATTGCATTATACTGAGAAAGCTCAGAACAGACGACATAGTCAACTTGAGTGTAGAAATGGAGCAAGATATATTAATCCTAAATCATCACACACCTAATTAAACAAAGAAATTATGTCTAGAAACTTTATATGACTAGAAAAAGTGCCAAAGAGATCCCACTCTTAATCATCCCTACCATTTCACACGACCAACAGAAGAAGACAAAGGTGGACTTCAACTTCTGAACACATGATCAAACTTTACTATAGTAGTATTGTGATTAACAAACATTCTAACAACCTGAATTTTAAAGATAACATTTATGGGTCTTAAAAGTGATGGTCATTTGTAATAACAATAGAACCTAGGAATTTAAACAAACACGACTCAGCATACACTACATAATAATCCTATTACAGTATCAATATGAAACTCAAAACACACTAAGAAAGGAGCTAAGCAGAGATAACATCATAATCTTCATTTCCTTCAAAAAAACACTTCATCAACCATGACTTACATGCTTAAAATCAAAGATGTGTACCTGAAGATTGAAACAGAAAAGGAAATATTGAAAGATCAGTAGAGTAACAGCAGGGATAGATCAACAACAACACCCCCCCACCCAGATTCAATAATGGAAAATGATGAAACCAACTCGAGAAACTCAACAAAGCAACAATACTCAACCAATTGAACCAAAACTCTTCGAAAACTCAAAATTACTCCATATGATTCTCAAAATAAAACCAGAAATGTGTTCAGAACTCAAAACTCCAGAAATTGGTTAAGGAATGAAAAGATGATTCAATGGAACAATACCAAAACTCTTAGCTGCTTTCTTTTCGTGATTTTTATCACTCTCAGAACTTCTATCGTGTTTCAGAAATTAAGGGAAAAGAGACAAAAAAACTCAAATTCTATCGAACAATGAATTTTTTTAGCATTTTTTCTGGATCCTCAGCCGTTTTGATTTCTCTAATTTTTTATCACTTAAGTTCTGCCTTGAAAGGCAAGAAAAGTTGTCTTTATAGGCAAGGCAAGTAGGGCAGCCTTAAAGAGTTCAAAATTGCACTTAAAACCTTCAGAAATTTTCATTTTAGCTTAGAAATCCCTAGTGTAAACCTCAGAATTTCAAAATAGCTCCTACCCCAGCTTCTAGGAAGCTTCCTAGTTCAGTTATACAAGATTCCCTACCCAGGTTTCCCAATTTACCCCTTAATAAACCTATTATTACCTTGGTTAACTAGCTACCTTTCAGCTCATGGGTCAAGTTGACCCAACATTTAACCCTAAACTAGACTGACCTCTTTCTTTGAGCTTCCAAACCCAACATGAAACCAACCCAATTCAGTATTTACTAACAAACCCCAACTCTGAATGAAATCCACAGAAACATAAACAATTCGGGCAAAATTTCTACTTATTCTAATTGATGCAACTAAGCACTTAATGAAATTTGAACTAAATTATCAACAAATTCTTAAACTGCTTAAATAAAAGAAAACTTATTAACAAAAAAACTAACGCGCATGTAATTAACACTCTGAAATTAGAAAACTAAGATTTTCAAAAGCACGGGAAGAAGCTGAAAACAGAAAAACAAATGAAGAAAAGATTAAACCGAAGAAAGAAAAGAAAGTACCCACGAAGAGGTTTGGGAAATGAAAGAGGGAGACTGGGTCTTCAAATCATCCGAGTTCTGGCCGATTTTGAAGTTAATCATGTGTTCTTAACAAGAACACACGAATAAAATCAATTTAGACTGGAAAAATTCAACGAACACTCGATTTAGGATTTTGGAATTTCTAGGGTTCGTCTTCAAATCCAGATTCGATAGGATTCAAGGGTGTTTGAGGGAAACGGATATGGGATCTAGGAAGAGGGGTTCGTGGAGGTCCCGTGGTATAATTTTGGTGAGGATCGGAGCCGACACCTCCACCGGAGGACGGTGGGAATGGGTGGCGGCTATTAAGGTTTATGTTCTCTGAGTGGGAAAGTTGAAAGAGACGATGAGGGGGGTGGTATGATGGTTCGGACAGTTAATAAATAAACCAACCCAACTTCCCTACCGTTGGATTAGATTAACCTCGACGGTTCTGATTGATTCGAGCCTGGACGGTGTCGTTTGAGGAGGAGGGGAAATTGGACGGGGTTGGACGCGGGTTTGGGCTAAGTAAAGGGCATTTTGGATGGGTTTCTGGTGCAAGGGGTTTGGGCTTGGGGTAAATTTGGCCCCAGTTCGGGTTTTAATAAAGAAGACCCAAATTCTTTTAAATTCTTTTCTCTCCCTTTTTCCAAAAATTAAACTAAAATCTAAATTAAATTATAAAATCAAATTAACCTATCAAAAATTCTAATTAATCATAAATGATGATTATCACTAATAATTAAAACAAATTGAAAGAAAATCCACCTAAAAACAAAGTTAAAATTAAAGGTGCAATTTAAATCATTTTTTGATTTTCTTTTTATGAAATGACTACTCACTAATTAATTCTTAAAAAATATAAAATTATATCCTAAACACACGTGCCATGAAAATCCACAAAATTGCAAACACTGAAATAAATTATTTTGTTTTGGATTTATGGGAGTAATTCATATAGCGCAAAAATCACGTGCTCACACCTATAAGAGGATGGGAAGGGTAGATACGAGATATGATGACTACGCGCTAATGTCACGTGTAGCCCCTCATTGAGGAGTGTTTTCCGGACATTGTGTGGGGTGATCCTATAGGATAACCAACCTAGGACCCCTCTTTACCAAATTCCTTCTTTATTTAAACCTTTGTTTTACAACTTGTCCAAACCTTTATCTTACTACTTGAGTTGTTCTAATGTGCTTTACTTACAACCTATTTGATTAAACCGTTTACTTGTAATGGACTAATTTGTGAATATAAGTTCGGTCGGGACCCACTGTTGTGGACCAAGAGGGGGTGCCTAACACCTTCCCCTCGAGGTTACTTCGAGCCCTTACCCTAATCTCTGGTAATGCAAACCAATCCAAGAGTTAATCGCTCTAGGTTCCCTAATGCACCATAATTCGTTAGGTGGAGACTCTTCAAATACCCAATTCCCAAAAGGAAAATGAGTCATTACACCCCGTGAATGTCAAAACCTGGACTTCTTCCCCGTAAAAAAAGGGAGGAAAAAGGGGGCGCGACAGTTACCACCGCTTAAGAGCAAAAAGGATATGATGAGCTTCCTAGGTCATCTCAACTATATCAGTCGCTTCATAGCAGAGTCCATAGTCATATGTGAACACATCTTCAAGATGCCGAGGAAAGATGCCGAAACAAGCTGGACAGAGGACTGTCAGAAAGCTTTTGATAAGATTAAGGAGTACCTGCCCACACCACCAGTTCTGGTCCCGCTAGAACCAGGATGACCTTTGCTACCTATCTATCTCTATTATATGGAGCCTTCGGATGTGTTTTGGGACATCATGACGAGAGAGGAAGAAAGGAGCAAGCCATATATTACTTGAGTAAGACGTTCACATCTTATAAAACACATTATTCTTTGCTTGAACGCACGTGCTGCGCTTTGACCTGGACAGCTCAGAAATTAAGGCACTATTTCTACACCTACACTACATATCTCATATCCAGGATGGACCCTCTGAAGTACATATTTCGGAAACCCATGCCAATTGGAAAGTTGGCTAAATGGCAGATATCGTTGAGTGAATTTGTTATCGTCTACGTAACTCGAAAGGCGGTCAAAGGCCAAGTATTGGCAGATCACCTTGCTGAAAATCCGATGTGAGGAGCATACGAACCTTTGAAAACATATTTTCCAGATAAAGAAGTGTCGTTCGTAGGGGAAGACATTACCGAAGTATATGACGGTTGGAGGATGTTCTTCGACGAAGCTGCAAATTTCAAAGGAATAGGTATTGGAGCAATCTTGGTATCAGAAACGGGTCAACATTATCCGGTATCTGCCAAACTCAGATTTCCATGCACCAACAACATGGCGGAGTCTGAAGCTTGCATACTAGGACTCAACATGGTAATCAACATGAACATTCAAGAGCCGTTGGTGATCGGTGATATCAGATTTGCTTGTGCTCCAGGTACAAGGAGAATGGGCCACCAAGAATTCCAAGATATTGCCATATCTGCACTATGTGCAGGAATTGAGAAAGAGGTTCACGAAGATGGAATTCCGACATGTGCCCAGAATTCAGAATGAGTTTGCCGATGCATTGGCCACCTTGTCATCTATGATACAACATCCAGATAAGAATTACATCAATCCCATTCCGGTGCGAATTCATAATCAGCCGATATATTGTGCTCATGCCGAGGAAGAAGTAGATGGAAAGCCTTGGTTCCATGACATAAAAGAGTACTTATCAGAAGGAGAATATTCGGAGTATTCAAATCACACTCAGAAACACACATTCCAGAGATTGTCAAATGACTTCTTCCACAGCGAAGGGAACTTGTACAGAAGAACTTCTAATTTGGGTTTACTAAGGTGTGTCGATGCAAAGGAAGCTTCTAAGCTACTTGAGGATGTGCATGTCGGGACTTGCGGCCCACATATGTATGGTTTTGTATTAGCCAAGAAGATACTCAGGGCCGGTTACTTTTGGATGACCATGGAGACGGATTACATTCAGTATGTCTACAAATGTTTTCAATGTCAAGTGCATGCCGACACGATAAAAGGGCCGCCAAATGAGCTCAATGCAACAAGCTCAACTTGGCCATTCACCGCCTGGGAATGGATGTTAATGGTCCGATTGAGCCCACTACTTCAAACGGACACAGGTTTATTCTAGTAGCCATTGATTACTTCACAAAATGAGTATAAGCTACATCTTACAAAGCTGTAATCAAGATAGTCATCGTAGCCAATTCGGAGTTCCCAAGTCCATTATTACTAACAACGCCGCCAATCTCAACAATGATCTAATGAAAGCTATGTGGGAAGCTTTCAAAATCAAGCACAAGAATTCCACAGCCTACAGACCTCAGATGAATGGAGCCGTAGAAGCCGCCAACAAAAATATTAAGAAGATACTAAGGAAAATGGTAGAAAACCACAAACAATGGCATGAAAAGTTACCCTTTCCTCTATTGGGGTACCACACCACGATTCGCACATCAACCGAGGCAACTCCCTACATGTTGGTTTATGCTACCGAGGCTGTCATCCCAGTCGAGGTAGAGATTCCTTATTTAAGAATCATACATGAAGCTAAACTCAGCGATGTAGAGTGGATAAGGAGCCACTATGAACAATTTGTCACACCTCATTTTTCCTACACCCGTAAGGGGTATAAAAGAGTTTTTTCAAATTTAAGTGACAATCGAAAAAAGATTATTTAATTAAAAAAATAGAGTTGTCACTTGGGATAATTTATGGTGTCCCAAGTCACCGGTTCAAATCCCGAATCAAGGAAAGATTGACTCTATTTTACAGTCCGCGAACACAAAAATCTTAGTAAGGAATTCTATTAACCCGAGAGAAGGTGTTAGGCATTCCCAGATTCCGTGGTTTTAGCACGGTCGCTCAACTGTTATTATTGGCCTATTTATTTGATTTTAAAACATCTTTGAAACCTATGTAAATTTTATCCCTTTAAAATCGCTTTTAATAATCTAATTATCATACAACTAATTATTCGATTTACACATTGTGAATCATGTCACGGAAACTGTACCCACGATCCACAACATGTTTATTTTATTAACAAGAATAAATTGTGGCCGGGTCACAAAAATGTACCCCCAAATTTTTAGAAGTTCAAAAGGTCGTAAAGTAAAGAAGACCTATGCATCAGTGTACTGTAATGATATCAAAAATTACGTCACGGGAACCGTACCCGTAGCTATGATAATTTTATTATAGCGCGCCTAAAGAAAGCTACGATGTTTATGAATATTAATGGTCTAGGCAGGCTCCTATTGGTCAAACAAAATAAATAAGGCAATAAACATGTAATCCTAATCTCCTTTTCCTTGAACTAAGCCTAGACCCTTGTTTTCTTCTTTTAATTCACTCTCGCAACTCAAATTCCGAAATCGATCTATTAGAAACAATTCTCTTTTATTTCTCAGCCTAATCTTTGCCTAAAAATCTAAATCACGATTAAATTCCAAACATTAATAACAAAAAAAAAGAATTACTTCAGTAAAATCAACATTAAAACACAGTATAAACTCTAGAGCTAACACCAGATTCATAAGAAACTAATAGGAAAAAACAAACAATCACAGAAGCAAATTTATATTTATCGCCATTATTAACAAGGAAAGTAAATAGAAAGGGAGATGTTGAACAATAAAACAGCAAATACACCGATCTAGACCCCAAAATTGAACGAGGAAATGGCGACTAAAATCTGACAGGAACCGCAACCAAACGACGGGCGATAACATATATTCGAACCAAATCTGGCACCTCAATCGCTCAAACAATGAATAATCTCCACTTCTTTTATGTGATATTTAGTGTTTCCGATTTTCAAAGACGATGACATGAAATTTTTATGTTTCTGATTTTCAAAAAAACGAAAATACAACTCTACCAGAAAACCAAACTCATGCTATTTCATTTTTTCATTTTTTTCATATCTGTCCCGTTTTCTTCTCCTTTTTTCGCTGCCTCTGTTCATTGTCACTTCAGCGCGTACGTGTGTTTGAGTTCGAGAGGAAGAAGTCTCGATGGCTGATGGAGACACTGCTTGGTAGTGAAGGGTGGGTTTGCGATGGAGGTCAGAGGTAAAAGAGGAAGGTCGTGATTTATGGTTGTTGCATTCTTGCGTGGATCTGATGAAGGAGCAGCAGTAGCTCCAAGTTTTTTTTGGAAAAAGAAGCTTGAGGGGTCTTGAAATGTGAAGGAGCAGAAGGTCCCAATCCGATGGGGGAGGGAGTCGTGGGAGGTCTGTTATTTTTGGATAAGAGAAAGATGAGGCAGCCTTGGGGAGTTCTATTGTTTTTGCTGCAGCTCCTAGGGTCTCTAGGTTTGTTTTGTTTTTGAAGAAGAAGCAATGACTATGTGAAGAAGATCGACGTGGGGAGGGGGGCCGTTGTTTGGTTTATGCTGTTGAAGAAAATGAATAACGTGGGGGGAGGGAGGGGTCGTTTGGAGAAGACGAAGTCAGGGGGTGGGTTTCTCTATGTCAGCGGTTGTCCCCGCTTTTTAGGTTCCTAGGTCTATTCTTTTTTTGCATTTCAGCTGCTAGGTCCTTATATGTAGATGTCTAGGGTTTAATTAAAGGGAAGGGGTGTTGGGTTAAGGGTTAATTTTAGGGCAATGGGGAATTTGGGCTCAAGGGCTAGTCCGAAATTGGGTCATTTTCTTTCCCAAAATTGAGCTAAAATTATCTTGAATTAACTAACAATTGGGCTTATTAGAAAATCTGGATTTTATTAACTAAGGGCCTAAGTTTTCCTTATTTAAAATAGTATAAAGCATTTATAAAATGTAAAACTACTCCTAATTAATTAAAAAACTATTAAAGATAAACCTAAAATGAAACTAGTTTTTTTTTGGTATTTTTCAAGATTAAAAATGACTACAAAACATTAATGAAACTTTTTTTTTTGTAATGTTTATGATAAAACAAGGTAAAAGAGTCAAAATTAGTTGAAATAACTCTATTAGACCTAAACTAGGTATTTACATGCTAAAATACAAAAAATCTTGGGGAGGGTCAAAAATCACATGTTTACAGCTGCCCCTCTTTGACTGGAACGCGAAGAGTTTTCAGACAAAGAACGACTAGACAGGTGTCGCGCCCCCTTTTTCTCACGAAATCAGGTTTGTGACATTTGGGAGGACAACTCGTTCCCTTTTGTGAATTGCGTTTTCTGATTTGAAGAGACGCCACCTAATGATTAAGTGCATTAGGACACTAGGAAGAATTTGTTTAGAAAAACCAGAGTTTGGGTAAGGGCTAGAAATTATCTTGAGGGGAAGGTGTTAGGCACCCCTCAAGATCCACTAGTGTGGTTCCCGGTCACTCTACAATTGTGACTTAAGTACAAACAATAAATAAGCAATTAAGGGTTTCAAATATGAGGGGCTGTCACATTGTGATTGCAAATAAGTTAAAGTTTGAAGAAACAAAAAAGTTGAAATTTGAGAAAAAGGAGTTTGAAATTTTTAAAGTAACAAAATAAACAAGTAAAGGGAAGGGGGGTCCTAGGTTTATAAATAATATGGATCACATTAATGCAATACCCGGTAATCACTCCTTAGAAGAGGGGTTACACGTGGTATTAGCGCACCGGTCATCATATCCATATCTACCCTTTCCCACCCCGTTGAGGTATTTAAACGCGGAATGATTTCGTTACTTATTGCATTCTAGTACCCGCCCCAATCCTATCAGTCCCGGAGGCATTTGGCACTACTAGTCTTAAAGGGAAGGGAGATTTGGGCTTTGTATGGTTTAAAAGGATAAAATTCTAAAGCGACAAACAAAAACACATAAGGTAGATATGGGAAACACATAACAATTTAAGAGGCTCAAACGAGCCTGCTCACTTAAAGACAGATTATTTAGCATGTCTTGCAGATACTGGTTATGGTCTAAATTAAACTTAAACGTTAAGGAGGCAGACTGGTCTATTACACATTTTAGATAAGAAACCGAAATCAGACCTACCTACTGGTTGGAATTAACAAAGTCTGATTCAATTAGCTAAGTTTACCCTATAGCTTGCCTAAGTGAAACCTACAGGCATGACATCTAATAATGCAGAAGTGTACTGATTTTTACAAGAAGAAGGCATGTTGATTATAGAAAACATAAGTTCTGCAGATATTGAGTAACGTTACTACTGAGTTTAGACTTGTAAATGATTTAGATCAGTTGGTTATTCCTATAGACATGCTTTCTAAGCGTTATTGAGTTTAACCTTTACGAAAATGCAGAAATTCTATAGGCATGGTGTTTAAAACGCTGATTTTTATTATTTAAGCCTATAAATATGTTTGCCTAGTGATAGATGCATATGCAAAATTCAGGAAACTCTATAGACATGTTCTCTATGTGATAGGCAGAAACGCAGAAACCTATAGACATGGTCTCTATGTATGAAATGCAGAAGCTATAGACATGGTATCTATGTATGAAATGCAGAGGCTATAGACATGGTATCTACGTATGAAATGCAACACCTATAGACATGATTTCTATATGATATTCAGAACCTGTAAGCATGGTTTCTATATGAAAAATGCAGAAGTGCAGGACTTGTAAACATGATTTCTATATGAAAAATGCAGAAGTGAAAATAGGAAATGATTGTAGCAGTAAATACCTATGAACATGATATGTACCTTTATGCATACATGAGTGACCCTCCCCTTTTCACTAAAACCCCATAAGTTATTACAAATTATTACAACCCAGAATGAATAGAGAAAAAAAAATACATCAGAAATCTAAAAGTCCCAACCAAGGAGAGTTCCATATCTCCTATTCGGGATGTGTCAGAGTTCCCTAAGAGTCTCAAGTGGACTCTGGGAAGTTCTTACACCCAAATATATTACAGAATTAGATTATAGTGCAGTGTGGAAGGGACAACCCTCAAATATCCAAGTTCAGAGGGAGCTCAAAGTCCCAAAGCAAGGCTCATAGGAGGGGCAGAACATAGAATCTAAGAGAGAGTGCAAGTGCATAGAGGGGATTTTTGGGAAAGCCAAGATAGGCTGGTGGTCATACCCAGCAATTGGAAGTGCTGGCACACCCCAACCAGCCTGTTAGCCACATTGTTTGGGAATTAGGATCCATTAAAGGATCAAGTCCAGACATGAGCAATAATTTGGATGTTGTCATGCTTTGAACTTTATCTCAAACACATAGAAGGGAATAAGGGTATGAGGAATTCACACAGCAACAGATGCAAAGGGACAACATATTCAATACAGAACATAAACAACAAAGTAGACAAGATTGTTGAAACTGTAAAGCAAACACATAGGGATGAAGCTGAAAGTTAAATTAGAACATACCGGTTTCAGGGAAATAAAAAGAGAAGAGCAGTAGTAAAGCCAAATTGCAAACACACAGCCAGAAGATTTTAGAAGAGGGTAGAGTGTTGAATTGAAAATGTAGGAGTATTGAAATTGAAAGTGTTCAATAAGTATTGTCAGAGTATTGAACTCAAGGTCTTAAAGAGTATTGAATTGGAAGTGTCTAAAAGTGCAGAAGGGTCGTGCCCTTTACAGTGCAAAAAGCAAGTAAGAAAAGGTAAGAAAATAGTTTCGAAATCAATCACATAATGTCTCCCTTCAATTAAGGGATTCTGATTTCAAACAGGGAAGGTAATTAAGGAAAGAGCTTGATCAAAATCTTTTCCAAAGTAGCACAAGAAGGGTAAATACACGGAAGTTATCTAAGGCAAAAGTCCAGTGGTACATGGTTTGTGTAAATAAGGAAAGGCGATCACTCAACAACCAATAAAATCAAAATTGCAGGCTTTGTTCGAATGAACCAAGTCAGGAAAAATGAGGAAAGGTTTTTACTTTAGGAAAATCAGTAACAATCAATCAAACCTTATTAAGAGGAATTTCGAATCAATCACAAGTTGACAAAACCTTTTGAAGGTAAAATTACTCATATAAAACATACAGACATATCGAACAAGAAAGAACTATCATGCAAAAAAGCCTAGTATAGAAGAGTTTCGGGTCATAAAAAAGAGGCTCAAATCCAGTACATAGACTCAGAATGAGTTTGAGAGTGTCCAGGGTCCCAAATAGAACCCTAGTCCAAAACACAAGATCAAACTCGCCAAAAACCCCCCAAATCCCAGGGTTTTCAACTTGAGTCAGATATAGAGAAGAGAAGACAAATAACTGAAACAGGTTTAGAGGTCTCTTTTAGGGATTCATGTGAAAATAAATAGATAAAATAGCAGGTTCAAGGCAAATAGAATGAAGAACTGATTTGAAGTATAAAGAACACGTTTTAAGAAAGCTTGGAACTTAAACAAGTTTCAGAAGAGAAACGAGATAGTATAGCACTTAAGAGAACAGTAGAGGAAACATGTTTAACAAAGAACTCAAACAAAATCAAGAAGAAGGCAACTAAAGACCAAAAAGCTTAGTAGAAAATACAGTAAAGGAACATAGGGGTAAACGAACATATAAGATGAACATGTGAAAGCATGATATAAAAACCAGTAGAAGAAATAATGGAGCACAATAGAAGGACATGCAAACTAAGGCAAATATAAGAACACAGGAGAAGGACATGCAAGGTAGAAAAGAGAACATAAAAACATAGCATAGACAGATTCACACAAAGAGAAGAAGAAGAGGAGTCAGAAAATATTTTAAAACCTTTTCCGAGACCCTAAATCGAAGAGAAGTAATTTTTGAAAGAAAATTAGGAAAAATGTTTAAGAACTCAAGTAGTGAACAGACATAGCATAGATATAAGAAAACAACCAGAGAAAAACCTCGAATAGCTTAGGGTTTTAGAGAAACGCTAGAAATGAGAAAGGCTTGGAAGAAGGTCCGATCTTGAGTCAGAGAGGATATAAATAGGCTTCTGATGCTTGAATATGCTGGAGTCAGGCTAGAGAGGCCATAGAACCTTGGATATGTAGAGATCTGAAAGGACACCATCGAGGTCTAACCTCGAAACTTCGAACACCCAGGGTTTAATGGTGGAGGAGGGTGAGTACAGGCCATCCATGGCCTGAGAAGCCATGGGTTCCGGTGAGATTGCGGTTGAAGGGGGTGAGAGAGGCTAGGGTTTCAGGAAACTTCGAGAGAGTTTGAGAGAGGGAGAGTATTCAAAGGCAGCTGAGAGATGGAAATAAGGGGATTAGGGTAGGGTTAGTGAATTAAAAAAGGTAATGGGTAATCGTGGTCGTTGATCTAAATGATCAACGGCCTGGATTGAAAGAAAGGGTCAGGCGGTTTAATTGGTTGGGTCGGGGGTTGGGTTAGATTAGAATTGGGCCGGTCCAATTGGGTTTCAAAATTGGGTCAATTAGGGGGGGCCAATTTGGCTATGATTGAAATAAAAATGGGCCAGGTTTTAAATAGCCAGTTTTTCCCTTTTTATTTTATAAAAATAGTAAAATAATTTTGAAAGTAAATTAAGAGTAATGGATCGATTAATAACATATAAATATTGATTTAAAAATATTGTAACCAATTTTTATTATTATAAAAATGCTATTAAATCTTAAAGTAGGCTAGAATTGCAATTATATGCAATTTAGCTTTAAAAATACCAAATAAATTTGTAGAAATATATAAAAATTACCTTAACTATATTTTGGTATAAATATGGTAAATAAAACAAATTATCCTCCAAAATGATAATTTTGGAAATAATTATTGGTTTTTATACTGCTGAAATGAGCAATAAATTGATTTTAAAAACCTTTAAAAATTAGGAAAAAATACTAAAATACTTGGGCATGCTTATATATACATACATATGTTATTTTGAAAGTATTTTGTATATATGAAAAATATACAGGGAAAAATTGGGTATGAATAGCTGCCCCTCTTTACCCGGGAAGGATGAAAGAGTTGTCGGGTAAGGATATGATGGCCAATTTTGACCGAACGAGATAGTTTGAAGAATTTGACTGTTCTCTGGTTCTTGAGCTGCCTACATATCCCTGGTCTTACAGGAATCAGGCCATATGTAGTTCAGGATCCATCGGCGGAATATGCTGACGGAGGTTTTACAAGAACGGACACGGTATTCAAGTTAGGAAGGATAATTAAGGTCTAATTCGGGCTGCGGGAACTGGAGCGGGATCGCTCCTGCTGAGACGGCTGTTGATAGCTGGTTTATCTGCGAATGAACAATACAAATGTATATGGTGCAAGATTTAAACGTGATGCAAGTTCCTGTTGGACCATGAATGTTGTCTTTGGACGGTTAAGATGACGCCCTCAGACCATGACGTCCTAGGCCATGAAGCGTATAATAAAGGATTCAAAGGCCATGAAATGATGCTCCCGGGATATGAAGATGATGCCTTTGAATAATGATATGCAAAAGATAAAATGGGGTCCTCAGGCCATGGCATGGCGTTCTCGGGCTATGAAAATGGTGCCTCCGAACAATGATGCCTTCAGACAATTTGACTATCTTTTAGCCCATGAGATGCAGAAGGAGGCGATCTTTCAGCCAATGCAAAAAATGTAAATGCGGTGGCGGTATTTCAGCCAATTCAAGATGTAAATAGAAAGTGGAGATATTTCATCCATGCAAAAAATGTAAACGAGGTGGCGGTATTTCAGCCAATGCAAGATAGAAAGTGGCGATATTTCAGCCATGCAAGAAAAATAAAAGTGGCGATATTTCAGCCGTGGAAGATGTAGATGAAGGTTGCAATCTTTAAGCCATGCGAGACATAAATAAAGTGGCGATATTTCAGCCATGCAGGTGGAGACAGGGCTTAGTCTTGAAAGGCAGAATGGTAGCCTTATATGATGCATCGAAATACAGATGGAGGTAGATCTTAACCTCGGAAGGCATAATGGTAGCCTTATGCAATGCAGAGAATGCGGATGGAGACAGATCTTAGTCTCGGAAGGCAAAATGGTATCCTTATGCAATGCGGCAAAATGCAGATGGAGGTAGAGCTTAACCTCGGAAGGCAGAATGGTAGCCTCATGCAATGCAGGCGAAATGCAGATGGAGGTAGAGCTTAACCTCGGAAGACAGAATGGTAGCCTTATGCAATGCAAAGAATGTAGATGGAGATAGAGCTTAGTCTCGGAATGCATAATGGTAGACTTATGCAATGCAAAGAATGCAGATAGAGATAGATCTTAATCTCGGAAGACAGAATGGTAGCCTTATGCAAGAAATAAAAGGCAGGTGGCAGTAGAGTTTTCTTAGCTGATATCTGATTTTGATATTGTGGCTGCTAGGGATATTGTGTGCATATAGCAACTGTGAGTAGGTGACGCTTCTGAGAGTTGTATTCCTGATCAGTATGAGTGTATAGTATATTCTATGATTTTCCAACTCAGGTGCCTGCATCCAAAGAAAAATCGTGAGTTTTGTAAAGGGGAAAGGTTAGTTCGTATCCCCGCTGACTTTGCTTGACCTGCTCGGCTTTGTTTCGGTGATACTCTGCGTATCATTGGGGTAGCGTTGCTAAACAAAGAAATTTTGGTAACAGACATGCACGATTTAGTAAAAGCATAATATAAGTGCATAATTAAGAATAATTTTCTTTAGATGAACCGACTACTACGACATGGTTCAAAACATTGCAACTTCGCTTGCTCCAGAATTTTGAGGGTCCTTCCCAAAATTTTGCCCCAGTTTATCGGGCTGCTACTCCTAACGACTGTTAATGATAAATGGCAGGAATCGACTTCGGAATTTTGAGGGTCCTCCTCAAAATTTTGCCCCAGTTTCCAATAGCGGGGAAAATGGAAATTTTATTGAATTGTGACCGAACCCATATGGCTGCCTACGTATCCCCTCTTAAACCGGAATCAGGTCAGGTGTAGTTCAAATTACATCATAAAAGAAAGCATAAAGGTTACACATAGTATTGCTTGACTGCATCTGAATTGATCAGCTTTGGCTAAAATTCTCCGTCCATTTCTGCAAGTATGAGGGCTCCTTAAGGAAGGAATTTTTACCTCAGCGGGTATGACTGCTTATGTACCATATACCAACATGTAGGGAGTTGCCTCAATTGATGTGCGGACTGTGGTGCGGTATCCTAATAAAGCAAATGAGAACTTCTCGTGCCACTTCTTATGCTTCTCTATCATTTTCCTTAGTATCTTCTTGATATTCTTGTTGGTAGCTTCTACGGCTCCATTCATCTGAGCTCTGTAAATTGTAGAATTTTTGTGTTTGATCTTGAAGGTTTCACACATGGCCTTCATCAAGTCACTATTGAGATTGGAACCATTATCAGTAATGATTGATTCTGGGATCTCGAATCGACAAATGATGCAGTCACGGACAAAGTCTGCCACAACTTTCTTAGTCACTGCTTTGTATGATGCTGCTTCAATCCATTTGGTGAAATAATCAATTACCACTAGAATGAACCTGTGCCTGTTTGATGCGGTGGGCTCGATAGGTCCGATGACATCCATTCCCCAAGCGGCGAACGACCACGGCGAGCTTGTTGCATTAAGCTCATTTGGGGGAACATTTATCATGTCTGCATGTATCTAACAGTGATGGCACTTTTAACATACTGGACGCAGTCCGTTTCCATAGTCATCCTAAAATAACTAGCCCGGAGTATCTTCTTGGCTAAGACAAAAGCATTCATATGTGGACCGCAGGTCCCAGCATGGATTTCCTCTAGTAGCCTGGATGCTTCCCTTGCGTCAACACACCTTAATAATCCTAAATCAGGAGTCCTCCTATACAGGATTCCTCCGCTGTGGAAGAGATTGTTAGATAACCTCCGAAGTGTGCACTTCAGAGTGGTGTTGGCAAGCTCTGAGTATTCTCATTTTGCCATGTATTCCTTGATATCATGAAACCAAGGTTTTCCGTCTGCTTCTTCCTCGACATGAGCAAAGTAGGCTAGCTGATCATGAATATTCACCGGAATAGGATCAATGAAGTTCTTATCTCAATGTTGTATCATAGAGGACAGGGTAGCCAATGCATCGACAAACTCATTTTGGACTCTGGGAACATGCTGTAATTCTGTCTTTGTGAATCTCTTTCTCAACTCCTGTACATGATACAGATAAGGGAGTATCTTGGAGTTCTTGGTTGCCCATTCTTCTCGGACCTGATGTATAAGCAAGTCTGAATCCTTGATTACTAGCAACTCTTGGTTGTTCATGTCAATGGCCATCTTGAGTCCCAAGATGCAGGCTTCGTACTCGGCTATGTTGTTGGTGCACCGGAACTTGAGTTTGGTGGACACCGGATAATGCTGACCGATTTCTGATACTAGAACTACTCCTATGCCAACTCCTTTGAAATTTGCTGCTCCGTCAATAAACATTCTCCAACCATCATAGGATTCTGCAATGTCTTCTCCTATGAAGGATACCTCCTCGTCAGGAAAATACGTCTTTAAGGATTTGTATTCTCCATCCACGGGATTCTCGGCAAGATGATTTGCCAAAGCTTGTCCCTTGATCGCTTTCTAAGTCAGGTAGACAATGTCAAATTCACTCAGCAGGATTTGCCACTTGGCTAGCTTGGTAGTGGGCATGGGATTATGAAATATGTACTTCAACGGATCCATCCTTGATATGAGATGCGTAGTATAAGCACAGAAATAATGCCTTAACTTCTGAGCTACCCAAGTTAGAGCACAACAGGTGCGTTCCAACAGAAAATACCGGGCCTCGTATTGGGTGAACTTCTTGTTGAGATAATAGATAGCCTGCTCCTTCCTTCATGTTTCATCATGTTGTCCCAGAACACAACTGAATGCTCCATCCAATACTGCAAGTTAGTGCAATAGAGGTCTGCCCGGCTCGGGTGGGACCAAGACTGGCGGTGTGGATAGGTACTCCTTGATTCTGTCGAAGGCTTTTGACAGTCATCAGTCCATTTGGCAGTGGCGTCCTTCTTCAACATCTTAAAGTTTAGCTCACAGATGACAGTAGATTGAGTTATGAACCGACTGATGTAGTTGAGTCTTCCCAAGAAACTCATTACGTCCTTCTTGTTCTTTGGCGGTGGCAACTCTTGAATGGCTTTGACATTTGACGGATCCAGTTCTATTCCTCGGCGATTCACAATGAATCCAAGTAGTTTTCAGGCAGGAACTCCGAATGCACATTTTGCGGGATTCAGCTTCAAATTGTACCTTCTTAGTCTATTGAAGAACTTCCTCAAATTTTCCATGTGATCAGTGGCTTTCTTGGACTTGATGATGAAGTCATCTACATATACCTCGATCTCCTTGTGTATCATTTCATGGAAAATGGTAGTCATGGCCCTCATGTAGGTGGCCCCAGCATTCTTTAATCCAAATGACATTATCTTGTAACAATACATTCCCCACAGCGTAATGAAGGTCGTTTTCTCAGCATCTTCTTCATCCATCTAGATCTGATGATACCCAGCAAAACAATCAACAAACGACTGCAGCTCGTGTTTGGCGCAGTTGTCAATTAGAATGTGTATGTTTGGCAAGGGGAAGTCGACTTTGGGACTGGCCCGGTTGAGGTCCCGGTAGTCGACACAGACTCTGACCTTCCCGTCCTTCTTTGGTACTAGCACGATGTTGGCTAACCATGTTGGATACTATACTACTCTGAGAACCTTAGCTTTAACTTGCTTGGTGACTTCTTCCTTGATTTTCAAACTCATGTCAGGCTTGAACTTCCTGAGCTTCTACTTTACCGGTGGGTATGTTGGATCAGTTGGCAGTTTGTGCTCCACAATAGATGTACTCAAACCAGTCATGTCGTCATACGACCAGGAGAATATGTCCTCATATTCCTTCAAAAATTCTGTGTATTCTTCCTTTTTTGTCGGTGACAAATGAACGCTAATCCTAGCTTCTTTTATATTTTCTGCATCTCCCAGGTTAACAATCTCGGTCTCATCCAGGTTGGACTTAGGTCTGTTCTCAAAATCCTCAACCTCTTCTGTTATATCATATTCCTTTGAGTCCATTTGTCGCGTTGTCTCGTTACATGTAACAATCGTTGGTTCATCAAGATAATTAATAGTAATACTGTAAATAAAGTAAATGAAAGAAATTAATAAGAGTAAGATTCATAAGAAAATCGAAATGCTTTGAAAAATTCCATAACTGTTTTGAACATCGAAGATGTTATTGCAAAATTAAAAGGCAAAAGGAAAGTGAACTAGTAAAAAAATGAAAAAATAGTGCATGATGCTTGTTCAGCCTTGCTACCCCGAGGCTTTTCTGGCTCTGGTGGTTCTGATGGACCAATTGTTGAGGCGCGCTCCTCGGCTCACGTCTTGTATGGATGGGCCTTCCTCCCCCTCCTCCTCAAAAATGACACAACAATCCATGTCATCCTCTTTCAAAAACAAATCCCTCATTGCTGCCAGTGCTTCCTCTTCTTTTGACCCATATATAACATCAGCTGGCTGGAAAATCTGCTCCAAGCGAGGTATTGGGTGCTCTAGTGGATAATAAGGCCTGCGCCATGGCGGCGACCATTCATTGAACTCTTTCCAGGTGTACTCGTATCCCAGACCGAAGGTGGTACCATGTTTCTTCAGCTTGACAGGCTTAGCGATCCCTTGTAGGTTCTTGCCAAATCCCTTTCCTGGCTCATATCCGCACCAGTTTAATATGCTTTCGATTTTGTTGTCCCACCATTTATCCTTGTCAACGACGTTGACTCGCTCGATGTGGTGATAGGTTTCTCCGCCTATCTTCCTTCTTCCTCCGATCGCTTGGATGGTCTGGCGACTATATATGGGATTGCTACCGTCACCGTGGATAATCACCTCTTGGTGATTCCACTCAAATTTCACTGCCTAATGTAGGGTTGATGTTATAGAGACCAAAAACTAAGAGGAAGGAGAATGTGACCGATCTTGAGTCTTGCTCCAACCTTAGCTTTGCAAAGTTTAGGCTCTTTGGGCCTAGGACTTAAGGCTGTTTGCAAAGTGGGAGTTTGCATCCACATGTGCTTTTAGGCCTACTTTTTGAGCCCAGTAACTTGTTTATCTACTGCTGCTGGATTTTTCCCACAGTAGATCTTGCCTAAAATGCATGAAAATTAAAATTCAGAAGTTTAACTAGTTGATTCTTGTTTAAATAGTTGAAATTTAGAAGTTAAAATGTTAATTCAATTTCATGTTTCATGTAGCATTAGTTGATTTGCATTTAATTGATTTTGTGCAAATTATTTGGTTCTAAGAGTTGGGCCTGATGCCGGCCCAACTGATGAACATTCAATTTCATGTTCAATTTCATGTCTCATGTCTCTCTGGGTGTTCATTGTTTCACTAAATTTGGGCTCATTTTCGGCCCAATCCTGAAGGCCTTTGTGAATTGGAGGATTTTATGCTTTATCATGTGCGGGTTTGTTTCCTTTTCGATATGGTCATCTCAGCTAATGACTACTGCTGGTCCAAACTATCTTCAAAATAATTGGAGAAATTCTACCAATGCAAACCCGTTGATTGCCAATGTAGCTTACACTTTTGTTTAAAATAAATTAGAAATCCCCTTAGCATTGTGATTAATTAACTAGGCCATTTAATTAGCTTATTAATTTAGCTTATCAATATAGCTTGAGGCGTGCCATTTTAGTTGAACGTACAATTTATAGCCCTAAAAAATTAAATTAATTTTAGAAACCCTTTAGTTAGAATAATTTGAGGCGTGCCATGCCAAATAAAATCTCAAAACCCATGGCCTTCACTTAATTAATTTTAATCCTTTAGAAATCGAGGCATGCCATTTAGTTGAATTTTCCATGGCCCTCGCCAACTTAAAAGTGCGCAGTTGTTTTAGGCGTGTAATTTAAATTAATTTCCTTAAACTCGGGTGTGCATTTCATGTGACCCAAATCCAACTCTCAACAAAGTTAAATAAAACGTGTCGTGGACCGCGGGTGCATTTCATGTGACGTGGTTCAAGACATGTTTTACAAGACGTTGAATTTTCTAAAATTAATTAAAACCGGTTTAATAAGTTAAAAATGTACCATAGGCTAAAACATGTATTAAAGTCAGATAATAGACCAATTATGATAGTTTAAGCGACCGTGCTAGAACCACGGAATCCGGGGGTGCCTAACACCTTCCCTCGGGTTAACAAAATTCCTTATTCAGAATTTCTGGTTCGCAAACTTCAAAAGGAAAGTCGAATTTTTCTCGATTTGGGATTTTAAATAAACCGGTGACTTGGGACACCAGAAAACAAACCCTCCCAAGTGGCGACTCTGAATTGAATAAAATAATCTCATTTCGAATAATGTCACTTTAATTGGAAAATCTCCCTTGTACCACCTTCGGGTGTGTAAAAAGGAGGTGCAATAGCTCTGGCGACTCCGCTGGGGTTCGAACCTAGAATCTTTAGTTCATGGTTTAAGAATTCGAGCTTAGAATAGCTGTTATGATTGGCTTTATCTGTTATCTAATTTTCCTACATGTCTAAGCCTAATGTGCTAAATGCTTTTACCGCTTTGATATTCTGTGAAATATATATATACTGCTACGAAACCCTTCCTCTCTCTAAGTCTTCTAAATCATGGAGAAGGGTGAACTTCGTGTGACTTCTTATCTGTCTAGAGTCTTATCCCATTTTAGAACGAGGTTCGGACAAGTTGCTAAGTCGGTGAAGCTTCTGTATTCCCGGTACGCTGCCCCCCCTCGGCTCGAGCTGTCCACTCGGGTAAGCCAGGTCTAGAACAATAAACCCAAGTTTTAAACCTAGTATAACAAAACCTCATGCCGGATTCCTAGTAGGAACGTTTGTTTGCATCATGTGCATTTGACTTAAGAGACTCAACGGTCTGTCCAGGACAGGCGTACCCGAAATGAAAAGACCATCCTGATGCATTTTACTTGCTACTTGTGCATTTATTTGCTTCGGATTTGCATGTTGACCGGCTTGTGGATAATAAAAGAAATTCGGAAAAGAAAATAACAGTGTGAAGGCTAAGAGAGATAGTTATTTGTTTTGAAAAATCAATGTCCAAAATATACCGAAACTCTGCCAAAATCCCAAAAAAAAAGAAAGTTTTGTTTTTAAAATTAGTTGGTTTTCATTTTTGTCAAATCTGCCCGAACTATGCCAGTTTGATTTTCACTGGATGTAGGATTCGTAGGCAACCTCCATCGGGTCCAACTTCCCTTTTGCAAAAATATCCCAAAACAACAAAATTTTATTTTTGTCACAAATAAGCAGGGTGATGTCATTCTTGTTTAAAATAAGCCGAATGTCCCAAAAAGGGTGCCAGAAGGCTGTTTTTTTAAGAAAAACCACCTTTGGTCATTTTTTAATTTATTTTGACCGATTAGCAGGCACAGCCTTAAAATCTTATTCCCCAAAGCGCTGAAAGGTCGTATCTGCAAAATCGGGTTTTATTTTTGAAGTAAAATTTTGAAAAAATGGTATCACTTTTATGGGTCAAAATAAGTTATTAAATCACCTTAATAAATGTGCAGGATGAGCACAAATGAAATTGAACCCTTCACAATCCTTAAAGAGATCCCCTTACATCTCCACATGTGGTGGAATGATCTAGGGAAAGGCAATAGAGAAACAATGGTAAAGGTTCTGGGAGGCTTCGTCGGACTATTGAACGTCAAGCCAAGGTTGGACATAATTGAAGCTTAATTCCTTTTTGGGACCCAACTCGCAATGTGTTCCGTTTCTCTGACTTTGAGCTCACACCCACGCTGGAGGAAGTTGCGGGTTATGCGGTCCTTAATGGAAACATTAGAAGTCGATATCCATTGTCACCAAGACCGGTATCTCCTCACAAATTTTTGGATTTGTTGAGTATTAGTCGGGATATCCAAGATGGAAATTTATCTGAAAGTTTTTGCACTCTCCAGTTCTTGTACCAACGCTACAGTAACCCCCGATGTTTTGAAGAGCCGAACACTAGTCTGACCCATGCCGACAATAAAGACAAATGGAAGGCAATGCGGGGTTTGGCTTTTATAGTAGCATTCTTGGGTGTTGTGGTCTGCCCGTGAAAAGATGGTAATATAAAGGTAGGTCTCATAGGAATGATCGAAGTTGATATCAAGAAAGTCAAAAGCACTGTAGTTCCCCTGATCTTATCTGAAATCTACCGAGCCTTGACTATCTGTCGGGAAGGGGGAAAGTTCTTCCAAGGCTGCAATCTATTACTAAAATTATGGATGCAGGAACATCTCTGTCACCGGGTTGGGTATATGAATTACGGTTTGACCGGTTTTAGTTGCATTGAAGAATTTGAAAGCCGAGTAGTGGGTATTGAATTACCCGAGGGTACTGAAGCTTGGCTTGCACATTTGAGCTCCTTGACTGCCGATAAAATTGAGTGGACATTCGGATGGCTTCCCGTCACCGAAGCAGTATACATGTCAGCTGAAGTGTGGTATCTCCTCCTGATGGGCATCCGGAGCATCCAGCCCTAAGCTCCCCACAGGGTTTTGCGCCAATAAGGAAGATTTCAAACCGTTGACAAAAATTTGAGTAAACATGTCATTGAATTGGTCCCAAAAGCCGTATTTCCAGAAGGGAGAATTCGCCAAGTGTGGAATGAGTGTAGATTTCTTGAACCTAAGACTATGGTGCGGGATCTAGCTAGAGGTGAAGTAGATCCCAAGTAAATTATTTGGTTCGGTAAAAGGTTCCAGATTTCGGAGGGACCTGCTAAGAGAGCTCATGTTCAGCAATTCACCAACGACTCGCAAGAGCAGTGGGGCTGGTTGGCAAGAGAAGAAAGCTACAGGGCTAAAATAAGCCATTTGGAAAGGCAAGTCATGGACCTTCAGTTTGAAAATGGTCTGCAAGCCGCCGCAAATGAGGGAGAAAAGAAAAGGCTAACTCAAGAAAATGAAGCCCTCAAAGTTAAAATCCGGAAGATGAAAATAGCTGCTAGAAACCCAGAAAGAAGCCGAGCGAATGAAAGGCTTATAAACAGTCTGAAAAAGAAAGCCCTTGAGTGTCAAGATGACTTAGAAAAGTCTGAGTCCAGTCTAGCAAAAGCCCTAGCTCAATTGGCAGAAAATGCAAAAGGTCAGATGCAGTTTGTGCAACAACTGAAGAGAAAGTATGAAGAGACAATCACTAGCCTGAAAAGAAAGGCAGCTACTCTTGAAAATGAGGCAGCCAAGGAGGCTAAAGACTTCAAAGCTGACAGGGAACACTGTTATGATTTGATGGCTCAGATGGAGGAAGGAATATAACAGTTGCAAAATCAACACCTTCACGACTCTCAGGTATTAGAAGCCAGGAATCAGCAGATAGGGCGATTGCTTCAGGAAAAGGGCAGAATCCGAGAGAGGATCAGAGCCATTGCTGATTACATCACTGTGAAGTGCCAAGCGTGCGAGGACATGACTTGTACCACCTTCTTCGCTGCAGTGATGACTTTCGTTCACCAGATAATGCGTGATTTGGAGCGGCTGCAAGGGGATCTCGCATATAGACCCACGGCGAGACCGAATGATGTCCCGAGGGCCCCAGGAGCAGTAATATATTCCTGATATTTCACTTTAGTCTATTTTTATTGGACTCTGTCAGTTTATTTTTGAGTTTGTATTTTCTTTCTATCAGAGTCTGTTAGTCGGTTCTTGAGTCTGTATTATCATCTTGCTATTAGAGTCTGTTGATTTCCTTTTCAAGTCTGTTAGTTTTGAGTCATTGTAATCAAAGCATTTTCTTTTTATGAAAAATTTGAAAATCCCAAAATATTTTGTTATTTATTATCCCCAGAACTATGCCCGGTCTAATTCATGCGGGGTCATGATACGTAGGCAATCTCCATAAGATTCGACCATACCAAAAAAAATGGGACAAAAAGGAAAGAGTGAGAGTGGAAATAAGGAAAATGGGAAAGAAAGAGAAAAGCCGGAATGAAGCATGCAACCATTACAAAACATGTAGAAATAAATTTAACTGTATAGGTGCATCACACCCCCAACATGTGATTACCTGTCTGTTATTTGTTCCAAGCTAACCATTTGCTGATATTACAACCAGCCCAGGTTTTATAGAAAGGTGGTTGGTTTTGTGGTAGTCTGGCTTCGCATCCATACTTCACGAGGTCGAAGGGAAGTGTTGAAATGTCTTCAAAAATGACTCTGCCAACAGTTCCTATTGCAGATGAGAGTCCGATCTCGGGCATCCCAACTTCAGAATCGGCAGTTGCCCAGGAAAATACGCTACTGTGTCTCCGCAGATGGAAATGTGGGATTCCTGGGAAAACGGAAGAGAACCACCAAGTACAATCCCTGGATTTCCTGACCTTTTTCCTAGGGCAAGTGGGACCTCCAACATCCCCATAAACTACCCAAACACACCACTAGGACACCCAACTATCTCGGCCCATTTTGTGGGAACACCTTCTGAGGTTCTCCCCCAGGTGTTAATGTCCGGTGCAGCCTCAAATATCTTCACCGCTTCACCTTACTCGGCCACGGCATAGCCTACACTACCCAGACCTGGTTTTGACCCCTCAACTTTCACCTTCCAAACACCCACATTCCTAATGGAACCTCCTCAGTTTCTCACTTATACTTACTCTTAACCACCCCGATATGAATTCACTATGGGGCAAGAAAAGATCACCAAAACTCCTGAGCAAGAAGAGTTTGCGAAGAAGATGAGGAGTATGGAACAGAGTCTCAAAAGCATACAAGGCTTGAGTGGATAGAAAAGTGTATCCTATGCTAACTTATGTATGTTCCCTCATGTGCATCTACCATTGGGATTCAAAACCCCAAAATTTGAGAAGTATGATGGACATGGTGATCCTATTGCTCATCTCAAGAGATATTGCAACCAGCTGCGAGGAGCCCGTGGGAAGGAAGAACTCCTCATGGCCTAATCGGAGAAAGTCTGGTTGGCATCGCATCTGAGTGGTACATGGATCAACATATATCCCGCTGGCACATCTGGGGTGACCTTGCTAGATGTTTCGTCAGGCAATTCCAGTACAACATTGATATTGCTCCAGATAGGAACTCGTTGACAAACTTGAAGAAGAAATCCTCGGAAATCTTCCGAGAGTACACAGTTAAATGGCATGAACAGGCCTCCAGGGTAAACCCTCCGATGGATGAGGTTGAAATGGTCACAGTTTTCCTCCAAGCTCAAGAAGCTGACTACTTCCAAAATATGATGTCTACAATGGGTAAGCCGTTCGCTGATGCCATCAAGATTGGCGAAATGGTTGAAAACGGGTCGAATTCATAGTCAATCCGCCATTAGAGCTACCTCCCAAGCCATTTAGGGTGGGTATGGAGGAGTGGCGAAGGGCAAGAAAAAAGAAGAAACATCCATGGCAGCGTCAGGTTCAAGAAAACACCGTACTCCCAGATACTTTTTCTCAGAAACTACTACCTCCACCAAGACGTAGCCTATGCTCCTCAGCCATACCAGGTCATGAAGGCTCAACCTTATGTCCGGCCACAACAACAAGCCAAACGGAACCAAACTCCATTTTCTATAAACCATCCTCCTTACCAAAACCACTATAACCCCCGGCCTCCACAAAACAATTTCCATCCTCATGAACCACCCAAAAGGCCAAATTTTACACCAATTGGCGAACCCTACTCCAGCCTGTTACCAAAGCTTGTTCAAATGGGTCTACTATAGCCTGTTCCTCAAACCAGGCAAAACCCAGTATCACCCGCTTATAGAGCCGGTACCCGATGTGCCTATCACTCAGGGGAAGAAGGGCACGACACGGATGACTGTTGGACTTTGAAAAGAGTCGTGAAAAACTTGATATAACAAAGGAAGATAGTGTTAAGGGATGAATATATTCCCAATGTGACTAACAACCCCCTTTCGGCCCACAATAACAGGCCGGTAATCGGAATAATTTGTGAGGACAAGGAATTTAACCCAGCATTGAAGGCCATCATTTCCATCGCTGATGTAGAAAAGAAACCAAAAGCTACCCCGAATCAAGACAAAGGGGAGAAAAAGAACAAAACCATCCCTCCAAAGTTAGAAAAGAAAGTTGAAGTAGAAATTGGGGCAATGCCTCCCAAAGATGTTGTTCTCTATGTCCCTCGAGGCCGCAAGGAAAAGCAGTAGGCTTTGAGTCCTCCCAGGAGATTCGAACTGAATAAGACAACCCAAATGTGTGTGCCCAAAGGAGCTTATGTGATGCGGGGGCCAATTAATCTACCAAGGCTGAGTGAGCCCGTGGTTATTGGTCGCGCACCACAAAAGCCCACGACGGATCCTACCGCTGTGCCTTGGAACTACAACAAATCAGTGGTGACTTACAAAGGCAAAGAAATCTTGGGAAAGGTTCAAGGAAATAACCCAGCTGGAAAGTATTGCAATTTGGAAGAGGTGAACAATGCCACAAGAAAGTGCTTCCCATCTAAGAAGCCCGTAAGCGCCGAAGAAGCAGAGGCCTCTTTCAAAAGATGAAAATGGCGGATTATGAGGTGATCGACCAGCTTCTAAAATTTCCCGCACAAGTATCCTTGTTATCTCTGTTAATGAATTCCACCGAACATCAAAAGGTATTGATCAAGACCCTTAACGAAGCATATGTGCCTGTCGAGACTTATGTAGAGCAGTTGGAGAGAATAGCCAAAAGATTTTTCGTAGTTAACCAGATCTCCTTCAGCAAAAATGACTTGCCCCTAGAAGGGGAAACACATAACAAAGCCCTGCATCTGACAGTCAAATGCGAAGGGTACTAAGTGAAAAGGGTTATAATGGACGGAGGCTCTAGGGTAGATATTTTCCCACTCTCAACTTTGTAGCGTATGGAAATTGGTACCGAGAGAATTCGACCCAACAACGTCTGTGTACGTGCCTTTGATGGTATCAAAAGGGACACAATTGGAGATATTGATCTAATTCTGACCATCGGCCCAATAGACTTTAAAGTAACCTTCCAGGTTCTAGACATGGACACATCCTACAATTTTCTCTTGGGAAGGCCATGGATTCACGCAGCGGGGGCTGTGCCTTCTACTCTCCACCAGTTAGTGAAGTTCGAACATGAGGATAAGGAGATTGTGGTTCACGGGGAAGATGAGCAATCGATTTATCGGTACCGGTCAGTCCTATGTCTTGAAGAAAGGGAAGGAAGTGAGCACATAGTCTATCAGGCCTTTGAAATCGTGGTCGCTAATCAGTGCAAAGAAGGAAAACCTTGTCCTCAACCCTTCCTTTCTAACGCATCAATCATGGTGGCCAATGAAATGATCAGCCACGGCTACAAGCCTGGGAAAGGGCTTGGGAAATCGTTGCAAGGAATAGCTGAACCTATCACCCCAACCACCAGTGAAAAGTTCTTTGGGGTAGGCTTCCGGCCTACTCGAGCTGATGTAAGATGGGCAGATGATAGAAAGAATGATGGTTGAGTCTTGCCTCAACCGGTGCCGCATCTATACAGAACATTTGTCAAGCTGAAATACAATGAGGAAAAGGAGGATAAGGCCTTTACGGCCGAAGAAATCGAAGAAATCTGTAGGGCCACGAGGAAGATACTGTATGAAGCCCACATGGTCCAACAAGGGGAAGGCTCAAGCACCGCTGAGGTGTTGTATATGGAACCTAATGGCAAACTGCAGAATTGGAAGGCTACGCCATTCCCAAGCAGGCGGAAGTCCCGGTAGACCTGCCCTGCCACTTTTTCTGCATCACGAGTTATTCCAAGGTGTAACTCGGATGTTTTCTTTAGTTTTCTATCTTTTAATTTCCCAATGTAATCCCTGTTATCTTCAAATTCAATGAAATGAAATCAATATTTCATCGTTCATCTTTCTTTAATCTTTCTGATTTGGTTATTTTTCTCTTTTATTTCTTCTTTCAGTTCTAATAATGCGGCTTTAAATAACATGACATGCTTGTGGACTTCATGCCCAGATCCAAACATGCTATCTAACTATGAAGTAATGAACCAAGAACCAGAATATGATAAAGAAGAGGCTTTTAGGGAAATAAATCGAGAATTGGAACAGTTTGAAAATAAACCTAAGCCGAACATAAATGATACTGAGCCGATTAATTTGGGTACTTCTGAAGAAATTAGGGAAACCAAGATAAGCATTCACACAGATGAGAAAACCTGCGATGCATTGATTCAACTTTTGTTTTAGTTCAAAGATGTGTTTGCTTGGTCATACGATGACATGCCAGGACTAAATGTTGATTTGGTGGTTCATAAGTTGCCAACATACCCCCATTGTCCCCCTGTCCAACAAAAGCAAAGAAAGTTTAAAAGTGATATAAGTGACAAGATTAAAGAAGAGGTCACAAAATAGTTGAAAGTAGGGGTGATCCATGTGGTTCGATACACCACATGATTAGCCAATGTCGTTCCAGTGCCAAAGAAGGACAGGAAAATTCGAGTGTCTGTGGATTACAGAGATTTAAACAAGGCAAGTCCCAAAGATAACTTCCCTCTGTCGAACATCCACATCCTTGTTGATAACTGCGCCAAACATGAGATACAATCCTTCGTGGATTGTTACGCAGGATATCACCAGGTGTTGATGCATGAAGAAGATGCAGAAAAGACAGCTTTTACCACACCTTGGGGTACATATTGTTACAAAGTCATGTCATTTGGTCTGAAGAATGCCGGGGCAACCTACAAAAGAGCCATGACTGCCATTTTTCATGATATGATACACCAAGAGATAGAGTTGTATGTGGACGATGTAATCATCAAATCCAAAACTTAGGACGACCACGTTCGGGACATGAGAAAATTTTTCGAGCAGTTACGCAAATATGATTTGAAGTTGAACCCAACCAAATATGCACTTGGGGTACCATCGGACAAACTTTTAGGATTCATAATCAGTTGGAGAGGCATTGAGTTGGACCCAACAAAGATAAAGTCTATTCGAGATTTGCCTCCTCCAAGAACAAAGAAAGATGTTATGAGTTTGCTGGGAAGATTGAACTACATCAGCCGATTCATTGCTCAGTTGACACCCACATGTGAACCCATATTCAAATTGCTGAAGAAAGATGCGGCAATCAAATGGACAAACAAGTGCCAAGAGGCTTTTGATAAAATTAAAGAATATCTGTCAAATCCGCTGGTATTGGTCCTACCTGAGCCAGGGAGGCCTCTGTTCTTGTATCTTACAGTCTTGGAAAATTCCTTTGGGTGTGTCCTTGGGCAACATGATGTGACCGGAAAGAAAGAGCAAGCCATTTACTATCTGAGCAAGAAGTTTACCAGTTATGAAGCCAAGTACACTTTATTGGAGAGAACTTGCTGCGCTTTAACTTGGGTAGCTCAGAAGCTGATGCATTATTTGCAAACTTACACCACTTACCTCATAACCAGGTTGGATCCTTTAAAATATATATTTCAGAAACCAATGCCCACTGGGAGATTAGCAAAGTGGCAGATCTTGCTCACAGAGTTTGTCATAGTTAATGTCACGCGCACGGCAATGAAATCCCAGGCATTAGCAGATCATTTGGCTAAGAACCCGGTTGATGATGAATACCAACCTTTGAGTACTTACTTCCTAGATAAAGAGGTAAATTCAGTTGAGGTAGTATCTAAAGACACTCATGCTTGGAAAATGTTCTTTGATGGGGCAGTAAATGCAAAAGGTGTTGGAATGGGGGCAATCTTGATCTCACCTACTGGCCAGTATTATCCAGCCACAACCCGGCTTCGATTTTTCTGCACAAACAACACCGCCGAGTATGAAGCCTGAATTATGGGTAGGAACATGTCAATCGTCCAAGATGTCGAAGAGTTGTTAATCATAGGAGACTCAGATTTGATTATCCGACAAGCTCAAGGAGAATGGGAAACCCGAGATGTCAAGCTTATTCCTTATAGACAACATGTGGAAGATAAAGCGATTCAAGTCAATAGAGTTCAGGTACATCCCTCGTTGCCATAATGAACTGGCTGATGAGGTTGCTACCTTGGCCTCGATGCTGCCATACCCAGCCAAAGCCCATATTGATCCCTTGGAAATCCAAATCAGAGAAAGGCATGGCTACTGTAATATGATTGAGGCAGAGCCAAATTTTCAGCCATGGTATCATGACATCAAAAGATTTTTGAAAACCAAAGAATACCCCGAGCAAGCCAGTGGGGACCAAAAGCGAACCATTAGACGGCATGCAAGTAGTTTCTTTTTGAGTGGTGATGTCTTGTACAAAAGGACCCCGGACCTCAATTTGTTAAGATGTGTTGATGCCGAAGAGGCTGGAAGAATCATGTATGAAGTACACGTAGGAGTGTGCGGACCCCACATGAACAGGTATGTTTTAGCAAAGAAAATCCTCCGAGCGGGCTATTATTGGATGACCATAGAAAAAGACTATTTTAATTTTGTTCAGAAGCATCATCAGTGTTAGGTGCACGGGGATTTGATTCATGCACGCCCACAGAACTGCATCCCATGTCAGCACCTTGGCCATTCGTCGCCTGGGGCATGGACGTCATTGGGCCAATCGAGCCAAAAGCCTCAAATGGGCATAAATTCATATTGGTCGCCATCGACTATTTCACGAAGTAGGTTGAAGAAATTACTCTCAAATCTGTCACCAAGAAAGCTGTGGTAGACTTCGTGCACTCTAACTTCATCTGCCGTTTTGGTATTCCTGCAACTATCATTACGGATAATGCTGCAAATTTGAATAGTCATTTGATGAGGGAGATATGCGAACAGTTCAAGATAACACATCATAACTCTACCCCTTATCGTCCCAAAGCCAACGGTGCCATTGAAGCAGCAAATAAGAACATCAAAAAGATTTTGAGAAAGATGATTCAAAATTCCAGGCATTGGCATGAAAAGTTTCCGTTTGCATTATTGGGGTATCGCACTACGGTGCACACATCGATCGGAGCAACCCCGTATCTTTTGGTTTATGGCACTAAAGCCGTAATACCTGCAGAAGTTGAAATCCCTTCTCTCAGGATCATTATTAAAGCTGAAATTAAAGACAGTGAGTGGGTCAAAGCCGGAATGAAGTATGCAACCATTACAAAACATGTAGAAATAAATTTTACTGTATAGGTGGATCACACCCCCAACATGTGATTACCTGTCTGTTATTTGTTCCAAACTAACCATTTGCTGATGTTACAACCTGCCCAGGTTTTATAGAAAGGTGGTTGGTTTTGTGGTAGTGTGGCTTCGCATCCATACTTCACGAGGTCGAAGGGAAGTGTTGAAATGTCTTCAGAAATGACTCTGCCAACAGTTACTATTGCAGATGAGAGTCCGATCTCGGGCATCCCAACTTCAGAATCGACAGTTGCCCAGGAAAATACGCTACTGTGTCTGCGCATGATGGAAATGTGGGATTCCTGGGAAAACGGAAGAGAACCACCAAGTACAATCCCTGGATTTCCCAACCTTTTTCCTAGGGCAAGTGGGACCTCCAACATCCCCATAAACTACCCAAACACACCACTAGGACACCCAACTATATCGGCCCATTTTGTGGGAACACCTTCTGAGGTTCTCCCCCAGGTGTTAATGTCCGGTGCAGCCTCAAATATCTTCACCGCTCCACCTTGCTAAGCCACGGCATAGCCTACACTGCCCAGGCCTGGTTTTGACCCCTCAACTTTCACCTTCCAAACACCCACATTCCTAATGGAACCTCCTCAGTTTCTCACTTATACTTACTCTTAACCACCCCGATATGAATTCACTATGGGGCAAGAAAAGATCACCAAAACTCCTGAGCAAGAAGAGTTTGCAAAGAAGATGAGGAGTATGGAACAGAGTCTCGAAAGTATACAAGGCTTGAGTGGATAGAAAAGTGTATCCTATGCTAACTTATGTATGTTCCCTCACGTGCATCTACCATTGTGATTCAAAACCCCAAAATTTGAGAAGTATGATGGACATGGTGATCCTATTGCTCATCTCAAGAGATATTGCAACCAGCTGCGAGGAGCCCGTGGGAAGGAAGAACTCCTCATGGCCTATTTCGGAGAAAGTCTGGTCGGCATCGCATCTGAGTGGTACATGGACCAAGATATATCCCGCTGGCACATCTGGGGTGACCTTGCTAGAGGTTTCGTCAGGCAATTCCAGTACAACATTGATATTGCTCCAGATAGGAACTCGTTGACAAACTTGAAGAAGAAATCCTCGGAAAGCTTCCGAGAGTACACAGTTAAATGGCATGAACAGGCCTCCAAGGTAAAGCCTCCGATGGATGAGGTTGAAATTGTCACAGTTATCCTCCAAGCTCAAGAAGCTGATTACTTCCAAAATATGATGTCTGCAATGGGTAAACCGTTCGCTGATGCCATCAAGATTGGCGAAATGGTTGAAAATGGGTTGAAAACGGGTCGAATTCTAAGTCAATCCGCCATTAGAGCTACCTCCCAAGCCATTTAGGGTGGGTCTGGAGGAGTGAAGAAGGGCAAGAAAAAGGAAGAAACATCCATGGCAGCGTCGGGTTCAAGAAAACACCGTACTGCCATATCCTTTTTCTCAGAAAGGTTCCCGCAACACTACTACCTCCACCAAGACGTAGCCTATGCTCCTCAGCCATACCAGGTCATGAAGGCTCAACCTTATGTCCGGCCACAACAACAAGACAAACGGAACCAAACTCCATTTTCTGTAAACCAGCCTCCTTACCAAAACCACTATAACCCCCGGCCTCCACAAAACAATTTCCACCCTCATGAACCACCCAAAAGGCCAAATTTTACACCAATTGGTGAACCCTACTCCAGCATGTTACCAAAGCTTGTTCAAATGGGTCTGCTATAGCCTGTTCCTCAAACCAGGAAAAACCCAGTATCACCCGCTTATAGAGACGGTACCCGATGTCCCTATCACTCAGGGGCAGAAGGGAACGACACGGATGACTGTTGGACTTTGAAAAGAGTCGTGAAAAACTTGATAGAACAAAAGAAGATAGTTCTAAGGGATGAATATATTCCCAATGTGACTAACAATCCACAGTCGGCCCACAACAACGGGCCGGTAATCGGAATAATTTGTGAGGACAAGGAATTTGACCCAGCTTTGAAGGCCATCATTTCCATCGCTAATGTAGAAAAGAAACCAAAAGCTACCATGAATCAAGACAAATGGGAGAAAAAGAACAAAACCATCCCTCCAAAGTTAGAAAAGAAAGTTGAAGTAGAAATTGGGGCAATGCCTCCCAAAGATGTTGTTCTCTATGTCCCTCGAGGCCGCAAGGAAAAGCAGTTGGCTTTGAGTCCTCCCAGGAGATTCGAACTGAATAAGACAACCCAAATGTGTGTGCCCAAAGGAGCTTATGTGATGCGGAGGCCAATTAATCTACCAAGGCTGAGTAGGCATGTGGTTATTGGTCGCGCACCACAAAAGCCCATGACGGATCCTACCGCTGTGCCTTGGAACTACAACAAATCAGTGGTGACTTACAAAGGCAAAGAAATCTTGGGAAAGGTTCAAGGAAATAATCCAGCTGGAAAGTATTGCAATTTGGAAGAGGTGAACAATGCCACAAGAAAGTGCTTCCCATCTAAGAAGCCCGTAAGCGCCGAAGAAGCAGAGGCCTCTTTCAAAAGATGAAAATGGCGGATTATGAGGTGATCGACCAGCTTCTAAAATTTCCCGCACAAGTCTCCTTGTTATCTCTGTTGATGAATTCCACCGAACATCAAAAGGTATTGATCAAGACCCTTAACGAAGCATATGTGCCTGTCGAGGCTTCTGTAGAGCAGTTGGAAAGAATGGCCAAAAGATTTTTCGCAATTAACCAGATCTCCTTCAGTAAAAATGACTTGCCCCCAGAAGGGGATACACATAACAAAGCCCTGCACCTGACAGTCAAATGCGAAGGGTACTACGTGAAAAGGGTTATGATGGACGGAGGCTCTAGGGTAGACATTTTCCCACTCTCAACTTTGCAGCGTATGGAAATTGGTACCGAGAGAATCCGACCCAACAACGTCTGTGTACGTGCCTTCGATGGTATCAAAAGGGACACAATTGGAGAGATTGATCTAATTCTGACCATCGGCCCAATAAACTTTGAAGTAACCTTCCAGGTTCTAGACATGGACACGTCCTACAATTTTCTCTTAGGAAGGTCGTGGATTCACGCAGCGGGGGCTGTGCCTTCTACTCTCCACCAGTTAGTGAAGTACAAACATGAGGATCAGGAGATTGTGGTTCACGGGGAAGATGAGCAATCGATTTATCGGGACCGGTCAGTCCTATGTCTTGAAGAAAGGGAAGGAAGTGAGCACATAGTCTATCAGGCCTTTGAAATCGTGGTCGCTAATCAGTGCAAAGAAGGAAAACCTTGTCCTCAACCCTTCCTTTCTAACACATCAATCATGGTGGCCAACGAAATGATCAGGCACGGCTACAAGCCTGGGAAAGGGCTTGGGAAATCGTTGCAAGGAATAGCTGAACCTATCACCCCGACCGCCAGTGAAAAGTTCTTTGGGGTAGGCTTCCGGCCTACTCGAGCTGATATAAGATGGGCAGATGATAGAAAGAATGATGGTTGAGTCTTGCCTCAACCGGTGTCGCATCTATACAGAACATTTGTCAAGCTGAAATACAATGAGGAAAAGGAGGATAAGGCCTTTACGGCCGAAGAAATCGAAGAAATATGTAGGGCCATGAGGAAGATACTGTATGAAGCCCACATGGTTCAACAATGGGAAGGCTCAAGCACCGCTGAGGTGCTGTACATGGGACCTAATGGCAAACTACAGAATTGGAAGGCTACGCCATTCCCAAGTAGGCGGGAGTCCCGGTAGACCTGTCCTGCCACTTTTTCTGCATCACGAGTTATTCCAGGGTGTAACTCGGATGTTTTCTTTAGTTTTCTGTCTTTTAATTTCCCAAATGTAATCCCTGTTATCTTCAAATTCAATGAAATGAAATCAATATTTCATCGTTCATCTTTCTTTAATCTTTCTGATTTGGTTATTTTTCTCTTTTATTTCTTCTTTCAGTTCTAATAATGCGGCTTTAAATAACATGACATGCTTGTGGACTTCATGCCCAGATCCAAACATGTTATCTAACTATGAAGTAATGAACCAAGAACCAGAATATGATGAAGAAGAGGCTTTTAGGGAAATAAATCAAGAATTGGAACAATTTGAGAATAAACCTAAGCCGAACTTAAATGATACTGATCCGGTTAATTTAGGTACTTCTAAAGAAATCAGGGAAACCAAGATAAGCATTCACACAGATGAGAAAACCCGGGACGCATTGATTCAACTTTTGTTTTAGTTCAAAGATGTGTTTGCTTGGTTATACGATGACATGCCAGGACTAAGTGTTGATTTGGTGGTTCATAAGTTGCCAACATACCCCCATTGTCCCCCTGTCCAACAAAAGCAAAGAAAGTTTAAAAGTGATATCAGTGACAAGATTAAAGAAGAGGTCACAAAATAGTTGAAAGTAGGGGTGATCCATGTGGTTCGATAGACCACATGGTTAGCCAATGTAGTTCCAGTTCCAAAGAAGGACAGGAAAATTCAAGTGTCTGTGGATTACAGAGATTTAAACAAGGCAAGTCCCAAAGATAACTTTCCTCTGTCGAACATCCACATCCTTGTTGATAACTGCGCCAAACATGAGATACAGTCCTTCGTGGATTGTTACGCAGGATATCACCAGGTGTTGATGGATGAAGAAGATGCAGAAAAGACAGCTTTTACCACACCTTGGGGTACATATTGTTACAGAGTCATGCCATTTGGTCTGAAGAACGCCGGGGCAACCTACAAAAGAGCCATGACTGCCATTTTTCATGATATGATACACCAAGAGATAGAGGTGTATGTGGACGATGTAATCATCAAATCCAAAACTCAGGAAGACCACGTTTGGGACTTGAGAAAATTTTTCGAGCAGTTGCGCAAATATGATTTGAAGTTGAACCCAACCAAATATGCACTTGGGGTACCATCCGACAAACTTTTAGGATTCATAGTCAGTCGGAGAGGCATCGAGTTGGACCCAACAAATATAAAGTCTATTCGAGATTGAACTATATCAGCCGATTCATTGCTCAGTTGACACCCACATGTGAACCCATATTCAAATTGTTGAAGAAAGTTGCAGCAATCAAATGGACAAACAAGTGCCAAGAGGCTTTTGATAAAATCAAATAATATATGTCGAATCCGCTGGTATTGGTCCTACCTGAGCCAGGGAGGCCTCTGTTCTTGTATCTGACAGTCTTGGAAAATTCCTTTGGGTGTGTCCTTGGGCAACATGATGTGACCGGAAAGAAAAAGCAAGCCATTTACTATCTGAGCAAGAAGTTCACCAGTTATGAAGCCAAGTACACTTTATTGGAGAGAACTTGCTGCACTTTAACTTGGATCGCTCAGAAGCTGAGGAATTATTTGCAAACATACACCACTTACCTCATAACCAGGTTGGATCCTTTAAAATATATATTTCAGAAACCAATGCCCACTGGGAGATTAGCAAAGTGGCAGATCTTGCTCACAGAGTTTGTCATAGTTAATGTCACGCGCACGGCAATGAAATCCCAGGCATTAGCAGATCATTTGGCTGAGAACCCGGTTGATGATGAATACCAACCTTTGAGTACTTACTTCCCAGATAAAGAGGTAAATTCAGTTGAGGTAGTATCTAAAGACACTCATGCTTGGAAAATGTTCTTTGATGGGCGGTAAATGCAAAAGGTGTTGGAATTGGGGAAATCTTGATCTCACCTACTGGCCAGCATTATCCAGCCACAACCCGACTTCGATTTTTCTGCACAAACAACACCGCTGAGTATGAATCCTTAATTACGGGTATGAACATGTCAATCGTCCAAGATGTCGAAGAGTTGTTAATCATAGGAGACTCAGATCTGATTATCCGACAAGCTCAAGGAGAATGGGAAACCCGAGATGTCAAGTTTATTCCTTATAGACAACATGTGGAAGATAAAGCGATTCAAGTCAATAGAGTTTAGGTACATCCCTCGTTGCCATAATGGACTGGCTGATGCGGTTGCTACCTTGGCGTCGATGCTACCATACCCAGCCAAAGCCCATATTGATCCCTTGGAAATACAAATCAGGGAAAGGCATGGCTACTGTAATACGGTTGAGGCAGAGCCAAATTTTCAGCCATGGTATCATGACATCAAAAGATTTTTGAAAACCAAAGAATACCCCGAGCAAGCCAGTGGGGACCAAAAAAGAACCATTAGACGGCATGCGAGTAGCTTCTTTTTGAGTGGTGATGTCTTGTACAAAAGGACCCCGGACCTCAATTTGTTAAGATGTGTTGACGCCAAAGAGGCTGGAAGAATGATGTATGAAGTACACGCAGGAGTGTGCGGACCCCACATGAACAGGTATGTTTTAGCAAAGAAAATCCTCCGAGCGGGCTATTATTGGATGACCATGGAAAAAGACTATTTTAATTTTGTTCGGAAGCATCATCAGTGTTAGGTGCACGGGGATTTGATTCATGCATGCCCACAGAACTACATCCCAATTCAGCACCTTGACCATTCGTTGCCTGGGGCATAGACGTCATTGGGCCAATCGAGCCAAAAGCCTCAAATGGGCATAGATTCATATTGGTCGCCATCGACTATTTCACGAAGTAGGTTGAAGAAATTACTCTCAAATCTGTCACCAAGAAAGCTGTGGTAGACTTCGTGCACTCTAACTTCATCTGTCGTTTTGGTATTCCTGCAACTATCATTACGGATAATGCTGCAAATTTGAATAGTCATTTGATGAGGGAGATATGCGAACAGTTCAAGATAACACATCAGAACTCTACTCCTTATCGTCCCAAAGCTAACGATGCCATTGAAGCAGCAAATAAGAACATCAAAAAGATTTTAAGAAAGATGATTCAAAGTTCCAGACAGTGGCATGAAAAGTTGCCTTTTGCATTGTTGGGGTATCGCACTATGGTGCACATATCGATCGGAGCAACCCCATATCTTTTGGTTTATGGCACTGAAGTCGTAATACCTGCAGAAGTTGAAATCCCTTCTCTCCGGATCATTATTGAAGCTAATATTGAAGACAGTGAGTGGGTCAAAGCCCGTCTATAACAGTTAACCCTGATTGATGAAAAGCGAATGGCCGCAGTCTGCCACGGGCAGTTGTACCAACAAAGAATGGCCTGTGCCTACAACAAGAAAGTACGGCCCAGAAATTTTGAAGAGGGACAACTCGTTCTAAGGCGTATCCTTCCCCATCATCAGGAAGCAAAAGGGAAATTTGCTCCCAATTGGAAAGGCCCATACATCATCAGAAAGATATTTCCCAGAGGAGCATTGTACTTGAGAGATATCAAAGGAAATGATCCCGAGGCAGCTGTGAACGCGGACGCGGTCAAAAGGTACTATGTCTAGTCTTTCTGCAGCAATAGCACTAACCGATTGGGATGACGAAGTCTTTCATTCTCGTTACCCCAAACACTCCAATCCTTTTGCTAACCCTTTGAGCGGGTTACTTTTCTTTCAGTACCCTCTTTGGAACTCGAAATAAATAAATAAATAAATAAATAATAATATTAATAATAATAATAATAATAACAACAAAAGAAAAATGTTTTCCTGAACTACTTTCGACTTGATTCCGAAAGGATACGTAGGCAGCCTCTCTTTGGGGTTCAGTCACACCAAAATAAAAATTCAAAGTTCCCCAAAAAGTGAAACTGGGGAAGATTTTATAATGGTTCGGCGATGATCGCGCTTGAACGGTTCCAAAGTTGTAATTCAATCAAAATTCCTTTTACCCCAAACCTTGTTCAAGTCCTTCCGATCAATCGGCGAAAGGTCTTCAAAATCGGAGAACGCAGTTGTTTGGATCCGATGCAATCAAAATGAGAGAAATAAAATGAGAGGGGCTTATTGGTGAAAACCCACACGGGCACCATGAGGCGACGGTGAGCAGAGAAATTAAAAATGAGAGAGTCTTGCTAGTGAAAACTCGTAAAAGAGCACTATAAGGCGATGGTAAGAAGATAAATGAGAGAGGTCGATTGGCGAAAATCCGCAAAGGGTGCCATTGATCGAAAAGAAGAAAACCCTCACCACCATTGGTATTGATAGAGTCCTGGCAAGGTTCCTTGGTTCTGAAACACGGGTCGCAATGGATTTATGAGAAGTTGGATAGCTGTGCAGATCGGGTATCCAGTCCAAGAAGCATGTCATGTTTATTGAAGTCTGGATGCACCCCATATAAGTCCTTCATTCCTCCCCGAAAGGGATACTTCTCCTTAAATTCATTTTCTTGTCCTTTGTTTACTTTTCCTTTAATCCCTTTCGGTCTAACTCTATTTCCAAAACTAATACAAAGAAAAGGTGGCAAGATTGGCTTTACAGGGTTCTACCTAATGCTAAAGAAAAGTACCCAGCCTCAGCGGGTGCATAAAGTCGATCTCGACTGGCCATGATGGTTGACGCTCTAAAATCAAAGTTATTGAAAAGGAGAAGAAAGCCGAAGGCAAAAGCCTAAAGGCGGAATAAAGTGAAAGGGTCTAAGACCCATGTGGGTAAGCCGTCATGAAATTTTAAAGTTGAGTCCCTCGGTTTGAAAGATAGAGCAATCTTCAGAAAACCACCAAGCAGTAGAGTTTCTCAACAAAGGTTTAGGCCGAGATCGAGAGATCGAAACAATCAAGGCCATAAAACCAACCACCATTTCAAACTAACAATTGTTCTTTATTTAAAATTGAAATAGGTGCAGCCCATGACAACCTTGCAAAAGTAGGTGCAACCAAAAGAAAAGCTGCGCAAAAGTTAGAAGCAGCTTTGCAGTAACAATCAATCCAAAACGGAAGCTTTCCTCCAAAATTCCTTCCTACATTTTATTGAATTAAAAACAAACGAAAATGGAAAATGAAAAAAAAGAAGAAAATCCAAACAAAAATGATGGCTTAGATTCCCAACCTCAATCTTTTACGCCTTTTGCCAACATTAGGGCAATCCCTGAGTTGATGCTTTTTAGACATAGGACCTCCATTACCTAATCGCCTTTTTCCAACATTTGGGCTCCAATCCCTGAGTTGAGCTTTTTAGACATAGGGCCTCCATTCCCTAGTCACCTTTTGCCAACATTAGGGCTCTAATCCCTGAGTTGATGTTTTTTAGACATAGGGCCTCTATTCCCTAGTCTCCTTTTGACAACATTAGGGCTCCAATCCCTGAGTTGAGTTTTTATACATAGGGCCTCCATTCCCTAGTCGTCTTTTGCCAACATTAGGGCTCCAATCCATGAGTTGAGCTTTTTTAGACATAGGGCCTCCATTCCCTAGTCGCCTTTTGCTAACATTAGGGCTCCAATCCCTGAGTTTGGCTTTTAGACATAGGGCCTCCATTCCCTAGTCGCCTTTTGCCAACATTAGGGCACCAATCCCTGAGTTGATGCTTTTAGACATAGGGCCACCATTCCCTAGTCGCCTTTTGCCAACATTAGGGATCCAATCCCTGAGTTGAGCTTTTTTAGACATAGGACTTCCATTCCTCAGTCGCCTTTTTACCAACATCAGGGCTCCAATCCCTGAGTTGATATTTAGATATACGGGTCTCCATTCCCTAGTCGCCTTTTGCCAACATTAGGGCTCCAATCTGTGAGCTGAGCTTTTTTAGACATAGGACCTGCATTGCCTTGTCGCCTTTTTACCAACATTAGGGCTCTAATCCCTGAGTTGATGCTTTTTAGACATAGGGCCTCCATTCCCTAGTCGACTTTTGCCAACATTAGGGCTTCAATCCCTGAGTTGATGCTTTTAGACATAGGGCCTCCATTCCCTAGTCGCCTTTTGCCAACATTAGGGATCCAATCCCTGAGTTGAGCTTTTTTAGACATAGGACCTCCATTCCTTAGTCACCTTTTTACCAACATCAGGGCTCCAATCCCTGAGTTGATATTTAGATATACGGGTCTCCATTTCCTAGTCGCCTTTTGCCAACATTAGGGCTCCAATCTGTGAGCTGAGCTTTTTTAGACATAGGGCCTGCATTGCCTTGTCGCCTTTTTACCAACATTAGGGCTCCAATCCCTGAGTTGATGCTTTTTAGACATAGGGCCTTCATTCCCTAGTCGACTTTTGCCAACATTAGGGCTTCAATCCCTAAGTTGATGCTTTTAGACATAGGGCCTCCATTCCCTAGTCGCCTTTTGCCAATATTAGGGCTCCAATCCCTGAGTTGAGCTTTTTTAGACATAGGGCCTCCATTCCCTAGTCGCCTTTTTACCAACATTAGGCCTCCAATCCCTGAGTTGAGCTTTTTTAGACATAGGGCTTCCATTCCCTAGTCACCTTTTACCAACATTAGGGCTCCAATCCCTAATTTGATGCTTTTTAGACATAGGGCCTCCATTTCCTAGTCGCCTTTTGCCTACACGAGGGTTCCAATCCCTGAGTTGATGCTTTTAGACATAGGGCCTCCATTCCCTAGTCACCTTTTGCCAACATTAGGGCTCCAATCCCTGAGTTGAGCTTTTTTAGACATAGAGCCTCCATTCCCTAGTCGTCTTTGTACCAACATTAGGGCTCCAATCCCTAAGTTGAGATTTAGATATACGGGCCTCCATTTCCTAGTCACCTTTTGCCAACATTAGGTCTCCAATCCGTGAGTTGAGCTTTTTTAGACATAGGGCCTGCATTCCCTAGTCGCCTTTTTGCTAACATTAGGGCTCCAATCCCTGAGCTGATGCTTTTTAGACATAGGGCCTCCATTCCCTAGTCGACTTTTGCCAACATTAGGGCTTCAATCCCTGAGTTGATGCTTTTAGACATGGGGCCTCCATTCCCTAGTCGCCTTTTGCCAACATTAGGGCTCCAATCCCTGAGTTGAGCTTTTTTAAACATAGGGCCTCCATTCCCTAGTCGTCTTTTTACCAACATCAGGGCTCCAATCCCTGAGTTGATATTTAGAAATATGGCCTCCATTCCCTAGTCGTATAGGGGTGGGGGTGGATGAAGTGGATGTTAGCAACGGGAGTCTTGTGTGACAAGAAAGTTCCATCGTTACTAAAAGGTAAGTTAAGTTTTATAAAGCAGTGGTTAGGCCTTCTATGTTGTATGGGACCGAGTGTTGGCCGGTTAAAAATTCACACATCTAGAAGATGAAAGTAGCAGAGATGAAGATGCTGAGGTGGATGTCTGGGCGTACAAGGATGGAAAATATTAGGAATGAAGATATTAGAGAGAAGGTGGGCGTGGCCCCCATGGAGGACAAGATGCGGGAAGCAAGACTTAGATGGTTCGGGCACATTCATAGGAGGATCACTGATGCACCAGTGAGGAGGTGTGAGCAATTAGCTGTGGTGGGCACGAGGAGAGGTGGAGGGAGACCTAAGAAGTATTGGGGGGAGGTGATCAGGCAGGACATGGCATGACTTAGGATTTCTAAGGACATGGCCCTTGACAGGGAATTGTGTAGATCGAGCATTAAGGTTGTAGGTTAGGGGGAAGTTTGTGAATATTACTACAGCGCACTAGAGGGAGACTAGCCATTTAGGAGTTAATCTTAGGATGCTACTGATCAGCTACTGATACAGGGCTATATTTGTTGGATATTAGTATACCTTACATCCTTTTCGTATTTCCTATATTTCTTATATTGTTGTTATTTTGTTATTTTTTGTTATGTATTTTATGTTATTTACTATGAGCCTATTGATAGTACTAATATATTGTCTCTTTTTGGGATGTTGTTCTTGTTGTTGTTGTTGCCTCCATTCCCTAGTCGCTTTTGCCAACATTAGAGCTACATCCCCTAAGTTGAGATTTTTAGACATAGGGACTTCATTCCCTAGTTGCCTTTTTACTAACATTAGGGCTCCAATCCCTGAGTTGAGCTTTTTAAACATAAGACCTCTATTCCCTAGTCACCTTTTGCCAACATTAGGGCTCCAATCCCTGAGTTATGATTTTTTTAGACATAGGGCCACCATTCCCTATTCGCCTTTTTACCAACATTAGGGCTCTAATCCCTGAGTTGAGATTTAGACATAGGGATTCCATTCCCTAGTCACCTTTTTGCCAACATTATGGCTTCAATCCCTAAGTTGAGATTTTTAGACATAGGTCCTCCATTCCCTAGTCGCTTTTGCCAACATTAGGGCTCCAATCCCTAAGTTGAGATTTTGAGACATAGGGCCTCCATTCCCTATTTTCCTTTTTACCAACATTAGTGCTCCAATCCATGAGTTGATCCTTTTAAACATAGGACCTCCATTCCCTAGTCACCTTTTTGCCAACATTAGGGCTCCAATCCCTGAGTTGAGATTTTAGACATAGGGACTCCATTTCCTAGTCGCCTTTTTGCCAACATTAGGGCTCCAATCCCTAAGTTGAGATTTTTAGATATAGAGCTTCATTCCCTAATCATTCCTCCTAAGGACACACGATCCTTACTTTATTTCTTTCAATAGAGAAATAATGTAGGTTTTGGTTACAAATAACTCCCAAAATTTTCCTAGTGAAAACTGGGGCAGAATATTTCGTTCGTTTGTCTGTTTTAGTGTCTGAGTAGGATTGACCTCGAGGCACAGGTTTGAGATGACCAAAATAATTAGTTTTAATCCAGAACAAATAAAAGAAGAAAAAGGACAAAAAAACAAAGAAGTGAACTCAAAGTTTGAAACGGAGAAAGATGCGGACTGCTCAAGATATGATTGAAGTCACAAGCTTTGCATGTCCCGCCTTAATCTAAAGCTGAAGAATGAATCAGCGGTTATAGATGACGAGCATCAAGATTCAGATCGGAGTCTACAGCAAGACCTAGACAAGACTCAAGATCAAGCTTCAAGAGATTTATAGATAGGAACCTTGTAACTCGTAGTTGATAGGTTTAGCTATCTTAGCTTTTGATTTTCATTTTGGTGTAATAAGGGGGTTAGCAAGCAGTAGCACAGCAACAGTAAAATCACAGCTCCCGGTAGTCCCAGCTACCAAAACTTCTAGAACTAAACTGACCTGATTCCTTTATAGCCAAGGATATGTAGGCAACCTTTCAAGCAAGGTTCGGTCAGACTCTTTTCAAAAATGCTTCTCATGGAATGTCAAATGGGCAAAAATCCCTCGTGATTGCTCATTTTATCTTTTCCCGAAAACCCTTCGTGTCTCCGAGGAAAGAGGGGCAGCTGTGAGCATGTGATTTTTGCCTAGCATGAATTATTCCTACAGAATTCCCAGAATTACGATTTTTTCTTTAATTATTTGATGATTTTGTGTTTGTTTGCATTTTTGTGTGCATGTTTAATTTATTTAATGCATACAAGTACAAAAAAAAATATATGTTGCATTCGCATTTAGGGTCCTATTTTATATTTTAGGCTAATTAGTTAACTAATGTTATAAAAAATGAAAGCAAATGACAAAAATATTTTGCATTTTTACTCTTTAATTTTTGTATTGTTATAGTTTTCTCCTAAATTAGGACTTAATTAATTTTTATAAATACTATGAAGTATAACTAGCTTATTTTGGTAGATCAATTTAGTTTTAATAATTAATTAAGATTTATTTGTAATTTTGAGAAGAAAAGAAATTTTGAAATTAATAAAAAAAAGAAAAGAGAGAAAAAGATTTAATAATAAGAGAAGTTCAGATTTGGGCCGTTTTAATTAAAATTCCCCAGGGCCCAAACATTTTTTGCTTAATATCCACCTCAAAATCCGGCCCAGACCACCACATACCCGGTCCGCCCAACTCGGGACCAAACGATGTCGTTTTTCGTTACCCCTTGATCAGGACCGTTGATCTTAATTGATCGGACGGTTCGAAACTAAGTCCCCTCTGATATATATATGTCCAAATGTTCACCCCCTACCCCCTCGTCTCTCATCTCTCTCACCCCAGCCCAACAAAAACCCTAAAAGCCGCCCTTATCTCCACCCGCCACCAGTAGCGGCGCCACCGCAAATCACAACCCCTGAATCCTCTCCGCCACCCAACCCCGAATCTCCAATCACCTTTCCTCAAAACCCCTTGGAACGTCTCGAATCTTGATTCAAATGAGAAACCCTAGCGCCGCCCTTGTTTTCTCCGGTGGCGGCGCCACCTCTGTTCAACCCCAAACTAACACCAGAGAACTTCCAAGGCTCCCTCACTCCAAATCCCCATTTGTTTTCCCTCGAATCACCATAACTTTCGTCGAATCTTGAATCGAAGTTGAAGCTTTAAAAGCCCAAAATCAGAATCTCTTGAATCTGTGGCATGCATGACATAGGCTTCCAGTTTTTTGAGTTTTGAAATCTGATTCAAGGCAAAATTAATGTTGTCCGCTTGTTCTTGACAAAGAACAAGTGATTAGCATCAATTTTGTTTAAATCAGGGCATCCAGAAATGTTTATTTGAGTTGGTAAGTCCTCCTTTCTCTTATCTTTTCTGTCCATTTGGGTTTGTTTCGCCTCTTATTCTTCTTCTTTTCTTCTCCGTGTATTTTGGTTGGTCCGTCTTCTGACTGAAATTGTGATTAGTTTCGAACTTAGCTCTTCCCTTTAGGTTAATTTTTTTATTCGTATTTATTTCCGTTCATTTTCAATTTTTCTTTTCAATTTCAAAAAAAAATTGTGCCCTGATTTTGTTTATCCATTTTGTTTAGTTTTAGGTTTTAAGTTTCTGATTTTCCCCCTCATTTATTTTTAGTCTCATAGTTCAGGTTAATTGGGTTTATTTCTATTTAATTACTTAATGGATTCCATGCTCACTTGTGTTATTAATCAATCACTTAGTTTAGATTTTTAATTTTGAAATCGTTTAAGTGTTTGTTTTCTTCTGCTTTCCATATGCTCACGGGATTTAGTTTGGATTAGTTTGTTGTTTGGGCTTTGGGTCATTTCTGACCCTTTTGCAAGAGCAGCCCGTTTATTTGGTTTTAAGCTATTGGGTCAACTTGACCCATGAGGTAGGCCCGGGTAAAAACAGGCGGTTTAAGGGTTAGTTTAGGATTTTAAGTTGGGGAATCTTTAGTAATTGATTTAGGAAATTGCCTAGAAGGTGGAAGGAGAACTGATTTGGAAAACAGATTTTCTAGTTAAGGATTGAAAAGCAAAAATGAAAATTTGAAAAGGGTAAGTAGAAAATAACTTGATTCATTTCTGCTGCCTTAATTGCTCCCTATAAAGATCATTGTTCCTTCACTCCCAAGTCAGATTTTTTGGAGACTGAAAAATACTGAAAATTTTAGAAGTAACGGAGCTTTCTTTGAATTCCAGAAAAACCGAAATTTCTAAAAACTCTGCTTGGTTTTGGATCTCTAATTCTCTTTGTTAGCCAGAACTCCTAAAAATTCTAAAATCGTGCCTTGGGTTGAAAAATGGTTTGAGTTTTGGTTTGAAGTTTGGTTTTGATTTGTCATTCTATCACTATTCCATTGCTGTTTTGAGCTAATTCTGCTGCTGCTGTTTAACTCCTTGTTTTAGCAGAAACCGGATTAAATAAAAAGTTGTATTTGAGTTTTATTCCTTCTGTTTCTTCCATTTCTTTAGTATTTTGTAGTAAATCTAATACTAGGCATGTTATTTTAGTTTTCTCATGTCCTTAATATGTTGCAAAATGAATCAATTTAAGAGTTTGGGTGTGATTTTGGATTCAAGTAATTGACATGTGAGCATCCTGGGTTCAGCTATTTGTGGTATTGAGAAAATAGTTTAGTTGAGATTAAAATTCATAGGCGTATTTGTGAGGTGGTTTGGAATTGAATTACTGTTGTGTACTGATGAAATTCTATCAAGCTGGTTTGGTTTGTTGGGTGCGAAATGGTAGTTTTGTGTGAGTGTAGACTCGATCTTGAGTCTTGCTCCAGCCTTAGCTTTGCAAAGTTTAGGCTCATTGGGCCTAAGACTTAAGGCTGTTTTCAAAGTGGGAGTTTCCATTCCCATGTGTCATTTAGGCCTGCTTTTTGAGCCCAGTAACTTGTTTATCTGCTGCTACTGGATTTTTCCCACAATAGATCTGGCCTAAAATGCTTGAAAATTAAAATTCAGAAGTTTAACTAGTTGATTCTTGTTTAAATAGTTGAAATTCAGAAGTTAAAATATTAATTCAATTTCATGTTTCATGTAGCATTAGTTGATTTGCGTTTAATTGATTTTGTGCAAATTATTTGGTTCTAAGAGTTGGGCCTTATGCCGGCCCAACTGATGAACATTCAATTTCATGTCTCATGTCTCTGGATGTTCATTGTTTCACTAAAGTTGGGCTCATTTTGGGCCCAAGCCTGAAGGCCTTTGTGAATTGGAGGATTGTGCTTTATCATGTGCGGGTTTGTTTCCTTTTCGATATGGTCATCTCAGCTAATGACTACTGCTGGTCCAAACTATCTTCAAAATAATTGGAGGAGTTCTACCAATGCAAACCCGTTGATTGTCAATGTAGCTTAAACTTTTGTTTTAAATAAATTAGAAATACCCTTAGCCTTGTGATTAATTAACTAGGCCCTTTAATTAGCTTATTAATTTATCTTATCAATATAGCTTGAGGCGTGCCATTTTAGTCGAACGTACAATTTATGGCCCTAAACAAATTAAATTAATTTTAGAAACCCTTTAGTTAGAATAATCTGAGGCGTGCCATGCCAAATAAAATCTCAAAACCCATGGCCTTCAGTTAATTAATTTTAATCCTTTAGAAATCGAGGCGTGCCATTTAGTTGAATTTTTCATGGCCCTCGCCAACTTGAAAGTGCGCAGTTGCTTTAGGCGCGTAACATAAATTAATTTCCTTAAACTAGGGTGTGCATTACATGTGACCCAACTCCAACTCTCAACAATGTTAAATAAAACGTGTCGTGGACCGCGGGTGCATTTCATGTGACGTGGTTCAAGACATGTTTTAGATGACGTTGAATTTTCCTAAAATTAATTAAAAGCGGTTATAATAAGTTAAAAATGTACCATAGGCTAAAACATGTATTAAAGTTAGATAATAGACCAATTATTATAGTTTAAGCGACCGTCCTAGAACCATGGAATTCGGGGGTACCTAACACCTTCCCTCGGGTTAATAGAATTCCTTATTCATAATTTCTAGTTCGCATACTTTAATAGGAAATTCGAATTTTCCTTGATTTGGGATTTTAAAATAAACCGGTGACTTGGGACACCAGAAAACAAACCCTCCCAAGTGGTGACTCTGAATTGAATAAAATAATCCCATTTCGAATAATGTCACTTTAATTTGCAAAACTCCCTTGTACCACCTTCGGGTCTGTAAAAAGGAGGTGTGACATGAATGACCTCTCAATTTAGGAAGTGCGTCTCCTAAAAGAATAACTTGAAAGACCTTGATTAGGAAGTGTGTCTCCTACAAGTAAGACTTCAATGAACCAAACTAGGAAGTGTTTCTCCTAAGGGTGAAACTTCAATGACTCAAACTAGGAAGTGTGTCTCCTATGAATGAAATCTCAATTTAGGAAGTGCGTCTCCTAAAACATCAATATAACCTGAAAAACCCAGACTAAGAAGTGCGTCTCCTAGGGATAAAATCTCAATTTAGGAAGTACGCCTCCTAAACAGTATAGCCTGAAAGACCTAGACTAGGATTTGTGTTTCCCAGGGGTGAAACATCAATGACTCAAACTAGGAAGTGCGTCTCCTAGGAATGAACTTAAATGAACCAAATAGGAAGTGCGTCTCCTAGTGGTAAAATCTAAATTTAGGAAGTGCGTCTCCTAAGGGTGAAACTTAAATGACTCCAACTAGGACGTGTGTCTCGTAGGGGTGAATTTAATTGACCAAGACTAGGAAGTGCATCTCCTGGAGGTGAATTTAAATGACGAAGACTAGGAAGTGTGTCTCCTAGAGGTGAAAACTTCAGTGACTAAACTCATATGATCCAAACTAGGAAGTGCGTCTCCTAAGGGTAAAATCTCAATTTAGGAAGTGCGTCTCCTACAACAAAATATAAATTGAAAACCTAGACTAGGAAGTGTTTCTCCTGGGGGTGATGTGTGATATTCTCAATAGCCTTTGCGTAAGCAGAATTGGGGCATTGCACCTGAAAATTTCAAGCTTCCAAGCTTTGATATGAACTTAGCTTTTGTCCCTATTTCAGACAAAGAAAACTTGTGAGTTTAAACATGGTTGTTGGTTTGTGTCCTTGACTTTGCGGCGATTGCTCCTTCACTTGCCATGATAACTTTCATTTCATCTTGAAAGACATTTCTTGTTCATTGACTAAACACTTTCTCTGTCACCCTTATCACAGAAAACACCTCTTATCCGTTCAAACCCAATATTATTTATCTGTTGCATTGTTCTTATGAATTGCCTTTTACCGAACTTTTGCATTTGTCATGATTCCCAAAGCATGCCAATTGTTATCCATTCAATGTGTATACTGCTCTTTCCTAACTTATGTAGTTTGATGTGCTAACCAGACTCCGCTTTGTGCAATTGGAAAGCTGGTAGCAGATTTTGAAGTCATTTCTCACTTGTTTTGATCAAACATACTCAAGAAGAGGAAGTAAACAAGACAAAGTAACAAAGTAAGGGACAATGTAAAAAGATGATACCTATCAAGAAAATTGCAAAGTAGAAACTTATCATATGTGGATACCAACTCTTAACGACAATGACATGCACTTTTGGATTAAGTGGTCTAATTTGTCAAGCAAGTCCGATGATCAACTCTTGTTATCCCCCTAAACCATGAAACTGGGATTCAATTCTCCGATTATCCTATCTGATTCACGATCCTTATTCGACTTGTGGTGCCTGAAAGGTCTTCACCATCAAGCCTCTCTCATTTTGTTCTTTCTTTCATTCACTGATAAGACTCTCTCATTTTTTGTTTTCCTTGTGTAGAACGGAGTGTTGCCCCAGATGTGAATCATACCTCTAACTCGCTTGACTTGGTACTAATCAAAGAATGATCGGAAGGTCTTTCTTCGGACCGTAATGTGGGCTTTGGATGGGGTTAGAAAGAAAGGATAAAGGCTCAAAAATAGCTTAAAAAGGCTCAAAATTACAACTTTTGGAATCAGATCTCTTACAACAATCACAACTTCCGCCCCAGTTTCTTTACTTAGGGACTTTTGAATTTTTATTTTGATGGGACCGAACCGTGAGGCTGCCTATGTATCCTTAAAAGGAATTAGATCGAACGTAGTTCATGTCATAGGAATTGCTTTGTTTTTGTATTTTTCTCTCTCTTTTTTTCTTTTCTTTTATTTTCTTTACTCTTTTTCATTTTTTCTTTCTCTTTATCTCTTCTTTTTTTTCTTTTCTCTCCCTTTTTTCTGTATCATATTTCTAAACTCTGCTTATGATTCCAAAAAAGGGATATGAAAGAAAATAAATAAGGCTCAAAGGGGTAACAAAGGATGAAGTGTTTAGATAGCAGAATAAAATGCCTTCGCCATTCCAATCTTCAAATCAAGCCAAATACCAATAACACAATTAAACAAACCAAAGAAATCATACATAATATCTTTTGACTGCATCAGAATTGATAACCATGTCCACACATTTGCCTTCTACATCTGTTAAATACAAAGCACCATTGGACAACACTCTCGTTACCATGAATGACCCCTTCCCAATTTGGGCAAATTTGCCTTTAGTTTCAACCTGATGCGGCAGGATGCGTTTCAATAGTGTTTCTTTATATTCTATCTACCCCAGTTTAACACAATTCGGGTCCGAAGTGATCTCAAAATGCCTTTACTTATTTCCCTCAAATTTCCCTATCATCTTCAAAATTGTTTCATTGCTTCATGACTAAACTAACTTTTAAGACCAGACTAAGAATTACGCGTGCATGTCATGTTACCAGAGTCAGCAGGACAAGAACTATAAAAGGGAAAGAGAATTAAACAAACACTGACAAGAAATAACAGATAACAGGAAATCGCATTAGACAGATGATGAAAGGGTTTGAACAACAAAATAAGTAAAATAAACTAGGGTTACAACCCTGGAACAAAACCAGACAACACTAAATGAGCTACTACGACTAAACAAACTAGGAAAAATAAAAGGATAGAAGGGTTTGAGTCACAAGACATATCTGGATTACAACCCTGAAAATAACCCGAACAATAGAAATGACAACAAAATAAACCACCAAGACTCCTCCCTGGCTTCCCTAGAGATGGGGCATCTTTCCAATTACCAAGCACGACATCTTAGACACTAGATTCCACATCAATATTTCTAAGACCATTAAGAACTTCAATATCATTAACTTCAGTCAGCAAGTTTCCAAGAGGATTCGCATGCTGCCTGTCACTGTCATTGATCACAATTACCACTTCTTGAATAATTCTTTCTGTTTCCCTTTTCAAAGTACGACAATCTTCAATATTATGCCCTTGGACGTTAGAGTGGTACATGCATCATATAGTATCATCAAAACCTTTTGCATATGGGTCTGGAGTATAGTCGAGGAACGGCTCAATCAGGCCAAAATGTTTTAACCTTTCAAACAAGCTTGTGTAGGACTCCCCGATTGGCGTAAAACTATTTCTTTGCCTTTGTTCCCCTCCCTACCCCTATTTCCTAGGGTTGTTGGGTGATCAAAAATGTTGTGAAGTCAAGAATGCATTATGAGGTGCTGGTGCTCGCCATAGGGAGTGACCTGGTGGTTGGACAGATGACCATACATTGTTAGGAGGATAATACTGAGGTGGATTATATGGAGCTCGGGGATAGGTTTGGGGCTGGAGCTGAGACTGGGTATATTGGTGAGGCGGACCCTTTGGACCGTGTCGTGACTCTGAAATAACCATGGCAGCATTATCGTATTCCTTCTGACCCAGCAAGCTTCTTGCGTCGTTCTGAATTGCTTGTGTTGTTGCTTTTAAAGCAGAATAGCTCATGATCTTGCTCGACTTCAACCCATCTTCTACCATTTCTCCCATTTTTACTACATCATTAAAAGGCCTACCCACAGCCGTGATCAAATGCCCAATGTAAGTCGGCTCTTGAGCTTGAAGAAAGTACTCGACCACCTCTTTTTCTTCCATCGGGGGATTGACTCTAGCAGCTTGCTCTCTCCATCTGAGCCCGTATTCTATAAAGTATTCATTAGGTTTCTTTTCCATCTTGGCGAGGGACATGTGATCCGGGACAATTTCTATATTGCACTGAAAGTGCCTGGCAAAGGCCTGAGCCATATCGTCCCACATGTACCACCTGTTAGCATCTTGGCGAGTGTACCACTCCAGAGCTACCCCACTCAGACTCTGACTGAATATGCCATCAATAATTTATCCTTCCAACTGTCGCCTCTCATCTTACTGCAGTAACCTCTCAAATGGGCTACGGGATCTCCATGCCCGTTATACAAATTAATCTTTGACATCTTAAACCCATTAGGCAGTTGGACGTCAGGAAACAAGCACAACTCTTTGTAAGCCACGCTCATCTAGCTTTATATCCCTTGCATGTTTCTTAAAGACTACTCTAAGATTTTTACCTTCCTGGATATCTCATCTTGCTCTACTGTCTTAGCAGGTTTTTCGGTTTCACGGGGAGGCTCAAAATGAGGAGTGTGAGAATATGGATCCGAGACTTTGAAAGTTGGTTCTGGAGCATAGTATTGGGCATCGGGGACTTTGAGCACAGTCTCGTTATAGGATCGAGGAAAAGTAGCTGGAAAAGGAGCTACAAGAGCATGAGTGGCCAAAGGAGCGAGATATGAGGTGGTTTTGGCAGGTAGAGTGTGAAAAGGTTGTTGGGAGATATCAGCAGCAGTATGAATCTGGATTTGTGATAACGGCGGGATAGTTACAGGGTTTTCAGTGTAGTTAATGGGGAATGAAGGTGGAGGACGCCCCCTGATCCAAGACTGATACATTTCTGCCATCTGCCGTTTCAACATTTGGACCTCCCTTTTCAATTTAGACTTCAACACCACAAACTCCCGCAACGGGTCAATAACTCTTGTGTCCAGGTCTTTGCTAGCCATGGCTACCTTGCTCTTTGACCTTGTGTTGTATGGATGAGTTACTTAAGAACCACAAACCAACCATCCTTCTATTATAACGAGGATAACAAAAGGAACAAAATGGGACATCCTGTTAGCGTTAGGGCATTTAACAGCTGCAAATATCACATTGTGTGCAATGAACCAAGCAACAATTAACAGTTCAAAAATGACTTCGAGGGTCACAAGGTCACTTGGCATCATCCCAATTTGTTCATTTCAATCTTCTCTTTTCTTTTCTTTTCAGGCACTTCTTGGCTTGCTCATTTTCCCTATTTTTTTCCTTCTAATTATCACTCTTTTCTTTCCTCTCATTTTTTACATCCCATAATTTCACCTCTTTTTTTCTTTTTCTCCCTTCTTTTTTCCTTTTTATTTTAATAAAATAATAAAAAAATGATTCGATCGAACTCGATGTAGGTTGCCTACGTATCATGACGCCGCATGAATCAGATCTTTGCATAATTTGGGAAGATCAGGAATAAAATAAACAAACTAACGTTCTCATTTTCTTTTCGTTTTTTAACCTTAATGAATACTCTGATGAGAAATTATTAAGGAAAAACCATTAGACGAGAAAAATATTTTTGATTCTTTTTTTTAGAAAGGAAATCTAAAGGATGAACCAAAGAAAAATATTTTGAATTTTCATTTGATATCCTGAAAGAAAGATTTCGAACCAAAAAATGAAAAAGATAAAAAAATTGTTTTTGGATTTTAATTTGATTACTTAAGGGAGAAACTCTGAAAATAAACTAAAGATAAAGTACGTTTTTTTTCTTCTATGTACAATATCCTAAAATTCTAGTAGAAATAAAAAGAAATTTTTTTTTCATTTTTTTGGTTATTTCCCAAAGAAGAACCTCAAAAGAAAATCTTTTTGGATTTTTGGAACTAAAATCTTAAAGAAAACTTTTAAAGAGGTACTAAAGAAAATTCTCTTTTTTTGAATTTTTAGTCTTAATGTACTAAAAGGAAATATAACAACAATTTTTTATTTTGAGTTCTAGATATTAATTTCCTAAAGAAAAATCACCTTAAAAGAGTTAGTATTCTAAAGAAAACTTCTAACAAAAATATAAAACGCTAAACTTCTTTTTTTTGGATTTTTGAGCTACAACACACTTTTTTCAAATATAAAGTAGAAAGTATAATAACAAAAGACCCGACATTACTGTACAAAACTAGAAAGTAAAAGACGACATAAAATGAAGAACATACTCAAAACATAAAAAATAAAACAAATCTCCTTAAGCAACTCCTGAATGAGCGATTCTGATTGGATGGTCACGGGGTGTCTGTCATGCTCAAACTCCGGTAAGTAGATCCACACCTATATGAAAAAAACTCAAACCAACACTAGGTGAGACAATAACATTCCCTATTGGATGCATGAAAGACATGATTGAGGCTTTTTTTGCAAAATGGCTTATGTGACCAAAAGGTGGCTAGAAGTGCAAAATTTGGCTAAGACCCCGCAAAGACAAGAACCTAAGATTCACTAGGAAGACTGGACCCTATGTGGGTCGCCTACGTATCATGCCACGAAAGACGAGAATCAGGTATGCGTAGTTCGGGTAAATTGGATACGAGTGAGAATTAAAAAAAACAATTGATTTGGGGAAAATATATTTGTCTTTTGTTTTGAAAAATGATGAAACATGTAAATTCTTTTTGGATTTTTTTTTTTTTTTAAATTATGGGAAAGTGCAAAATCGTTTTGAATTTTTCATGTTTTTTTTCTTCTCTTTTTCTTTTAAAAAAATATGAAAGAAAACATAACTGGGCCCTACTTGCTTTAGTTTTTACACTTCACCCTCTTTTTTCTCATTTATCCTCAACCCTCATTGGTCTGCCAAATGACCCCTTTTACACTTGAAGATTGCAATATGTAGCACATAGAATGCATCAGAATGGTCTTTTATTTTCGAGTACACTTGTTCTAGACGGACCCAACCCCTGTGTTGAGTCCCCTAAGTTAAATGCACGTGATGCAAAAAACGTTCCTACTTGGGATTCGGCATGAGGCTGAGTTATTCTATGTTCAAAATCTAGGTATGTTGTTCTAGACTTATGTACCCGAGCGGACAACTCAACCCGAGGGAGGGGGGGTCTACGTACCGAGAACCAAAAGGCCATCCGGCTTTGTAACTTGTCCGAGCCTCTTCCTAATTTAAGGTATGACACTAACAGAAGAGGAGTCACGCCAGCGTGCACATCCCCGAAGATGAGAAGAGAAGGATTTCGTAGCAGTTTATAAGCATTTCAGATAATATCAAAGCGGTAAAATGCAACATTTAGCACATTAGGCCCAAACATGTAATTAAAATCAGATAATAAATAAAAGCTAAATATAACAATTATTCGAAGCTCGAATTCTTGAACCATGAACCAGATGTTTAGGGTTCTTGTCCCCAGCAGAGTTACTAGAGTTGTCACACCTACTTTTTCCTACAACCGTAAGGGGTATAAGGGAGTTTTTTCCAATTTAAGTGACAATCGAAACATGATTATTTAATTAAAAAAACAGAGTTGCCACTTGAGATAATTTATGGTGTCCCAAGTCACCGGTTCAAATCCCGAATCGAGGAAAATTGACTCTATTTTGTAGTTTGCGAACGCAGAAATCCGTGTAAGGAATTCTGTTAACCCGAGAGAAGGTGTTAGGCATTCCCAGGTTCCGTGGTTTTAGCACGGTCACTCAACTGTTATTATTGGCCTATTTATTTGATTTTAAAACATCTTTGAAACCTATGTGCATTTTATCCCTTTAAAACTGCTTTTAATAATCTAATTATCATACAACTAATTAATCGATTTACATGTTGCAAATCATGTCACGGGAACCGTACCCACAATCCACACACATGTTTATTTTATTAACAAGATTAAATTGTGGTCGGATCACATAAATTTACCCCCGGAATTTTAGAAATTAAGCATCACAAACTACGTCACGAGAACCGTACCCGTAGCTATGATAATTTATTATAACGCGCCTAATGCAAGCTACGATGTTTATGAATATTAATGGTCTAGGCATGCTGCTATTGGTCAAAACAAAATAAATAAGGCAATAAACATGTTATCCTAATCTCCTTTTCCTTGAACTAAGCCCAGTCCCTTGTTTGCTTCTTTTAATTCATTATCGCAACGCAAATTCCGAAATTGATCTACTAGAAACAACACTCTTTTATTTCTCAGCCTAATCTTTGCCTAACAATCTAAATCACGATTATATTCCAAACATTAATAACAAAACAAAAGAACTACTTCAGTAAACTTAACATTAAAACACAGTATAAACTCTAGTGGTAACGACAAATTCATAAGAAACTAATAGAAAAAAACAAACAATCATAGAAGAAAATTTATATTTATCGCCACTATTAACAAGGAAAGTAAAGATAAAGGGAGATGTTGAACCTCAATAGCAATAAAACAGCAAATACACTGATTTAGACTCCAAGATTGAACGAGGAAATGGCAACTAAAATCTGACAGGAACCGCAACCAAATGACGGGCGATAGCATATATTCGAACCAAATCCGGCACCTCAATCACTCAAGCAATGAATAATCTCCACTTCTTTTATATGATATTCAGTGTTTCCGATGTTCAAAGAGGACGAAGAGGATGACATGAAATTTTTATGTTTCTGATTTGCGAAAAAATGAAAATACAACATGAACCAGAAAACCAAACTCATGCTTTTTTATTTTTTATCATATCTTTCCCATTTTATTCTCCTTTTCTCGCTGCCTCTGTTCACTGTCGCTTCAGCATGTGCGTGTGTTTTAGTTTGGTGGTGAAGGGTGGGTTCGCGACGGAGGTCGGAGGTGAAAGAGGAAGGTCATGATTTATGGTTGTTGTGTTCTTGCGTGGATCTAATGAAGGAGCAGCAACAGCTCCAAGTCTTTTTTGGAAGAAGAAGCTTGAGGGGTCTTGAAACGTGAAGGAGCAGAAGCTCCAAATCCGATGGGGGAGGGAGTGTGGGAGGTCTGTTGTTTTTGGATAAGAGGAAAATGAGGCAGCCCTGGGGAATTCTATTGTTTTTGCTGCAGCTCCTAGGGTCTCTAGGTTTGTTTCATTTTTGAAGAAGAAGCAATGACTGTGTTAATAAGATCGACGTGGGAAGAGGGGTCATCGTTTGGTTTATGCTATTGAATAAAATGAATAACTGGGGGGGGGGGGGGGGGTCATTTGGAGAAGACGAAGTCAGGAGGTGGAGTTTCTCTGTGTCAGCTACTATCCCCGCTTTTAGGTTCCTAGGTCTATTATTTTTTACATTTAAGCTGTTGGGTCCTTATAAGTGGATGTATAGAGTTTAATTAAAGGGAAGGGGTGTTGGTATAAGGGTTAATTTTGGGGCAATGGAGAATTTGGGCTCAAGGGCTAGTCTGAAATTGGGCCATTTTCTTGCCCAAAATTGAGCTAAAATTGTCTTGAATTAACTAATAATTGGGCTTCTTAGAAAATCTGGATTTCATTAATTAAGGGCCTAAGTTTTCCTTATTTAAAATAGTATAAAGCATTTATAAAAATGTAAAACTACTCCTAATTAATTTTTAAAAAAAACTATTAAAGATAACCCTAAAATGAAACTAGTTTTTTTTTTGGTATTTTTCAAGATTAAAAATGACTACAAAACATTAATGAAACTATTTGTTTTTTGTAATTTTCAATTTTTGTGATAAAACAAAGTAAAATAGTCAAAATTAGTTGAAATAACTATATTAGACCTAAACTAGGTATTTACATGCTAAAATATAAAAAAATTTGGGGAGGGGCAAAAATCACATATCTACACAATTGGCCCTTATAGATGAAAAAAGGATGAACGCAGTATGTCACGGCCAACTTTATCAGAACAGAATATCCAGAGCTTTCAACAAAGGGTTCAAACCATGGCAATTTGCACCAGGTCAGTTGGTATTGAAGAAAATCTTCCCGCATCAAGATGAAGCCAAAAGGAAATTCTCTCCCAACTGGCTAGGTCCGTACTTGGTTTACAGAGTACTAATAGGAGGAGCACTCATACTTGTAGAAATTGACAGAAAAGTCTGGTCAAAACCAATCAATTCAGACGTACTCAAGAGATAATACGCCTAGATTACTTTACATTTCTCTTCTGATGTAATTGAACTACGCTTGACTTGATTCTCGTTTAAGAGGGGATACGTAGGTAGCCTTATGGGTTCAGTCATATCATAATAAATTTTTTATTCCCACTAGGATCAGAAACTGGGGTAGAAGTTTGTGTAGGACCCTCAAAATTCCGGAGCAAGTCCAGCGAACGCCATCGCATGCCAGACGGTCAGGAATCGGTTTAGAAAATGGGGCAGAATTTTGAGAAGGATTCTCAAAATTATGAAGAAGGATCAACAAGATCCATTATCCGCAAACAGTCAAAGATCATCTACCAAACTAGGGCAGAATTTTGAGGAGGACCTTCAAAATTCCAATATGAGAGAGCTGCAATGCCTTTGAGATGTGTCACAGTCACTAGTTCATCAAAATTACTTGATATATCAATACATTTCTAAAATGACTCTATTTTTATCAATAATTACATATTTTCGAAAACTCTATTTCTATAACAGTTAGGTGTCACCCAGGGGAACTCGAAAGGCTTTCAGAATGGAGCAAAGCAAAGCCAGCCGACAGGATCAGGAACCAACCTTTCCCCCACAAAACTTACAATTTTTCTTTGAACGCAGACACATTTGATGTAACGATAGCATTCGTGAAATATGTATACGCAAAGATAATTCACTATCAATCAGGCCATCAGACATTGAATACATCTCCAGCTAAGACATACACTACTCTTATTTGATTCTCTATCTTTGCATGAGACTAATCCATGTCCCCCATATTTGCATGAGTCTAATCCTTGACTCCACATTGGCATGAGGCTAATCCTTGCCTCCATATCTGCATGAATCTAATCCTTGACTCCATGAGGCTAATCCCTGCCTCCATACTTGTATGAGGCTAATCCTTGCCTCCCTATTTTGCATGCGTCTAATCCTTGACTCCATGAGGCTAATCCCTGCCTCCCTACTTGCATGAGGTTAATCCTTGCCTCCATACTTGCAAGAGGCTAATCCTTGCCTCCCCATTTGTATGAGGCTAATCCCTGCCTCCCTATTTGCATGAGTCTAATCCCTGACTCCACATTGGCATGAGGCTAATCCTCGCCTCCCTATCTGCATGAGTCTAATCCTTGACTCTATGAGGCTAATCCCTGCCTCCACACTTGCATGAGGCTAATCCTTGCCTCCTTATTTTGCATGAGTCTAATCTTTGACTCCATCAGGCTAATCCTTGCCTCCCTACTTGCATGAGGTTCATCCTTTTCTCCCCATCTGCATGAGGCTAATCCTTGCCTCCATATTTGCGTGAAGCTAATCCTTGCCTCCCTATTTGCATGACACTAATCCCTACCTCTCCATCTGCATGAGGCTAATCCTTGCCTCCATACTTGCATGAGGCTAATACTTGCCTCCCCATTTGCATGAGGCTACTCCATGCCTCCTTATTTGCATGAGTCTAATCCCTAACTCCATGTTTGCATGAGTCTAATCTCTGACTCCCTATTTGCGTGATGCTAATCCCTGCCTTCCTATTTGCATGAGTCTAATCCTTGACTCCATGAGGCTAATCCCTATCTCCATACTTACATGAGGTTAATCCTTGCCTCCCCGTCTACATGGGATTAAGCAATGTCCCTCTTTGCATGAATATTGCTCTATTTCTATTTACTTTTTAATCGTTTTTTCAATCGGGTAAGTTCTACCCTCCATTTCACAAGACTAATCATTGTCTTGATAACATCATGACTATTGCATATCATGGGCTGAAATATCGCCAACCTATCCAAAGGAGTCATAGTCTAAAGGCATCACCTTCATAGCCGGAGGACAACATGCCATGGCCTGAGGATCACTCAAATTTGCATATCATTATTCAAAGACGTCATGGTTCGGAGGCACCATCTTCATGGCCCGAGAACATCATTTTATGGCCTGCGAATCCCTCACTAAATAATTCATGGCCCAGGACGTCATGGTCCAAGGACGTCATATCTAACCGTCCAAAGACAACCTTCATGGCCTAGAGGGAATCTGCATCATGTATAAATTTTCGCAAATACATGTTTGTAGCGTCTTTTTTCTGTAGGTAACCAGTAAGAAAATGCTATCCTAGCATGAGCGATATCGCTCCAGTTCTCTTCAACCGTTCCGAGCTCTAACCACTCACTGTAGCCGCTTCCACATCGTGTGTCCGTTCTTGCAGTAATTTCATCGGCATATTCCACAGTTGAACCCAGAATACACATGGCCTGATTCCTGTAAAACCAGAGACATGTAGGTAACTCGAAAACCAGAGTCCGGCGTCTGTCTTTCAAAATATCCCATCCGGTCAAAATTGGCCATCATTGTTTTACTCGAAAACTCTTTCATCCTTCCCGGGTAAAGAGGGGCAACTGTTGATACCCAATTTTTCCCTATATATTTTTTAATATGCATAAATACTTTCAAAAGACAATGATTATAAAAATATGCACAAGATTTTTATAATTTTCCTATAATTTTAAAGATTTTAAATTAATTTATTTCCTCCCATTTTACTCATAAAATCCCCAATAATTATCCCTCAAGTTATTTTCGGGGGTAATTTAGTCATCTAAATTCTATATTTATGCCAAAATATTTTTAGTACATGAAATTATTTTTTAGAAATTATTTACTATTTATTATAAATTATATGGAATTACATTGCCTATTTAAAACATAGCCAGATTGCATTTCAATTTTAGCCCCAATTTTAACCCAACCCCAGCCCAATTTCTAATCAAATTAGTCGACCGAAACTCTAAACCCGCCTAACCAACCCAAAAGCAATTAAATCATGGCCGTTGATCTTAGAGATCAACAGCCCGTATCAACTCTTGCCTTTTTTAACTCTAAACGACCCCAACCCTAACTCATTCTCCCAAACCCGCCGCCTTTGTATTCTCTCATATCCTCTCCTCTCTCAGTAACTCAATCAAACCCTAGCCCTTCAACCGCCGACTTCTCTTCTCTGGTCTTCTTCGGTGATCTCTCATTGACTCCTAAGCTCAAATGGCTTCTCTCATGCCATACTTGCCTTCTCTAAGGTGTTCAAGGGCCCAGGGCCACGCCGATTTGCATCTAGGGTTTGTCACTTGTCTATTCTTGGCTACTCCAGTATGATTTTGAGCAAAATCATGTTGTATTGTTACGATCCTTGGGGTTCTAGATAGGTCCTTTCATCTCTATATGGGTTTCTTCTGAAACCCTAATTTTTGCCTATATCTCCTAGATCTGTACAGATCTAGAACGATTTGACTTTGTTTCTTTAATGTTTTACACTGTCCTTGGAATTCTTTGCAAGAATCATGTGATTTCAAGTGTTTTTGTCTTCTTCTAAAAATTAGGGTTTCAGAACTTCTTTTAAAAACTTTGTTTAAACTGATTCTTTATGTTTAAACTTCTATTCCTTGCATATTTCGACTGATTCTATGATTTTACTACCTTCTCAAGTTGCCTATATTGAAAGCCCTAATTTTCTATATTTCTTCATTTGGTTATGTGTATTAGCATGACTGATCATTGCTTGTTTGAGTTTCTGTGACTATCTTGCCTCGAATATGTTCTTACTGAGTTTTAGCCTAACTTATATCACTTCTATATGCTTGTGTCCATCTTGATTGTTCAAGACTTGATTCTTTCTATCAGTGGTGTTTAACTTTCGTGTTTACTATGTCTGGTTGTTCTTATCTCACTCTATTTATATACTGAACACTGAATCATGACTTTCTCTTTGATTGATTCTGGATTCCCTATTTCATGGTTTGATTGGAAGACCTTCCTTTAAACCTTCTATTCATACTCTTTCTATTCAAATTGATTGATTTGCTACCTAGTCTGCATTAGTATTTTATTCTGATTATCTCCTTAATTAAAGTTTTCTGAACTTAGCCCTAATTGTTTACCCTATACCTAATGAATTTGAAATCTTTCCTTATTGGTCATACAGTGATTTCTTTCCTTATTTGTTATTTGTTCTTACCGTTTGAACTAATTCCCTTAACTTATGTGAGTGCTGGTACTGATATTGCTCTAATTGATTCTGAGTTCCATAATTACTGCACTATTGTGATTCTTGCCTTATTTTATCTATTTTCAAACTACTATATATACATACTCTCTCATTAACACAAATACACGAACACATTGGTTCAGAACTCTCTCTCTCTCTCTCACCCTAAAAGCTTTCTGCTTTCTTTCTTTGTTACTTGCTACCATTTGAATTAGCCAGCTGTAAGCCAAGGCTAATTATTGTTCTCTCCTGTTCTTCACCTTGTGTTTACTATCTCTATACTAGTATGCTCTGATTTCAATTCAAGCCCCAAAAATAATATGTTTCTTTTAATACTTCAGTTCATCATGTTCCTGATTTGTTTTTACCTATGGTTTTGCTGTTCAACATGTAATTAATCTCTTTTCTTCAACATGCTCTCATGAACTAGTAACTTGACTTTACTCTGTTTAATGCTTGTCTACTAGTTCTAGTATGTACTTGTTGGGATATTGCCCAAGTTGTTTTAATATTATGCTCAGCCATGTTTAGTATAAAGTCTTATACTCTACTATCTCCCAAATCCTATGAATACCCCTAGGTATCTCTGGTTCTGTAACTGTGTTCTAATTTACACTCCTGAATCTACTTCTTACTACGTGCACTAAGGGCAAAGGACTTATGCCTATTATGTGTTCATTATACCTGCCCTATTTGTCCCCAACCCCCAATTGACCCTGTGTGGAGACTTGTTCTGTGAGTATTTGCTGAACTTGCTTGACTGACCTGTTGTTTGTTGAGTTATATGACTGTTCTCCAAAAACTATTTTACTAAAAAACCTCTTATTTACATAACTATTTCAAGCAAATCTCTTTAACACTATTTTCCCATTAAAACCTTTCAAAATGTATCAAGCACTTTCACTCTACTCCTAAGTCACTAGGCTCTACCCCCTCCAGTATGTGTACTGCCTTGGGATCCTCTTGAGAACCCTCTGAACTCTGGCATACTGAGGCTTGCCCTTCCACACTGTACTTACTCAATTTGGTTACAAAGTCTAGGTGTAAGCACTGCTCGGGATCCTTAAGATCCTTGGGGAACTCTGACGCACCCAGACAATAATATTGTCTATGAAATTGGCATTTGAGGCTATTGGAGGTCTTAGGAAATCACTTGGGCCTGCTTCAGGTTCCCTATAGTATAACGTCTTCTTTTTTATTTATCTATTTATGTAATTCATTTCATATGGTCTATAATAATTTGTAAACGAATATTGGGGTAACTAGTGAAAAGGGTGGGTAGTTACATATTTGTGGGGTAATGTGGGTAGAAAACCATGCCTATAGGACTTTATATTTTGCCTTACCATGTTAGAAATCATGTCTATAGGTCTCAAGTAGTTCCAATAATAGAAATCATATTTATAAGTTTTAAAATCAACTTCACAAGTAGATATCATGCCTATAGGATATGATCCAGTTCAACTTTTGTTATAATTAGTGTTTACATGTGTTCTCGTTTGTTATCATGCCTACAAGTTTACAACATTAGTTCTTAAACAATTAGATGTCATGCCTATAGGGAACAACACCAGAAACTCTGCCTAGATCTAAAATCAGTCAATCCAGTTCACGATTAGTTCACTTCGAAACTAGTCTAATTAATGGTTTGTTTTTCTTGAAATGAATTCGCTCCAAAACTGTCTTAATTTATCATTAGATAGCATGACTATAGGGATTCAAAAGTCTGTTTTAAAATCTGCTCTGTTTTACTATGTAAAACATAGTTATCACTATTCCATATGTAGGCAAGCCTATAGGGCATTCTCAAATCCTGTAACTCTGAAACTGTTTCTATTACTTAATGTCGTTCTGATTTTAACAGGCTTAAAAATCAGTAGGCAAACTTATAGAGTCATTACTTCTGAGTTTATAAAATAAATAAACTGTCTATCTTCTGTGTCTTGATATTCACTTAGACATCATGCCTTAAGATACTATTTAACAAAAGGCCCTTATCTGTGTTTGAGTCATGCTGCCTATGTGCATTATTCATGGAGGTAAACTTGAGCCTCTAATTTCTCCTTTTCTATCTTATGTGTTAAGGTCCTAATTGTTCTTGCCTGTCGCCTTAGTGTTTTCTCTTTTAAACCTTAGGAGTCTGTCTAGAACTACCCATAGGTAGGGGTCCTAAATTTCCTCCAAGACCATTAATAAGGGACGGGTAACAGCACGCAATAAAGATCACTGACCAATACGCACTTTAATGACCACTAAGGGGTGGGAAGGGTAGATATGGGATATGATGACTACGCGCTAATTTCACGTGTCGCCCCTCATTAAGGAGTGTTTACCGAACATTGTGTGGGGTAATCCTATAGGCTAACCAACCTAGGACTCCTCCTTTCCCAAAATTCCTTTTGTTTAAAACTTTGTTTTATATGTATACAACTCGTTCAAAATCTTTGCCTTATTATTTGAGTTATACAATGTGCTTTACTTGCAAATTATTTGATTCAACTATTTATTTGTTAATGGACTAATTCGTAAATATAGGTTCGGTCAGGACCCATAATTGTGGACCAAGAGGGGTGCCTAACACCTTCCCCTCGAGGTCATTTCGAGCCCTTACCCTAATCTCTGGTAATGCAAACCAATCCAAGAGTTAATAGCTCTAGGTGCCCTAACGCACCATAACCTGTTAGGTGGCGACTCTTCAAATACCCAAATTCCCAAAAGGAAATGAGTTATTTCCCCCATGAATGTCGAAACTCGGACCTCTCTACACGGAGGGAAAAAAGGGGGCACGACAGGTACTAGACCGTACTGATCAGAGTTTGAGGTTGTTGCCTTCAGTCCATAAGATACCCAAGGTAGATTTGTCGGTGTTCGCAGACCCTGAAGTCCACTTCTCTGTATCTTTGTTCCTGTTTTCTTTTATGCCAAAAAACAAATGTATTTTTCCTTTAAACCAGTATTTGTAGAGATTCTTAGTCGTTCGTGGATTGTGACACCAGATCATTGGGGTAGTCGTGTTTTATAGTTTTGAACTGTTATAAAACTTACATACTTCATATATGTTTATCTTTAATTAATGTTATTACTATTTTAGCTAATGATTAATGTGTTAGAACCGTATCTGTTGGCTTGCCTAGCATTCAAGATTTAGGCGCCATCACGATCCTGATGGTGGGAAATCCAAGTCGTGACTAGTTGGTATTAGAGCATTAGGTTGCCTAGGTCTCATCATTCACAAACAAGCTGGGTAAAGTCTGAGGGATCAGTACAGAGACGTCTGTGCTTATCCCCTAGAGGCTAAAAGTTTAGGAATAACTTCACATTTATTCTTCTCTATCGTGTGATTTGATTTCTCAATGCTAATTGAACTTATACTCTATTCTTTTGAAGATGGTGAGAACACGTACCGCTTCATCGGCTGAGCAGCAGCAGAGCCCCCAGCTATAGCTCCTACACGGGGTAGAGGACGAGAACGAGGCCGTGCTAGAGGACGAGGCAGGGGCAGGGTTCAACCTAGAGCTCGAGCAGCATCACCAGCAGTGGAGCCTCAGGTAGAGTTTGATGATGAGGTTCCTGCCCCGACCGTTCCAGCAGGACCAGCCCAGGTTACAGAGGGGTTCATAGCTACCCCGGTACTTCAGGATGCTTTGGTCCGACTAGTGGGCCTTATGGAGAGTGTTACTCAGGCTGGCATACTTCCTGTAGCACCAGCAATCTGTTGAGCTGGGGAGGAGCACAGACTCCCACGACTCACACTTCGGAGCAGATGGATCCTCAGTTTCACACACCAGCAGCTCAGTCAGTTAGGGTGGTTCCGCCGGGTGTTGTAGCACAGATTGGCGATGGACCAGCCATGTCTTTTGAGGCCATATGAAGGTTGGACAGATTCACCAAGCTCTTAACTACTACATATGGCGGTACATTTTCAGAGGATCCTTAGGACTATTTGGACAGTTGTCATGAGGTTCTATGGAACATGGGGGTGGTGGAGACCAACGGGGTCGACTTTGCTGCTTTTCATCTATCAGGTTCCGCCAAGGTATGATGGAGGGATTTTTGTTTGGATAGACCAGCTGGGTCACCTGCTTTGACTTCAGATCAGTTCTCTTAGCTATTTCTGGAGAAGTTCCTTCCTATCACTTAAGGAAAGGACGATCGGAGGCAGTTTGAGCGTCTCCAATAGGGTTCTATGGCCGTCACTCAGTACGAGAACAAATTTATTGACTTGGCCAACCATGATCTTCTTATGCTTCCATTGAGAGAGAGAGATGATGAAGAGGTTTATTGAGCAACTTGCTCGGACTATTAGATTGCAGATGGCTAAGGAGTCAGGGAGTGAGATTTCCTTTCAGGATGCGGCTAATGTGGCAAGGCGAGTTGAGATGGTTTTAGCTCAAGGGAGTGGTCAACGGTCTGGCAAGAGGCCCCGTCATTCTGGGAGGTTCGGTGGTGCCTCATTTGGAGGAAGGGATACTTTTGGTTGAGGCCATCCTCCCAGGCCGTTTCATTTAGCACTTTAGACTTCTCACGGTGCTCCAGGTGGTCGTGGCCATCATATGCAGTATAATGATCAACTACCCTATAGTGCACCATCAGCTCCTATCAGTGCACCTCCGCTCCAAAGTTTTCAGGATGGTTACTTCGGTCGTCAGGGTCAGCAATCTCAGCAGGCAAAATTTTGTTATACTTGTGGCGATTCGAGGCACACTGCTAGATTTTTCCATCAAGCCTCGAGCAATTGTCACTATCAGGGTTCTCGTGCCATGGTTCTGGCACCGGTGGTTCCACCGCTAGCTCAGCCAGCTAAAGGTAGGGGTCAGGCAGCTAGAGGTAGAGGTCAGACCGTTAGAGGTTGAGGCTAGCCAGCAGGAGGTCATCCCAGGGATGTAGTTTAGAGTGGTGGGGCCCATCCCCGATGTTATGCTATTCCAGCCAGGCCTAAAGTTGAGTCATCCGATGTAGTTACCACAAGTACGGTTTAGTTTGTAGTAGATATGTTTCAGTTCTATTTGATCCAGGGTTTATATACTCCTATGTGTCATCTTATTTTGCCCCATATTTGGTTATGCCTCATTATTCATTAGGTGCTTCCGTGTATGTGTCCATGCCAATAGGGGATTCTATTGTTGTAGATCGTGTTTATCATTCATCCATGATTGTTTTTGGGGTTTTGAGACTAGTGTAGACCCCCTACTTCTTGATATGGTTGACTTCGATGTTACTTTGGGATGGATTGGTTGTCGCCTTATCATGCTATATTGGACTGTCATGCCAAGATCGTGACCTTATCTTTGCCGGGGTTGCCTTGATTGGAGTGGAGAGGGACTCTAGGTCATTCTACTAGAAGGTTATCTCTTATATGAAGGATTGGTGTATGGTCGAGATGGGGTGTTTGGCTTATTTGGCTTATGTTCGTGATTCGAGTGTTGAGGGTCCTTCTATGGATTCTGTGCCAGTTTTCTGGGAGTTTCCATAGGTATTTCCTGAAGACCTGCGGAGGATGCCACCCAACATGGATATTGACTTTAGTATTGATTTGGCTCCGGGCACTCAACCCATTTCTATTCCGTCGTATCGTATGGCCCCGGCAGAGTAATTGAATGAGCAATTGCAAGATTTGCTTGATAGGGTCTTCATTAGGCCCAGTGTCTCACCTTAGGGTGCACCATTGTTGTTTGGTAAGAAGAAGGATGGATCGATCAGAATGTGTATAGATTATCGGAAGTTGAACAAAGTCACCATTAAATACAAGAATCCATTGTCGAGGATTGATGATTTATTCGATCAGCTTCAGGGTGCCAACGTGTTTTTGAAGATTGACTTGAGATATAGCTACCATCAGTTGAGTATTAGGGCATCCAATGTCCCTAAGACGGCTTTTCACACTTGGTACGGGCATTATAAGTTTCTAGTGATGTCATTTGGGTTGACAAATGCCCCAGCAACATTTATGGATTTGATAAACCGGGTGTTCAAGCCTTACCTGGATTCCATTGTGATTGTGTTCATTGATGATATCTTGATCTACTCCCGCAGCTGTGAGGAGCACGAGCATCATCTTCAGATTGTTCTTCAGACTCTAAGAGAAGTTAGTCATATACTAAGTTTTCGAAATGTGAGTTTTGGTTTAGTTCAGTGGCATTATTGGGTCATGTTGTATTAGTAGAGGGTATTCAGGTGGATCCTAAGAACATTGAGGCAGCCAAGGACAAGCCTAGACACACATCAACTATAGAGATCCGGAATTTCTTGGGATTGGCCGGTTACTACCATCAGTTTGTAGAGCGGTTTTCATCTATAGCAGCCCCGATGACCGGGTACACCAAGAAGGGTACCCAGTTCAGATGGTCGAACGAGTGTGAGGTGAGCTTTCAGAAGCTCAAGACAGTTTTGACCACGACACCGGTGTTGGTGTTTCCCCATAGGTTCAGGGCCATATACAGTATATTGTGACACATTTCGTATTAGACTTGGTGCGGTATTGATGCAGAATGGCAAGGTTATTGCGTATGCTTCGCGAAAGTTGAAGATTCACGAGAAGAATTATCTAGTTCATGATTTGGAGCTAGCAGCCATTATTCACGTGCTAAAGATTTAGAGGTATTATCTATATGGCGTGTCGTGTGAGGTGTTCACGCATCATAAGAGTTTACAGTATTTCTTTCAAACAGAAGGAGCTTAATTTGAGACAGACAAGGTGGTTGGAGCTATTGAAAGACTATGATATCACCATCTTGTATCATCCCGGGAAGGCCAATGTGGTGGCCGATGCTTTGAGCAGGAAGTTAGGTAGTATGGGCAGTCTTGCGTATATTCTAGTCGGTGAGAGACCGCTTGCTTTGGATGTTCAGGCTTTGGCCAATCAGTTCGTGAGGTTGGATGCTTTTGAGCCCAATCGTGTTCTATTTTGTACAGTCACTCGGTCTTCATTATTTGAGCGTATCAGAGATCAGCAGTATGATGACCCTCGTTTTCTTGTCTTTAGGGACACAGTACGACACGGTGGTGCTAAGCAGTTTACGGTTGGAGATGATGGGGTTTTGAGGATGTAGTGTCGTGTTTGTGTGCCTAATGTAGATGGACTTCGTGAGTTGATTCTAGAGGAGGCCCATAGTTCCCGGTATTCTATTCACCCGAGCGCCGCTAAGATGTATCATGACTTTTGGCAGCATTATTTGTGGAGAAGGATTGAGAAGGATATTGTTTCATATGTATCTCGGTGTTTGAATTGTCAGTAGGTAGTACGATCATAAGAGACCTGGTGGTTTGCTTCAGCAGATTGAGATTCTTGAGTGGAAGTGGGAGCGTATCACTATGGATATAGTTGTTGGGCTCCCACAAACTCAGAGAAAGTTTGATGCAGTATGTGTCATCGTGCATAGGATGACTAAGTCAGCACATTTCATTTTTGTGGTAGTTTCCTATTCTTCAGAGCAGTTAGCTGAGATCTATATCTGGGAGATCATTCCTGTTCATGGAATGCCCGTGTCTATCATTTCTGACCGAGGTACGTAGTCTACCTCGCATTTCTGGAGGGCAGTGCAACATGAGTTGGGTATGCGGGTCGAGTTGAGCACAGCATTTCATCCTCAGATGGACGGACAGTCCGAGCGTACTATTCAGATTTTGGAGTATATGCTCCACGCCTGTGTTATTGACTTTGGAGGTTCTTGGGATCAGTTCTTGCCATTATCAGAGTTTGCCTACTATAACAGCTACCAGTCGAGCATTCAGATGGCTCCCTATGAGGCATTATATGGTAGACGGTGTCAATCGCCGGTTGGGTGGTTTGAGCCAGGGGAGGCTCAGTTGTTGGGTACAGATTTAGTGTAGGATGCATTGGATAGGATTAAGATCATTCAGGATAGACTTCGTACAGCTCAGTCCAGGTAAAAGAGTTATGCCGACCGTAAGGTTTGTGATGTGCATTCATGGTCAGAGAGCGAATGTTGTTTCGGGTGTCGCCCATTAAGTGCGTGATGAGATTTGGTAAGAAGGGTAAGTTAAGCCCTAGGTTCATTGGGCCTTTTGAGATTCTTCGGAGAGTGGGTGAGGTGGCTTCCGAGCTTGCATTGCCACCAGGTTTATCAGCAGTGCATCCAGTGTTTCATGTGTCCATGCTTTGGAAGTATCACAGTGATCCATCCCATGTGTTAGACTTCAGCACTTTCCACTTGGACAAGGATTTGACCTATGAGGAGGATCCGACAACTATCCTAGACCGGCAGGTTCGATAGTTAAGATCAAAGAGTTATCCATTGGTTCATGTGCAATGGAGAGGTCAGCCTGTTGAGACAGCTACCTGGGAGTCCGAGTCCGATATGCGGAGCCAATATCCCCATCTTTTCACCGACTCAGGTACTTTTCTATATCCGTTCGAGGACGAACAATTATTTTAGAGGTGGAGAATGTGATGACCCAAAAGGTCATCTTGTGTTTTAGAACCCAACTCGGGGTTCTAAGGCCTTCAAAACCTCATTTTCTTTCTCCTCGATTTGTGTACGCAGTCGGGGCAAATTTCCGGAAAGCCTTTATGTGAAATTTAAGAAAGAAATTGAGTTTGCCTTTAAAATATAATTTAAGTTGACTCCGGTCAACATTTTTTGTAAACGGACCCGGACCCGTAATTTGACGGTCCTGGAGAGTCTGTAGTAAAATATAGGACTTGGGTGTATGCACGAAGCTCAGGTCACAAATATGACATCTGCAACAGAGTAAAAGGGTCTTGGACGGGATTTTTCATCCATTCTTCAAATTTTCAAAACCTAAATTCTACGAGGCGATTTTCCTAGAGCAAGTTCTTCCCCAAATCATAGGTAAATGATTCCTAACTCATTTTCTTCAATCTATTTAATCTTTTTTCCAAGATTCCATCACAAAATCTAGGGATTTTCATGGGAAATTGGGTGTTCTTGGGTAGAATTTAGGAATTTGAAAATTTGGGGATTCAGACCTTAAATTGAGGCCAGATTCCAAAACCAATTGCATATTTGGGCTAAGGGGTGAATGGGTAATCGAGTTTTGGTCCGAACTTCGAATTTTGACCAAGCGGGCCCGGGGTCGATTTTTGACTTTTTGGGGGAAATTTTGGAAAATCTATAATCATGCATTAGAATTGGTTTCTTTGGTGTTAATTGATGTTAATAGGTTAATTATGCATAGATACGAGCGTATTGGCAGTGAAAACTAAGGGAAAAACAGTATTTGAGGCTTGAGTTTCGCTGTGGAATTGAGGTAAGTGTCGTGGCTAACCTTAGCTTGAGGGATTAGGTGTTGATGTCTTATTTGCTATTTTTTTAGTTGTTAAGTACAACGTATAGGTGTGGTAACGAGTATCTATACGTCGTTGTCGGGCCATAGCATGCGAGTGCGTCTTATACTAGTGATCGTTGTGTTTCTTTGTATGTATGGTTCCTACGTAAACTAGTTATTACTCATGTTAAATAAGTCTTATTATGTTTATTCCTGGTTTTGGATATTGGTTGAGTATTGGCTCCAGTTGAGATTTCTGTTGTGAAATTAAGTGATGAAACGAAGTTGTTTGATTGTGATGCCCTTGTCGGGTTATTATTTTTTCTATTGTTTCTTATGGTGAGGAAGAGTGATAAAGCACGACGGGTGATGCCGTGCACATTTATATTATTCATATAGTAAAGAAGAGTGATAAAGCATGAAGAGTGATGCCGTGCACATTTATATTATTCATATGGTAAGGAAGAGTGATAAATCACGAAAGGTGATGCCGTACACATTTATATTATTCATATGGCGAGGAAGAGTGATAAAGTACGAAGGGTAATGCTGTGCACATTTCTATTATATACATGGTGAGGAAGAGTGATAAAGCACGAAAGGTGATGCCGTGCACATTTATATTATTCATATGGCGAGGAAGAGTGATAAAGCACGAAGGGTGATGCCTGCACGTTTCAATTATTGATTGCATGGTGAGGATTGAGAATAAAAGCACGAAGGGTGATGCCGTGCATTTTCTGTATGCTATGTTTAGTTGTTGTTATCGGTTCAAGTGTACTAGCTATTTAGATTCCTTTACTACTGTGATTCTGTATGTTGAAACCCCCATAACATGTTGCCCCTTCCCATTCATTTCCGCTTAGCTTTATTACTTGTTATTCTGTTAGTATATTGTTTAACAACACATGTTTATGTTGTTTGTCGTGTCCTAGCCTCGTCACTACTTCGCCAAATTTTGGTTTGGCACTTACCAGTATATGGGGTCGGTTGTACTGATACTATACTCTGCATTTTTGTGCAGATCCCGGTACTGGACCATACTAATCAGAGTTTGAGGTTGCTACCTTCAGTCCACAGGAGACCCAAGGTAGATCTGCTGGCGTTCGCAGACCCTGGAATCCCCTTCCCTCTATCTTAGTTCCTGTTTTCTTTCATTCTCAAAAATAGATGTATTTTTCCTTTAAACCGGTATTTGTAGAGATTCTTAGTCGTTCGTGGATTGTGATACCAGATCATTAGGATAGTCATGTTTTATAGTTTTGAACTGTTATAAAACTTTTGCACTTCATATCTATTTAGCTTTAATTAATATTTATTACTGTTTTAACTAATGATTAATGTGTTAGAACCGTATCTATTGGCTTGCCCAACATTCAAGAGTTAGGCGCCATCACGATCCCGACGTGGAAAATCCGGGTCGGGACAACTAACTTTTAGTTTATGTTAATTTTCATTATGACTTATTAATTAGCAATATTTGCTTTATGCAATTTTGTTATCTTTGTTATTTAATATTTTAGTATAATGTTGTGACTCATCTCATATTATTGTGTTATTTTCGTGGAAAAACATTATATAGTAGTATCTTACTAGAACTAAAAAGATATAGGGAATAAGTTACATATTTCGTGCTATGAAAACTTTATTGGAAAACCCCCAAAAACCTGGAAAAAAAAAACAAAAAACTCCGAGATTGAAAACCCGACTTTATTGGTTTGATTTGGTTTATAGTTTTAAAAATCCATACCACTAATTTAGTTTGGTAATTAAAAATCCGAACCAACTCAACCTATGCATACCCCTAGTTCTCACTTCACTTTTTGTGTCATTAATCTATACTATATTAAAAGCACGAAGGCCCTTAGCGAAATGTCGTTCGCCTTTTTTATCCTTTTAAAATAGAGCTCACACTAGATAAAATAGTTATTTAATTATTATCTTAATATTTAGGACTTTAAAAGAAACTAAAATTTGATTATTAGATTTTTCCTTATTGAATTAAATAAGAAACTCTAATATTAAGGACTTTAAAATAGATATTATTTAAGAGAATTAATTAAGGGTATTACGTTTCTTTTCCTTGTATACTCACGTGATTTCCATAGAAATATGTTTACATTGATTCCTCTTATTAGGGAACCTATAATTCTAACATTACCTAATTAAATATTTGTTCTAATTATTAAATGTAGTTTTCAATATTACATAAAATCGATAAAGAGAATAATATTATGCTCGAGTAGGAGAATAGTTTGAAAATAATTTGTATCTTCTATACTATCAAAAAAACATAAAATCTCAACAAATAATTAAGTCTTTGAATTAATAAAGAACGGAAAAGTCAATTCAATTTTGTTTTAAAATTATTATGTAAGTAAACTTATTTGTCAAGTTGATAAAACTATTAAGGTACACAAATTATTTTACACAATAAGAGCAATTGTCGTGAAAGAAATAAGTAATTAGAGAAAAATTTATTATAATATAGTATTAAAGGTTAAATTACTAAAATGCTAAGTTGAAACAATAAGGATATAACCCAAGACAAAAAAAAAATCACAAAAATTACCCTTATCATTTTTCTTTCTTTTTATATTTATTTTAATAAATGATAGCTCCCTATATTTTTCATATCGTATTACATCATTTTTTATAATTCAATATTAGCTATTTCATACTTTATATTGTTATTTATCTATAGGTTTCTAGGAGCTTTAGTTCTATCTCTACGCTCACAAATTTCAAAAAGACCCAAAGATTCAAATTCTTCAATTTATTTTATTATTTTTGAATAATTATTTTAAAGTATTTTTTTTGTTACTTGTTTATAGTATTTGGTAATAAATATAACAATAATTTTCATAAGATATATATTATCTCATAAATCATAATAAGATATATAAAGACTTACATTCATGTTTACCGATCTCATAAATCATAATAAGATCATTTAGGGATTGATTTGAAGTGTTTAACATTCATTATATTTAGAAACTTACATTTTCTTTCTTTGATATTTTTTCAATAACTAAAACACATTATTGAATAATATATATATATATATATATATATATATAATTTTTAAAAATTATATATTTATTGATATAGGTACGCGCGCAACTATTTAAATAAAAAAAGGAAGAGACAAGTGGCAAGTGGTTACTAACAACGATGATGCAAGAAAATTTACTTGCATCCAATAGACGATCCCTCCCTGATATATATCAATGGACTTTTTTAAATACCTATTTTATCCTTACATTATTAATTTTTTTCTTCTTTTATTTCTTCGAAATCATGATTTTTTTCCCCTTATTACTCTATTTAACTGACTTACCTATAGAAAAAAAAATTGAGACAAAAAAAAGGAAATGTGAGAAATAGTAATCAAGTATTTAAGTTAATGGCATTCTATAATTTAATAAACGAGCAAAATAAGAACATTTAATTTTATTAATAGCAATTGAAACTCTTGTTTAACCCAAAATTTGGATCTAAGCTCAACCAATTAGATTTAACAGGATAAAGACAATCTTAGCCAATATTAACATCCAAAAGGCAAGTTAGCTAATTTTTTTAGTAAGATAATATTTATATTGTCCGAATGATAATAAATGTAGACAACACTAACAATATTCAATGATTGTCACGACCCAATTTAGGGCCTTGACCGGCACTAAGGGGTAGGATCCCGAAGCAAGACTTAATGGGAATGTACAGAAAATCGGGTAAAGTTTCCCCTGTTTTAGAACTATCCAAAAATTTACCCTGTCTCAAAAATCAACAATAGAACAAACCTATATTAACCAAAATATCTCATATTTTTCATCAACTATTAATCAATCACTTGTAACATATTAATCTTAAATTCATCTCCAAAATACTATAAGAGAGTCTAATACTAGTCATAGGTCTATAATAATGAACGAATACTCATGACACTAACAAAATGACTATGGAGCGAATCAAATGAATAAACTCTTCGCCCAGGCGAACATGTATGGGGCTCACAAAAAAATTATCAAATTGTGTACTCTAATTAACGAAATCCTCACTCGCGTCAATTGATGTCTCTGTAAAAGAAATAGCGGGGATTGAGTCACTTGATCAGTGAGTAATAATACTTAACCACAACTATTTTAAATTGGGGACAAGTCAGAAAATATGCTTGTATAATAATAATAATAATAATAATCAAAATTATCATAAAAATAAAATGCCCTCTCAAAACGGTAAATATAATCAGTCTATTCATGTGCTTCCTTTAATGGAAATAAATTTAACAAATCGGTAATAAACTCGGTAAACAAATCTTTATATTTTGGAGGATTACCAAATAAAGATCATGTAATCTGTATCATTGTATAGATCCCTTCGTAAAAAGAGCCAAATATAACTGTAGGTCCCTACTCGAGGGAAAACTGTATTTGTATGCTAGTTCTACCTTCCCACTAGCAAGGGCTATAATTGTACTCGATAATCGGTAAATACAAGGTGCACTAGGTCTAACGAACCCGTCGTTAGCTACGGGATCCTTCAAAGTCTCCTCCCATTCATACTTTTCTTTGTAAACAGTAACTATTCACATGGAAGCATTTTCAAATTAGTACAAGGATATTTCAATTCTTATCAAATCATGTAATCCAATTTCGATGACGGTAATCATATCAATAGTAATAATAAAACATGTCTAGTAACAGTGAGAACATTTTAAATAATTGTAAACATCTCAAGTAAACTATCTAGTATCATATCAAGTAAAGAACTTGTCCCACATGCAATTTCAAACATTCGATAACATATTATATTTTCAAAATAATGTATAAACCATGCAGGTTATGAAAACACAAATTGTGGTAATATTACTACTCACAGTACTCGTGCCGAAATATCGAACTTGACGCTGCGAGCACTTCGTTCGACTTCTTCAACTACCTATATCAGTACAAAACCAATCTATGTATTAACTCCACGGGCACCAGTGTAGTCGGTTAAATTTTGTTGAACTTAATTCTTTCCCTGTTTTCACTCCATGGGACAGACTTATTTCTGCGAATCAACTAGTATACCCAACTCTCAAGATATCTCGTTTTATTCTCAAATAACTTAAGCTAGTCCAGTATCTTCTTTGGAAAAAGGTGTTCAAATAGTTTATTTGATATAATACTAACAAAGAAGAAAAAAATTATTTCCCTGGACATACGAATCAGATGTAACTTAAAATATTATTGTTGTCCACAATATTTCTTATTGATATTTAATTTTCTATACCTTGTGAAATCCTTCAAACACAAACGAGATTAAAAAGGAGAACTCAGATAAGAAGTTCGAGTATTACCCTTAAGAATCAGTACGTATTTAAAATTTTCAAACTTTAGTTCGAGCATCTTTCTTCTTCTTTTTCTTCTTCTTCTTCTTCTTCTTCTTCTTTGTTCCTTCTCTGCGTCCTTTTTTAATTCAACTGGTATTGATCCTGTTTTAGCCGGACAAGGCGGCGTCCCTTTTTCCCCCATATCTTTTGATTTTAATTGTATTAAAATCCTATTAGATTAAGAACTCCAATCTCCTTTTGTTTGGTTTAAGTTACGTCACTTTTCTTTTGGTGGGCTTTGATCCACCCAGTTTTTACTATTTAATTATTTTTTTGTTTATCTTATTTTTCTTCTTTTGTCTTTTTTTAATTAAGTTCTAGCTAAAGGATAATTATGTCCTTATTTTAAATTCGGGGTATTACAATGACAACCTAAGATGACTTCTCGACGTTGGTTTTCCCTGACTCGTCGACCCCACCCTTCACCTCTTAAGGTACCATTTTGACCTCTGGCAGACCTTTGTTGAAGTCGTACTGATAACACGTGGAAGCCTATGAAGGCCCTCTTAATGTTGACGCATCTTGCTTATATCCAAGATAATTATTGACCTATATAGTTAGACCCTACACTTGTTGAATTCGTCCTCGCCAATGAGTTCGATGAGAGGATAATGTCATTCATGGTCGAGTTTATCGAGCAAACTATACGGGTCATGGTTATTGTGGTGAGCAGGCAACGTGGCTCTCTATGGGCCGCGTATTTCAAATTTCTAAAATTTCTCAAATAATTTGTTGGAGTCATCAAGTCCAAGAGAAAGAGTGATGTCATGATGTCATGCATCATGATGACGCTAATTCCCGACACATTGCATCAATTCTCGTGTAGCCCTTGATTGGTTATGCTGTTTCGATCTTTGTGCTAACCATGACCATCCGTTTCGATTCTGGTGCCCCCAAACCTTATAAATAAGGGTGGGTTTGTTGATTTTGAATTTTTCCACACTCCTTCTGTTTCTTAAGAAAAATTCCTTCTTCTCTTTCGTAGGATTTTACCATTTCTCTGGTACTTTCTCTACTTCTTTGTCTTCCTCTACAACAATGTTGAACTTCTCATTTGATACCCATATAAAAGATCATTCTATTCCTTTAGATGTCATTTTCACTGATAAGGGGGAAGACGTTGCAGCGGCTGTTGAGAAGGAAACCCTCCCTACTATAGAGGAGATTGTACATCGGTACCCCGATGCCAAACCCGATTTCCACAAGGCACTGGAAGTGGTGAATCAGAGGTTCTGATCCACAATGACGATCGAGAGTTTAGACAAATTTAAGGCTAGGCTCGGCCTTCCTGATCACATGGAATTGGTCCCTGCAGGTGATAACGAAGTGCGGGTCCATCGTCCTGGATTCTGTACCCTTTATGTTGATCTGTTCATAATCAGCTATATGTTCCCTTTATCTCCATTGATAGAAGAATTGTGCAGCTACTATAACATATTCCCAGTATAACTCTCCCCTTATGTCTTCAAGGTGGTAAAAATGTTAGTGAGGTTCGCTGAATTTGCTGACGTCGAGATTATGGTATACCACTTGATTCACATGTTTGCCCCCATTTTTATCGAAGGATGTTGCTGAATATTAGCCACCGTGGGGGGAAATGCTTAGTGGTCAGGATGAATGAACATTTGTGGTTGCCTCTTCGCCTACTAATGATAGGGAGAAGACTGTTGTTGAAGATGGCGATGAGTCAAGTTCCGATGTCGATTTGGACGACTTGAGAATGATCGGTGAAAGGCTCACCCATTTCGAGGTGAGGTTGGAGGGGGGAGGGGGGAACGGGGGTTAGAGGACTATCACAATCCTAATGGATCATGATTTGTTGGTGAACACTAAGGAGGTAGTCCCTGCCCACAGCCCTCTCTTTTCTGACGTCAAGGGTAAGACCCTCAAAGAGAGAGATGACGACGCTCTGTCGAAGAGCGTTGTCGGTCTTGCTCTTAGGGTAAGTACTATTGTATGACTCTTTTCTAATGTCTTAGAACATTCAAAGTTCTGACATTTTTTCTTTGAAGTGCATATGGTGATTCTAGAAATTGAGAGCGCCCGGAGGGAGAAAAGGCACAAGGATATCTTTGTGAAGCTGAAAGGGAAATATAATGAGTACCACGGTAAATATCGAGATCTCTGAAGTCGGCTTCGCAAGGGCAGCGATGTGGGGGTCCTAAGGGAAGACTTGAAGAAGAGGGATGAAGAGCTGGTGTAGGCCATAGAGAAGTGTAGCATCCTTAGAGGGATGTTGAGGAGAAAAGATGAGGAGCTTGAGGTCAGCAGGGGCGTAGAGGCCTAATGCAGTGATCTTCATGCCCAAGTTGTCCAACTATGAGGACAACTTGAAGAGTGTTGGTTCCAGATGAAGGCCCTCAGCGGTGAGATTGCCGAGAAGCAGGAGGAGCTTAAGAAGGAAGAGTCCTCCCAATTGGACGCTCAAAGGAAGGTGGAAATCTTCAATTTGACGAATAAGACTCTTCGGGCTGAGCGAGAAAATGATCAGTTAAAGGCGATAGATAAGGAGGACTGGCTCGAGGAGAGGATTGGGGAACTGGACAGGGAAAACTCCAACCTTCATGACTGAGTTATCACCTTGGAGGCTGAGAGGGCCCAACTACTTGCGCGATTGTCTTCTTCTAATGCTTCTAATTTCCCAGTGTTCCTCGGGAGTTGTACAGAAAGTGGATCCATGCCGAGGCCCGACTAGATATGTTTCAGGACTTGTATGCATTGGGCTCTATTTTTATGTGGCCTTTGAGGATACCCGGGTTAACGCTCACGAAGCTCGGGTTGCTTGTGGGTACGATCCCGTCATGCTTAGACCTGACGAGGAGGATAGGGAAGAGGGCATAGATTGTCTTGAGGATGATTCCTGGTATGATACTATTTACCCGGAGGACGAGGGTGGAGAGGGCATCAGTGGGCATAGTGACCGAGACGATGAGGTCATTGGTGGTCGGGTAGATGACGTTGTTGGAAACCGAGCTAATAAGGTCATAGAAGGTCATAATGGCGATGGCTAGTAGTTTTTATTTTTAACTTTTTTATGTATTTTTGTCGGTGCCTTGAAGAGTCTTTGTAAAAAACTCTTTATTTACATGTGAAATATTAAAGTTGTTTCTTGCACCTTCTTCCATTCCCGTGATATGTTTCTGCACTTGTAAATTTTTGCTTATGTTGTTTGCTCATTATACTTTCTGCTATTTTTATTGTCGTTGTCTTCTAGCTGGCAGTAGCCTTGGGGACGAATATCTATGGACTATATCAGCCCTTTGTTTACATAGGTCGAGTATGTCTTTTTGTTTATATTAGGTTGACATGTGTTTGTTTGAACTTGGTCGACTTTGACCTTTTGTCAAGTTGTGGCCAAGGGCCAGTAGGTTTCTGTTCGAGCTGGGTCAAACTTAACCTTTCCTTAAATTGTTCCCAATGGTTGATAGGCATCGTTCGAACTCGGTCAAACATAACCTTTTGTTAAGGTGCAACCGAGGACCGATATGTGTTGGTCGAGCTTGGTCGAACTTAACCTTTCCTTGAATTGTGGTCGATGGCCGATAGGCATTGTTCGAAGTTGGTCGGACCTAAACTTTTATTAAGGTGCATCCGAGGGCTGATAGGTGTCTGTTCAAGCTGGGTAGAACTTAACCCTTCCTTGAATCATGGCCGAGGGCCGATAGGTGTTATTCAAACTTGGTCGAACTTTACCTTTTGTCAAGGTAAGGCCGAGGGCCGATATGTGTTTGTTCGAGCTGGGTCAAACTTAACTTTTCCTTGAATCGTGGCCGATGGCCAATAGGTATTTTTCGAACTTGGTTGAGCTTAACCTTTTGTCAAGTTGCGACCGAGGGCCGATAGGTATTTGTTTGAGTTGGGTCGAATTTAACCTTTCCTTGAATTGTTCTGAGGGCAGATAGGTGTTGTTCGAACTTGGTCGAACATAACCTTTTGTGAACGTGAGGCTGAGGACCGGTAGGTGTTGTTCAAACTTGGTCGAACTCAACCTTGTGTTAAGGCGGTTTTGATAAATGTAAGTTTCTATTACTTTGACGTTGTTTCTTTGATTATATAATTTGAGAAAGTTACAAACTTTGGTCATTGGCTGGCATTCCAGTCCTAGTCCCAATCTATCTAGTCCCTTCATTATTTGAATTGAAGAGTATTGGGGAGTCGGGCAATAAAAGAGAAACCAGTCAGTTCTTCTTCTTTTTATAAGATGAAGTATCTGAGATGGATGATGTTCCAATTGTTTGGTAATTATTTTCCTTCTATTGTCTCTAGTTGGTATGAACCCTTGCTTTCTTTGGCGATAATTGTGTATGGATCGTACTAGTTTGTTCTAAGTTTGCCTTCTCGTGGATCTCTGCTTGTTTGGGTTTTGGCTTTGAGTATGTTGTTTCCAACTTTAAGCGGTCGGACCTTTGCCTTCTTGTTGTAGTAACATTTCGCTTGCTGATTTTGGGCGACCATTCTTATGTATGCTATGTCTCTTCATTCTTCTACCTCATCGAGTTTTTGCCTTCTACTCTCGTTATTGTTATGGCCGCTTTCATGGGAGTAGCTTAGGTTGGGATCTTCGACCTCTACTGGTATGACTACTTCAGTTCCGTGGACTAGAGAATAGGGTGTCTCTCCTATGCTTGTCTTTGGGGTGGTTCTATATGCCCACAATACTTTTGGGAGTATTTCCGGCCACATTTCCATGGTGTCTTCGAGTTTTTTCTTCATGATGTTCAATATGGACTTATTGGAGGATTCTGCCCGCCCGTTACCCGGTAGGTGATAAGGGGTTGAAACTTTCCTCTTAATATGCCATTTCTCGAGGAATTCGGTGGTTTTCTTTCCCTTGAATTAGGTCCGTTGTCGCAGCTGATCTCTTTGGGTAGGACGAATCGGCAGATGATTTTTTTCCATATGATGTCGATTACCTCTTGTTCACGTTTTGGGCGAATGCTCCTGCTTCCACCCACTTAGAGAAATAGTTAGTTAAAACCAAAAGGAATCGTACATTACCTCGCCCTGCTGGGAGGGGGCCACGATGTTCATTCCCTATTTGATGAATGGACAAGGGGATGTGATCGAGTGGAGATGTTCGCTGAAGAGTGAATTATTGGGACGTATTTCTGACATTGTTCGCATTTCTTCACAAATTCTGAGGCATCTTTTTCATGGTGGGCCAGTAGTATCCTGCCCGTATGAGGTACCTAATGAGTGCTCGATTACCAAAATGGGCACCGCAGTGGCCTTCACGTAATTCTTTTGAGAACGCGTTGGGTTTGGTTTGGGCCTAAACACTTCGCCAGAGGGCCTCCGTATGTTCTCTTGTATAAGTTGTTATGAAGGAGGCTGTATTTGGCTTCTTCCATTCTTAGTCTTTTAGCTATCTTTTTGTCGTTTGCCATCCTGCAAGTAGGTGATAATACAATTGCGCCAGTCCCAAGTTGAACTTACAGATCTTACTTTGATTTGGTCTAACGACGAGCTGAGGAGGTGGACTATACTTTTATCTCCGATTGTGATGCTTTTAGTGGGTGTGGCTAGTTTGGCGAGGTCATCTACTTCAATATTCTAGGATCGCAGGATTTGGTCGAACTGGTATTTGTAAAAACTGGGCAGCACCTTATAGATCTCGGTTTGATATATTTACAACCTTTGATATTTGATTTGGAAAGTCCATGTTGTTGACTACAAGTTGTGAATCATAATGATGTTTCAACCACTTCAACCCATACTTGAGTGCCAGTCTCAATCCTGCAATTACGACCTCATACTTGGCCTCGTTGTTAGTCATATCTGGGCACCTTATGGACTAGCAAATTACTTCGTTAGTAGGGACTTCGAGCATGAGTCCCAGTTTGGATACAAAAACTTTGGATGTGTTGGCGGTGTATTGGACCCAGAGGTCTTGTGTTTGAAGAGAAGCTTTGGAAGCTTCCTTCTTGACCTCGGTCATTATCTTTGCGCTGAAGTCTGCAATGAAGCCGGAAAGCACTTAAGACTTTATCGTTGTTCTAGGTTGATATGTAACATCGTGCTCACTCAGATCGATAGTCTACTTGGCCAGCCTCCCTGACAATTCGGGTTTATGCAGGATGCTTCTTAAAGGAAAGGTGGTAACGACCAAGATAGGTGGCACTGGAAATATGGTCTGAGCTTTCGTGAAGCTACGACCAATGCAAGGGCCAATTTCTTGAGATGTAGGTACCTCGTCAGTGTCGACGATGTTTTACTAATGTAATAAATGGGAGATTACGTACCTTTACTTTCTCGGACAAAGACTGCACTTACTACCACTTTGGAGACAGAAAGGTAGACGAGGAGGTGTTCATCAAGTTCGGGATTCAAGAGCAACGGTGGCGAGGACAAATATGCTTTTAGTTCTCGTAGAGCTTGTATGCATTCGGGCATCCACTCGAGGTCGTTATCCTTTTTGAGTATGCTAAAAAACTCGTGACATCTATCAGATGATCGCGTGATAAATCTCGATAGGGCGACGATTTGACCAATCAACCTTTGGACCTGCTTCTTAGTAGTCAGTTGCTCAGGTATCTCTTCTATTGCTTTGATTTTGTCTGGGTTGTCTTCGATTCCTCGTTGTGACACTAAGAAACCCAAAAACTTCCTTGAGGCTAGGCCGAATGCGCATTTCTCTAGGTTTAGTTTCATCCTATACCATCTTAGTATGTCGAAAGCTTCCCTCAAGTGGTTGATGTGATCCTCATTCCTTATGGATTTAACCAGCATATCATCGATATATACCTTCATGGTCTTGCCGAGTTGGTCTTTGAACATTCTTGTGACCAATCTCTGATAGGTGGCTCCTACATTTTTCGACCCGAACGGCACAACCCTATAATAGTACGTTTCTCTGTGGGTGATGAACGTGGTTTTCTCCTGGTCCTCTTTTTCCATGAGTATCTGGTTATGGTCTGAGTACGCATCAAAGAAAATCAATAGCTCGTGCTCAACCATTGCATTGATGAGTTGGTCGATATGTGGCAATTGGAATGAGTCTTTTGGGCATGCTTTGTTTAAGTCTATGAAGTCTACACACATTCTCCATTTCTCATTTTTCTTTTTAACCATCACCAAGTTAGCTATATACTTGGGATATTTCAACTCCCTGATGGATCCATTTTCTAATAGCTACCACCTTGTGGACAACATTATTTATAGTGGGGTTAAACATTCGTCTGATCGGTCTTACAGGGGAGAGGGGGAGGTAGAATGGATCGACATTCAACTTGTGTGTGGCGATCTCTTTGGGGATGCCCGACATATCTTCATAGCTGAAGGCAAACAAATTTGTGTTACATATTAAAAATTAACTAAATTTACCTGGTTCTTGGAGTTTGCAGCCAATGTAGGCCTTTTTGCCGGGATCGCTAGGATCTAATTGAATGGGTCGAGGTCTTCTATATTTGAATGCACGGCTTCGACCGTTTCAAGGTCCGTGATGATGTCCCTGGTCTCTTCTTGTGTTGACCTCAACCCTGTTGATTGCTATGATTCTTTTTCCTTCTCTTTCCTTTGTTAGGTTGTTGAGCCATCCATGGCAATGTAGTTGCATTCTCAAGACGAGCGATGTTCCCTGCGTATGTTGAATCTTCCCCAAGGTGTCGGTAACTTGATCACATGGTATAAGCTATAGGGGATGGCTCTCATGGGATATATCCATTATCGTCCCACTATGGCATTGTATGCGGTGGCCTGGTCCATAATTTGTAATGTTGTCTCTAGAGTTATGCTACCAATGAGGAAGGGGAGTGTAATTTCTATCGAGGAATTCAAATGCATAGTTAAAACCAGTTATGTGATGCAACGTGACACTATCTTATCCTCGAGTTTCATCAGTGCAAGTACTCGAGCCACTCCCATCATCTACCATGATATGTTTAACATCAGTATCTGAAATTTGTAAAGTAATGACACAACATAGTTGTGAGGGAAAGTCAAACTGTCGATATTTGACTCATCAAAGATGATACTTTCTTCGAGTCTGTCATACCGTTCGTGGGTGATCAATCACTTGAGCTTATGGGTGGAGGTAAATTTGTTACCATTGATGGAGGCATCGTTGTTTCCCGAATTGCCGCCAATAATCATATTGATGGTGAAGGCCGGTGAGAGAGCCTTTGGCAGACCTTGACGTTCTCAGCCCCCGACGAAGGTGTTCCTCCCTTTGTCGCTCAGTAGATTTCTGAGGTGTCCTTGTTGCAACATGTTCATGACCTCCTTCCTTAGGACAATACAATCTTCTATTTTGTGCCAGCGTTCCTGGTGGAATTCGCATAGGGCATAGGATTTTGTAGTACTTGTGTCGTATCTCATCTTTGGCGGCCACTTCACCTTCGTTATGAGTTTCTCCAGGGCATAGACTATTGTTGTAGGCGACACACAAAAATTATGAGCAGAAAACAAGCGGGAATACCTCTCTTATTACTGTGAGTCTCTGTCCTCGACATAGATGGGTCATCGCCATAGAGAAAGGAAGGGGGTAGGGGCCTTGACATAAGGCTGATGTCGTTCTTTGTTTGGTCTTGAGACTAGGTGATCCCTCCTTATGTTTTCTCTTCGTTATCTCCTAGGCTCGACTTGTATTGAGATGAGCCGTCAAGTTGGTCCGTTAAGGTCATCATCATCTGCTCGGACTTCGGCAAAGTAAGAATTATGAATTTTGTCCTACGTGGTTGGGGTGGGGGTACTTCATCAGCCGACTCAACAACATTTTGGTCGCTCTTGAACCCTCTCTACTTAACCAGTTCTAAAACGCTGCAACTGCCATCCCATCGAACACTTTTGGCAAGGGCATCCTTACCTTATTAAATCGGGCGAAGAAGTGCCCCAGTCCCTCTCCTAGGGATTGCCTAATAGTGAAGATATCATTTACTCTTGTTTTGGCATTCTTGGCCCTGATGTGTGTCGTCACGAACTTGTCGGCCATTTCTTCGAAGGTTTCTATGGAGCGAGCCAGTAACTTTGAATACCATGCTAACGCCCATCCAGTGAGGGTTTCACCAAATTTATTCAGCAAAATAGAGGACACCTATTTCTTGGTGAGACCGTTGCCCTTCACGGTAGTGATATAATGAGTCATGTGTTCTTCGAGGTTTGTTGTTCCGTCGTATATTCTGAGATATGGTGGCATTTTGAAGGTCTTTGGTATGGAGTGTGGGGTTGCCCCCTCGCTATACGGTTGCTCTACAAACCTGATGGCATCCCTCTTTGGCAGTAGCTTGGGGGCACCCGGTATCTTGTCGACCCATTCTTGGTGTTCTTTCATTTGGTCTCTAATATCTTTGTTCGCATTCTCTTCAGAACAGTGGCGAGGACGCCGTCACCTTCACTGTTAGTAAAATTGTGAGTTATACATGGTGTTGTAGAGTCTAGTTGGTTGCCCTGTTCGTCTGCTCATTGCACCGTGTGGGCTCCTGCATTCTCTATGGTCATGCATGAAGCCTATTTGTTAAGCACGTTTACTAATGTATCCGTCAACCATGCTTCGAGGAGTTTTTTCATGGCTGATGGCTTCCATTCTCATGTGAATATGGAAGCTCCTTTTTCATTTGGTTTTGTCGTGCTACAATGGATGGGGGTGGAGGGAGAGGGGGGAGGGAGAGAGGCGACCTCTCGCACCCGAGGGAGGCAGTATCACATCATCGCCCAACGTTTTGTAACTCTCGTTGATAGTGTTTATGAGGTTGTTGGGGGATATCACATGCCACTTTATTCCTGTCTCCTTGAATACCTGCCATGTAAACTTCCGTACATGTACAGAAAGAGAAACACCTTGTGGTTTGTTAGGTTAGCAACTCACGTAAGTTATAGATGTAAAGAAAACTAAAAGATTATCTAAAAAATTCCCACAGGCGACGCCAAATTATTTGACCCAAAATATAGATCTAGGCTCAACCAAGTAGATTTAATAAAATAGGGTCAATCATAGTCTATATTAATATCTAAAAGACAAGTTAGCTGAATTTTTAGCAAGATAATATGTATATTGTCCGAATGGCAATAAATGTAAACAACACTAATAATATTCAATGACTCAAAAGGAGGAGGAAAGTATTAAATAATAATAATAATAATAATAATAGCAATGAATGGTGTTTAAGTAAATAAGAACATGTGAGTCACCTGAAAAAGGGTGAGATTTGTGGATATTCCTTCTAACAATGATGAATGACTGATGAGCTTTCGAATATTAAAGTTGTTCTTGGATCAAGTGGAAATGTTCGGCAATAATCTTAGTAAAAAAGTATTTTTTGTGTGTTTGCAATAAAGTCAAATTCTCTATATATAGTTAATGTGTTTTCTTACAAGTGAATATCTTCTGTTCCCTATCATTATGTCTCTTTCTATTAATAGGGAACATATATCTAAAAACCCTAATAGCACAGGTACAAAAAATATCCACTAGAATATTCTCTTTTGTGTCTTATCCTAAAACTAGGCGTTATAACTCTGTCTAAGATTCTCGACCTCGACCTTGATCTACGATGACTTCTCGACTTTGGTCTTCACTAACTCGACGACCCTACCCTTCACTTCTTAAGGGACCTTTTTGACCTCCGCCAGGCCTTTGTTGAAGTCGTACTGATACCAGCCTATGAAGGCCCTCTTAATGTTGATGCGACTTACTTATATCCAAGATAATTTTTGGCCTATATAACTCTAATATCTTTTTACACAAGTAAAAATAAAAGAGGGTGAGAATTTTATAAACATATTTCAACAATAAAAATCCTAAAAGATTATCTTATTATATTTTAAATAAATTTAAACTTATAATTCATTGATATATAGAATATTTTATTAATGACAACAAAAACTCGTTATCTATATGGGCAATAGAGAATAAGAGAGAAATAGAACTTAAATGTGTACAGACGTGCACATATATACATGCAAACATATAGTTAATGCACGTAAGCTAGAATAACTATCATAAGTAAATAGCGTTAGATTTTTAAAAAAGTTCATAAAAGGAATATTCTACTTATAATGCTAATGGGCCTAAATAAAAATATATAATAAGATATATAATTATTTAAACTATAGGGATGTAATGACCCGGTCGGTCGTTTCATGAGTTATAGCTCCGTCTTCCCCATTTTTATTTCTTTATACGTGTTGTCCAACTGTATTTTATCATATCGGGTTGGTTGTGTTGTGTTCGGAGTGGTCTTAGAGGGAAATGAGACGCTTAGTCTCTTATTTGGAAGCTTAAGTTGGAAAAATCAACCGGATGTTGACTTATGTTTAGAAGTTCTCGGATGTGAATTCTGATGGTTTGGATAGCTTCATTAGGTGACTTTGGACTTAGAAGCGTGTTCGAAATGTAATTTGGAGGTATGTGGTAGATTTAGGCTTGGATTGGCGAAATTGGAAATTTGGCATTTTTTTGTCGGCATTAGAAATCTTGATATCAGGGTCAGAATGGAATTCCAGAAATTGGAGTAAGTCCATTATGTCATTTGTGACATGTGTGCAAAATTTCAGGTTATTCGGATGAGGTTTCGTAGGTTTTGGCATCATTTGCGAAATTCAGATGTTTGGAAATCCTTAGGCTTGAATCAGATGGTGATTTGGTGTTTCTATGTTGTTTTGAGTATTCCGAAGGTTGGAACAAGTTTGAATGGTGTTATGTAACTTGTTTTTATGTTTGGTTGAGGTCCCGAGGGCCTCGGGATGATTTCGGATGGCCATCGGAATTTTTAAACTTGAGAAATTGCTGTGACGACCCGACCAGTTGTCTCATGAGTTATCGCTCTGTTTCCCCCATTTCTGCTTCTTATTGCTTTGTCTATCGGTTCTATATGTGATCAGGTTGGTTGGCTCGAGTTCAGAAAGGATTTGGTAAGGTTTGAGACACTTAGTCTCTTTTGAGGAAGCTTAAGTTGTAAAAGTCAACTGGATGTTGACTTATGTGTTAGAGGGCTCGGATGTGAGTATCGATGGTTTAGATAGCTTTGGGATGTGATTTGGGACTTAGGAGAGTGATCGGGATGTGTTTTGGAGGTCCGGAGTAGATTTAGGCTTGAATTGGCGAAGTTGGTATTTTGGCGATTTCCGGTTGATAGGTGAGATTTTGATATAGGGGTCGGAATGGAATTCTGAGAGTTGCAGTAGTTCCGTTGTGTCATTTGGGATGTGTATGCAAAATTTTCAGGTCATTCGGACGTGGTTTGGTTGAGTTTTTTATCAAAAGCGGAATTCGGAAGATTTTGAAAACTTAGGCTTGAATCCGATGAGTTTTGGTTGATCCGATATTGATTGAGGTGTTTTGAAGATTTGTATAAGTTTGAATAAGTTCATGGGATATGTTTGTACTTTTGGTTGAGGTCCCGGGGGCCTCGGGGTGATTTCAGATGGTTGACGGAGAAGTTTGGAATTTTTGGTGAGCTGCAGATTTTCTGCTTCTGGTATTTCCGCACCTGCGGATTGGGGACCGCAAGTGCGATGCCACGGATGCGTGTGTTGATACCCAATTTTTCCTCAAACTATTTTTAAATTTGCATATATACCTTCAAATTTACTTTTTATAATAATTGATATTTTTCCATAATTTTTCATATTATTATCAATTTATTTTTCTAATTTATTCAGTACTTTATATCTAATAATTATTCATAAATTACATTACAAGTAATTTCAAAGTATTTTTTAGCTTAATCCTATTAGGATTTAATTATTTCACAAATAAGCCAATTTGGCATTGTTTGGCTATAATTACAATAATTTTGTAATTATAGCCTAATTGTACACTTTATGCTATTTTAATTCAATAATCAGTCATTTTATATTTTAAATATTAGTTAATTACCTTAATTTCACCTATTTAGCTTTAATTTTATTTTATCTAATGATTAGCTATTTTTATTAATTATTTATCTAATTTTGATGGGTATTTAACAATTAGCCATTCTTATTTAAATTATAACCTAATTAAACCTGGTCCAAATTAAATAACCCACTAGACCCCAAGCCCAATACCCTATCCTACCCGTCCCAATCCCCATTCCATCTGAGCCGTTGATTATTTTGAATCAACAGTCCAGATCAACCCCTTCCTAATTTAACCCCCTAATGACTACCCCATCTCTCATTCCCCCCATCATTCTCTCTCAACCGATCTCTCTATCTTCCTCTCTCTATCTCTGGTTCTCTCTAGAACCTTCTCTTCTCCCCTCCAATCCGATGGACCCTGTCCACCTTCTCCGGCCACCTCCCTCGCCGGAAACCATGGCCTCTCATCATCTCCTAGCCTCTGTTTCACCCCCCACTGGTTTGACACTACCCTGAGGTCCTCAGGTGAACCTGGAGCGGTTCAATTCCTACCTATGGTCCTTCATTCCCTTTTCCGGCCACCTCCGGCCGTTCGAGTAAGATTTATGACTTTTCCGACTAAAATCGGTAACATTTTGAGGTTTTCTCATCTTCTCTGGGTTCTCTGAAACCCTTACTCTTAAGATTTTCCGATTTCTTTTAGATGTGTCTTAGATCTGTGTATATTATGAGCTTTTATTGTGTTCCTCAAAGGTTTTTTCAGATTTTTCTAAAGTAACTCTTCGTCTTCAAGACTAAGGTTTCTTAACCCCTTTTTAAAATGACTTCTCCTCTTCAGTATTATCATATGACTTCTCCTCTCCTGCATATGTTCTGAGCTTCAATGATTTTCTACCTCCTCGTGCTCATTTGGGTTTCTGATTTTTCTTCTCCCGCCTATATCGTGTTTACTTTGTTCGTTGACAGAAATTTGTGGTGATTTATTCTAATTAATAATATTTTAGTTAAATCCCTGATCTCTTGTGATTGATACCTTTTACTGATTTCCTGTGATTGATACCCTTGCTGATTTCCGACCTTTAAATCATTTTCTTGCCTTATTACGTGATTGACTAGGTTATTGATTGATTCTTATGCTATTTCCTTAATTAGAACCTTATGAACTTAGCCCTAATTATTTACCTTATACCTGCTATATTTGAAGGTTGTCCTTATTGGTCGTACATTGATTTATTTCCTTATTTTATTACTTAACTCCTTAATTAAAGAGAAGTACTTACACTGACTTGATTTTAATTAATACATAGTTCCATAATTGTTGTTGAACTATGATTCTTGCCTTATTTTCTACCCAGCTTTCAAACTATTATATATACTCTCTTCTCTTTTCATTACACACGAACACAGTAGTTCAAAACCCTCTCTCACACAAAAAGAAAACATTCTTCTGCTCTCTCGTTTCTCTAGTTATTTGTTATTGTTCTAAGTCAGTCGGCTGCAAGCCAAGGCTGATTACTCTACTCTCTTGCCCCTCACTTTGTGTTTACTTCTTTACTGGTATGTTCTGATTTCAATTCAAGTTTCAAAACAATGTGTTTCTTTTACTGTTTCATTCCATCTTGTTTCTAGTATGTTTTCACTTATGGTTCTGTTGATTCAACTTGCAATTTAGATGTTTACTTTATCACTCCATCAGCATGCTTCTGAAGGTCTCCCCTCCCTTAGACTCATCATGTTTATAAAATTGTTATTCCCCTTCCTAATATACCCCAATGTGGCCCTTCTTTACTTGTGTTTGCTTTGATTCCTAGCGTGAACCTCTCTGTGCAAAAATAGTTGGCTATCCTCAAGTTACATGATTCTGTATTCTCTAACTCCTCAGCATATTGCTGATTCTATACTTAAGTACTCCTACAACTATGTGGTTACTTATGTGATCTATGTGTCCCCAAATCCCACTACCCCTGTTGGTGACTGTTGAACCTGCCTTGGTCCTATATTCCTTGATTATGTGTGAACATGTTTTGGGTGCTGTGTCTGGACTATTGCTTTTTACTCTACTCTCTTGCCAAAACTGTCCTATTGAACAACTCCCCCTGTTATTTTACAAAACTATTTTAAACCAGTCTCTTTTTTTTTAAATTGTTTTCCTGCTTAAATCTCTTTAGAACTATGTCAAGTACTCTCACTCTACTCTTAGACCACTAAGTTCTGCCCTTTTTGTTTGAGCCTTGCCTTAGGACCCTTGAGATCCCTCTAAACTTGGACACACAAAAGTTGGCCTTTCCACACTACACTTACTCTGTCTTGGCTATGAAATCTGGGTGTGAGCACTGCCCAAGATCCCTTGAGGTCCTTAGAGAACTCTGACACACCCAGATATGATAAAGGCTATGATACAATCTTGGCATTTGAGGTGTTGGAGTTAGATTTATTACATAACTCGGAGAGGAAGTCCTAATCAGGTGCTGAAAATCCGGGCATGTTTTCAGGCTCTCTATAGCGTAACTTTTTATTTTTCTTTTCTACTTATGTAATTCATTTCAGTATTAGTCTATAATAATCTATTGTAAACAAGTATTGGGGCTGGCTAGTGAAAAGGGGAGGGTAGTTATGTATGCTATCGACATCATTGGGTAGAAACCACGTCTTAGGTTTACATTTTCTATATATGCATTAGAATCCATGTGTAAGATCAACTCATTCAAAGCATGTCATGCATTAGATACCATGTTCTTAGGTTTACTGTTTCAGCATCTCATTTGGCATCACTTTACCACATAGAAATCCTGCTTTAGGCTAAATAATAGCATTAACATAAAATTGTTGCTCCTGCACATCTTGAAATCATGTTGTAACTCTTTGGGCATTTAGAAGCCATGCTTTAGGAATTCTGCATATCCTGAAATCATTCTGCATTTTCATATGTGCATGTTAGATACCCTGTTTTAGGATCTTGTTCACACTCGCTCAGCTACACCTAGTTAAACTACTGATGCATGAAAAGGACATAAAACAGTCTCATGTTTGATTATCCTGTTTAAGTGAAACTGGTCACAATCCTTGCATGTCTTTGCATCATTTAGAACAACATGCTTTAGGTGAAATAACTTTCAAACTGTTTCAATAATTCTGGTAACTTCTGCATATTATTTTACGCCTAGGCAAGCCTTAGTTATGTTGCCTTAGTATTTTACCTTTAAATTTGAGGATCTGCCTAGAACCCCCTTTCTATAGGATAGGAGTCCTAAATTCCTCCGGCACTGATAAGAATGGACGGGTAACAACATGCAATAGTGGTCGAGACCAACCCTCGCTTTAATTACCTTCACGGGGCGGGAAAAAGTAGATATGGATATGATGACCGGTGCGTTAATACCAAGCATATCCCCTCTTTGAGGAGTGTAATATCAGGTATTGCATTGATGTGATCCATATCATAAACAAACCTAGGACACACCCTTTACATTCATGAATATGCTTAGATTGTTTTGTTTTAAAATCTTGCTTTTCATTAATTGTTTTTTCAAATACCTATGTATTTAAAATTAAATCCCCTACTATTTGAGCCATACTTAGTTATTTTCTAATTGTACAAATTAACAAAAGTTGTTTGGCCGGGAACCACACTAGTGGATCCTGAGGGGTGCCTAATACCTTCCCCTTAGGATAATTTCAAGCCCTTACCCTGCCTATGGTTATCAAACATGGATATAAATGAACCCTATAGGTGCCCTAACGCACCTTAAATCGTTAGGTGACGAATCTTCACAAAATGCAAACCCCCCTTTCCAAAAGGAAAGAGTTGTCCCTACCAAAATGTCATAAACCCAATTTCGCGAGAAAAAGGGGGCACAACAACATGGAGACTCTGCTGGGATATTTAGGCTTTTACCATTTCATACCGTTTTTGTGAATTTGTACCCTCCATATGTGCAATTATTTGTTTAATTATTTTAAGCATTTAATTTCTTTTTCAAAAGCTAAACTGACATATCTTTCTTGTTTCCTTCCTTTATAACTGCTTTAAATTATAAAACTGTTGTATTTATCGCTTTCTTAACGTGCAAATACATGTCAACATGCTTTTAACTATTGCATAATCATGCTCAACATCATACTCCACTCGTGCCAAACAAATACTATAGCAGCGCTTGATGAGTGGTTGCGCCCTCCCTATATCATTACCCCCATAAATTATGAAAGGCTTATTTGCGGTAAAACTACTCGATCAGTGGTGCAGTCGATAGTTCCGTGCCTTCCCCCTTGAGTTGTCCGCTCAAGCGTACCAATCTAAAACCCCATAGAAACCTTACTCTGTTTAAATTGCGCATGCATCATTGTCAAACCTAGCCGGGTCAGTTATGTTGTCCACATAATGATCCTTTAAGATAGCCTTGTCCAAAAAGTCCACTAGGTTTCCCTAAACCCAAACAGACATCATCACATTCTATGCATTTATTTGGAGAACTAAATGCTTCATGTTAATTGTTGATGTTAAATAGTCGAGTCTGGTGGGGGTAAAGGCCTAACCTTGTTTGCCTTGCAGAAATATGAGGCACGAAGTCCCCAGATTCCGCATGGTCACTAATATCCACCCAAGATTGCTAAGTTGGTGGGAAAATTTACATCGTAGTGACAAAATCCTCGTTAGAAAATATCTGGGTAATCTACCATCCCTATTGGAGATTCAGCCTAACATCATGATAATAGAAGCTGCTACCTTGTTTTAGGATTGTGAAAGGGTCGTGTTACACTTTGGGGACATCAAAATGACACCTTTGCTAGAGGAGATAGGAAGACTGGCCGGTCTAGTATGGGAAACCCTGGGTTTGCTAATGCCTGAGAATCTCACAGGCAAGGGTTTCCTAAAAATGATGGGTTTGAAGAAGAATGTAGAATTGGTATACCTAAAGGAGTCGTACATCCCTTTTGACTACCTGTATGAAAGGTACGGTCACAGCAAATCATACCGTACCTACCATGACGAGTTTTCCATCACGTCCTTGGGACATATCCATCATATGGTATTCGTCTTCATGTTTTTCTTCCTGGGTCTGATCGTGTTTCCAATGAATAAAGGGAGAATCCATACTAAACTAGCTATGGTAACCAAGACCCTAATGGAGGGGATTGGTGGGTAGACATTCAGCATTGTATCCATGATCATTACAGACATATACCGAGCCTTAGAGAAGTGTCAAAGAGGAGCGAGACACTTCGAAGGCTACAATTTACTACTTCAGCTTTGGCTCATGGAACATCTCCAAAAGGGTGAGTACCGACAAGAAATTCAACGAATGTCCTGGGATGATCTCATCGCTTTCCACCATCCAAAGTGAATGAATTATATCTCTGACATGTTCGCTCAGCCTAAGAATGCGAAAGAATGGGTTGAGCTCTTTGATAATCTGATTGAAGAGCAGGTTCAATGGATGTTCGAGTGGTTTCTGACAAAGGAGTTCATCGCCCGATCCAGAGATGCACCTTTCCTGATACTAATTGGTCTAAGAGGAACATACCTTACGTCCCTCTTCGTGTTATGAGACAAGCAGGTAGAAAGAAAGTCATACCCAGGGTCGACAAGATGAGCCATCTTTGAGCTAACTTCCAAAATGATGATAGTCCCCACAAGTGCCAAGCCCAGCACATGTGTCACTGCAAGATCGTATTGGGGAAAGACACCATCGAGCCAGACAGATATAATGTCGGTTGTACCCCTTTCTATTCTGGTTGGTTGGAAGACAATTGGGATAGTATGGGCCAGCCAGGGTTCGTTCAAGGTCACAGAATTATAGATAAAAAGGCTGAGGCGCAAGTCAAGTACAACTAGATGCGCAAAAGGATCCGTGAAAGCAAGAGCGAACACCGCAATATATAAGAGTCCAACAAAAAGTTGATTGAGGAACGGAAAGACATGGATATCAGTGCCAACAAAAGGCTAGGATACTTGGAGAGAGGCATAGTAGAACTAAAGTGAAAATTTCTCAAAAGGGTTGAAGATTGTCAAAGGGCTGAAGGGACCGAAGGTGGACATCTAGCCAGAGCATACATGTTGCTGGGACTTCGCGAATTAGGGAAGTTGTTCGATGGAGCCAAGGATGTCGAATCTGGGGAAGGTCCTTCTGGGACCAAATAGATAGAAATTTACTTTCTCGCTTTATGAATGTAACAAGGCCAATGGCCATTAGTGACTTTTATTTCTTGCTTATTTAGTGTTGTTTTGGGATTCACCTATCTTTATCAATAAAATAAGGTATTTAGCATTAAAAGTTCTCCAAGTCTATTTGTCGCTAGGCCTACCTCGGGTACAATGAGGTTCCCAAATTAGGACATGATTTACATTCCCACCCTACGTGTTTAAAATATTGCAATACTTTTTATAATCCTCACTAACTTGATTACCTTTTGTTTTATTTTTGATTTTATTATTCCCCTCCCCAAAGGTTAGTTCGTGCACTCTGGCATCATCATCTTATTTCACAAGATCCAGAGGCCCTCCACCCACTCCTCCTCTTAGTCCCTCTAAAGGCAAGAACAAAGGCAAGTATAAAATGGAAGACTTAAACAACATCATGAAGGAGAACACAACTGAATGGGTAAAGGCCACTGATGGCCAAGGTATTCGGGTTCCTAAGGAGAATGTGTCACAACTTGAACAGAAATTGTTGAAATTCCAGGAAGAGCTCAATCAGGTTCGAAATCTGGAAAACTTATCATTTTCCCTCAACACCCCAGATATCAACTTCCCCAATGCTTAAAACCCTACACCTCCTTAAAATATCCCAAAACAGCATAATCATCATGCGCCTCATCATCACGCCGCTCCACCAAAGAACCAATGCAACACCTGCCATACCCCAAACAACACTCCACTACTCATCCCAGAACCTCAGAACTCCACAAATGACCATTTCCATACCCATACACCAGGCCACCATAAAACTCCTATCTATGTGGAGACCATGCCACACTCCACCCAACCTATCTCATGCACACCTGAGTCTGATGAAAAGGATATGCTTATCAGGAACATAGCCGAGGAACTTAAGAAACTGACCAACCGGATCCAGGGGGTTGAGGGATGAAAAGGAATCGAGGGGCTGAACTATGAGGACCTTTGCATACAGCCTGATGTCGAACTTCCTAAGGGGTACAAACTTCCTAAGTTCGAAATTTTTGATGGTATGGGTGATCCAAGGGTCCATTTGAGGACATATTGCGACAAGCTGGTTGGAGTAGGGAAGGATGAAAGGATCCGCATGAAGTTGTTCATGAGAAGTTTGAAATAAGATGCATTATCTTGCTACATCAACCAAGATCACAAGAAGTGGTCAAGCTGGGTAGGCATGACATCTAACTTTATGGATAAATTCAGGTTTAATACAGAGAACGCACCAGACGTGTTCTATATCCAGAATTTGAAGAAGAAGCCCACAGAGACATTTCGCGATTATGCTACTCGCTGGATGTCCGAAGCTGCGAAGATCAGACCCGCCTTAGAAGATGAGCAAATGAACAAGTTCTTTGTCTGGGATTAGGACCCGCAGTACTATGAACGGCTGATGATGATTGAGAACCACAAGTTCTCCAACATTATCAAATTAGGTGAAGGAATTGAAAAAGGTATTAAAAGTGGTATGGTTACAAATTTCGAAGCCTTGCAAGCTACGAATAAGGCTTAACAGTCCAGTGGTGTGTCCAAGAAAAAGGACGTAGGGGCCGTGATGGTTGCATAAAGGACCAAGTCTCCCCTTAAATACCAAGCTCACCCAACACCTCCACTCATATACCAGCCAACCCCAAATTACCAAGAACCCTCATACCAAGCACTGCCACGAACTTATCAATCATCTCCACCTCCTACATATCACCCTGCTTCACCTAGATACTTCCAACACACTCATGTATACCAAACTTATAATGCTCAACCATCCCACTATCAATCACTTCCTGCATGCCAAAATTTCCCTAGACCCCGACCTAAGTTTGATCGCAGACCTCCAAAACAATATACAGCCATCGTCGAACCTATCGACCAGTTGTATGAGAGGGCTCAAAGCTGCTGGTTATGTCACCCCCATCCCTGCTGCAACCCTTGAGAATCCTTCTCAATAGGTTAACCCAAACAATTCCTGTGCATACCACTCTTGCATGAAAGGGCACACCATCGATGAATGTCTCTCCTTGAAAGACAAGATACAGTCTTTGATTGTTAACAAGATCATTGTGGAAAAGGAACCTGATCCAAACGTCCGCAACAACCCTCTGCCAGACCATAAGGGTGGAGGTATCCACATGATTGAAGTAAAAGATGATTGGGATCCTAAGGGATCAATCGGGTTGATCGAAGAAGGTGATGACCCAAAGAAACCAGCAATTACTCTCAATCCAATCATAGTCCAGATCTAACCATCTGAGGATGCTAAAGTGAATATGTCTATACCTCTTGAGTTTGAAGCAGCACCATCCGCAAAGGCACCGGCACCAATTAAGGTTGAATTCGTGTCTCCGACAAATGCACCCGTACCATTTGAGGTTGCAGTCTTGCCACCCAAGGCACATGTTTCATTCGGAGTAAGGATAGCCACGCCGATCCCAGTGGTGATGTCTACCACAACACCATTCTATTCTAATGTTGTACCCTGGGACTATACAACCAAGACGAGAAGGAAGGGCAAGGTCAGGATTGAAGAAACTGTCGCAGTGTAGGGTATGACAAGAACTAGTAGAGTCTATACCCCTGAACATATGGTTGAATCAAGCAAGCAAGCCTCCAGTAGGCCGCCCCTCATTGAGACAGGTCCGGATGACCTTTGGAGGAAAATACAAGCTAAGGAATATTCAGTCATGACCAGTTAAACAAGACGCCAGCACAAATATCCATTCTCTCTTCGCTGCAAAATTCTGAGATGCACAAGACTGCTTTGTTAAAGGTGCTAAATGAAGCATACGTACCAAGTAACATCACTAGCGGGGAAGTGGCTAATATGGTAGGACAAGTGCTGGAAAGCCATAAGATCACCTTTTATGAGAACGAGCTACCACCTGAAGGGCTGGGACACAACAAAGCACTATGCATCACCGTGTAATGCGAAGATTATTTCATCACCAGAATCTTGATCGATGGAGGTTCCAGTCTTAACATTTGTCCGCTAGTTACACTCAAGAAGTTGGGTAAAGGGCTACATGAGATAAAGGATGAAGTAATCAATATGAAAGCCTTCGATGGTTCTCAGAGGTCCACCATTGGTGAGATTAGTCTATGCCTGCAGATGGGACCAACCTGGTTCGAGGTCGATTTCCAGGTAATAGATGTACCAGCGTCTTACAACTTACTGCTGGGACGGCCATGGATTCATGCTGCTAGGGCCGTAGCATCAACGTTGCATCAGGCAGTAAAGTTTGAATGGAATCACCAAGAAGTGATCATTTATGGCGACGGTAGCAACCCTATATACAGTTGCCATACCATTCCGGCAATCGAGGGAAGAAGGAAGCTGGGAGGAGAAACTAACCACCACATTGAGCGGGACAATGCTATCGACAAAGACAAATGGTGGGATAGCAAAATTGAGAGTATACTGAGTTGGAGTGGGTACGAACCTGGCAAAGGGCTCGGCAAGAACCTCCAAGGAATCTCTAAACCCATAAAACTCAAGAAACATGGCACTACCTTCAGTTTGGGAGATGAATACACCTAGGAAGAATTCAATAGCTGGTCGCCACTATGGCGGGGTCCTTACTACCCACTAGAGCAGCCAATACCGCATTTGGAGCAGACCTTCCAACAGGCCGACATTATTTATGGGTCAAATGAAGAAGAAGCACTTGCAACAATGAAGAACTTATTTCAAGAGGACAGTGATATGGACTGTTGCGTTATTCTTGAGGAGGAGGGGGAGGAAGGCCCTTCCATACAAGCTATGAGCAGAGGGGCACATCTCAAGAATAGGACCACAAGACAACCAAAGCCCGATGAGCCTCGGGGTAGCAAGGCTAAAACATGCATTATTCACTGTTTTATTTAGTAAATGATTTTCTTTTCGCATTTTTCAATTCCCTCAATAAGATCTTCGATGTTCAAAATAGTTATTCAATTTATCAAAAGCATTTTTGATTTTTCTTATGAATTAATATTTATTGCTATCGTTTTTCTCTCCTTGCTTTACCAATACAGTATCACTATTACTTGTCTTGATGAACCAATGATTGTGACATGCAATGAGACAACGCAACAAACGGACATGGATTCAGAGGAAGATGGCATACCTGACGAGATTGTCAAAGAAGTTGAGAACTTTGAGAACAAACCTAAGTTCAACCTAGACGAGACCAAAATTGTCAACCTGGGAGATGCAGAAAATGTCAAGGAAACACGAATCAACATTCACCTATCGCCATCAAAGAAGAAAGAATACACAAAATTTCTAAAGGAGTATGAATACATATTTTCCTGGTCGTATGATGACATGACTGGTCTGAGTACATCTATTGTGGCCCACAAACTGCCAACCAATCCAATGTGTCCACCAGTGAAGCAAAAGCTCAGAAAGTTCAAGCCTGATATGAGTTTGAAAATCAAAGAAGAAGTCACCAAGCAGATCAACGCTAAGGTTCTCAGGGTAGTAGAATACCCGATATGGTTAGCCAACATTGTGCCAGTGCCAACGAAGGATGGGAAGGTTAGAGTCTGTGTCGTCTACCAGGATCTCAACCGAGCCAGTCCGAAAGACGACTTCCCTTTGCCAAATATACACATCCTGATTGATAATTGCGCCAAGCACGACCTACAGTCATTCGTAGATTGCTTCGCTAGTTATCATAAAATCTGGATGGATGAAGAAGGTGCTGAGAAAACGGCTTTCATTATGTCGTAGGGAGTGTACTATTACAAGATGATGCCATTCGACCTGAAGAATGCAGGGGCCACTTACATGAGGGCCATGACTACCATTTTCCATGATATGATATACAAAAAGATAGAGGTATATATAGATGATGTCATTATCAAATCCAAGAAGGCCACTGACCACATAGAAGATCTGAGGAAGTTCTTCAATAGACTGTGGAGATACAACCTGAAACCAAACCCCGCAAAGTGCGTATTTGAGGTTCCTGCTGGAAAATTATTAGGTTTATTATGAGCCACCGTGGAATAGAACTAGACTCATCGAAGGTCAAAGCCATTCAAGAACTACCACCACCAAGGAACAAGAAGGATGTGATGAGTTTCTTGGGAAGGCTTAACTACATTAGCCGATTCATAGCACAGTCTACAGTTATCTGTGAGCCAATCTTTAAGATGTTAAAGAAGGATGCTGCTACCAAATGGACCAATGACTGCCAAAAGGCCTTCGACAAAATCAAGGAGTACTTGTCCACACCACCAGTCTTAGTCCCGCCCGAGCTAGGTAGACCCTTATTACTCTACCTTGCAGTGTTAGATGGAGCTTTTAGCTACGTTCTGGGGCAGCATGATGAAATAGGGAGGAAGGAACAAGCTATTTATTATCTCAGTAAGAAGTTCACCCCGTACGAGGCTCGGTATTCTCTATTGGAACACACCTGTTGTGCTTTGACTTGGGTAGCTCAAAAGCTGAGACATTACTTTTGTGCCTATACTACATATCTCATATCGAGAATAGATCCCTTGAAGTACATCATTCAGAAGCCCATGCCCACCGACAAGCTATCCAAGTGGCAAATCCTGTTGAGTGAGTTTGACATTATTTACGTAACTCAGAAAGCGGTCAAGGGAAAGTCATTAGCAGACCACCTTGCTGAAAACCCCGTGGATGGAGGATACGAACCCCTAAAAAAGTATTTTCCTGATGAAGAGGTATCATTCATAGGAGAAGACATTGCGGAATCCTATGACGGTTGGAGAATGTTCTTGGATGGAGCAGCAAACTTCAAAGGAGTTGGCATAGGAGCAGTCCTAATATCAGAAACCGGTCAGCATTATCCAGTGTCTGCCAAACTCAGGTTCCCCTGCACCAACAAAATGGCCGAGTATGAAGCCTGCATCTTAGGACTCAAAATGGCCATTAACATAAACATTCAAGGGCTTCTAGTGATTGGAGATTCAGACTTGCTTATACATCAAGCACGAGGAGAATGGACGACTAAGAACTCCAAGATGCTCTTGTATCTGCATCATGTACAGGAATTGAGAAAGAAGTTCACGAAGATGGAATTCCAGTATGTTCCCAAATTCCAAAATGAGTTCGCTTATTGAATTCCAGTATGTTCCAGTTTGATACAGATACCTGACAAGAATTTCATTGATCCCATTCCGGTAAAAATGCATAATCAGCCAGCTTATTGTGCCCATGTTGAAGAGGAAGCAAACAAAAAGCCTTGGTTTCATGATATCAAGGAATATTTAGCAAAAGGAGAGTACCCGGAGCTTGCGAATCCTACTCATAAACGCACACTTCGGAGATTGTCCAACAACTTCTTTCACAGCAGAGGAATATGGTATAGGAGGACTCCCGATTTAGGATTATTAAGATGTGTTGACGCAAAGGAAGCATCCAGGTTACTAGAGGAAATTCATTTGGGGACATGCGGTTCACATATGAATGGTTTTGTCTTAGCAAAGAAGATACTCCGGGCTGGTTACTTTTGGATGACTATGGAAACAGACTGCATCCAGTATGTCCGAAAATGACACCACTATCAGATACATGCAGACATGATAAAGGTACCTCCAAACGAGCTTAACACAACAAGCTCACCATGGTCGTTCGCCGCCTAGGGAATGGACGTTATTAGAGCAATCGACCCTGCTGCTTCCAACGGACACAGGTTTATCCTAGTAGCCATCGACTATTTCACCAAATAGGTCGAAGCAGCATCTTACAAAGCAGTGACTAAGAAAGTCATGGAAGACTTTGTCCGCAACCGCATTGTTTGTCGATTCAGAATTCCAGAGTCAATCATTACTGATAATGCCTCCAACCTCAACAACAACTTGATGAAAGCTATGTGGATACTTTCAATATCAAACACAAGAATTCCACAGCCTATAGACCTCAAATTAATGGAGTTGTAAAAGCCGCCAACAAGAATATCAAGAAGATATTGAGGAAAAAGATAAAGAATCACAGATAGTGGCACAAGAAGTCATCATTTGCTCTATTAGGGTATCGCACCACAGTCCGCACATCAACCGGGGCAACCCCCTATATGCTGCTTTATGGTACAGAGGTTCTCATTACCGTTGAGGTGGAAATTCATTCCCTAAGGATCATACAAGAAGCTGAGCTCGACGATGCAGAGTGGGTAAAAAATCGTTATGAGCAACTAGCCTTTATAGACGGAAAGAGAATGAATGCAATCTACCATGGTCAACTATATCAGAACAGAATGTCCAAAGCCTTCAACAAAAGAGTCAAGCCAAGACAGTTCACACCAAGGCAGCTTGTGTTAAAGAAAACTTTTCCGCATCAAGATGAAGCCAAAGGTAATTTCTCTCCCAACTGGCAGGGTCCATACATGGTTCACCATGTTTTGATAGGAGGAGCCCTTATACTTGCAGAAACAGACGGGGAAGTCTGGCCAAATCCGATCAATTCAGATGTAGTAAAGCGTTACTATATGTAATCGTTATGCTTTCCTTATATGATGTAAACTGAACTACGCCTGACCTGATTCCCGTTTAAGAGGGGATACGTAGGCAGCCCTATGGGTTCGGTCATAATGCAATAAAATTTCATTTTCCCCCACAATTGGAAACTGGGGCAGAATTTTGAGGAGGACCCCCAAAATTCCGAAGTAATTTCAGTCGATCGCCATACGAGCAATAGTCAAAAATGTCAAGCCATCAAACTGAGGCAGAATTTTGAGGAGGACCCTCAAAATTCCGTAGCAGGAGAGGTTGCAATGTCCTGAACTACGTCACAGTCGTCGGTTCATCTAAAAGTTATTTTTAATTTATGTCATACTTTTACAAAATCATGCGTGATATTATTGAAACTGCTTTGTTTAGCAACGCTACCCCAATAATACAGACGGTATCACCAGATCAAAGTTGAACGAGTCAAGCAAAAGCTAGCGGGGATAAGAACTAACCTCCCTCCTTACAAAACTCACGATTTTTCTTTGGATGTTGGCACTAGGATTGTGAAATCATTAGACATATTGTACTCCACGGGACAAACATTGTTCAAAATATGATTCTCAGAACCATTGCACTTACTAACATTTGCTATCAGCACACACTAGTGATGTTCTATATGTCACAATGTTCCCGGTAATCACAACGCCATAATGTGCTATCAGTTAAGAAAACTCTACTGTCATTTGTTATCTTATTTCTTGCATAAGGCTACCATTCTGCCTTCCGAGACTAAACGTTGTCTCCTTCTGCATTTGCATTGCATAAGGCTACTATTCTGCCTTCCAATCTACATAAGGCTACCATTCTGCCTTCCGAGGTTAAGCTTTACCTCCATCTGCATCTGCATTGCATAAGGCTACTATTCTGCCTTCCAATATTCATAAGGCTACCATTCTGCCTTCCGAGGTTAAGCTCTACCTCCACCTGCATCTGCATTGCATAAGGCTACTATTCTGCCTTCCAATCTGCATAAGGCTACCATTCTGCCTTCCGAGGCTAAGCTCTGCCTCCAATTTTCTTCGAAACTAAGCGCTATCCCAAACACTATTTATCTCATTTCTATTACGGGCTAAGCTCCGTCCTTCAATTCGCAAGACTGGGCTCTATCTTGTCTGCATCATACTACTGCATCCTTCATGGGCAGAAATATCTCCAACTCATCCAAAAGCATCATCGTTCAGAGGCACCATCTTCATAGCCCGAGGACACCATGTCATGGCCTGAGGATCCCTTTCAATCTTTTGCATATCATTATTCAAAGGTTTCATGGTTCGGAGGCACCATCCTCATAGCCCGAGAATATCATTTCATGGCCTACGAATCTGCATCAAACAACCCATGGCCCAGGACATCATGGTCTGAGGACGCCATTCCTAACCATCCAAAGACAACGTTCATGGTCCGACGGGAATTTGCATCACGTTTAAATTTATGCACAGTATACGCTTGTGTTGCTTCTATTTGCAGGTAAGACGGCTCTCAACGGCTATCTCAGTAGGAACGATACCGCTCCAGTTCCCTCAAGCCATATCAAACCTAGTTGTTCCAGTAAACCGTTCACTCACCCAGCCCTAGATGTTGCGTCCGTTCTTGAAATGCCTTCATCGGTATACTTCGCCGATGGATCCTGAACTACATATAACCTGATTCCTGTAAAACCAGGGATATGTAGGAAACTCAGAAACCAAGGTGCAGCCTAAACCTCTTCAAATCATTTCGCTCGGTCAAAATTGGCCATCATAAAGAGGGGCAGCTGCTGATACCTAATTTTTCCTCAAACTATTTTTAAATTTTCATATATACCTTCAAAATCACTTTTTATAATAATTGGTATATTTCCATAATTTTCCATATTATTAATTTATTTATTTTTAAAATTTATTCAATATTTTATATCCAATAATTATTCATAAATTACATTACAAGTAATTTCAAAGTATTTCTTAGCTCAATATATCATTTTTAATCCTATTAGGATTTAATTATTTCATAAATTAGCCAGTTTGGCATTGTTTGGCTATAATTATAATAATTTTACAATTATAGCCTAATTGTACACTTTATGCTATTTTAATTCAATAATCTGTCATTTTATATATTAAATATTAGTTAATTACCTTAATTTCACCTATTTAGCTTTAATTTCATTTTATCTAATTATTAGCTATTTTTATTAATTATTTATCGAATTTTGATGGGTATTTAACAATTAGTCATTCTTATTTAAATTATAACATAATTAAACCTGGTCCAAATTGAATAACCCATCAGACCCCAAGCCCAATACCCTATCCTACCAGGCCCAATCCCCATTCCATCTGAGCCGTTGATTATTTTGAATCAACGGTCCAGATCAGCCCCATCCTAATTTAACCCCCTAATGACTACCCCGTCTCTCATTTCCCCTCCCCTCTATTCACTCTCAACCGGTCTCTCTATCTCTCTCTCTCTATCTCTGGTTCTCTCTAGAACCTTCTTTTCTCCCCTCCTCTCCGATGGACCCTGCCAACCTTCTCTGGCCTTGAGGTTTTCTCATCTTCTCTAAGTTCTCTGAAAACCTAACTCTTAAGATTTTCCGATTTCTTTTAGATTTGTCTTATATCTGTGTATATTATGAGCTTTTGTTGTTTTCCTCAAAGGTTTATTCCGATTTTTCTAAAGTAACTCTTCGTCTTCAAGACTAGGGTTTCTTAACCCCTTTTTAAAATGACTTCTCCTCTGATTTTCAGTATTATCATATGATTTTTACTATGTTTAAATGGTTTATTTAAGTTTATCTTTTACCTGATTCATCATGTTGAAAACCCTAATTATTTTTGTTTTACCAGGGTTCTACAACTATCTTTGCTTATCTGATTGATATGTATACTTGTTTCTCCTGCATATGTTCTAAGCTTCTATGATTTCCTACCTCCTCGTGCTTATTTGGGTTTCTGATTTTGCTTCTCCCGCCTATATCGTGTTTACTTTGTTCGTTGACGGAAATTTGTGGTGAGTTCTTCTAATTAGTACTATTTTAGTGAAATCCCTGATCTCATGTGATTGATACCTTTTACTGATTTCCTATGATTGATACCTTTGCTGATTTCCGACCTTTAAATCATTCTCTTGCCTTATTACATGATTGACTATGTGGTTGATTGATTCTAATGCTATTTCCTTAATTAGAACCTTATGAACGTAGCCCTAATTATTTACTTTATACCTGTTGTATTTGAAGTTTGTCCTTATTGGTCGTACATTGATTTCTTTCCTTATTTTATTACTTAACTCCTTAATTAAAGGGAAGTACTTACACTGACTTGATTCTAATTAGTACATAGTTCCATAATTGTTGCTAAACTATGATTCTTGCCTTATTTTTTCTACCCAGCTTTCAAAATATTATATATACTCTCTTCTCTTTTCATTACACACGGACACAGTAGTTCAAACCCTCTCTCACACAAAAAGAAAACATTCTTCTGCTCTCTCTTTTCTCTGGTTATTTGCTATTGTTCTAAGTCAGCTTGCTGCAAGCCAAGGTTGATTACTCTGCTCTCTTGCCCCTCACTTTGTGTTTACTTCTTTATTGGTATGTTCTAATTTCAATTTAAGTTTCAAAACAATGTGCTTCTTTTACTGTTTCATTTCATCCTTTTTCTAGTATGTTTTCACTTATGGTTCTGTTGATTCAACTTGCAATTGATATGTTTATTTCATCACTCCATCAACATGATTCTGAAGGTCTCCCCTCCCTTAGACTTATCATGTTTATAGAATTGTTATTCCCCTTCCTAATATACGCCAATGTGGCCCTTCTTTACTTGTGTTTTCTTTGATTCCTACCATGAACCTCTCTGTGCAAAAATAGTTGGTTATCCTCAAGTTACATGATTCTATATTCTCTAACTCCTCAGCATATTGTTGATTCTACATTTACGTACTGCTGCAACTATGTGTTTACTTATGTGATCTATGTGTCCCCAAATCCCACTACCCCTATTGGTGACTGTTGAACCTGCCTTGGTCATATGTTCCTTGATTATGTGTGAACCTATTTTGGGTGCTGTGTTTGGACTGTCGCTTGTTACTCTACTCTCTTTCCAAAACTGTCCTATTGAACAACTCCCCTGTTGTTTTACAAAACTATTTCAAAACCAGTCTCTTTTTTCTTTAAAATTATTTTCCTACTTAAATCTCTTCTAAACTATGTCAAGCACTCTCACTCTGCTCTTAGACCACTAAGTTCTGCCCCTTTCGTGTGAGCCTTGCCTTGGGACCCTTGAGCTCCCTCTAAACTTGGACACATAAAAGTTGGCCTTTCCACACTGCACTTACTCTATCTTGGCTATGAAATCTGTGTGTGAGCACTGCCCAGGATCCCTTGAGGTCCTTAGGGAACTTTGATAAACCCAGATATGAGAAAGACTATGAAACAATCTTGGCATTTGAGGTGTTGGAGTTAGATTTATTACATAACTCAGAGAGGAAATCCTAATCAGGTGCTAAAAATCTAGGCCTGTTTTCAGGCTCTCTATAGTGTAACTGTTTTTTTTTCTACTTATGTAATTCATTTCAGTATTGGTCTGTAATAATCTGTTGTAAACTAGTATTGGGGCTGGCTAGTGAAAAAGGAAGGGTAGTTATATATGCTATCGACATCAATGGGTAGAAACCATGTCTTAGGTTTACATTTCCTATATGTGCATTAGAATCCATGTGTAAGATCAACCCATTCAAAGCATGTCATGCATTAGATACCATGTTCACTGTTTTAGCATCTCATTTGGCATCAATTTACCACTTAGAAATCCTGCTTTAGGCTAAATAACAGCATTAACATAAAATTGTTGCTCCTGCACATCTTGAAATCATGTTGTAACTCTTTGGGCATTTAGAAACCATGCTTTAGGAATTCTGTATATCCTGAAATCATTCTGCATTTTCATATGTGCATGTTAGATACTCTGTTTTAGGATCTTGTTCACACTAGCTCAGCCACATCTAGTTAAACTACTGATGCATGAAAAGGACATAAAACAGTCTCATGTTTGATTATCCTATTTAAGTGAAATCGGTCACAATCCCTGCATGTCTTTGCAACATTTAGAACAACATGCTTTAGGTGAAATAACTTCCAAACTATTTTAATAATTCAAGTAAGTGCTACATATTATTTTACGCCTAGGCAAGCCTTAGGTAATCGACTTTAAAATAAAAAACCAGAACCATCTTTGTGATTATTGTTTAACTGTCAGCATGTTAAAATTACTAGGCAAGCTTGATTAGGACTTCTTCTCTGAGTCATGTAATAAATTTGACTCTACTGTTATCACTTAGATACCATGCTTAGGATATGAATTTAGACTTTAATTGTGTATGAGTCATGCTGTTTATGTGTACTGTGTGTGAAGGTATATCTAAGCCTTTCATTTTTTTCCACGCTCCCCTTAATTGAAGTCCTACTTGTTTATTATATGCCGCCTTAGTATTTTACCTTTAAACTTGAGGGTCTACCTAGAACCCCCTTTCTATAGGATAGAAGTCCTGAATTTCTCCGGGACTGATAGGAATAGACGGGTAATAGCATGCAATAAGGGTCGAGACCAACCCTCACTTTAATTACCTTCTCGAGGCAGGAAAGGGTCGATATGGATATGATGACTGGTGCATTAATACCATGCGTAGCCCTTCTTTGAGGAGTGTCATATCGGGTATTGCACTGATTTGATCCATAAACAAACCTAGGACACCCTTTTACATTCACGAATATGCTTAGATTGTAATTCATTTTAAAATGTTGCTTTTCATTAATTGTTTTTTCAAACACCTATGTATTTAAACTTAAATCCCCTACTATTTGAGTCATACTTGTTTATTTGCTAATTGTATAAATTCACAAAAAACAATTGGTCGGGAACCACACTAGTGGATCCTGAGGGGTGCCTAACACCTTCCCCTTAGGATAATTTCAAGCCCTTACCCTGTCTCTAGTTATCAAACGTTGTTATAAATGAACCCTAAAGGTGCCCTAACGCACCTTAAATAGTTAGGTGGCAACTCTTCAAAAATGCAAACCCCCCATTCCAAAAGGAAAGAGTTGTCCCAACCAAAATGTCATAAACCCAATTTCATGAGAAAAAGTGGGCGCGATAGCGTGAAGGGGGCCGCAGAAGCAAAAATTCCCTGGGAAGGCAAGAACAGCAGATGCGGTTGTAGGACCGCACCTGTGAAGGCGCAGATGCGGAGTGAGCATCGTAGATGCGATTTTGGTCGCTTTAGTAAAAACTGTAGAAGCGGTTAATTGTCCACAAATGCGGTATCGCAGAAAGCGGGAATTGAGCCGCCGATGTGAAAATGCGTGGGCCAGAAAGTATAAATTGTTTCCTTTACGATTTTTAAGTTATTCCACCATTTTTAAGTCGGCTTTGGAGCTTTTTGGACGATTTTGAAGAAGGATTTCAAGGAAACTTCATTGAGGTAAGGATTTTTGGACCTAAAACTCGTTTCTATGGTATTATTTCATGGATTAGGCTTGTAATTAATGGAATTTAAGGATCAAAGTTTGGGGAAACTAGGGCTTGGAAACCTAGACCTTTGATTGAGGATTTGAAGACCATTTGAGGTCAGATTTCAGAACTTTAGATATGAATGAACTCGTGGGGAGATAAGAAATCTATTTATGTAAAAATTATCAAATTTCGAGACGTGGGCCCGGGGTCGGGTTTTGGTAATTTCGGGATTTCTATTGTATATTGATTATTTTCGCATGGGCTTCATTCCCTTAGCATATTTTGATGTCGTGATTCTAATTTTGGATAGATTCGACACGAGTGGAGGCCAATTCAAGGGGCAAAGGCATCGCGGGTTAGAGTTTTGCACTGATTTGAGATGAGTAATGATTGTAAATGATGTCCTGAGGGTATGAAACTCCGGATTTACACATTGTTGTGCTATATTGAGGTGACGCACACGCTAGATAACAAGCATGGGGTCATGCACTGTTGGGGATTGTGACTTAGTTCGTCCCGAATGAGTGTTTTACCCCCACTATTGGGGCCTGAGATATGTACGCCACGAGGTGGCTTGTTGATATGAGGCCGAGAGCCTAGTGATGATGCCACGAGATGGCTTGATATTGCGCTTGGGCCGTAAGGGGCCCCTCCAGGGGTCTGCATACTCCCAGTGAGCTCGGGTACCCATTGTGATGTGAGATATAGCCCGAGGGGCTGGTATTGTTGACATTGTGCCTGAGGGGCTATCCTTTATGTGCTTATTTGTCTTATTTTTCTGTCATTTACCTGCTTAATTGTTAAAAAGGTGTTTCATGATGTTTGAACTGAATTGAAATGATTTTACACATCTTTACTGCTTCGCCGCTTTACTGGCTTTTACCGCTTCCTTATAGCCTATAATGTGCCTTACGTGATTTCTTGCTTTCAGTCTTTATTTATGATTATTACTCACTAAGTTGGAGTACTCAATTTATTCCCTGCACCCCGTGTGCAGATTCAGTCATTGTTGATCCCGCTACTGAGTGTTGATCTTTCCAGCTCTGGCGGATTTGAATATTCTCTAGGTAGTTGCCGGGGTTCGCAGCCTAGAGCATCTTCCCTTATCTTATATTTCTCTGTTTTAGACCTGTATTGGACTATGTAGACCATTCTTGTACTTATCCAGATTTGTAGTTGCTCATGACTAGTGACACCCCGGTATCGAGCTGTATTGGTTTTGTGTTCCGCAAATTGAATTATTCACCGTATTGTTTTGGGGTTTTATTATGTTTAATGGCTTAATTCTTATTGTAATTGTTTAAAACTAAAATGGGAAAGAGTCAGCTATCCTTGTCTTCACGATAGGCGCCATCACGACGGGGTTCGGGTTTGGGGTCATGACAAGTTGGTATCAGAGCCTAGGTTACATAAGTATCACGAGTCATGAGCATGTTTAGTAGAGTCTCGTGGAACGGTACAGAGATGTCTGTATTTATACTCGAGAGGCTACAGAACCTTTAGGAAACACTTCATATTCTTGAGATTCATGTCGTGCAAATTTGTTGATCCGAGTACTAAACTTCTGTCATTCTATTCTCTCACAGATGTTGAGGACACACACTACTGGCTAGGATGGATGACCACCAGTACCACCAGTAATGGCCACTAGAGGCCGAGGATGTGGTCGTGGTCGCGGTAGGGGCAGAGGTGTGGCCCGCACAGCAGCTAAGGCAGCACCTGCACATCCACCAGCCACCCTAATTCAGGATCAGGTCCCAGTGTGGATGCTTCAATAGCACCAGCTTAGGAACCAACTATGCCCATTGTGATTCTAGGTCTTCAGGAGGCCTTGGCTTAGATTGTATTAGTTTTCACTAGCCTAGCTCAGGCGGTCTTAGCTACTACAGCCGCAGCTACTTCTCAGGCTAGGAGAGGCAATAAGACTCCCGCCACTCGCACACCTGAGCAGGTCGTGTAGGGACTTTAGACACCGGGGGCACATCCAGCCCAACCGGTTGCAGCTGCTTAGGACTATGTAGTTCCTGCCATGCCAGAGGACGAGCAACGTAGGTTGGAGAGGTTTGGTAGACTTCAGCCTCCGACCTTCAGCGGTGCAGAGGGAGAGTATTCCTAGGGTTTCTTGGATAAGTGTTAGAGGATGCTTCGTACAGCGGGTATTTTGGGAACCAACAGGGTTGCTTTCACTACTTATCAGTTTTCTGGAGCTGCCTTCACTTGGTGGGAGACTTCTAAGAGACGTAGGCCTATTGGTGTAGCACCCCTTACCTTGCAGCAGTTCTCTATTCTCTTTCTGGAGAAGTATGTGCTCTAGTCTCATAGAAAGGAGTTGCGTAGGGAGTTTGAGTGGTTACGTCAAGGAGAGATGACTGTGACGCAGTATGAGATGAGGTTCTCCGAGTTAGCTCGTCATGCTATTTGGTTGGTTCCGACAGATAGAGAGATGATTAGGAGGTTTGTTTATGGCCTCACTAATTAGCTTCGTATTCTCATGACCAGGGAGAGGGTGATTGGTGCTACCTTTAAGGTGGTTGTGGACATTGCTCGTGAGATTGAGTTTGTTCATCACCGGGAGCAAAAGGAGAGGGAGGCCAAGAGGCCTCGAGGATCTGGTAGTTATAGTGGTGGTCCTTTGAGAGGTCAGTTTCAACATGACAGAGGTCGTCCATTCAGGCATGCTCATCCAGCTCTCCCAGGTTATCGTGGGTGTCATAGGGTCATGGTTCTTATAGTTCTCATCAGGGCCAGTCATCACTTAGTGCCCTTCCAGCTCAGAGTTCGTCCCGTGCTCCATCAGTTCAGGGCTCTTCCATGCCAGGTGCATCTGCTAGTCACTCCAGTGCGAGGGGTTCCCTTCAGTCCCCTTCTCCAGCACCTAGAAGTTGTTATGAGTGTGAAGAGATGGCCCATATGTGGAGGTAATGTCCTCGTCGTCTTGTGGGTTCATCTCATAAAGGGGTCAGTCATCGGCTTAAGCGCCAATTACTTCACCACCACCCCCAGCCAGCTAGGAGTGGATGTCAGTCAGTTAGGGATCGCCCCAAAGGGGGAGGTCGCTAAGGTGGCGGTCAGGCCTATTTCTATGCACTTCTAGGTAGACCCGATGCTAGTGCTTTAGATGTTGTTATCATAGGTATTGTTTAAGTCTGCCACAGAGATGCCTTTGTATTATTTGATCCTGGTTCCACCTTTTCTTATGTGTCATCATACTTTGCTCATTATTTAGGTACGCCCCGTGAGTCTCTTATTTCACTTGTTCATGTATCTACCCCGATGTGCGATACTGTTGTTGTAGACCGTGTATACCTATCGTGTGTGGTGACTATTGGGGGTCTGGAGAACCGAGTGGATCTTTTATTGCTTAGTATGGTTGTTTTTGACGTGATATTGGGCATGGATTGGTTATCTTCATGTCGTGCTATTCTGGACTGTCATGCTAAGACAATGACATTGGTTATACCGGTGTGCCACGGATTGAGTGGCGAGGTTTGACTAATTATGTCCCTAGTAGAGTAATCTCATTATTGAAAGCCCATCGTATGGTTGGGAAGGGTTGTCTTTCGTATCTAGCCTTTGTCGGGATATCGGTGCAGAGACTCCCAGTATTGATTCTATTCTTGTTGTAAGGGATTTTCCCGATGTGTTTCCCATAGACCTACCGGGCATGCCACCAGACAAGGATGTTGATTTTGGTATTGACCTGGTGCCGGGCACTTAGCCCATTTCTATTCCGTCGTATCGTATGGCACTAGTGGAGTTGAAGGAGATAAAGGAGCAGCTTCAGGAATTCCTTGATAAGGGGTTCATTCGGCCTAGTGTGTCACCTTAGAGTGCGCCAGTTCTATTTGTGAAGAAGAAGGATGGCACTATGAGGATGTGCATTGATTATAGGCAATTGAACAAAGTAACAGTTAAGAACAAGTATCGTTTGCCTCGCATTGATGATTTTTTCGACCAGCTTCAGGGAGCGAGAGTGTTCTCCAAGATTGATCTCCGTTCGAGTTATCGCCAGTTGAAGATCAGGGACTCGGATATTCTTAAGACGGCTTTCAGGACCCGATATGGTCATTATGAGTTCTTGGTGATGTCTTTTGGGCTGACCAATGCCCCAATAGCATTCATGCATCTGATGAACAGTGTGTTTTGGCCTTATCTTGACTCATTTTTCATAGTCTTCACTGATGATATTTTGGTATATTCGCATTGCCAGGAGGAGCACGCGGAGCATTTGAGAGTTGTGTTGCAGAGATTGAGGGAGGAGAAGCTTTATGCAAAATTGTCCAAGTGTGAGTTTTGGCTCAATTTGGTGGCTTTCTTGGGGCACGTGGTGTCCAGCAATGGTATTCAAGTTGATCCAAAGAATATAGAGGCGGTTTAGAGTTGGCCTAGACCATCCCTAGGCATAGAGATTTGCAGCTTTCTCGGTTTGGCGAGTTATTATCACTGGTTTGTTCAGGGATTTTCATCCATCGCATCGCCCTTAACCAAGTTGACTCAGAAGGGTGCTTCATTTGTGAGGTCAGATGAATGTGAGGAGAGCTTTTAGAAGCTCAAGACAGCCTTGACCACAGCTCAAATGTTAGTTTTGCCATCAGCTTCAAGTTCATATACCGTGTATTGTGATGCTTCAAGAGTTGGTATTGGGTGTGTATTGATGCAGGGGGTAGATTTATTGCTTATGCTTCTCATCTGTTGAAACCCTATGAGAAGAACTACCACATTCATGATTTTGAGTTGGCTGCCATATTTCACGCATTGAAGATTTAGAGGCATTACTTGTATCATGTGTCTTGTGAGGTGTTTACTGATCATCGCAATCTCCAGCACTTGTTCAAGCAGAAGGATCTTAATTTGAGGCAACAGAGGTGGTTGGAGTTGCTTAAGGATTATGATATCACTATATTGTACTATCCGGGGAAGGCCAATGTGGTGGCCAATGCTTTTAACCGAAAGGCGGTGAGTATGGGAAGTTTGGCATATATTCCAGTTGGGGAGAGACCTCTTGCAGTTGATGATTAGGCCTTGGCCAATCGGTTCGTGAGGTTAGATATTTCGGAGCCCAGGCGGGTATTGGCTTGTGTGGTTTCTCGGTTTTCCTTATATGATCGCATCAGAGAGCGCCAGTATGATGATCTGCATTTGCTTATCCTTAAGGACAGAGTTCAGCATGATGATGCCAGACATGTGACCATTGGTGATGATGGGGTGTTGAGGATGCAGGGCCGGATATGTGTGCCTAATATGGATGGGCTTCAGGAGTTGATTCTGGAGGAGGCCCATAGCTCGCAATATTCCATTCATCAGGGTGTCGCGATGATGTATCAAGATTTGAGGCAGTATTATTGGTAGAGGATAATGAAGAAAGACATTGTGAGATTTGTAGCTCGGTGTCACAATTGTCAGCAGGTGAAATATGACCATTAGAGATCGGGTGCCTTGCTTCAGCGGATGGATATTCCAGAGTGAAAGTGGGAGAGGATCACTATGGACTTTCTAGTTGGACTTCCACGGAATTTGAAGAAGTTTAATGCTATTTGGGTGATTGTGGATCGACTGACCAAGTCTGTGTAATTCATTCCTGTGTGTACTACCTATTCTTCAGAGCGGTTGGCAGAGATCTATATCCGGGAGATTGATCGTTTGCATGGTGTCCCAGTTTCCATCATTTTAGATAGGGGCACTCAGTTTACATCGCAATTTTAGAGGTCTGTGTAGCGAGAGTTGGGTACTCAGGTTGAGTTGAGCATAACTTTTCACCCTTAGACGGACGGGCAGTCCAAGAGCACTATTCAAATATTGGAGGACATGTTGCGTGTTTGTGTCATTGATTTTGGATGGTCATGGGATCAGTTTCTACCACTTGCAAAGTTTGCTTATAACAACAACTACCAGTCGAGTATTTAGATGGCTCCATATGAGGCTTTGTATGGGAGGCAGTGTAGATCTCCAGTTGGTTGGTTTGAGCCGGGTGAGGCTAGTCTATTGGGGACAGACTTGGTGCAGGATGCTTTAGAAAAGGTGAAGGTGATTCAGGAGAGGCTTCGTACCGTGCAGTCAAGGCAAAAGAGTTATGCTGACAGGAAGGTTCGGGATGTGACCTGCATGGTTGGTAAGAAGGTTCTGTTGAAGGTTTCACCCATGAAGGGTGTTATGAGGTTTGGAAAGAATGGTAAATTGAGTCCTCGGTTCATTGGACCTTTTGAGGTGCTTCGGAGGATTAGGGAGGTGGCTTATGAGCTTGCTTTGCCACCCAGCTTGTCGAGTGTGCATCCGATATTTCATGTTTATATGCTCCGGAAGTATATTGGGGACCATCTCATGTTCTGGATTTCAGCACAATTCAGTTAGATGATGATTTGACCTGTGATGTGGAGCCAGTAGCTATTTTGGGTCGTCAGGTTTGAAAGTTGAGGTCAAAGGATATAACTTTAGTGAAAGTGCAGTAGAAAGGCCAGCCCGTGGAGGAGGCTACCTGGGAGATCGAGCAGGAGATGCGGAACAGATATCCTCACCTGTTTGAGGCTTCAGGTATGTTTCTTAACTCGTTAGAGGACGAACGTTTGTTTAAGTTGGGGAGGATGTGATGACCCGACCAGTCGTTTCATGAGTTACTGCTCTGTTTCCCCCATTTCTTCTTCTTATTGCTTTGTCTATCGGTTCTATATGCGATCGGGTTGGTTGGCTCGAGTTCGGAAAGGACTTGGTAAGGTTTGAGACACTTAGTCTCTTTTAAAGAAGCTTAAGTTGGAATAGTGAATCGGATGTTGACTTATGTGTTAAAGGGCTTGGATATGAGTTCCAATGGTTCAGATAGCTTCGGGAGGTGATTTGGGACTTAGGAGCATGATCGGGATGTGTTTTGGAGGTCCGGAGTAGATTTAGGCTTGAATTGGCGAGGTTGGTATTTTGGTGATTTCCGGTTGATAGGTGAGATTTTGATATAGGGGTCGGAATGGAATTCCGAGAGTTGTAGTAGTTCTGTTGTGTCATTTGGGATGTGTGTGCAAAATTTCAAATCATTTGGACGTAGTTTGGTTGGGTTTTTTATCTAAAGCGGAATTCAGAAGATTTTGGAAACTTAGGCTTGAATGCGATGAGTTTTGGTTGTTCCGATGTTGTTTGAGGTGTTTTGAAGATTTGTATAAGTTTGAATAAGGTTATGGGATATGTTTGTACTTTTAGTTGAGGTCCCAGGGGCCTCGGGGTGATTTCGGATGGTTGATGGAGAAGTTTGGAATTTTTGGGGAGCTGCAGATTTTCTGCTTCTGGTATTTTCGCACCTGCGGATTGGGGACCGCAAGTGCGATGGCGCAGATGTGTGAGGGGGGCCGCAGAAGCGGAAAATTCCTGGGAAGGCAAGAACCATAGATGTGGTTGTAGCACCGCACCTTCGAAGGTGCAGATGCAGAGTGAGCATCGCAGATGCGATTTTGGTTGCTTTAGTGAAAACCGCAGAAGCGGTTAATTGGCCGTAAATGCAGTACTGCAGAAAGCGGGAATTGGGTCGCAGATGCGAAAATGCCTAGGCCAGAAAGTATAAATTATTTCCTTCGCGATATTTGAGCTATTCCACCATTTTTAAGTCGGCTTTGGAACTTTTTGGACGATTTTGAAGAAGGATTTCAAGGGAACTTCATTGAGGTAAGGATTGTTGGACCTAAAACATGTTTCTATGGTATTATTTCACGGATTAGGCTTGTAATTAATGGAATTTAAGGATCAAAGTTTGGGGAAACTAGGGCTTGGAAACTTAGACATTTGATTGAGGATTTGAAGGACCATTTGAGGTCAGATTTCAAAACTTTTGAAATGTATGAACTCGTAGGGAAATAAGGAATCTATTTGTGTAAAAATTATCGAATTCTGAGACGTGGGCCCGGGGGTCGAGTTTTGGTAATTTCGGGATTTGTGTTGTATATTGATTATTTTTGCTTGTGCTTCGTTCATTTATTTTGACGACGTGATTATGATTTTTGATAGAACCAACGCTAGTGGAGGCCTATTCGAGGGGCAAAGGCGTTGCGGGGTAGAGTTTGCACTGGTTTGAGGTGAGGAATGATTGTAAATAATGTCGTGAGGGTATGAAACCCCGGATTTGCACATCGTTGTGCTATATTGAGGTGACGCACATGCTAGATGACGAGCGTGGGGTCGTGCATTGTTGGGGATTGTGACTTAGTCCGTCCTGAATGACTGTTTTACCGCGTATTTAGCTGAAAACTGTTTGCTATCATCATGTTTTCGGCCGAACGCCATACTTGGGCTTCGTGCCAACTATTTGAACCCTTAGGAGATTTTTATTGATATTTCCTCACTGTCTTATACTAGAACTCAGTCATGCTATATTCTACTCTTTTTCATAACTCAGCCATATTTACTCTGCTTTAACACTTAAATGACATTTTAAATGATACTTTGGGCTGAGCACTATGTTTTACTGTTGCTCAAGTGGTTGTGAGATTCTGACTGACTAAGGCAGAGGGCCTATGTTGTGAGAAAACACTAATTATGATTATGAGGTCGAGGGCCTGAGATATGTACGCCACGAGGTGGCTTGTTGATATGAGGCCGGGAGCCTAGTGATGATGCCATGAGATGGCTTGATATTGCGCTTGGGTCGTAAGGGGGCCCTCCAGGGGTTTGCATACCCCCAGTGAGCCCCGGTACCCATTGTGATGTGAGATATATCCCGAGGGGCTGGTATTGTTGACATTGTGCCCGAGGGGCAATCCTTTATGTGCTTATTTGTCTTATTTGTCTGTCATTTACCTGCTTAATTGTTAAAAAGGTGTTTCATGAAGTTTGAACTGAATTGAAATGATTTTACACATCTTTACTGCTTCACTACTTTACTGGCTTTTACCACTTCCTTATAGCCTATAATGTGCCTTACGTGATTTCTTGCTTTCAGTCTTTATTTATGATTATTACTCACTGAGTTGGAGTACTCACTTTACTCCCTGCAACCCGTGTGCAGATTCAAGCGTGCTGATCCTGCTACCGAGTGTTGATCTTTCCGGCTCAGGCGGATTCGAAGATTCTCTAGGTAGCTGCCGGCGTTCGCAGCCTAGAGCTTCTTCCCTTATCTTATCTTTCTCTGTTTTAGACTTGTATTGGACTATGTAGACCCCTTCTTGTATTTATCTGAATTTGTAGTTGCTCATGACTAGTGACACCCCGGTATCAGGCTATGTTGGTTTTGTATTCCGCAAATTGAATTATTTACCGTATTTTTTATGTTTTATTATGTTTAATGGCTTGATTCTTATTGTAATTATTTAAAAATGGAATGGGAAAGAGTCGGTTGGCCTTGTCTTTACGAGTGGCACCATCACGACCGGGTCCGAGTTTGGGGTCGTGACAATTGCAGTTGGTGCTGCTGCTTCTATCATATTTGCACCTGCAGATTGAGGACTGCAGGTGCGAGCTCCGCAGGAGCGGAAAGGAGGCACAGGTGCGTGGAGGACCGCAAGTGTGGCTTGGTAAACCGCATCTGCGATGCCGCAGGCATTGTAAGGCGACCACAGATGCAAGGGCTGGCAATGTTAAGTAAAATTTACATAAGCGGATATTTTTCTACGGAAGCGCAGGTGCACTAGTGGGGTGCAGATGCGGAATCCTGAGGCAGAAAGTGTATAAAGGGACCTTCGCGAATTTTGGTCATTCTTCACAACTCGGTTTTGGAGCTTTTGGAGGATTTTGAAGAGGGATTCGAGGGGAAACTCATTGAGGTAATGTTTTTGAACCTAAAACTCGATTCTATGCTGATTTTCAGTTGATTGAGCATGAAATTTGTGGGATTTAAGGGTGAAAATTGGGGAATTAGGGCTTGGAACTTGCGAGACTAAATTGGGCAATTGAGGGGTCAAATGAAATTAAATTTTGGTAGATTTGGTGTGTATGGACTCGTGAAAGGATAAGTGTTCTGGTTTTATGATTTTTGTTGGATTCTGAGATGTGGGCCCAGGGGTCAGCTTTGGCCAATATTTTGAGTTAATTTGATAATTTTTGCATGAGCTTTGTTCCTTTAGGGTGTACTAATGATGTGATACTGATTTTGGTTAGATTTGGAGAATTTAGAGGCCGAGTCGAGAGGCCGGCAAGGGCATCGCGGAGTAGATTTTTGTCTGATTTGAGGTAATGTAACGATTGTAAATCTAGACCTAAGGGTATGAAACCCTAGAATTTCATATTATCTTGAGAAATGAGGTGACTCACATGCTAGGTGACGGGCGTGTGGGCGTGTGGGCGTGCACCAGTAGGGATTGTGACTTGGTCCGTCTAGTGGCAACTGTAAAGTTGCATATTTTAATAAACTCTATATGATATCTATGTGTTTTAGAAAAGATTTTGTTAACTTGGGCTGCTCGCCATGTTTGCGGCCTTGTGCCTTACTGTTTGAACCCCCAGGGATATTTTTACTATTATCCTTACATTGATTTGATAGAAAGCATTATCCTAAGTCATGGTTTATACATATTTATTGTTTAATCTTGTTCCTCACTCCATTTCAAAATATGAAAATGTTTTGTGCTGAGTTCCCTAAGTTTGTACTGAAATGCCCAAGTGGCTTGTGAGGTTGACGAGTGAGTGAGGCCGAGGGCCAGATCGTAAGGATAGTTAGGGATCGGGATGCACGCCGCAGCGTTTTATATATTTATATGTAGATTGGGTTTCACGCCGCAGCGATATGTTGGATCGGGCTACTCGCTGCAGCGATATAGCGCTTGGGCTGTATGAGCCCCTCCAAAGTCTGCACACCCCCAGTGAGCGCAGTCGACTATATATTTATGGATCGGGTTTCACGCCGCAGCGGTTATTATAAGGTACCTATTGAGCGTGAGTGCTGTGTGCGAGTGCTGATTGATGAGAGTTGAGTCACGAGTGACTAAGAGGCTTGCCCGATGGGCTATATATATATATATATATATATATATATATATATATATATATATATATATATGAGTGTTACTTTGCCCGAGGGAGCTTGTTTTATGAAATTACTGTTTTCACTCTCCTTTTATACTGAGCCTCTATTGAATTGAACAAATGTTTTAAACAACTGCCTTTGAAATTTGAGTTTTTACGAGATGTTCGAAATTTAATTACTGATTTGTCTTTGTTATTTCCACTAAGATTTTTATGTTATAAAATGTATATGATTTTAAATGCTCGTCACTACACTCATCATTTATTTATAATTGTTACTTACTGAGTTGGTGTACTCACGTTACTCCCTGCACCTTGTGTGCAGATCCATGTGCCAGGGCATCCGAGTGAGAGTTGTTCCTTCCTTCAGAGCATTTCCGGAGTTAGCAAGGTAGCTGCACGGCGTCCGCAGCCTTGCTTTTCTCCTTCCTATCTATTAGTAATTGTTTTTATCAGACTCATGTTGTATTGAGTAGACAGTATCAGATTGTATTTTAGTGGCTCATGACTAGTGATACCGGGATCGGGTAGTGGTTGATGTTTTGCATATTTGTTTCCGCTTGTTTTGAAATATTTTAAATGGAATATTTTGTTATAATATCTAATTAGTAAGTGAATTTAGAAAAAGACCCGTTTTGTTATAAATGTGGAATCAGCTATCCTAGTACTATGATAGGCGCCATCACGGCTAGGGTGGTTTGGGGTTGGTTGGTATCAGAGCCTATGTTACATAGGTCTCACCACTCATGAGCAGGTTTAGTAGATTCTTGCAGATCGGTATGGAGACGTCTGTACTTATCTTCGAGAGGCTGCAGAACCTTTAGGAAAAACTTCACATTCTTGAACTCCTGTCGTGCAGATCTGTTGATTGTAGTAACTAAACTTCTACTATTCTATTCTCTCACAGATGGTGAGGACATGTGCTACCGGTCAGGACGAACGGCCACCAGTACCACCAGTTAGGGCCATTAGACGCCAAGGTCGCGGTCAAGGCCGTGGTAGGGTCAGGGGTGTAGCCCGCACAGCAACTAGGGCAACACCTCCAGATCACCCAGCTGTCCCAGTTCATGATCAGGTCCCAGTTGCGGACGCTCCAGCAGGACCAGCTCAGGCACCTGCTATGCCGATTGTTATTCCATGCCTTCATGATGCCCTAGCCTAGATTCTATCAGTGTGCACTGGCCTGGCTCAGGTGATCTCAGTTTCTATGGCCGCTGCTACTTCTCAGGCCGGGGGAGGCACCCAGACTCCCGCCGCTCGCACACCTGAGCAGGTTGTGCAGGGACTTCAAACATCGGGGGCACCTCCAGCTCAGTCGGTTGCACCATCTCAAGATTATGTGGTTCTAGTCATGCCTGATGACGAACAGTGAAGATTGGAGGTGTTTGGTAGACTTCAGCCTCTGACTTTAAGTGGTGTAGAGGGCGAGGATGCCCAGGGTTTCTTGGACAAGTGTTAGAGAATGGTTTGGACCGTAGGTATTTTGGAGACTAGTGGGGTCTCGTTCACTACTTTCTAGTTTTCAGGAGCTGCCTTTACTTGGTGGGAGGCTTATGAGAGGCATAGGCCTGTTGGTGCAGCGCCCCTTGTCACACCTCCTTTTTACCTACACCCGCAAAGGCATAAGGGAGTTTTTCCAATTAAAGGACAATCGAAATGGGATTTATTATTAACGATTTAGAGTCGCCGCTTGGGAGATTTATGGTGTCCCAAGTCACCGGTTGAATCCCAAATCGAGGAAAAGATTGACTCTGTATTATAGTCCGCAAACCAAAAATCCGAGTAGGGAATTTCGTTAACCCGGGAGAAGGTGTTAGGCATTCCCGAGTTCCGTGGTTCTAGCACGGTCGCTCAACCGTCATATTCGGCTTATTTATCTGATATTAATACATGTTGAACCTATGTGCAAATTCTAACTTTTTACCACTTTATTATTATTATTTTAAAAGAGAATTGCAATGTCGTAAAAACGCATCTCGAACCACGTCACATCAATGTACCCGTGGTTGTTGACACATTTCGACTCCGTTGAGATTTGGATTTGGGTCACATAAATGTGCACCCGAGTTTAGGGAGGTAATGTTATTAAAAGACGTGCCTAAATAGACTAACGCATTAATATTTTGGGGACGGCCGTAAAATTCACTAAACGGCCCGTCCCGAATTCTAAATGTTTTATTTTAACCATTTATTGAGGGCCCCGCAGAGTTGCATTTTTATTTGGCGAGGCTCGTCTCATTTTTATTCAAAGGTCGATCCTAAAGTGACTATGATTTTCTATTTTTGTCTCTCAAAAAAAAATAATTAAAGTGCTCAAAAGCTTAAGGTCCAGTTTAAGAAGATGTCTGAACTTAGTCACATTAATGGGCATGGTATTGGGCCTGGGACGGGACCCAAGTTGGATAGGGTAGAACCGCCTAGGCGAGGTTAAGGGGTCTAACCCTTGTAGCCGGGAAAGCCACGAAACGGCTCACCGATGTGTTCGTCATTTAATCAGACATAATTAAGCAATGGACTCATTTTGCTTTGTAAGTTATGCTTTCTTTTTCAGCTTCCATTTATTAGAGCAGATGTGAAATGAGATACCCCAAATTCCTTTTAATTACAAATGAAAGGAAAGATAACTACTGAAAGTTTATCTTATTGTTGGTTTGGCTTTTCAAACATATTTACAAAGGAAGCACATGATAGGAAACTGGCTGAAGCTAACCTAACTTATTATACCAGCTTATATTGAACCTAATTACAACTAACACTCAAACTAAGCAGAAAACTTACATACATTTCGGGGCAAAACAATTAACAGTCCATGCTAATACCAACAGTTTTTCAGTTTATTGTTACATAACTAATTTCAGTCCTACTAGTACAACTTCAAGCAAAGGTCTTAATACATTGAGAAATTAAACATTCTGATACATAAATCAAATGACTAAATCACATAATCTCATGCTTCAGTTTCTATGCCATTCTTCATATTTCAGTTCACAATAAACCAGGATCAAGTTGTGTACCTGGAAATGGCAATACAAGAAGAGGAGAAGGAATAGTCAGCAGCAGCAGATAACACAGCAACAACAAACAGCAATCCGCAAATAGCCCAGTAACATAGGCAGCAAACCCAGGTGAATTTGAAACCAGTCAAAACCGGGACACTCGAACTTAAACAACTCAAACGACATCGGAAATGAAATCAGAAAAACACACTACTGCAACACTACACCCAAATTCATCTCAGGCTATCTCAAAACCTTTGAAATCTCGATAGCAACGAAACTCAATCGAAAATCTACTCAACTTTGACCAAAATTACTCAGCATGAAGCTCTAAACCAATGTAACAACATTTTTTTTTTGATGGAACAATTTCTCCTTTCAGGGTTGAATGCTATAACTTTTAAGAATATTATCTAAGACCTGGCCTGAATGGAACAGTAGAACCCAAGTGTGTATGCCTATATTCTCAGCCTGTTTTCAGCCTTAAAGACTCTGTTAACAATGCTCTTACAATACTCTCCAAAAAATGTTCTTCCCTCAAACTGATTCGAAAAGGAAGACTCTCTCCAAGACTCAAAAAAAGACCCCCAACTCTGTCCAAAATCCCCCTATTTATATGCAAACTACAGCCCCTTTTACAGCCTGTTTTAACACTTAGATCATTAAGAAATGTATTTCTTCCATCATATTCCCTGACAGCCACTACTAAGTGTCTAATTTTATTATTTAATTCAAAGGTGCATGGGCAGCCTGAATTTAAAACTCAGGCGTGCCGTGACAACCAGAATGGGCTTCCACTTGATTTTAACACTTTCACTTCAGTGATTTACCCTTAACTTCATTAACTAATGATTCCTAAACCGACTAACAATCATGATACAGATTCAAACAACAGCTAAAACAAACAAATTCACAAAACCCAACTGATTAACCAATTCAATGTTTTATTCCAACAGCAAAAGAAACAAGACAACACTGAATTGCCCATAAGATTGTTTAACAATACGCACGAGCATGGGATGAACAAGTTCTATTAAGTTGAAATAAACCAGTTTGACTGACTAAATTATTAAACAAGGCAGGGTTTCACACAACTGACTATACAGACTTATGAGACCAAGAACAGATTCCCCAAATATATGACAAACAAAACAGCAAATTGGCAACAGAATAAACAAAATGCCAAACGTTTGTTCTTGATAAACAAGATGGTCAAATAAATAAAATGCCAAAATAGAGGACTGGTCGAGTTTCAATTCGAAAACGACCAGAGAAAAGAAAAAGAGATGGGGAAAGATTGACAATATAATAAACAAAACTAGGAAATAAACTCACCGGCCAGGCTCAAACTGGGAAATGACATGCTGAGTCAACACAACATAATGCCAAACGTTTGTTCTTGTTGGAGAACAAATGGGCATCATTATTTTATGCTGGAACAGACTTGAATAAACCAAGAAATCCAAACGAACGACCCCCTTGTGCACTGGTCCCAATTTAGGGTTCTAAGGGTTGAACTTAGATTTGATATTCGACGAACTTTGGTCTGATTCAAAAGGAATCCATGATGAATCGTTATGAAGGAGTCACGGGGGGTATGTGGCATTGATTTGTTGTCGATTTGGATGAACTAGGGTTTGGGTCGATTTCTTTGATCTAAGATTCGCGGGGCTCGGGGGTAATTCGAAGAAAAATGAGCATGGATTCGGAGAGGGGATGGTTTGGTGGTTCAGGGATGTGATTTTGGGGCTGTTTGGCCACCATCCACTGCCGTGGGCGATTTCCGGTGGGCGGAAGGCGGTAGTGTGTAGTGGTGTGTGTTTTGGTCTCTGAAGAGACGAGTGGGGGTGTTTGGTATATCAAAATTAGTTGATTAATCTGGGCCGTTAGATGATGGGAACCAACGGTCCAGATTAAGTCACTTAAGCCAAATGGGGTTGTTTAGGCTTAGCTGGGGCGGGTATGGTTCGGGGTAAGCGGGTCGGGCTAGAGACGGGTTATGGGAGGGGGATCTTGGACCGTTGGATTGGGTGATTGAACGGTTGAGATTGATTGGCGACAAAACGGTGTCGTTTGGTATGGTCTCTTGGACCGGCCGGTTGGGCCTGGATATGGGGTGTGACATTGGGCCTGAACTTTTCTTTTAAAACTGGCCCAGTCCGATTTTTAACTCTTCTTCTCTTGTTTCTTCTTTTTCTTTTATTTTCTTTTTAATTCCTAATTACCAAAAATTCTAAAATAAATTGTAAAGCCAAAATTAACTTAGAAAATACTAATTAACCCTTAATAATAATTATCACACAAAGATAAATACAAAGATAATCACACAATTTTGAAATTAGACACTAAAAATGCGAAGTACGTTATTTTTTCGATTTTTCATTTTCGTAAAACGAGTTACTTAATTAATCCTATCTGTAAAAATTAGATCCTAAATGCACATGAAACGTGTAATTTTGTATTTTTCATTAATTAAAATAGAATAAACACGCATAGACAAATACAAATAATTAACCAAAAATGCCACGAAAATTCTCAAAATTGCACATAAAGGAAAATTGTTTTATTTTGAATGTCTTGGAGTAATTCTTATAGGGCGAAAATCACGTGCTCACAACTGCCCCTCTTTGTCCAGAAACACGAAGAGTTTTTGTGCAAAGATAAAGTGAGCGGATACAAGCGATTTTTGCCCATTCGGCTACTCCGTGTGAAGCATTTTTTATTTTATTTTTTTGAAAGATTTGACCGAACCTCTGCTTCAAAGGTTTCCTACATATCCCTGGCTAAAAGAGAATCGGATCAATGTAGTTCGGGAAGTTTCGGTAGCTGGGACTACCATGAAGCTGTGGTTTTGTTGTTACTGCTATTGTTGCTGCTGCTACCTGCTTACTGACCTCCTTATTACACCATGCTAAAAGAAAACAAAAAGCTAGACTAAACTAAGATTTACAAAATCTTATCTAGATATTCAAACTTGCTCTTGTTGCCTTGCTTTCTTGTTGGCTTGTGTTTCCTCTGATGTTTCTTTCCTTCTTGTGAAATTCGGATTGTTTCTCCTTCGACACGCAAATTATCTTCCTTTGACTATTGTTGCCTCTCTTTTTGACTTCTGCACTTGAGTTTATGCTGGGGATTTTTGTTGTAACCCTTCGCTTTACTGACTTCAAACTTCAATGTATTCCTCTGTTACATGGGCGGGCTACCAACTTTAAACTTGAAATGTAAAGACTGAAATGTATTTCTCTGCTCTCCATGCGGGCTCCTGACTGCTAAACTTGAACTGCTTCTCCCTGTTCTCCAAGCGGGTACCTAATTTCTAGACTTGAAATGTATTCCCTGTTCTCCGGGCGAGCTCCTGACTGCTAACTTGAAATGTATTCTCTGCTCTCCAGGCGGGCTCCTGAATTTAACCAAAATAGACGAAAACAAACGGAAATTTTTCTTCCCCAGTTTGGGTATCTAGGAACATATGTAAGTGTAAAACGCATCACATTACCAAATATCAATAAGAACTAAAAATTGAATTGTACTCCCTTGTTCTCCAGGCGAGCTCCTGACTGCTGAACTTGAATGTATTCCCTGCTCTCCAAGCGGGCTCCTGACTGCTAACTTGAAATGTATTCACTGCTCTCCAGGCGGGCTCTTGAGTGCTGACTTGAAACGTATTCCCTGCTCTCCAGGCAGGCTCCTGACTTCAATGAAACAGATAAAACAAAGAAAACTTTCTGCCCCAGTTTGGAGGTTGGGCACATACGAGAGTGTTAAGCTAAATCATATTACCAAATATTACCAAGAATTCGAAAGCTAGGTCCCATTATCCAAGGGGGTCCTGACAATTCTTACCTAAATGACAATTTTAAATCTAAGTTATATCTTCTAAAGGTGTGACTTCCGCCAAATCTTGTTATCTAAGAGGGTCTTAAAGCTACATCTCATTATCCATGAGGGTCCTGAAAACTCCTAATTACATCCTATCCTAAACATGCAAACTTTGAAACCAACTTATATTCCTTGGGGTATATTTATGCTACTTATGATTGTTTTGATTTTTAAACTAGGTCCCATTTTACAGGAGGGTCTTAAAAATTTCCGACTAAATTTGGAAAAGGCAGAAAAAGATGGCGTTTCTGCTTGGGGAAAATGTTGAGGAAATAGAAAATCATAATCATTAATCTGGGAAAGAAGAGAAGTCAGAATCTTTGTTCTCATGGGGTAATGTCCAAAGTGTATCTCAAACATACAAATTTCAAAGTTCTACTTATAATCTTCTAGGGTGCACTCATGCCAAATTCCGCTACTCATGAATATTTTGAATTTTAAACTAAGTCTTATTTTCCAGGAGGGTCCTGAGAATTTCCGCGATCAAGTCTGCCTAGTACTTACTCTTCCTACGGATGATTTCCTGAAACAAATGCCATTTTTGCCCCTGTTTCAAATCAAAGAAAATTTCGTCAGTTTAAAACGTGGTGGTTCATCTTGGCATTCCTGCTGGAGGTGGTTTTCTCTTTGCCATTCTTTGCTTCGTCCAACTATTTTGGACTGATCGAAAAGATCGTTTTGACCTCCTGACTGATCCTTAACTGCAAGATCCCCAACAGCTATTCTCCCCTCCTGACCTTCCTGCCTGAAACCGTACATCTCCCGCGACATTACTGAACCATTCCACAGTTTTAACTTTTGCTTACACCATAGGTCCCATTTTTCATCATATTATTTTTTGCATGTTCCAACTGCATTTTGCTTTGTGCAATTCCGAAACTGGTAGTAAGCTTTGAAATTCCTTGTTACAAGGCTAAACTTGGTAGAGCTTTAGAGAAGTAAAATTAACAGCAGTGAAATGCACGGATTTTAAGAATAAAGAAAAGAATCCAAATTTGGATGACTGTTGGAGACAGGAAAAGGGACTTATCTGAGCGGAATCACCGGCACCAATGATCATGGTATGCATTTGGATTAATCAGCCCAGTCTATTTAACCAATCTCCTTTCCAATTGTTTTACTTTGTTCTCCAAGATTTCCACAACCCAATTTTACTTTCCGCCAACTTACGGACCTCGTTTGACTTGCAGTTCCCTGAAGGGTTTTCACCGACAAACCTCTCTCATTTGTTGATTTCTCAATTACTTGTCACCTGATGGTGCCCGTGAAGGTTTTCACCAATAAAACTCTCTCATTTTTATTTTCTCTCAGCTTTCGTCGCCTCATGGTGCCCATGAGGGTTTTCACCTATAAGACTCTCTCATTTTTTGATTGTTCTTACTTAAACTGGAGTGTTGCCCCTGATATGAATTCTCTGTACATTGCTCGATCTGGCATCTCTCAAATACTGATCGGAAGGTCTTTCTTTGGACTGTAATGTGGGCTTTTGGATGGGTTTAGAAAGAAAGGGTATCAAAGGCTCAAAGCAATTTTGACACGGGTTTAAAATTACAACTCTTGGAATCACATTTCTTATTACAAGTACAATTTCTGCCCCAGTTTTTTGCTTGGGGATCTTTTGATATTTTATTTTACTATGACCGAGCCGTGAGGCTGCCTACGTATCCTTAAACAGTTATCAGGTCAAACGTAGTTCACACCTGAATTTCCTTGTTGTTATATTTTTATTTTTATTTTTCACTTCTTTTCTTTTCTCTTTTTCTTTTCTTTCTTTTTCTCTCTTTTTCATTATTGATTCCAAAAGAGGGGTATGAAAGAAATAAATAAGGCTCAAAAAAGGGGAACAAAGGGTAATGTGTTTAGATAGTAAAACAAATTGTCTTCATCATTTCAATCTTCGAAATAATGCCAAATACAAACAATCAACAATTATACCAAAGAAATCATACATAAAATCTTTTTACTGCATCAGAATTGAAAGCCATGTCTATGCATTTTCCTTCGATATCTGTTAAACATAAGGCACCATTGGACAATACTCTAGTTAAAATGAATGGCCCTTGCCAATTTGGGGCGAACTTGCCTTTCGCTTCAGCCTGGTGTGGAAGGATACGTTTCAGCACCTGCTGGCCCACTTCAAATTTCCGGGGACGTACCTTTTTGTTGTATGCTCTTGCCATTCTCTTTTGATATAACTGGCCATGACACACAGCTGCCAATCTTTTTTCATCAATCAAGTTCAACTGCTCCAGACGGGTTTTGACCCACTCATCATCATCAATCTCAGCCTCAACGACAATCCGAAGGGACGAGATTTCAACTTCCACAGGTATTACGGCATCAGTTCCATATACCAACAAATAAGGAGTTGCCCCTACTGAAGTACGGACAGTAGTGCGATAACCCATCAACGCAAATGGTAATTTTTCATGTCATTACCTAGAACCTTCTACCATTTTCAGAAGTATCTTTTTTATGTTTTTGTTGTCTACCTCAACTGCTCCATTCGCCTTGGGAAGATATGGGGTAGAATTGCGGTGTGTAATCTTAAACTATTGACATACCTCTTTCATCAAATTGCTGTTAAGATTAGCACCATTATCCGTGATGATCACCTTTAGGATTCCAAATCGACAGATGATATTTGAGTGAACAAAATCGATCACTGCTTTCTTGGTCACAGACTTGAAAGTTTTGGCCTCAACCCATTTGGTGAAATAATCAATGGCTACCAGAATGAACCTATGCCCGTTGGATGCTGCTGGCTCAATTGGTCCAATGATATCCATGCCCCAAGCGACGAAGGGCCATGGCGCTGACATTGTGTGCAATTTCGATGGTGGAGAATGAATCAAATCTCCGTGTATCTGGCACTGATGACATTTGTGCACAAAACTAATACAATCTCACTCCATGGTGAGCCAATAATAACCTGCTCGGAGAATTTTCTTTGCCAGCACATATCCACTCATATGTGTTCCACAGACTCCTGAATGTACTTCGGACATGACAGTCGTAGCTTGTCTAGCATCTATGCATCTTAACAATCCAAGGTCTGGTGTTCTTTTATGCAAAACTCCTCCACTCAAGAAGAATCCACTTGCCAACCGTCGAATTGTTCTCTTTTGATCCCCCGTGGCTTGCACTGGGTATATCCCCATTCTGATGTTTTCCTTTGATATCATGGAACCATGGTTTGCCATCAAATTCTTCTTCAATCATGTTGCAGTAAGAATGCTGATCTCGTATCTGAATGTGCAAAGGATCGACATAGGCTTTGTCCGGATGGTGCAGCATTGACGCTAGGGTAGCCAAAGCATCGACGACCTCATTATGGACCCTTGGAATATGGCTGAACTCCACTGATCTAAACCGTTGGCAAAGATCATGCAAGCATTGTCGGTATGGTATGAGTTTCAGATCTCGTGTTTCCCATTCTCCTTGAATTTGGTGTACCAGAAGATCTGAGTCTCCCAAGACCAAGACTTCCTGGACATCCATGTCTGCAGCTAGCCTTAAACCCAAAATGCATGCTTCGTACTCAGCCATATTGTTGGTACAATAAAAATGAAGTTGAGTTGTAACAGGATAGCGATGTCCTGTTTCAGAAATAAGCACGACTCCTATTCCCACTCCTTTCATGTTAGCAGCCCCATCAAAGAAAAGTTTCCAACCTGGTTTTTCGACCTGTTCTAGTTCATCAATATGCATCACCTCTTCATCAGGAAAATAAGTCCTCAGTGGCTCATGCTCTTCATCGACCAGGCTCTCGGCCAAATGATCGGCCAATGCTTGGGCTTTCATCGCAGTTCAAGTCACATATATTATCTCAAACTCTGTGAGCAGAATCTGCCACTTCGCAAGTCTTCCTGTCGGCATAGGCTTTTGAAAGATATACTTCAATGGATCCAAGCGTGAAATGAGGTAAGTAGTGTAGGATGACAAATAATGTTTCAACTTCTGTGCCACCCAAGTTAGGGCGCAACATGTCCTTTCCAGGTGAGTATACTTAACCTCATAAGCCGTGAACTTTTTGCTAAGATAGTAGATGGCCTGTTCTTTCTTGCCGGTGGCGTCATGCTGCCCCAGTACACAACCAAATGAATTTTTCAAAACTGTCAAGTAAAGAATCAGAGGTCAACCTGGTTCTGGAGGAACCAGCACAGGTGGGTTTGACAAGTAACCTTTTATCTTATCAAATGCTTCTTGACACTCATCAGTCCACTTGATCGCAGTGTCCTTCTTCAACAGCTTGAAAATAGGCTCACAAGTTGTCATGAGATGAGCAATAAACCTACTGATGTAGTTCAACCTTCCTAACAGACTCATCACTTCAGTCTTGTTCCTCGGAGGGGGCAATTCTTGTATGGCTTTGATCTTCGATGGGTCCAACTCGATGCCTCACCGGCTGACTATGAATCCCAACAGTTTTCCGAATGGAACTCCAAATGCACACTTGGCGGGGTTAAGATTGAGGTTGTACCTGCGAAATCTCTGGAAGAATTTCCTCAAATCCTTGACGTGCTCGGCCTGATGTTTTGATTTTATGATCACATTATCTACGTATACCTCAATATCCTTGTGTATCATATCATGAAATACAGTAGTCATCGCCCTCATATAAGTTGCCCCAGCATTCTTCAAACCAAATGGTATTACCCGGTAGCAATAAGTTCCCTATGGCATGATGAACCCCGTCTTTTCTGCATCTTCTTCATCCATTAGAATCTGATGATACCCGGCATAGCAATCCACAAAAGATCCAATCTCACGCTTGGCACAATTATCGATCAAAATGTGGATATTGGGTAATGGGAAGTTATCCTTTGGACTTGCTTTGTTGAGATTGCGGTAATCGACGCATACTCTGATCTTGCCATCCTTCTTCGGTACAGGTACGATATTAGCCAACCAAGTAGGATATCGGGTGACCCGGATAACCTTTGCATCCAACTGTTTGGTAACTTCTTCTTTAACCCGGATAACCTTTGGCTCGAGGTGGACATTTATTTTAGTCTCTCGTACATTGTCTGTGTCCCCTAAATTGACAGCTTCTGTGTCATTCAGGTTGGGTTTGGGTTTTTCTTCGAAGTGAATTAACTCCTTACTAATCTCTTCGAAGGCTTCATCCTCATTCTCGTATTCTGATTTGTAATCACAATCTACTTCTTGAACTAATATTTCGGAGTCAAATTGATTTTTAAGACTGGACTGAGGATTCCTTATGCATGCCATGTCATTAGAACCAGCGTAAAAAGAACTGTATAGAAAGGAAAACAAAAACAAAAGAAAAAACATCAGGAATGATGAAGAAAGGGAAATTGTATTTCATTGAATGATAAAAGATAACAAGGTTTGCACACTCGAACAGACTGAAAAAATGAAATCTGGATTACAACTCTGGAATAATCCTTACAAACTTAAAGGAAAATCAAAGCGAACTACCAAGACTCCTTCCGAGTAGGGAGAGGAGTAGCCTTCCAATTATTAAGCTTTGTTTTTGGCCCGACAAATTGTACTTCCGCATTGCTAGAACCTTCTCCAATTTCCACCATGTTCACACTATCGAACAACTTCTCAAATCTTTCAATCAACTCCTTGTCGGGATTAATCATAGAACTGGAAATTGCTGTCACTGGGCGACTCCTCGTACCGGACTTGACAAATGATCTAGGAAGATGTGGGACCGGCTTTGGAAGGACCATTCCCTCTGTTTCAATTTCCTGGCTCTTTTTATATCTGCGACTGTGGGCTTGAATCCCAGACCAAATGTTCCCAAGTTCTCGGGAAGAGACACGGGCTGTATGATGCCTTGCAACGCTGATCCCAAACCCTTTCCTGGTACAAAACCATTCTTCAACATTTCATATGCTACCATGACTGATGCGGCGTTTATCTTCGGATTCGGGATACACTTCCCTTATAGAACTTTCTCGACTGACATTGCGTCATAAACTTGGTAGACCCATGGTCCCTTGTCATCTTCCACTTCAATGAATGGCACAATGGTGTTGTTGTGAGCGCACAAATTATCTTCGCCGTGCACCACTATTTCTTGTCTGTCCCATTCAAACTTGACCATCTGATGGAGTGTTGATGGCACTGCTTTAGCGGCGTGAATCCACGGTCTCCCTAATAGCAAATTGTAGGAAACAGCTATATCCAGCACTTGGAATTCCATTGTGAATTCTACTGGACCTATGGTCAGCTCCAACATTATGTCCTCGACTGAGTCTTTGCCTCTGCCGTCAAATCCCCGCACACAGATACTGTTCTTATGGATCCTCTCATCTTCTACTTTCAGCTTGCTTAGAGTGGAGAGAGGACAAATGTTTGCACTTGAACCATTGTCAACCAATACCCGGGTAACCACGGAATCCTCGCATTTCACTGTAAGGTAAAGCGCTTTGTTATGCTCAGTACCCTCTACCGGCAATTCATCATCAGCAAATGTGACTCTGTTTACTTCAAAAATCTTGTTGGCTATCTTTTCCAGATGGTTTACCGAGATCTTGTTGGGAACATGGGCCTCATTCAAGATTTTCATTAGTGATTGGTGGTGCTCATCTGAATGGATTAGCAATGAGAGTAATGAAATCTGAGCGGGCATTTTCCTCAACTGTGCTACAACAGAATAGTCCTGCACTTTCATTTTCCTCAAAAATTCCTCTGCCTCTTCTTTAGTTACAGCTTTCTTCACCGGTGTTGGATCATCTTTAGCTCTTCTTAATTCCTCGGGAGTAAAACACATTCCTGAGCGAGTCAATCCTTGTGCTTCACAAACTTCTTCCTTGATTTCTTTCCCTTTGTAAATCACCGTCACTCATTCATAATTTCAATGAACAGCCTTGTTATTGATCACTGGAAGCTGAATTACCGATTTTACAATAATAGGCTCTGTGCGAGCCCCCTTCACGACCACAACAGGTTTACTTGCGACCCTTGGCACTACCACTTTAGCTTTCTCTGGTTTCACTGCAACAATGCTTGACGACCCTTTCTCGACTACCACAGCTGCCTTATTGTCCTGGACCATTGATTTCTCACTAGTTACCTTTTCCTTTGAGCTGGTTTCACTAGAACGGACCATCATTACCGTCTGCGAGGGCTTCTTGGGATCCCCTCCTTTGTGTATCAACTCAATCATATGGGTCTTATAGTGAGCTGGCAGTGGATTCTGATTGATATTTAGTGCTTCTGGGGCTTGAACCTCGATTCGATGAGTATTAATAATCTCTTGCACAGCTGTTTTCAATTTCCAACACCTCTCTGTATCATGTCCCGGGGCTCCTGAACAGTACTCACAACTAACCGAGTAGTCAAGATTTCTTGGAGGAGGATTTGGCATTTTAGGCTCAATTGGATTCAGCATACCCAACTGCCTCAACCTGTGGAAAAGACTAGTATATGATTCCCCCAGTGGAGTGAAAGTCTTTTGCTTTTGTACTCTCTCATTCTTGAAGGCTTGGTTTGGTCGGAAACCCATCCCGGAGGGATTTCTGTAGGCTCTTGGGGTGGATATGCGTTTTGTGGAGCTGGGTATGGATTTTGTGGAGTCGGCACACGCCATTGTGCGTATGCCGGGGTTTGGGTATAGGCTTGTGCATGATGGACGAAAAAATGGGGATCTGGCGGTGGGTAGTAGTGCTGTGGAGGGCTATATGAAGTGTGGGGGTAATTTTGGTGGTAGGGTCGTGATTGGCTATAGTAGGGTGATGGGCCTCTAGATCCGAACCAAGCTCCAGACTCAACAGTCGTGACATCTTCTTTCTTCTTTTTCCCAAGTACACCTCCAGTGCCGTTTTGAATGGCCTGGGTGGTTGCCTTGATCGCTGAATAACTCATGATTTTGTTGGACTTAAGCCCCTCCTCGACCATGCCTCCCATTTTTACAACCTCATTAAAAGACTTGCCAATTGTGGACACCAAATGCCCAAAGTAAGTCGGCTCCAAACCCTGCAAAAAGTAATCAATCATCTCGCTCTCTTTCATTGGGGGGTCTACCCTTGCTGCTTGCTCCCTCCACCGGAAACCATATTCTCTAAAGCTTTCACTGTGCTTCTTTTCCAGTTTGGTCAGGGATAGTCGGTCCGGAATGATCTCAAGATTATATTGAAAGTGACAAGCGAATTCTTGGGCCAAATCATCCCATGTGTATTACCTACTATGATCTTGTCTGGTGTACCATTCTAACGCCGATCCACTCAAACTTTGGCTGAAATACGCCATCAGTAATTAATCTCTTCCGCCTGCTCCCCTCATCTTGCTACAAAAACCTCTCAAATGAGCCATCGGATCACCGTGTCCGTTGTACAGGTCGAATTTGGGCATTTTGAACCCCGCCGGTAATTGTACATTTGGGAACAAACACAGGTCTTTGTAAGCTACACTTACCTGACCTCCTAGCCTTCTCATATCCCTGAAGGATTGTTCTATGCTTTTCATTTTTCTGAACATCTCTTCCTGTTCAGGATTCCTGGCCGGTTTTTCTGCTTTCCCCGGTATGTCAGAATGTGGATCATATGGATAGGTTTCGGGCGCTTTGAAGGTAAGCTCCGAGGGATAATACTGGTTGTCCTGAGCTTGGAACACAAGTTCACTCGGGGATTTATGGAGTGCAGCTGGTGGAGATGCCACAAAGACAGGGGTGATTGGCGAGGAGGGTATGGAATTGATTTTGGTGGTGGAGCTTGTGGCATATGAGAAGTAGTGCCATGGTAGTGTTGATAAATAGGAAAATCTGGATCGGTGGCGGGATGATCCTGAGACTGAGCTAATGGTGGTGTAAAAGCAGGGTTAGCAGGGTAAGCTGGCGGTTATTGCCCTTTGGACCAGGCCTGGTACATTTCGGCCATCTGTTGCTTAAGCTTGAGCATATCCTCTTTCATTTTATTGACGTCCAACTCCTCTACCTCAACACTAGTGTCGACATCTGGGATAGACATGATTTCCGGTATTGGTCCCTTCGATCTGGTTTGGTAATGATAATGTGCCAGTATCCTCTAAATAAACTAACTGCTTGAATTCTCTGGAAATCAACAAACTGGTTAGCTTTTTAGAATTTAACACATGCAATCACAAGTTGGGATGCAATGCACCTAGGCAATTAACCATTTTCTATCATGCATTTGCTTCGGTTGCGTGCGTCATTCCGGCCTCTCATGATTTTTTTTTTTAGTGGTGGTCGAATCCTATAGAGATTGCCTACGTATCATGTCCCCGCATGAATCAGACTGTGCGTAGTTCTATCAAATAAGTGTGAAAGTGAATAAAATATTTTTGGGATTTTCAGCTTTTATAAAAACAGATGCTTCGATCATAAAGACTTAATACTAACAGATTTCAAAAGACTAACAGCCTCTAATGCAAAGACAAGATACAGACTCTGAAATTAAGCTATCATACTCTAAAGAAATACAGACTCAAAACAGAGAGAAGATATAAACCCAACATGCCTTAAAGACTCTGATAGAAAAGGAAATACAGACTCAAACTAAAAATCATGAGTACATCAATGCTCCGGGTATCTGTGGGACATCATTCGGTCTCGCCACGGGCCTATGTGCAAGATCCCTTTGAAGTCGGTCCAAGCTGTACATTATTTGTTTAACAAAGGTCATCACCGCTGCAAAGAATGTAGTGCGAGTCATATCCTCACAAATGTGGCACTTCATAATGATGTAGTCTGCAATGTTTCTAATTCTCTCTCTTATGACGCCCTTTTCATGTAACAAACACCCAATCTGCTGGGACCTGGCCTCCAAAGTTTGCTTGGCTGCACAGTTTTGTTCTTGAAGTTGTTGCAAGTCTATTTCTAACTGTGCCAATGTCGTGTAACAGTGTTCCCTTTCATCCTTGAAGTCTTTTGCCTGCTTGATCATTTTGTTTCTCGTGGCGATGACCCTTTTCTTCAACCCCACGACCTCATCGTCGTACCTTTCTCTCAACTGCCTAACCAGGCATACCCGTTCATCTGCATTTTTAGCCAATTGTTTTTGAGCCCTAGCTAGTTCACTTTCTGCTTTGTTCAAATAGAAACTATAGTTACTCACTTTCTACCTTAGGTTAGCTACGAGCTTTTCATCTCTGTTACTTCGGACTGGATTTTCTGCTGCTACTTTCAGTTTCTGAATTTAAGCTCGAAGGGCTTCATATTCTTTGGCTAGCCTTTTCTTTTCACCCTCATCCGCCGCTGCTTGTAAGCCATTCTCGAATTGAAGGTTTTTGACTTGCTTCTCCAGTTTTCCTATCGTGGCCCTGTACTCGTTTTCTTTGGCCAACCAAGCCCATGGTTCTTGCGATGCCTCGACGAATTCCTGAATGTGCAATTTTTGGCCGGTCTTTCTGATTCGGCCCTTGCAGTGTTCTCCTTTCTATACCAGACAAGGTAGGCGGGTGAGACCTCTCCTTTAGATAGGTTCCGCACTCGGGTGCGTACCATCAAATATTGGCACTTATTCCAAATAGAACGAACCGTTTCTTCATTAAATTGGTCGTCGGAGCTAATCTCAACCGCGTGGATACTGAGATCTTCATCTGGATGCATCACCTGATACATTCCTAATTGTCTCATCACTCGGTAGGGAGCGTAAGGCTGAATTCCTCGAAGACCCATTAGGAGGAAGTAAGGACCCGTGGCGGGTATATACACAATTTCTTCAACAGGAATCCAACCTAGTGTCCATTCTATTTGTCCCGTAGTGATGGCGCGAAGGCGGGCTATCCATTCTCCAAACCCCTCCTGTAACTTGATCCTTGAAACCCTTGTGTTGAATTCTTCAATGCAGCTTTTCTCTGTGGATCCATAACTCATATACTGAGGGTGGTGGCACAAGTGCTCGATCATCCACATTTGTAGTAGCAAATTGCATCCCTCGAAGAAGTCTGCCCCAGCTTTACAAGCTGTGAGAGCTCGGTATATCTCAGACAATATCATAGGGGCGAGAGTGCTCTTGGTGTTGGTAACCAGGACCATGACGACTCTAGCCACCCGCAAATCGATATTCCCGTCTTTTCGGGGAAACACCACAAGGCCTAAGAATGCTACCATAAAAGCGAAAAGTCTATGCTCATCCCATTTTGTTCGGTTCCCTTTACTGCAAACCCCGCTTTCCGGATCATGTAACCCTTCTACATGCCCGTACTTCTGGTATATAAAACGTAGAGTGGAAAAAACCCCTTCCAACTCGGAATATGGGATTCCCTTATTTATCTTTAGCAAATCCATGAATTTGTGAGAGTTAACGGCCCTTGGAGCGATCAGATACTTATTCCTCAAACCCGCAGTACTTTTCATATAACCTGCTATCTCTTCCAAGGTCGGGGTGAGTTCAAAATCTGAGAAGTAAAATACGTTATGGGCCGGGTCCTAGAACGTAACCAAAGCCTTTATGATGTCTCCTTTAGGTCTGATCTTTAATAACCCGGTAAGACCCCCCAAATGTAGATTGACCTTATCTTGCTCTGACTTGCCCAGATCTTCCCACCACATACGCAACTCCAAAGGGATCTTGTTCATAACTGCTATCGGCAAACTTGGAATCGTGCTCATTCTGGACATTTATTAGGGTGATTAAGCAAAAATCAAGACTCATTTGACTCGAAAACAAAATCGACACACTTTTTCTTTTCCCTTTTTTTCAAAAAATAAAATCCGTTTTTGCAAATACGGCCTTTCAGCACCTCGAAGACGAAGATTTTAAGGCTGTGTTGGCTAATCGGTGAAAACCTTGAAAAATGACCACAGTCAGCTGTTTTTGCAAAAACAGCCTTCCGGTGCCCTTTTAGGGCCATTCGGCTATTTCTGACAAGAATGGAATCACCCTAACTATTCTCAAATAAAAAGTAAAATTTTTGTTCTTTTGGATTATTTTTGCAAAAAAGAAGTTGGACCCGATAGGGGTTGCCTACGTATCTCATACCCTGTGAGAATCAAACTGACGTAGTTTGGGCAAACAGAACGAACTATTTTCGAAAACAAAACTCCTTTCTCATTTTTAATTCGTTTTTTCTTATTTTTTTTCAAAAATTCGCGTTTCAGCGCTATTTGGACACTGGTTTTTCTTTAAACATGTGATTCACTCTTTTAACCCACTACACTGCTATTTCTTTCCCAAATTCTCTCCTTTCATTCCAAAGCCGGTCAACATGCAAATTCGAAGCAAATAAATGCACAAGTAGCAAGTAGCATGCATCAAGATGGTCTTTTCATTTATGTACACATGTCCTAGACAGACCCAACCCCTGTGTTGAGTCTCCAAAGTCAAAATGCACATGATGCAAACAAACATTCCTATTAGGGATCCGGCATGAGGTATTGTTATACTAGGTTTAAAAAACCTAGGTTTATTTGTTCTAGACCTGGCTTACCCGAGCGGACAACTCGAGCCGAGGGGGGGCTGCGTACTGGTAACCAAAAGATCATCCGGCTTTGCAACTTGTCTGAACCTCTTTCTATTTGGGATTTGACGCTAACAGAAAGAAATCACGACCAGCGTGCACTCCTTAGGAGGGAGAAGAGATGGGTTTCGTAGCAGTTTATATATACAGTTAAGATAATATCAAAGCGGTAAAAAGCAACATTTAGCACATTAGGCCCAAACATGTAATAAAATAAGATAATAAATAAAGCCAAATATAACAATTTACGTAAGCTCTAATTCTGAACCCTGAACGAAGTTCTAGGTTCCGGTACAATCCCCAGCAGAGTCGCCAGAGCTGTCACACTTCCTTTTTACCTACACCCGCAAGGGCATAAGGGAGTTTTTCCAATTAAAGTACAGGATTTATTATTAAAGATTTAGAGTCGCCACTTGGGATATTTATGGTGTCCCAAGTCACCGGTTGAATCCCGAATCGAGGAAACGATTGACTCTGTATTACAGTCCGCGAACCAAAAATCCAACTAGGGAATTTTGTTAAGCCGGGAGAAGGTGTTAGGCATTCCCGAGTTCCGTGGTTTTAGCACGGTCGCTCAACCATCATATTCGGCTTATTTATCTGATTTTAATACATGTTGAACCTATGTGCAAATTCTAACTTTTTACCGCTTTATTATCAATGTACCCGTGGTTGATGACACATCTCGACTCCGTTGAGATTTGTATTTGGGTCACATAAATGTGCACCCGAGTTTAGGGAGGTAATGTTATTAAAATACGCGCCTAAAGAGACTAACGCATTATTATTTTGGGGACGGCCGTAAAATTCACTAGACGGCCCGTCCAGAATTCTAAATCTTTTATTTTAACCATTTATTGAGGGCCCCGCAGAGTTGCATTTTTATTTGGTGAGGCTCATCTCATTTTTATTCAAAGGTCGATCCTAAAGTGACTATGATTTTCTATTTTTTGTCTCTCAAAAAAAAAAAAATTAAAGTGCTCAAAAGCTTAAGGTCCAGTTTAAGAAGATGTCTGAACTTAGTCACATTAATGGGCATGGTATTGCGCCTGAGACGGGACCCAAGTTGGATGGGGCAGAACCTCCCAAGCGAGGTTAAGGAGTCGAACCCTTGTAGCCGGGCAAGCCACGAAACGGCTCACTGATGTGTTCGTCATTTAATCAGACATAATTAAGCAATGGACTCATTTTACTTTGTAAGTTATACTTTCTTTTTCGTCTTCCATTTATTAGAGCAGATGTGAAATGAGATACCCCAAATTCCTTTTAATTATAAATGAAAGGAAGGATAACTACTGAAAGTTTATCTTATTGTTGGTTTGGCTTTTCAAACATATTTACAAAGGAAGCACATGATAGGAAACTGGCTGAAGCTAACCTAACTTATTATACCAGTTTATATTGAACCTAATTACAACTAACACTCAAACTAAGCAGAAAACTTACATACATTTCGGGGCAAAACAATTAACAGTCCATGCTAATACCAACAGTTTTTCAGTTTATTGTTACATAACTAATTTCAGTCCTACTAGTAAAACTTCAAGCAAAGGTCTTAATACATTGAGAAATCAAACATTCTGATACATAAATCAAATGACTAAATCACATAATCTCATGCTTTAGTTTCTATGTCATTCTTCATATTTCAGTTCACAATTAACCAGGATCAAGCTGTGTACCTGGAAATGGCAATACAAGAAGAGGAGAAGGAATAGTCAGCAGCAGCAGATAACACAGCAACAACAAACAGCAATCCGCAAACAGCCTAGTAACATATGCAGCAAACCCAGGTGAATTTGAAACCAGTCAAAACCGGGACACTCGAACTTAAAAAGCTCAAACGACCTCGAAAATGAAATCAGAAAAACACATTACTGCAACACTACACCCAAATTCATCTCAGACTGTCTCAAAACCTTTGAAATCTCGACAACAACGAAACTCAATCGAAAATCTACTCAACTTTGACCAAAATTACTCAGCATGAAGCTCTAAACCAATGTAACAGCATTTTTTTTATGGAACAGTAGCTCCTTTCAGGGTTGAATGCAATAACTTTTAAGAATATTATCTAAGACCTGGCCTAAATGGAACAGTAGAACCCAAGTGTGTATGCCTATATTCTCAACCTGTTTTCAGCCTCAAAAACTCTGTTAACAATGCTCTTACAATACTCTCCAAAAAATGTTCTCCCCTCAAACTGATTCAAAAAGGAAGACTCTCTCCAAGACTCAAAAAAAAGACCCCAACTCTGTCCAAAATCCCCCTATTTATATGCAAACTACAGCCACTTTTACAGCCTGTTTTAACACTTAGATCATTAATAAATGTATTTCTTCCATCATATTCCCTGACAGCCACTACTAAGTGTCTAATTTCATTATTTAATTCAAAGGTGTATGGGCAGCCTGAATTTAAAACTCAGGCGTGCCCTGACAACCAGAATGGGCTTCCACTTGATTTTAACACTTTCACTTTAGTGATTTACCCTTAACTTCATTAACTAATGATTCCTAAACCTACTAACAAGCATGATACAGATTCAAACAATAGCTAAACAAACAAATTCACAAAACTCAACTAATTAACCTATTTAGTGTTTTATTCCAACAGCAAAAGAAACAAGACAACACTGAATTGCACATAAGATTGTTTAACAATACGCACGAGCATGGGATGAACAAGTTCTATTAAGTTGAAATGAACCAGTTTGACTGACTAAATTATTAAACAAGGCAGGGTTTCACACAACTGACTATACAGACTTGTGAGACCAAGAACAGATTCCCCAAATATATGACAAACAAAACAACGAATTGGCAACAGAATAAACAAAATGCCAAACGTTTGTTCTTGATAAACAAGATGGTCGAATAAACAAAATGCCAAAACAGAGGACTGGACGAGTTTCAATCCGAAAATGACCAGAGAAAAGAAAAAGAGACGGGGAAAGATTTACAACAGAATAAACAAAACTAGGAAATAAACTCACCTGCCAGGCTCGAACTGGGAAATGACATGTTGAGTCAACACAACAAAATGCCAAACGTTTGTTCTTGTTGGAGAACAAACAGGCGTCATTATTTTATGCTGGAACAGACTTCAATAAACCAATAAATCCAAACAAACGACCCCCTTGTGCACTGGTCCCAATTTAGGGTTCTAAGGCTTGAACTTAGATTTGATATTCGACGAACTTTGGTCTGATTCGAAAGGAATCCATGATGAATTCGTTATGAAGGAGTCACGGGGGATATGTGGCGTTGATTTGGGGTCGATTTGGATAAACTAGGGTTTGGATCAATTTCTTTGATCTAATATTCGAGGGGCTCGGGGTGATTCGAAGAAAAATGAGCGTGGATTCGGAGAGGGGATGGTTTGGTGGTTCAAGGGTGTGATTTTGGCGGTCATTGGAGTGGTTGCCGCCGGGTTATGGGCAGTGGGTGGTGTGTGGTGGTGTGTGTTTTGGTCTCTGAAGAGACGAGTGGGGGGTGTTTGGTATATCAAAATTAGTTGATTAATCTGGGCCATTGGATGATGGGAACCAACGGTCCAGATTAAGTCACTTAAGCCAAACGGGGTCGTTTAGGCTTAGCTGGGGCGGGTATGGTTCGGGGTAAGCGGGTCGGGCTAGAGACGGGTTATGGGAGGGGGATCTTGGACCGTTGGATTGGGTGATTGAACGGTTGAGATTGATTGGCAACAAAACGGCGTCGTCTGGTATGGTCTCTTGGACCGGTCGGTTGGGCCTGTATATGGGGTGTGACATTGGGCCTGAACTTTTCTTTTAAAACTGGCCCAGTTGGATTTTTAACTCTTCTTCTCTTGTTTCTTCTTTTTCTTTTATTTTCTTTTTAATTCCTTATTACCAAAAATTCTAAAATAAATTGTAAAGCCAAAAGTAACTTATAAAATACTAACTAACCCTTAATAATAATTATCACACAAAATTAAATACAAAGATAATCACACAATTTTGACATTAGACACTAAAAATGCGAAGTACGTTTTTTTTCGATTTTTCAGTTTCGTAAAAAGTTACTTAATTAATCCTATCTGTAAAAATTAGATCCTAAATGCACATGAAACGTGTAATTTTGTATTTTTCATTAATTAAAACAGAATAAACACGCATAGACAAATAAAAATAATTAACCAAAAGTGCCACAAAAATTCTCAAAATTGCACACAAAGGAAAATTGTTTTATTTTGAATGTCTGGGAGTAATTCTCATAGGGCAAAAATCACGTGCTCACACCCCTTACCTGGCAGCAGTTCTCCGCTCTCTTTTTGGAGAAGTATGTGCCATAGTCTCGTAGGGAGGAGCTGTGCAGGCAGTTTGAGCAATTGCGTCAGGATGATATGACTGTGACGCAGTATGAGATGAGGTTTTCGGAGCTAGCTCGTCATGTTGTTTGGTTGGTTCCTACGGATAGGAAGAGGATCAGAAGGTTCGTGGATGGACTCACATATTAGCTTCGGATTCTCATGACCAGAGAAAGGGTGTCAGGTGCTACTTTTGAGCAGGTTGTTGATATTGCCCGAGAGATTGAGTCAGTTCGTCGCCATGAGCGAGATGAGAGAGAGGCCAAGAGGTCTCGGGGATCTAGTAGTTTTGGTGGTGTTCCTTTGAGAGGTCAGTTTCATCACAGCAGAGGTCGCCCATTTAGTCCTGCTTAGCCAGCCCACCCAAATCATAGTGGTGCACCTTCGAGACATGGTTCCCACAGTTCTCATCCGAGCCGTTCATCATTCGGTGCCCTTCCAGCCTAGAGTTCATACCGTGCTCCATCAGCTCAGGGTTCCTCTCTGCCAGGTTCTTCTACCAGTTATCTCGGTGCTAGGGGTTCCCTTCAGTCCCTGTCCCCCATACCAGGGAGTTGTTATGAGTGTGAAGAGTTTGGGCATATGAGGAGACAATGTCCTCGTCTTCTTGGGGATCCATCCCAGCAGAGGAGTCAGCCCTCGACTTCAGCTCCAATTACTTCACCACCCGCCCAGGCAGCTAGGGGTGGGGGCCAGTCAGCTAGGGGTCGCCATATACACAAAACTGGCCATACTCGCTGCCTTCCTACTCAAGGCATCAGCCACTACATTGGCCTTCCCCAGATGGTACAAGAGAGTGATATCATAATCCTTTAGCAGCTCCAACAATCCCTGCTGCCTCAAATTGAGATCCTTCTGTTTGAACAAGTGTTGGAGTCTACGATGATCAGTAAACACCTTACAAGGCACGCCATAGAGATAATGCCTCCAAATCATCAAAGCGTGAAGAATGGCCGCCAACTCCAAATCATGAACAAGATAGTTTTTCTCATGGGGCTTCAACTGATGAGAAGTATAAGCAATCACTCTACCCTCCTACATCAACACACACCCAATACCAACTGTAGAAGCATCACAATATACGGTATATGAACCTGAAGCTGATGGCAAAACTAATATTGGAGTTGTGGTCAAGGCAGTCTTGAGCTTCTAAAAGCTAGCCTCAGACTCATCCAACCACCTTAAAGGAGCACACTTTTTGGTTAATTTGGTAAAGGGTGATGCTATGGATGAAAATCCCTGAACGAACCAACGGTAACAACATGCCAAACCAAGAAATCTGTGAATCTCTGTGGCTAAGGATGGTCTGGGACAACTCTGAACCACCTCTATCTTCTTCAAATCAACCTGAATACCCTCACTAGACACCACATGACCCAAAAAATCCATTGAACTGAGCCAAAACTCACACTTGGAGAACTTTGCATAAAGTTTTTCCTCCCTCAACCACTGCAGTACAACTCTCAAATGCTCAGCATGCTCCTCCTAACTACATGAGTATACCAGAATATCATTAATGAATACAATAACAAACGAGTCGAGATAAGGCCGAAACACGTTGTTCATCAAATGCATGAACACTGCTGGGGCATTGGTCAGCCCAAAAGACATCACAAGGAACTCATAATGACCATATCAGGTCTTGAAAGCTATCTTAAGGATATTCAAGTCCCTGATCTTCAACTGGTGATTCCCCGACCGGAGATCAATCTTGGAGAACACCCTCGCTCCCTAAAGCTGGTCAAATAAATCATCGATACGAGGCAAGGGATACTTGTTCTTGATTGTAACTTTTTTCAACTGCTTGTAATCAATGCACATCCTCATCGTATCATTCTTCTTCTTTACAAATAGAATAGGCGCACCCCAAGGCAACACACTAGGTCAAAAAAACCGTGTAACAAGGAGTTCTTGAAGTTTCTCCTTCAACTTTTCCGGTGCCATACGATACAGTAGAATAGAAATAGGCTAAGTGACTGGCACCAAATCAATACCGAAGTCAATATCCTTATCTGGTAGCATGTCCGGCAAGTCCACAGGAAACACATCCAGAAAGTCCCTCACTATTGGAACAGAATCAATACTAGGAGTCTCTGCACTAACATCCCTCACAAATTCCAAATAAGAAAGACAACCCTTCCCAACCATCCGCTGGGCCTTCAGAAATGAAATCACCCTACTGGGAATGAAATCAGTTGAACCTTACCACTCAATCCATGGCACACCCGGTATAGCCAATGTCACTATCTTAGCGTGACAGTCCAAAATAGCACGATTCGGAGATAGCCAATCCATGCCTAGTATCACATCAAAATCCACCATACAAAGTAACAGAAGGTCCATTCGGGTCTCCAAACCCCCAATAGTCACTACACACGATCGAAAAGAGACCTCTTGCAGATGATTTTTAGGCCTTAGCCAATCGGTTCGTGAGGTTGGATATTTCGGAGCCCGGTCGGATCTTAGCTTGTGTGTTTTCTCGGTCTTCCGTGTTTGATCGCATTAGAGAGCACCAGTATAATGATCCTCATTTGCTTGTCCTCAAGGATAAAGTTCAGCACAATGATGCTAGAGATGTGACTATTGTTGATGATGGGGTATTGAGGATGTAGGGCCGGGTATGCATGCCCAACGTAGATGGGCTTCAGGAGTTCATTATGGAGGAGGCTTATAGCTCGCGGTATTCCATCGATCTGGGTGTCGCAAAGATGTATCAGGACTTGAGGCAGCACTATTGGTGGAGGAGAATGAAGAAAGACATAGTGGGATTTGTAGCTCGGTGTCTCAATTATCTCTAGGTGAAATATGAGTATTTGAGACCGGGTGGCTTGCTTCAATAGATAGATATTCCAGAGTGGAAGTGGGAGCGGATCACCATGGATTTTGTAGTTGAACTCCCATGGGCTTTGAGGAAGTTCGATACTATTTGGATGATTGTGGATCGGCTGACCAAGTCCACGCACTTTATTCATGTGTGTACTACCTATTCTTCAGATCGGTTAGCTGAGATTTATATCTCAGAGATTGTTCTCTTGCATGGTGTCCTAGTTTCCATCATTTCAGATAGAGGTACTCAGTTCACTTTGTAGTTTTGGAGATCCGTGCAGCGAGTGTTGGGTACTTAGGTGGAGTTGAGCACAACTTTTCACCCTCAGACGGATGGGCAGTCCGAGCGCACTATTCAGATATTAGAAGACATGTTGCGCGCTTGTGTCATTGATTTTGGGGGTTCATGGGATCAGTTTCTACCACTCGCAGAGTTTGCATATAACAATAGTTCTCAGTCGAGTATTCAAATGGCTTCATATGAGGCTTTATATGGGAGACGGTGTAGATCTCCAATAGGATGGTTTGAGCCGGGCGAGGCCAGGCTTTTGGATACAAACTTGGTGCAGGATACTTTGGACAAGGTGAAGGTGATTCGGGAGCGGCGTCGTACAGCATAGTCGAGACAAAAGAGTTATGTTGATAAAAAGGTTCATGATGTGTCTTACATGGTTAAGGAGAAGGTTTTACTGAAGGTTTCATCCATGAAGGGTGTTATGATATTTGAGAAGAAAGGTAAATTGAGTCCTCGGTTCATTGGGCCTTTTGAGGTACTTCATAGGATTGGGGAGGTGGCTTATGAGCTTGCTTTGCCACCTAGCTTGTCGAGTGTGCATCCGGTATTTCATGTTTCTATACTCCGGAAGTATATTGGCGATCTGTCTAATATTTTGAATTTCAGCACGGTTCAGTTAGACGGTGATTTGACTTATGATGTGGAGCCAGTGGCTATTTTGGAGCATCATGTCCGAAAGTTGAGATAAAAGGATATAGCTTCAGTGAAAATGTAGTAGAGAGGTCGGCTCGTGGAGAAGGCTACCTAAGAGACCGAGTGGGAGATATGGAGCAAATATCCTCACCTATTTGAGGCTTCAGGTATGTTTCTTGACTGGTTCGAGGATGAACGTTTATTTAAGAGGGGGAGGATGTAACGACTCGGCCGGTCATTTTATGAGTTATAGCCCCGTCTTCCCCATTTTTGTTTCTTTATACGTGTTGTTCAACTATATTTCATCATATCAGGTTGGTTGTGTTGTGTTCGGAGTGGTCTTAGAGTGGAATGAGACACTTAGTCTCTTATTTGGAAGTTTAAGTTGGAAAAGTCAACTAGATGTTGACTTATGTGTAGAAGTTCTCGGATGTGAATTTTGATGGCTCGGATAGGTTTGTTAGGTGATTTTAGACATAGAAGCCTGTTCGGAATGTAATTTGAAGGTCCGTGGTAGATTTAGGTTTGAATTGGCGAAATTGGAAATTTGGCATTTTTTGGTCGGCAGTGGAAATCTTGATATCGGGGTCGAAATGGAATTCCGAAAATTGGAGTAGGTCCATTATGTCATTTGTGACGTGTGTGCAAAATTTCAGGTCATTCAGATGAGGTTTGGTAGGTTTTGCAATCGTTTGCGGAATTCGGAAGTTTGAAAATCCTTAGGCTTGAATTCGAGGGTAATTTGGTATTTCGATGTTGTTTTGAATATTCCGAAGGTTGGAATAAGTTTGAATGGTGTTGTGTGACTTGTTGGCCGTTTGGTTGAGGTCCCGAGGGCCTCGAGATGATTTCGGATAGCCATCAGAAAGCTTGAACTTAAGAAATTGCAGCTGGTGTTGCTGCTTCTGTCATATCCGCACCTGCGGATTGGGGACCATAGGTGTGAGCTCCGCAGCAGTGGAAAGGAGGCACAGGTGCATGGAGGACCGCAGGTACGGCTTGGTAAACCTCATCTGCGATGCCACAGGCGCGGTAAGGCAGCCGCAGATGCGAGGACTGACAATGTTAAGTGAAATTCGCAGAAGTGGATATTTTTTCGCAGAAGCGGAAGAGCAGGTGAGCTTATAGGGTCACAGGTGTGGAATTCCTAAGGCAGAAGTATATAAAGGGCCCTTCGTGAATTTCAGTCGTTCTTCACAATTTCAACTCAGTTTTTTGAGCTTTTGGAGGGTTTTGAAGAGAGATTCGAGGGGAAACTCGTTGAGGTAATATGTTTGAACCTAAAACTCGATTCTATGGTAATTTTCAGTTGATTGAGCATGAAATTTGTGGGATTTAAGGGTGAAAATTAGGGAAATAGGGCTTGGAACTTGAGAGCCTAAATTGGGCAATTGTAGGGTCAAATGAAGTTAGATTTTGGTAAATTTGGTGTGTATGGACTCGTGAAAGATAAGGGTTCTGGTTTTATGATTTTTGTTGGATTTTGAGACATGGACCCGGGGGTCGGGTTTGGTCAATATCGGTATTTTTGAGTTAATTTGATAACTTTCGCGTGAGCTTTGTTCCTTTAGCATGTATTAATGATGTGATACTGATTTTGGTTAGATTTGGAGCAGCTGGAAGCTGAGTCGAGAGGTAAGGGCATCGCGGAGTAGATTTTCGTCCGGTTTAAGGTAAGTAACGATTGTAAATCTACACCCGAGGGTATGAAACCCTGGAATTTTGTATTATCTTGATAAAAGAGGTGACGCACATGCGAGGTGACGGGCGTGTGGGCGTGCACCGGTAGGGATTGGGACTTGGTCCGTCCCGTGGCAACTGTAAAGTTGCATATTTTGATAAACTCAATATGATATCTATGTATTTTAGAAATGATTTTGTTAACTTGGGTTGAACGTCATGTTTGGGGCCTTGTGCCGTACTGTTTGAACCCTCGGGGTTGTTTATTGTTTAATCTTTTCCTCACTCTATTTTAAAATATGAAAGTGTTTTGGATTGAGTTCCCTAAGTTTGTATTGAAATGCCCAAGTGGCTTGTGAGGTTGACGAGTGAGTGAGGCCAAGGGCCTGATCATGAGGATAGTTAGGGATCGGGTTGCACGCCACAGCATTTTATACATTTATATGTGGATCGGGTTGCATGCCACAACGATATGTTGGATCGGGTTGCATGCCGCAGCGATATAGCGGTTGGGCTGTAGGAGCCCTCCGGAGTCTGTACACCCCCAGTGAGCGCAGTCGACTATATATTTATGGATCGGGTTGCACGCCGCAACGGTTATTATAAGGTGTCTATTGAGCGTGAGTGCTGAGTGCGAGTGCTGATTCATGAGAATTGAGTCACGTAAGACTGAGAGGCTTGCCCCAGGGGCCATATATATATGTATATGAGTGATACTATGCCTGAGTGGCTTGTTTTATGAAATTATTATTTTCACTCTCCTTTTATACTTATCCTCTATTGAAAATGTTCAACAAATGTTTTAAATAACTGCCATTGAAACTGGAGTTTTTACGAGATGTTCGGAATTTAATTACTGATTTGCCTTTGTTATTTTCACTGAGATTTTTATGTTATGAGATGTATATGATTTTAAATGCTCGTCACTGCACTTAGCCTTTATTTATAATTATTACTTACTGAGTTGGCGTACTCACGTTATTCCCCGCACCTTGTATGTAGATCCATGTACAAGGGCATCCAAGTGAGAGTTGTTCTTTCCTTTAGAGCATTTCTGGAGTTAGCAAGGTAACTGCACGGCGTCCGCAACCTTGCCTTCCTCCTTCCTATCTATTAGTAATTGTTTTTATCAGACTCATCTTGTATTGAGTAGACAGTATCAGATTGTATTTTATTGCCTCATCACTACTCACACCTTGATTGGGCAATGGTTGATGTTTTGCATATTTGTTTTCGCTTGTTTTGAAATGTTTTAAACAGAAGATTTGTTATAATATCTAATAAGTAAGTGAATTTAGAAAAAAGACCCATTTTGTTATAAATGTCGAATCGGCTAGCCTAGTACTGCGATAGGCGTCATCACGGCCGGAGTGGTTTGGGGTCGTGACAAGGAAAAATACCTAGATTGATAATAGAGTATTATATAAAATAGAAAAAGATATTACATAGACGGAGGACTGAAAATATCGAGGGAAAAATAGACAATACATAAGATAAGAGGGATAAAACATCTACTATTCAAAGTTGAGGGGAAAAATTTTATTTTAAAAGGAAAGTTTGGAGGTGTAAATAATTTTCACCCATTAAAATTTTGACTATGGCTGTCCAACGGGACGGGACGAGACGGGACAGGACCAAATTAACGGGACGGGACAGGACGACATTTAAGCGGGATGGAGGCGGGACGGGACGGGACAAACGGGACAAACGGTACAAAACGTTCGTCCCATCCTGTCCCGCTAACAAACGGGATGGGACGGGACGGGACGGGACGGGACGGGACGGGACGGGTTCGTGGGCCTTAAGTGTATTTTTTTTTAAAAACGTCTAGTTTTTGAAATTTACTATGTTTTTAAAGTTTGCAACGGCTAGATTTTTGACTTATTTAATAAACTTAAATGTTACTATGTTAAAATAAAAATTAGAAAACTGAGTAAACAATTATAAAATATTAAAACAAAAGACTTGTAATGAAATATTCTAGTAATTATAAATTTATAATAGAGTTATAATTTATTTAATATAATTTCAAAGTATTAACTATTAAGTAACTAAGACAATTCATAAATAAAATTCAACGCTTAGAGCCTTTTATTTTATTAATAGAACTTTCAAATCTCAAATACAAATATAATTCTTTTGAAGAGCTCAGCCTTAGGCTTACCCCTTACAGGGGGTACAGGGGGTACAAGGGGTAAAGCTCCAGACTGAGATTGACTCTGAGTTGGATCTTGTGTTGCGAGACTAGTGGGTGTTTCATCTAATTCTTCTTCCTCATTTTCTTCATCCTCATTTTCTTCATCCTCAAAAAAAATATCATTGTCAAATTGTCTTTGTAAAGTTTCATGATCTAATTGTTCTCCGACATGAACATCATAAAATGTGGGGGGTTGGAAAAATGAAGTTTCATCAACATGAGTCATTTCATCAATATGCTTTCTAATTCTAGCTCTAGGAGAAGGGTTAGGATTAGGATTACTACTACTTTCACTTTTACTATTTTTTTTACTGCTTTTTTTAAAAATACCAAATACATTTTTAGGTGCCATAATTTAAATACGAAATTAAATTTAAAAAACTAACACAAATATTAAACACACAAATAAAATACGAAAATTAACACATAAAGTAAACACAAAAATGAAGCACTAAAATGATACGCAACAATTATATATTAAAATTAGGAGATGGAACGAGTGCACCGTGATTAAATATTGGAACATGAAGAAATTGCCCAAAATATTGCTCCAAATACTTGACGAATTAATTTGAAGCTTGAAAGTTGCTCCAAAAAATTTGCCCAAATACTTGAAAATTGAAACTTGAAAGTTATCACTTGATACTTGATAGTTGATAGTTGATACTTGATAGTAACAAAATTGAGAGAATAATATAGAATATAGATAGAATATTAGAATGTAAGAGATTTGAGAGAGAAGATTGATTTTTTGTGGGAAAAAATGAAGAAGAATGGGGGTATTTATAGTAGAAAATAGGGTCAAAGTGTAATTTAATAAACTTAGGGGTTATATTAAAAATTTGGGAGGGTTAGGGGGTGTTTCGAGGGGGGGGGGCTGTTTGGACCGTTGGCAACGACTATTTTTGCAATTTAAGCCGTTGCCCAACGGCTAGTTATTTAAAAAAAAAAATGGCGGGACGGGACGGGACGCGGGACGGGACGAAACGGGACGGGACAAACGGGACGAAATGGTCGTCTCGTCCCATCCCGTGTCCCGTTTAACATTGGCCCATCCCATTTAACTTGAAGCGGAACAGGACGGGACGGGACCGGGACGGGACGCGAGACCCGTTGGACAGCCATAATTTTGACAAAAGAAGGAATAATTTGTTGTTGCTTTATTCACTGCAATGAATCAACTTTAAGTTATCTTTCCTTTTTAATTGAATATGTTTGTGCGTTTGCTTTTTTTAATTGATAATAATACCTTCTAGATCAACAAATTGGTTAGTATTTGGTCAGGGTGGGAGTGGGGGTGGGGGTGGGGTTCCAAAGACCCACTCAACGCAATAATTAATTTGAGAGTAGAATTAATTTTTCTTTGAAAAAAAAAAAAGAACTGTTCAATTTTAAATGAGAGAAATCTAAACTTGCAAATCCATTACATTAGGTATGTTGTGACTTGTGAGGGTCATTCAAGCACTCCTGCACCCATGGGCTAAAGGGGTTCATTCCAATCCACTTAACCCGAAAATCCAAAAATTATATTGTGCATAGAAGGTCGAATTCTTTTATTTATATATACAATAGGTTGAATCACTTAAAACTTTTTTGTCTGTTTACTTTTTGATTTTACTCGATTTGGTCAAAATCCTAACCTCGCCACCGCCTCTATCCTGCCCCTGGCTCCTCCCCGTTTCTTTACTCTTATTTTACCATAAGTAAAATGAGTTCCATTTTGCTTCTATGTTGAAAATCACAGACCGCTTGTTCACCTTTTTCTCTCAACTTAGAAGGGAAAGGAATAGACATAATTGATCAATAGTACCTTCGTCTCAAATTATCTGTCGTGATTTCTAAAAATAGAGTCACAAATTATTTGTCATTTTTCAAAATTCAAGACGAAATTACTTATTTTTTTCTCATTTTACCCTTACTGGTAAGTGTTCTTGAAAATGGAAATGGCACATAAATACAATAAATACTCAATGAAAATAGATTATATCTTAAGACATAAATAAGGATAAAATTGTCAAAAATCTCTTCTAATTAATGTTTCTTAAGGGTCCATGTAAAAGAGAAATATGACAGGTAATTTGAAACGGATGTAATAATACCGAATAATAATATGTTTGCACGTATAACAAGCAAGATGGTAAAGGTCAAGAATAAAAGAGAAATATCCAAGCGAAGGTAAGCTAATTCGAGGTTTAGTAAAACTAATTAATGTCTAATTCCATAATTCAAGGTAAACTAAACTAACCGGGTAAACAATTATATAATGTAAATTCTATTCATAATGTATTGCTAAGCTTCTGCTTAGAAGTGATTGTACTGCCAAAGTAACATTAAGTTTATGCAACATTTGTATCTATAGGACATCCATCAATAAATTAAAAAAGAATGAAAATGAATGACATAATGATCTGGATCTCTACTATTACAAATTTCCCTTCGAAATGCAGAATGTAAATTGAAAATTTCATGGAGGAGCTAGTTTTTACTTGAAAGAAGATATCGCGTTGTAATTTTCCACAAACTGGAGACCTTATGGAAATCTGCAAGTAGAGTGTTATGCTTGCGAAGGCGTTGGTGATGTTGGAGGCTTGAAATCAGGATACTGCAACCACAAATAAACGAAGAATTTAACTTATATATACCGACTGTGTAAGAAAATATTTTATGCTATGATTGTATTTTAACGTAACCAGCCTCATTTTCCAGGTTACTAATTACACTTTATATGGACAGGTACCTGTTGTTATTTATTAGACGACCAGTGTCTAGATGTTGATATGAAAGAGATGACCAAACAACACGGGAGGTTCCAGAGACAAAGTAAAGGGTTATTGATTTAGTCCACTCAGCAAATACCAACAACTACAACAACAAACCCAGTGATTTCTAACAAGTAGGGTCTGGGGAGTAAGATCTACACAGCCGTACCCCTATCCTGAATGGGCAGAAAGGTTGTTTCTGATACTCAGCAAATGCCAGAATCGTAGAAATCAATTGAGGACCTCCTCATTTCATCAGCAGGAAAGATGTTAAAAATCTTGGATATGGTGCAAGGAAATTCATGTATCATATTACAACGACATGATTAGATCAACTATTGAGAATGAACTGAAAAAACTTACACTCGGATATGGAGAAAGTGACTTTGAACTTCCAGTTAGTGCCTCCGCTTTGACTTCTAGTTTAGGGACTGAATTGATATCTGGAGTAGACTCAGCAGATAATTCTACCTTGGAAACTGTTTCAGTTTTCTCCACGCTGCCACTAGGTTTTGAAGGCATTGGCGATGTTGGAGGCTTGAGATCAGGATACTGCATCAACAAATTCAAAAGAGATGTAAAAAAGATAGCCCGGTGCACAAAGCATCCCGCATTCACATAGGGGCCGGAGAAGGGCCGCACTTCCAAGGAGAGTAATATAAACAGTCTACCCTAATTCAAGCATTAGTGACTGCTTCTACGACACGAATCCATGACCTATAGATCATATGGAAACAACTTTATTGTCGCTCCAAAACTCCCCTTCTCAAAAGAAATGATGTAGTTAATGAAAAATATGAGAAAGCAAAGGGAAGCCACATAGACAAAATAAATGAATTAAAATTTTCCACTCAGCAATACCTCAATATCGCAGAATATAAACAAGGAACATCCGTTAATCAGCAAGAAAGATATTAGAATCAGCGATGGAATTCATGTAGCAAGTCATAGTGAAATGATAAGACCAACTACTCGGAATGAAAAGGAAAACTTACACTAGGATATGGTGAAAGTGGCTTTGAAATTCCAGTTAGAGCTTCTACTTTGACTTGTGGCTTAGGAACTGAATTGATTTCTGGAGTTGTCTCTGCAGGTGCAGGTAGAGACTTGCTAGTCACGGGCGTCGGAAGAAGAGCCATCCCTATTTGCTGAAGTTTCAAAGTCAGAAGCATAAGTACATGACTAATGGAACTGTGACCATGAACTATCTTGTTGAAAACAAAACACACCATCTCCGATATGGGAAGTAAAGCGCTTCAAGAAGTTCAGAACATATGAGAAGATTACCTTAATATCACCTACAAGCTCCTTGGGAGCAATGTTGGTGGTGACGAACTCATCAACTTGTTGCAGAGTTTGCTTTCTGACCTGGAAAATGAAAATGTCAAAATATTAACGGACGAGGCTTTCTCAGCTTATTAACAGTATATGAAATGGGATTCAACTTCTATCATAGCACAACGTTTGTAGACGAAAAATTAAGTAAATTAAATGATATTTCCTTAACAAGTTATCTTTTGAGGCTTCGGAATACACAATTTCAGATTCAAGATCTTACTAAAGTTGTTGGATATATATATGTAATATGTTGCTGAAAACAGTGGCGCCACAAGAGTTTTCCTAAGGGTGTTCGAGAATTAGTATGCATAAAAGGTAATATGTTTTCAATATACGTAGTATAGTTTTCTGACAAAGAATGTTTAGCTGAGCAAGAGAAGCAATAATTCAACAGGTAAAAGAAACAAACAATTCAAGAAGGAAGAGGGCAGTTAAGGCAAGAGTAATTTCATATTGCCAAAACTACGTTTCTGAGGTCCACGACTCCACGTACTGGAGAGACAAGAAAAGATTTCATTGCAAATGATGCTGACAAACCTCTGCAAATAGAAGTTTCGTGCTGACCAGTTGGATAAGTGCAGCTGAGCCTAACAGTTGGAGAATCGTTTCTACCTGAAAAAGGAGGATCGATAATAAGCTGTCTAATAAATTGTGCTCAACATAAACTTCAGGATAAAATATTCAGGAGCCTGACCTCTGAGAACACCAAAAATCCTAATCCGGTAGCTGCAGCGACACCTAAACCTACAGCGACAGCATCAGAGCCGTCCTGCATATCCACATTCCACTAAAGTTATCTCATTTAAGTTAACCATGTCAAAATCCAAACCGTAAAGTTTATGATTAGAATACTAGTATCATACTAGTATTCATCACATAGCCTAATGAAATTGATAAATGCAAGTTAAGTAGTCTCCTAAATAGCTCCTTAAACTATATATGGAGGCTTTAGAACATAAAGCTTCTGAGAAACATCAAGGCTAAGAGACTATGTGAAATGTCACTTATAGCTATCATATATTAAAGATGTCACTTGTATCTGTCATCCGTAAACCATTCACCTAGGAACTGTTAATTAAGGATTGTGGAGTTAAACTGCAGAAGTTCTAAAAACAGAAATGCACAACTGCTCCTTGCACTTGAAACAAGAAAACAGAACTTCTTAGCTGTCCATTTGCACTATTTGGTAAGACTTCCAAAAGAAAAGCATAGCTAAAAGCCGAGGGATGATATCATTATCATGTGAAAATCTGCTACCTAGTTATATTTAAAACAACTCTATAGTTTTGGCACATTTTTGTGCAATAAGGCAAAAGGGAAGGCTTGGGATATTTAAAAACTTCTTGGATGCGGTAGTAAATCACAAGCATGATGCTATCATGCCAATCTCATTAATTTCTACCGCAACTTCCTAAATGAACCTCACTCCTAATGCATTCCTATCAGTATTAGGGTGGATAATGCAAGTACCATGCTTTTTAGAGAGAAAAACATACCACGAGAACACCATCAAGAGCATCAGACAGATTTCCTAGATCAAGACTTAATGTTTTCTTCGGAAGTATCCAAGGAAGGCCGCTATTCTGCAAAAAGTAGAATTCATTATGCTTCATTCTGCTTAATTTTTAAAATTCAGAAAGATATCAAGATTTTTGAATGTAAAACCTTCCATCCTCGCGGTCCTTCAGCACCATCTTTAATTGCATATGCAGCTTTAAAACCATTTGCTGTGACAAGCTCCGCAACCAATTCAGAGTTCCCATCAAATCTGGCTTCATTACAATCCAGAAAGTGAAAGGATTAGAGTTAATTTGTTCAACTAGTTTGCTGATACAAGAGTTCCTCACAAAATAAATCAGGAAAAGGAGCAGACATCAAAGCAAGAGAAACATTTCATTTTGCCAGCAAATCTTTAATTTGTTTCCTTTAAGCCCTCAATGCAATAGGCAGAATTAAATTCTTAAACAAATTACTAGCAGAATGTGGGTAAAGATACTGAAGTAAGTTCAATGATCAGAGCTGTAATTAATCCAACTAAATCAATTCGGTCACAGTGCAAGCATGTTAGCAACAACAACAACAACAATAATAATAACAAATTCAGTGTAGTCCCACAAGTGAGGTCTGAGGAAGGTAGTGTGCACGCAGTCCTTACTCCTTACCCCTTCCTCGAGAAGGTAGAGAGGCTATTTCTGGTAGCCCCTCGGGTAGTGCAAGCGTGTTAGCACAGTAATTAATTACTATTAATTACTATTAAGGAATGTAAGCACATAACTGTCTGTCTAAATCAATTTAAAGCCAAACATTTGCTAGGTTTCACCAAGATTCCGAAAAGATAAACAAAATATTGAAGCGCGTGACCATCTCATTTTAAAGCTTAAGCTGTTAGAATGAGACATTTTTAATTACTTAATTATGTTTTCAACAGGCTCCCTCAAGTGTAGGCGGCCTGCAGGCCTTACTCGTTTTCTTGGATTAAACATGTGAATTTTTTATCTTTTTTTTTATAAGGGGTACTAGAGGCTTGAACAAGGACCTCTTCGTCTGCTATGATACCATGTTGAAATGTGTGGCTATCTCATCTAAAAGCTTAAAGTACTAAAGCGAGTATGCTTTTAATTACAGTCAAACCTCTCTATAATAACGTCATTTGTTCCAGATTTTTTTATTGTTATAACGAAGTGCTGATATAGAGAACATATCTTATAACATAGCATAAAAATTGGTTCCATAAAAAACTGACTTTTATAGTATGGTTGTTATATAGCAATGATGTTATCGAGAGTTCTAACTGTACTACTCAATTATGTCTTCAACACATAACAACACATGCTATAAACAATGAATGAACATAAGAATAATTTTGAAATCATACTTGTCAAGAATGAACAATGTGGTATTCTCTGGCTCCTTGAACTTCAAAGCCAGCTTCTTTAAGAACCCAGGCTTATCTTCACCTTTATAAACAACTGAAACTGTCTTCTTCTTCAAACCCCTTATATCTGGACTTCCCACCTGCTTCAATTCCACAGGTCCCCTTATATCAAGTAATTCTGTACTCTCATCATCTCCTAATTTAGCATAAGCTTTTTTAGCAGACTCAACACCCCATGCCTTAGGCTTATTATTGTTACTGAGCACCTGAGACAGAACCAATGGCAAAGCCAAAATAGCAAAACCACCAGCTATAACTAAAGGATTTTCAGATACAAAATTTGTCACAGTTTCAACAAAGGCATTTGCATCAAACTCATCAGTAGAAGTACTAGTAGTTGATTGCTGAAGTGCCTCTTCATATGTTAATGCATCAGCTAAACTTGTAGTGAAAACTGAGGAAAGTACCACTAGACCCCCTTGAACTTTTCTTGATAAACCATCTAGAGAATTTGATGAATTGGTACTAAAATTGGCTGAATTTGAAAGGTTCTTGAATGGGATTTTTTTGGGTTCATTTCTTCTATCAGAAAAAACTGAAAGAGGTGTCAATCTTGCTGCATTGAGAGCCTCCATAGCAAAATTCTGTATCACTAGTTACAGCCAAATTTCTATGCACTATTTTAGCTAAATCTTAATATCCTAGGAAATGTTGTAGATATGTGTAAGGGAGAAGAGTATACTGCCACTAGTTGGTGGCAATGTCATATAAGGATCATGGGGCTGGTGATTACGTGGGCCAATTATTATGCTTTTCCAGTTTAATTTTGGGTGGCCAAGAATTGTCAAAGGAAATCTTTTATGAAACTTAACATTTTTCAGTTGTACTTCATTTATTCTATTGCAGTACATTATGCTTCCAACTAAGCAATGCAAGAACCCCAAACTCTTCTTTCAATCTTCATTCTTTCGGGTTTTTTGTTACTATAGAAAATTTTCTTTTAGTAAACAAAACTACTTCAGAAAATGACCGTTTTTGTCTTTGGTAGATGAATGGTGTTAAATATCAAATTCCTTGGTAAATATTGGTGTGTTTGGTACGACAAAAATATATTATGGGATATGTTTTTTAGAAAATAAGTTACTTTGTCTATAAAAATATTTCGAAAGAAAATATTATTCACCAAAAAGAGAAAAAATGACTTATTTTTCTTTTAGGAGAAGTCATTTTCTTTTAGAGTTATCTCAATTCTTAATTTAATATTAAAGTTCTTACCAACACTTAGACAACATCATCAATATTCAATACTTAAAGCTTTCATCTAAAATATTATTCGATTTGCTAACATTGTACTCAATTTTTAACAAATAGTTTTTCTTTTTCTAAAGGCAGAATAGTCTAAATGACATTTATACTTGTGACTTTGTCATCCTGGTCATTCTACTTAATTTGTTTTTACCCAAACTCTTTTACTTTATCAAAACTTATATTTTAAACCTCTTTGACCGTTGACCGATCATATGTGGCAACATTATGACTGAGTTGGACAACAAGCGTGTAATTCACACGTACAACGAGCGGGAACATAAAAAATTGGCCTAAGAAATGATTGAACTAAGAAGAAAAAGTAATAAAATGAAAAAAAATAGTAAAATTTAAAGAAAGTAAACTAACCCTCTTCCCGTTCTTCCCCAAAACTCATCTCCACACCCTCCCCCAAACTCCCATTTATAAAATTATCTGCATGATACCTTCAAATCTTGACCCTAAAAGAAAAAAAAGAAAAAAAAAGATTATAGGCGAGAACGATCCCTGAAAAACGACCGGAAAATCCATAGTGACCCCTCCTCCATCTTACTCTCTTTCTTTCTTTCCGAAAATAATGTCAAAAACCCAATCCTCTGTATAGTAGACCTTTAAATCCGTAAACAATAACCTTCAAATCAGTAAATAATCAAAATCTCATCTCCTAAATCAAGCCACCAGAAAATCCATCATGTTTTAAAACCCCAAATCAGAAACTTTATTTTTGACAAAAACAAAATCCCTCTATTACTGCATATATTCTTGATTTTGAGTCTAACGGAAGAGACAAGAAAGTGGAAAAAGGGGTAGACAGAAAAGAAAATTGGAGAGGCGGAAGAAGAGCTAGGTTGATTGGGGGGAGAAGGGGTGAAAAAGATAAAAAAAATTGGGAAGGGAAAAGACCTCGGTAGGGTAAAATTCTTTGTGTAAGAATACTTTTTTATTTATTTGCTTTTAGTGATCTCCATATGTTAATGGTATTCTCTGGTGGCTGGAGGAATTTTCTGGCGATGGCAGTATAGGAGTTGTTGGCGGTAAGGATAAGAGATGGTGGAGTAGGAAAAAAAATGAAGATAAAGTAAATAGTTTATTTTCCTATGTGGCACTAGTAATGACGTGGCATCCTACGTGTAGGAGATTGTATTACACGCACTGACAGCCTCCTGTCATAAGCGTTTATTATACACGGTTTGAGCGAGTGTAAGTATTCAATTGGCAAAATGCTAAGTTTGGGGACCGGGATGACAAAGGGCACAAGTATAAGTGTCATTTAGGCTATTCGGCCTTTTCTAAAATACTTGTAACTTTCCGCCAATCATCAAAAAATACTTTTTAAATTATAAGTATTTAGAAAATATTTTTAGAAACTGTTTTACCAAGTTGGTTAGGGGAGAGTTTGTGTTACTTATTAACCAAAATTTGTTGAGTTATGTGTTTTGATGATTAACAAGTGTGTGTAATGAACATGTGCTAAGAACTAAGTTCTCACATTAGTTGTTGAAGATCCTTACAAGGCAGTAACTTTTTTCGGCAAAAGTTATTGTAGTTTGATATTGGTGGAAATGATTCTTAATGCGATAAGGGATGCTGCCTAAAGAAATTTGCAGATAGGAATCATGAAGCTTGAGGAGCCCACATGATCTCAGGATTTGTAAGTGAACGAGTGTTCGACTGTGTTTCGGACTCCCAAAGATCTCGGAGATGTAAAGATTTAAATACCTTGTGTATGGATTATTGAAGACCATATTTTTCACATACTTACTAAGGAAAAAGCGCACAACATTTTCGGTTCAAAACACAGGTGAAGTTGCTGACCAAAATTATTCGGAGTTTCTTTCTATTTGAGTCAATCTAATTCATGTGTATTAGGGAATTGAGTTTTATTCATGTTTACATTCAAACAATGTTAGTTAGGTTATTGTCTATGTTTGCAAGTTAAAGTAATTTATAATCCTCATACAATAAGTAGAAGTAGTTGAAGTGAAGAGGTGAATTAGGGTACAAGAGCTGTAATCTGTGCGTTTGAATCATTTGTTCTAGTGAAGTTGAAGTTAAAATCCTACGTGGTAGATAGTGATTTTTGCACCTTTGAGCTGGGTGATTTTTCATGTAAAATTAATGTCTTTTACTTTTATGTTGATTTTATTCAAGCGTAAGGAGCATGATAAAGAACCAAGTTCTTTAGTAATTTAGGAGGACACTCAAAATAACAATTCGTATCAGAGTGGATTTTCTTAAACATGGTTAAAATCTTGAGAGATCTTGGAAGAAATGAGTGCTCAACCTGGAATCCCCTCAGGACAATCAACTACTAGACCACCCTTATTTAATGAAAATATTACAGTTGATGGAAGACAAGAATGGAGGATTTCATAACGGCTGCGGACTATGAACTCTGGACAGTAGTTAAAGGATGACCATTGACTCCCACTAAGAAAAATGGGTAAAATAAAACTGATCCCAAGGACCCCTCAGAATTTGTGGTAGTTAACTTCAGAATGATGGAAAAGAATGCCAAAGCCAAAAAAAACCTCATTTGTGGACTTGGTCTTGACGAATACAAAAGGATATATGCCTGCTCCAATGAGAAGGAAAGTTGGGACGCACTTCAAACTGCTCATGAAGGAGCATATCAAGTGAAGAGATCAAGAATTAAGTTGCTAATGAAAAACTATGAGATGTTCTCTATAAAGGAGTCTGAGCCTATTCAGGAGATGATGACCAAGTTTTGTATCATAATGAATGAACTAAAGTCATTGGGAAATGTGTTCACTTCAGAAGAATTTGTTAGCAAAGTCCTAAGGACTCTTCTTGCCTCACGGGAACCAAAAGTCACAGCCATTCAGGAAGCAAAGGAGTTGGACAAAATATCACTATACGAGTTGATTGTGAATTTAAATGATGAGAAAGTTGGACCTACGCAAGGAATAACCAAAAAGGGACAAGGCATTAGTCCTCAAGGCTACAAATGAAGATTGGCATACCTCCTTTTTCACCTATACTCCCGGAGGGAGGGTGTATAAGGGAGTTTTTCCAATTAAAGGACAATCGAAACGGGATTTATTATTAAAAGTTTCAGAGTCGCCACTTGAGATAATTTATGGTGTCCCAAGTCACCAGTTCAAAATCCCGAATCGAGGAAAAGATTGACTCTGTATTACTGTCTGCGAACACAGAAATCGGGGCAAGGAATTCCGTTAACCCAGAAAAAGGTGTTAGGCATTCCCGAGTTCCGTGGTTCTAGCACGGTCGCTCAACTGTTACAATTGGCCTATTATCTGATTTTTACATGTTTTAGCCTATGGTTCGATTTTAACTTTATATCATTTTTAGGAAGATTGCAGCGTCATTTAAAATATGTCTTGAACCACGTCACATAAATGCACCCGCAGTCCGCAATACATTTTATATAACATTGTTGATATTTGGATTTAGGTCACGTAAATGCGCACCCGAGTTTAGGAAGGTAAATTATTAAAAGAACGCGCCTAAAGCAACTACGCGTTTGCAACTTTACGAGGGCCACGAAAAATTCGCTAAATGGTGCGCCTCGATTTCTAAGGATAAAAATATTAATTAAATGAGGGGGATAAGTTTTGAGATTTTATTCGACATGGCACACCTCAATCGCCATTGAAAATATACTGTGGCATAAAAAGTATGTTATCCTTTTGGTTTTTGTTTTAGATACATGACACCCAAGAATATTATTGGTATGACACTTCTAATGGCAATTGTTTTTCAGGAGTTAGACCACAAAAATCAACCAAATACAAAGCTAGAAAATAATGAAATCGGAAATCAAGAAAAGTCACAAAAATTCACTGTCTAAAATCCCCCAACATAAAATCACAATCTATATGATTAGCTAAAGACTAAAGCTTGCAATTCTGAATACAAATCAAGAAAATGAACACACACACACAGATAGATAGATAGATAGAGAGCTCAACAACTTGAATTAATAAGATCTCTCCAATTCAGCGAAGGAACATTTCAAGGACCCGAAACGTGAAATGCATACACACATTATTTTTCCAAACAACGAATGCCAAGTTTTAAAAATATAAGAGTGTAACTCATCTTTACAAACAAATGTCAACTCTAATAACAATAATTTCACTAGCAGACACAAAATTCCAAGCCATGCCAAAATAGCTACAACAGTAATCAATTTAGAGTAGTAACTGATTTTAGCGTCGCATACATCTCAACCCAACATGAACTCCTTTTTTTTCTTATTTCAAAAAAAAAACATTCTAATTTTTCATGTAACACTACAAGCCCAGTGATTAAATGGCTAAATCAAATAACAAAAAAAAACTATCAGTTTCCATATTATGGATCTCGTTTGAAAGATAAATTCAATCGTTTCACCACATTTCAAGTAAAATAAATAACACTTGTTCATGCTGAAACAAATTGAAACAACCATTTCCAATCAACATAGGATAAACATCAAAATCAAGCATGACTTCATAGTAGGCCAAATCTGAAAAAAATACAAGTTTTTTAAAGACATACTAATAGTGTAAAGACTAAATCTACGCCAACGGGACAAAGATAGAGGACGGAACTCAGCTACTCAACAATCACCAGCAACAACGAATTGCAATCGACTTCATATTTGCAAACCTTCTATACACGATGAGAATCAGAACCAACTTCGAAGATGGATGATGCTTCAGCAGTACTTGGAAGGAGATTTAGGGAGATTTCAATTAGGTGGGAATGTTAAGGGATTTCAACGTGAATTGATTTTTGATTTCAATCTATAAAGCATTTTTCTGTTAACGTTGGATTTCAATCCAACTGATTTTGGACTTGGTTCCTTCTTCTTTTCCTCTGTTAGGCCGAGAGAAAGTAAAGGAGAGGGGTCTGATTTTTGTCTGTTGAGGGGAGCGCCGTTGGGAATGGGGTTAGGGAACCCCTCTATTATTTTAGGAGTTAACATTATTATATAAGGGTAGGAATTAGGTTAAGTCAAATGGGGAAAGGGTATGGGCTCAATGTTTTTGGGCTTGAAGGGATTTGGTTCATGAATTTGGGCTAGTTAACTTTGGGGTAGGAAGACTAAATCAAATTTTTTTTATTTTTCTTTTCCTTTGATTTTAAAAATCCTAAAATTAAAATCCTAGATTATCTAAAAATGTGAGTCAATTATAAAAATTATAAAATCTACTTAATCCTAAATTAAAAGAGGAAAAATCAATAAAAGGAAAAAGTGTAAAATGAAGTAATTTTTGTGATTTTTAATTTTTATAAAACAAATAATTACTGGTTAATTCTAAAAATGTAAAAACAAATCCTAAATGCAATGCATGATATTTTGGTATTTTTTATGATTAAAATAAAAATTAAACGTGCAGGAAAAATGCAAACAATTAATAAAAATCTACAAAAATTCCTGAATTGGCAAATAATTAAGAAAAACTCTATTTTCTTTGATTTTATAGGATTATTTCATGTAGGGCAAAAATCACGTGCTCACAGCTGCCCCTCTTTGCCCGGAAACACGAAGAGTTTTTGTGCAAAGATAAATGAGCGAAAATGAGCGATTTTTGCCCGTTTGAATATTCCGTGTGAAGCATTTTTTTTAAAAAAAAGTTTAACTGCACCCTGCTTCGGAGGTTGCCTACATATCCTGGGCTAAACAGGAATCAGGTTAGTGTAGTTCAGGAGTGTCTGGTAGCTGGGACTACCAGGAGCTATGATTTCACTGCGATTGCTGCTGCTACTGCTTGGTGACCTTCCTTATTACACCATGGCAAAATAAAAGAAGCTAAACTAAACTATGACCTATGAATTACCAAATCCTATCTAAATTCTTCAAACTTGTTGTTGTACTTCCTCGTTGCCTTGTTGTCTTGTGTTTTCTTGGTAAAATCCCTTGTTGCTATTGCAAACTACGAACTGAGATGTTGTTCCTTTCTTCAAATTGCTGAACTTGAATGTATTCCCTTATTGTACGGGTGGGCTCCCGATTACTGAAACTTGAACTGTATGTCTCTGTACTCCAGGCGGACTCCTGACTTCTGAATCTTGAAATTGAATGTATTCCTCTGTTATCCAGGCGGGCTCCTAACTGCTGAACTTGAACTTGAATGTATTCCTTTGTTATCCAGGCGGGCTCCTGACTGCTAAACTTGAGATGTATTCCCTGCTCTCTAGGCGGGCTCCTGACTACTGCGTTTGAAAGTATTCCCTACTCTCCAGGCGGGCTCCTGACTTCAAATAGACAAAACAAAGAAAATTTTCTGCCCCAGTTTGGTGGCTGGGGGCAGATGTGATTGTAAAACTAAACCATATTACCAAGTATTACTAAAGATTTGAAAGTTAGGTCCCATTATTCAGGGGGGTCTTGACAACTCTTAACTAAACGACGGATTAAAATCTAAGTTATATCTTCTACAGGTGTGACTTCTGCTAAATCTTGCTATCTAAGAGGATCTTTAAACTACTCCCCATTATCCAGGAGGGTCCTGAAAATCAAAGGTCAAATTTTATCTTAAGGGTGACAACTTTCATGTCTGAATTATACTACCCTACAACAGAGTTTACGCTAAATGTTGTTATCTAATTGAAATCTTAAAGCTAAGTCCCATTCAGGAGGGTCCTGGAAACTCCTAATTGAATCCTTTCTTGAACATGCCGACTTCTAAGCTAACTTATATTCTTTTGGGATACATTTATGCTAGATTATGCTATTTCTGAACTTTAAACTAGGTCCCATTTTCCAGGAGGGTCCTGAAAATCAAAAATCAAACCTGTTTGTTGACTGCCTTTCTCCACGAAGGGTTCCTCTAAAACAAACGAACTTTTCTGCCCCTGTTTTAATCAAAGAAAATTTGTCGGTTCAAAAATGGTGGTTAGTTGGTGGCATTCTTGTTGGAGATCTTTCTGCTGCATTGTTTTGTTCCGACTGGCTTCCCGAACTAGCCCTGAACCGCTTTAACTTTCTGACTGATCTTCGAACCCCTGACTCTGATAAACCGAGTGTTCTGTACCCATGTTGTTGTTTCACACCTCTGACCCTTTTTCTGAACCTTTGCACTTCCCCCGACATTTCCCAATCATTCCACTGATGACATTTCCGGTGATTCCATGTATTCCTCCTTTCATCATATTGTTTTTGACATGCTCTGACCACATCGCGCTTTACACTTTCCGGAATCTGGTAGTGAGTTTTGAAATACCTTTCCACTTGTTTTGAACAAAACTAACATTGAAACATTTTAGACAGATAAAACCCCCAAAGAAAATGAAATGCAATGAGTTTACGAGTTAAGGATAAGAAGAATCCAAAACTGGATGACTGCTAAAAAGAAAAGGGAAAGAAACTTATCTGACCAGAACAACCATTACCAATCGTCATGACATACATTTCGGACTAATCGGCCCAATCTGTCCAACTAACCAACTCTTAGTCGCCACCCTTTGTTTCCCCAGAATTTCCATCACTTTATTACTTTATCCAAACCTTAGCCTTGTTCGTCCTGTGGTGCCTCGAAACAATTTTCCACCAATAGACCTTTCTCCACCAATCATTTCTCAACTCACTTTCGACTCAAGGTGCCCGCAAGGGTTTTCACCAATAAGACTCTCTCATTTTATTCTTTCTCTCAACTCCCGTCGCCTTACGATGCCTGTGCAGGTTTTCACCAATAAGACTCTCTCATTTTTATCTTTTTGCTTTTCTTGCTTGAACCAGAGTGTTGCCCCTGACGGGAATTACTTTTACCTGCTTGACTTGGCATTCCCCAAAGACTGATCAAAAGGTCTTTCTTTGGACCGTAATGTGGGCTTTGGACGGGATTAGAAAGAAAGAGTATGAAAGGCTCAAAACAATTTCAAAATGGGTTAAAATTACAACTTTCGGAATCCAATTTATTTCACAACAACCACAACTTCTGCCCCACTTTCTTGCTTGGGGACTTTTGGATTTTTATCTTTGTATGACTGAACCTCAGCGAGGCTGCCTACGTACCCTTGCGGGATCAAGTCAAACGTAGTTCACGTCATGGAGACTACGTTGTTGTTTTTTTTTCGCTCTTCTTTTCCTTTCTTTTCTTCCTTTTCTTTTCTTTTTTTTTCTTTTCTTTTTTCTTTTCACTTTCAATTTTCTTCTTCTTTTCTTCTCCTTCTTTTATTCCTTTCTTTTCACATTTCTTTTTTTTCTTTTTTTTTCTTTTCATTTTCTTTTCTGCCGCACTCGCATTTCTTAATGGTGACATTGGTTCCGAAAGAGGGATATGAAAGAAAATAAGTAAGGCTCAAAGGGATGACAAGGGATAAAAGTGTTTAGATAGCAGAACAAAACGCCTTTCGTCATTTCAATCTTTAAAGTATGCCAAATACAAACAAGTACAATCAAAATAAAGAAATCATACATAGTATCTCTTGACCGCATCAGAATTGATGGCCATTTCTACACATTTTCCTTCTATGTCTGTCAAATATAGTGCACCGTTAGACAACACTCTGGTTACAACAAATGGTCCCTGCCAATTTGGAGCAAACTTTCCTTTTGCTTCTGCCCAATGAGGCAAAATACGTCTCAACACTAACTGTCCGACTTCAAACTTCCTCGGACGCACTTTCTTGTTGTACGCTCTTGCCATTCTTTGTTGGTACAGTTGACCATGACACATTGATGCCAATCTCTTCTCGTCAATCAAACTCAACTGCTCAAGGCGGCTTTTCACCCATTCATCATCATCGATCTCGGCCTCCACAATGATTCTAAGAGACGGGATTTCCACTTCTGCGGGTATCACTACTTCCGTGCCATACACCAAAGAGTAAGGAGTTGCTCCTACCGAAGTACGAACAGTGGTGCGGTATCCCAACAATGCAAAAGGCAGCTTTTCATGCCACTGTCTAGATCCTTCCAACATTTTCCGGAGTATTTTCTTTATATTCTTATTGTCTGCCTCAACCGCACCATTTGCCTTAGGGCGGTATGGAGTAGAATGACGATGAGTAATCTTGAACTGCTCACATGTCTCCTTCATCAGATGACTATTGAGATTAGCCCCATTGTCCATGATGATTACCTTCGGAATCCCAAACCGACAGATGATATTTGAATGCACAAAATCAACCACTGCTTTCTTAGTCACAGATTTGAAAGTTTTCGCTTCAATCCACTTGGTGAAATAATCAATGGCCACCAGAATAAACTTGTGTCCGTTTGATGCTGCTGGCTCAATTGGCCCAATGACAGCCATGCCCCAAGCAACAAAGGGCCATGGTGAAGACATCGTATGTCGTTCCGATGGCGGAGAATGAATCAAGTCTTGCACTTGGCACTGATGACATTTACGTACGAAACTGATACAATCTCGCTCCATAGTAAGACAATAGTAAACTGCCCGTAGGATCTTCTTTGCCAAAACATATTCGCTCATATGCGGTCCACAGACTCCCGAATGTACCTCAGTAATGATAGATGTGGCCTTTCTCGCATCAATGCATCTCAACAACCCGAGGTCTGGAGTTCTTTTGTACAACACTCTGCCACTAAGGAAAAACCCGCTTGCCAACCATCGAATAGTTCGTTTCTGATCACCTGCGGCCTGTATCGGATACACACCCATCCTGATATATTCCTTGATGTCATGAAACCACGGCTCACCGTCAAGTTCCTCTTCCACTACATTACAATAAGCGTGTTGATCGCGGACCTGAATCTGCAAAGGTTCCACGTAAGCCTTATCCGGATGGTGTAACATCGACGCCAGAGTGGCCAACGCATCGGCCACTTCATTATGAATCCTTGGAATGTGCTAGAACTCTATTGACTGAAACCGCTGACAAAGCTCATGCAAACATTGTCGGTACGGTATAAGCTTTAAGTCCCGTGTTTCCCATTTTCCTTGAATTTGGTGTACCAGTAGGTCCGAGTCACCCATGACCAAGACTTCCTGGACACCAATATCTACAGCTAATCTCAACCCCAAGATACATGCCTCATATTCTGCCATGTTGTTCGTAAAATAGAAACGAAACTGAGCTGTAACAGGGTAATGTTGCCCTGTTTCAGAAATAAGCACTGCTCCTATTCCCACACCTTTCATGTTTGCAGCCCCATCAAAGAAAAGTTTCCATCCTGGCTTCTCACCTTGTTCCAACTCTTCAACATGCATCACATGTTCATCAGGGAAATATGTCTTCAAAGGTTCATAATTTTCATCAACCGGATTCTCGGACAGATGGTCCGCCAAAGCCTGTGCTTTCATCGTCGTCCGAGTCACGTAGACAATGTCAAACTCTGTGAGCAGGAGCTGCCACTTTGCAAGCCTCCTTGTGGGCATAGGCTTCTGAAAGATATACTTTAACGGATCCAAACGAGATATGAGGTAAGTAGTATAAGATGACAAATAGTGTTTCAGCTTTTGTGCCACCCAAGTTAGGGCGCAACATGTCCTTTCAAGATGAGTATACTTAACCTCGTAGGGTGTGAACTTCTTGCTGAGGTAATAGATGGCCTGCTCCTTTCTTCCGGTAATATCACCCAATACACAGCCAACGAATTGTCCAGTACCGTTAAATATAGAATCAAAGGTTGCCCTAGTTCTGGCGGAACCAACACGGGTGGATTTGACAAATACCCCTTTATCTTATCAAACGCCTCCTGACATTCGTTTGTCCACTTGACCGCAACGTCTTTCTTTAACAGCTTAAAGATAGGCTCACAAGTTGTCGTGAGCTGGGCGATGAACCTGCTGATATAATTCAATCTCCCCAGCAAACTCATCACCTCGGTCTTGTTCCTCGGAGGTGGCAATTCATGGATGGCCTTGATTTTTGATGGATCCAGTTCAATACCCCAGCGGCTGACTACGAACCCCAATAACTTTCCAGACGGCACCCCGAATGCGCACTTTGCAGGATTAAGCTTGAGATTGTACCTGTAAAGCCTTTGGAAGAACTTTCTCATATCCCTGACATGGTCAGATTGATGTCTAGACTTTACAATCACATCGTCTACATACACCTCGATTTCCTTTTGTATCATATCATGTAATATTGTTGTCATTGCTCTCATATAAGTTGCCCCAGCATTTTTCAAACTAAACGGCATGACCCGATAACAGTATGTTCCCCATGGCGTGATGAATGTCGTCTTTTATGCATCTTCCTTGTCCATTAAAATCTGATGATAACACGCGTAACAATCTACAAAAGAACCAATCTCATGTTTGGCACAATTATCAATCAATATGTGGATGTTCGGCAGCGGAAAATTGTCTTTTGGACTTGCCTTGTTAAGATTCCGGTAATCGACACACACCCTGGTCTTGCCATCTTTCTTCAGCACATGCACAATATTAGCTAACCAGGTGGGATACCGTGTAACCCCAATGACCTTCGCATCGAACTGCTTGGTGATCTCTTCTTTGATCTTTACACTTATGTCCGTTTTGAACTTTCTCAGCTTCTGCTTGACATGAGGGAATGCCGGGTCAGTGGGCAATTTGTGAACCACTAAATCGGTACTTAGACCCGGCATGTCATCATACGACCATGCAAAAACATCCTTGTACTCGAACATTTCTTTGATTATCCCCTCCTTGAGCTATGGCTCCAGATGAACACTTATTTTAGTTTCATGAACATTGTCTGGGTCCCCTAGATTAACTACTTCTGTGTCATTTAGGTTAGGTTTGGGTTTTTCTTCAAAGTGACTTAATTCTTTACTAACTTCCTCATAGGCCTCGTCATCATCATATTCCACCTCATCATCACACTCGATTTATTGCACTATTATTTCTGAGTTAGATTGGTTTTTAAAACTGGGCCGAAGATTCCTCATGCATGTCATGTCATCGATATTAGCATAAAAAGAACTGTACAGAAAAGAAAAGAAAAAGAAATGGAGACAAAATTAGGAATTAAGAAAGAAAAGGAATTGCATTTCATTGAATGTAAAGATAACAGGGTTTTAACTCATCCAAACGGACGGAACATAGCAACTGAATTATAAACCCTGGAATAATCCAGGTGAACAAAAGGAAAACAAAACCCACTATCGCGACTCCCTCCGAGATGGAAGAGGAGTGGCTTCCCAGTTGTTGACATTAGCATGTGGCCCGATGTACTGTATATCTGCTTTGCTCGACCCTTCCCCGGCCTCAACCATGTTCACCTCAGCAAATACCTTCTCAAGCCCTTTCTCCAAGTTCCCATCCGCACCAATCAGTGGACCAAACACCTTTGCCAATAATTGCTTCCCGATACTTGGCCTGACGAAGGACCTAGACAAACGTGGAATTGGTTTGGGAAGAACCCAGACTCTTTTCTTTATCTTGCGGGCTCGTCTCACATCCGCCGCCGTAGGCTTGAACCCCAGCCCAAAGGTATCTAGATTCTTGGGCAAATAAACTGGCTGAACAATACATTGCAAATCAGAACCCAACCATTTGCCTGGTACAAACCCGTTTTTCAACATTTCAGAGGCTACCATGACAGTTGCAGCTGTTATTCTGGGGACCGGGACGCTTTTACCTTCAGGAACCTTTTCTACCGAGACTACATCGAAAACCTGGTAAACCCACGGCCCCTTATCATCATCAGTCTCTATGAAGGGTACTATGGAATCACTTACAATGCTTATGTTGTCTTCCCCATGTACTACGATCTCTTGTCTATCTCACTCGAATTTGACCATCTGATGTAATGTAGAAGGCACCGCTTTGGCAGCGTGGATCCATGGTCGCCCCAGCAGAAGATTATAAGACACTGCCACGTCTAACACCTGATACTCCATGGTGAACTCGACCGGACGAATTATCAATTCAAGTATGATGTCACCTACTGTGTCTGTACCACCACCATCAAACCCCCGAACGCAGATGCTATTCTTATGAATTCTGTCATCATCAACCTTCAACTTGTTCAATGTAGACAAAGGACAGATATTGGCACTGGACCCATTATCAATTAGTACTCGAGTGACTACCGAATCTTCACATTTCACGGTCAAATAAAGAGCTCTATTATGTTCTGTACCCTCCACGGGCAATTCATCATCAGAAAATGTCACTCTGTTTACCTCAAAGATTTTGTTCGCGATTTTCTCTAAATGATTCACTGAAATTTTAGCGGGGACATGAGCTTCGTTCAATATCTTCATCAGAACCTGGCGATGTTCATCCGAGTGGATAAGCAACGAAAGCAATGAGATTTGGGCTGGCGTTTTCCGTAGCTGCTCAACAATAGAATAGTCTTGCACTTTCATTTTTTTAAGAACTCTTCTGCCTCTTCCTCCGTAATAGCTTTCTTAACTGGCGCCGGATTTTCCTCGGGAGCCCTAGCCCTTCTCAACTCTTTGGGGGCAAAACAACATCCCGAGCGAGTTAAACCTTGTGTTTCACAGACTTCCTCTTTGATTTCCTTCCCCTTGTAGGTCACAACTACCTGTTCATAATTCCACGGGACGACTTTACTGTCAATTACTGGTAACTGGGTTACTGGCTTTATAACAACTGGTTCTATGTGAGCCCCCTTCACGACTACCGCAGGTGTGCTTGATACTCCCCGAACCACTACCTTGATCGGCTCTGGTTTCTTCGCAACAACGGAAGATCCTTTCCCCATCACCACAACTGGCTTGTTTTCTATTCTTTTCAACTAGACCGATGGTTTCACCATAGCTAACTTTTCATTCCCTTTGGCTTCACTAGAACGGATCAGCATACTATCTGTGAGGGTTTTCTAGACTCTGCTCCCTTATGTATCAGTTCAATCATGTTGGCTTCATGATGCGCCGGCAACGGGTTCTGGTTGATATTGGGCGCCTCCGGGGCCTGAACCTCGATTCTGTTTGTGTCAATAAGCTCTTGCACAATAGTTTTCAATCTCCAACACTTCTTAGTATCATGTCCGGGAGCCCCTGAACAATACTCACAGCTCACTAAATGGTCCAGATTTCTAGGAAGGGGATTTGGCATTTTGGCCTCAACCGGGTTCAACAGGCCTACCTGTCTCACTTTGTGGAAAGAAGTGGTATAGGATTCTCCCAGCGGAGTGAATGTTTTCTGTTTCTGCATTCTCTTGTTTCTAAAAGCCTGGTTTGGGCGGAAGCCGGATCTTGGCCTATAAGCCCTCGGGTGTGGATATGTGTTTTGTGGAGCTGAGTATGTATTTTGGGGAGCCGGTGCATGCCATTGCGCATGAGCCGGAGACTGGGTATAAGTTTGGGCATGGTGGACGGAAAAGTGTGGCTCTGGTGGTGGATAATAGTGTTGAGGAGGGCCATATGGGGTATACGGATAATTTGGGTGGTGGAGTCTGGGTTGGTTGTAATAGGGTGAAGGGCTTCTAGACCTGGACCATGCTACGGATTCGACAGTTGCAACCTCTTCTTTCTTCTTCTTCCCAAGCACACTCCCAGTGCCATTTTGAATGGCTTGGGTGGTTGCTTTGATTGCTGAATAACTCATGATCTTATTGGATTTGAGTCCCTCCTCAACCATGCCTCCCATTTTCACGACTTCATTAAATGACTTGCCCACTGCTGACACCAAATGACCAAAATAGGTGGGCTCCAAAGCCTGCAAGAAATAATCAACCATTTCACTCTCTTTCATCGGGGGTCAACCCTCGCCGCTTGCTCTCTCCAGCGGAACCCATATTCTCGAAAGCTCTCCCCGGGCTTCTTCTCGATCTTTGCCAATGACAGTCGATCTGGGATGATTTCAAGATTGTATTGAAACTGACAGGCGAAGGCTTGGGCCAAGTCATCCCAGGTGTACCACCTACTATGGTCTTGTCTAGTGTACCATTTCAACGTTGATCCGCTCAAACTTTGGCTGTAATATGCCATCAACAATTCATCTCTCCCTTCTGCTCCTCTCATCTTGCTACAGAATCCCCTTAAATGTGCTACTAGGTCGCCATACCCGTCGTACAAATCAAACTTAGGCATCTTGAACCCGGCCGGTAACTGAACATCTGGGAACAGACATAAATCTTTATAGGCCACACTTACTTGGCCCCCTAAACCCCTCATGTCTCGGAATGATTGCTCCAGGCTTTTGACCTTTCTGATCATCTCCTCCTACTCAGGGTTTTTGGGTGACTTCTCGGTGCCTGCCGTGAGATCAAGATGAGGGGTATAAGAGTAGGGTTCTGGAACTTTGAAGGTAGGCTCAGGGGGATAATACTGGTTGTCGTGCATCTGGAACAGAGGTTCACTGGGGGATCGGTGTAGGGTAGCAGGCGGAGGTGCCATAAAAACGGGAGTGATTGGTGGAAGAGGGTATGAGACTTGTTTGGATGGAGGAGCCTGTGATGTATGAGAAGTGGTGCCTTGGCATTGTTGGTAGAGGGGAAATGCTGGAGATGAATTCATAGTGGGTGGCTCCTGAGGCTTAGCCAATGGTGGGATATAAGCGGGGTTAGTGGGATAAACTAGCGGTGGATGCCCCTTCGCCCAGGCTTGGTACATTTCAGCCATCTGTTGTTTCATATTATACATTTCCTCCCTCATTGCATGAACGTCCATTTCTTCTACTTCTTTCGATGGATCAACAATACTCGTATCAGATTCCGAGCCAGTCATGTTCACTTTATCTTTAGACCGGGTGTTATATGGATGGGTTGCCAGAATGCCAAACAACTAACCACCTGCCTGGACTCACACATTTAGACAACAATTCCGTTAGCGATTAGGCTTTAACAGATTGGATAACCGCACATTAGGCATGAATGCACCTATACAGTTAACCATTTCTATTATGCATTTGTTCGACCGCATGCGTCATCCCGACGTTTCCTTAGTTCCAACTGTAAGCTTTCTCTTTTCTTTTTGTTTTCTTTTATCTTTTCTTTTCTCTCTTTCTTTTCTCCTTTTTTCTTTTTCCTTTCCTTCCTCCTTTATTCTATTCCTTTCTTGTTTTTTTGCTCTTCTCTTTTTTTTCTCTTCTTTTATTTTCATTCATTTTTTCGTCTCTCCGCTTTTCCTTTCTTTGTTTTCTTTTCTTTACTTGGTTACGGTCGAATCCTATGGAGATTGCCTACGTATCGTGACCCCGCACGAATCAGACCAGGTGTAGTTCGTGAAAATAAATGCCAAAATAAAGGAACAATTTTTGGGAATTTTCAAGTTTGTCATTACCACAACATTCTATTACAAACTAAACATTTTGAAATGGAAAATAACAGACTCCAACTAAACTCAAATACAGACTCCGAACATACTAGCATACTTGGACGCAAAAAGAAAATAGACTGACAAACAACAAACTCTAAAATGGAAAATACAGACTCGATCTATGAATACATTAGTGCTTCAAAAGTGGGTGCCCACGGGGCATCGTTCGGCCTCGCCGCGGGCTTAGGTGCCAAATCCCTTTCTAGTTGCTCCAGCTCATACATGGTTCGCTTGACGTAAATCATCACTGCTGAGAAGAAGGTAGTGCGGGTCATGTCTTCACATGCCCGACATCTCCTAAGGATGGCATGGGCAATGGTCTCAGTCCTGTCTCTTGTTCGACCCTTTTCTATAAGCAATCGCCTTACTTGATTATTGCGAGCCTCCAACACATGAGAATCCTGAAGATGCTAATCCTGCAGCTGCTGTATTTCTACTTCCATTCGGGCCAATAAATTATAGCAGTGTCCACTTTCGGTCTAAAAACTTTAGCTTGCTTAGCTGCTTTATCCTCAAGGGTGACCACTTTTCTTTTCAGACTAGCAATGGTCTTTTCATAATCCTTCTCCAATTGTTGCATGTAATAGGTGCGTTCTTCTGTTCTTTTTACCCACTGTTCCCGGAGTCCCATTATGGTGCCTTCGGATTTTTTCAGCTCATCCCGACACTCACTAATTTCCTTTTTCAGCCCCTTTATCAACCGCTCGTCTGACCGGCTCCTTTGTTGGTTATTGGCAGTTATCCTCATTTGCTGGATTTGGGCTCTAAGTGCCTCGTTTCCTTGGGCCAACTTGTTCTTTTCTCTCTGATCAGCAGCAACTTGCACACTGTTCTCAAATTTTAGAGCTCCAATCTTTTGTTTCAGCTTGCCGATTTCAGCCTGATAGCCTTCTTCTTTTGCTAGCCAACCTCATTGTTCTTGTGATGATTCAGTGAAATCCTGGATGTGGGGTCTTTTAGCTGGCCTCTGATTCTCCAATTCTCTTCTGTACCATGCGAGGTATTCTGGTGACATTTCTCCTTTGGCCCGATCCTGCACACAAGTATCTGCTTGTAGATATTGACATTCATTCCAAATCTCGCGGACTTTTGCTTCGGGAAACTGTCCGTCAGGGCTAATCTCATGTACTTGACCACTAAGATCTTCCTTCCGTGGCACTGTTTAGCATCTCCCGAGTTGTCTCAGAACCCGACATGGAGCATAAGGTTGGATGCTCTTAAGTCCCATCAAAAGAAAATGCGACCTAGCTACTGACATGTATATGATTTCTTCAACAGGCAACCATCCCAACGTCCACTGTATCTGATTGTCCTTGAAGTACGAAAGTATGATATCCACGCTGTTACTCCTTCAGGCAGACTAACCCCGTCAATCCTTGTGTAAAACTCTCTTATACAGGTTTTGTCAGACGAACCATAACTCAAGAGCTGGGAACGATGGCATAGTTGCTCGGTCATCCACATTTGTAGCAACAAGTTACACCCCTCAAAAAAGTTGGCTCCGGCTTTGCAGGCAGTGAGAGCTCGAAAAATGTTAGACACGATCATAGGCGCAAGAGTGCTTTCATCTTGAGTAAGCAAGGTACTGATGACCCCAGCTACTTTTATATCAATATTCTCATCTTTCCTTGGGAACACCAGGAGGCCCAAAAAGGTTATCATGAAAGCCACCCGTCTATGCTCATCCCATTTTTGACGGTTATTTTTACTGCATAGCTTGATGTCCGTCTTGTTAAACCCTCCCACGTGGTCGTACATGTCGTTTATGAAGCACAGAGTGTAGAAGATTTTTGCCAAATCTGGATTATGGACTGTCCTGGGTATCTTTAATGAGTCTAATAACCGATACACCATGATGGCTCTTGGAGCAACCAGATATTTTCCTCTTAACGGAACCTCAGCATTTCCAATATACCCGGCTATTTCCTCCAAAGTTGGGGTGAGCTCAAAATTTGAGAAGTGGAAGACATTGTGCGCCGGGTCCCAGCAAGTGACCAACGCTCTTATAATATCACCCCGAGGCTTGATTTCCAACAAACACGTAAGACCTTTCAGATATTTCTTGACTTCGTCTTGTCCTTCTTTGCCTAAATCGTTCCACCATAACCGCAACTCGAAAGGGATTTTAGTCATTATTGAGAAAGGTTCGTTTTGCATCGTGTTCATCCTGCACATTAATTAAGATGATTTAAGCAAAAACAAAACTTTTATTTGACTCAAAACAAGATTAACTATTTCCTTTTCCAAATTTAAAATGACAGACTCGGTTTTCAAACACGGCCTTTCAGCACTCCCAAGAATGAAGATTTTAAGGCTGTTAGAGTCAACCAATTAAAAATCAAAATGATCAAAAATGGTCGTCTTTGCAAAGTCAGCCTTCCGGCGTCCCTTTCGGGAACATTCGGCTATTTTTGACAAAAACGGCCTCACCTAACTTATTTACGACGAAAATTGATATATTTTTTTTTTGCTATTTTTTGCAAAGGGGAGGTTGGACCCGATGAGGGTTGCCTACGTATCTCACATCCGGTGAGAATCAAACCTGCGTAGTTTGGGCAAAGAAACTAACTATATTTTGAAAACAAGACCCTTTTTTTCATTTTCCATGGCAAGACAAACTATTTTTCCCTTTCTGTATTTTGAAAACAAGACAAAATAACGACTCTTTTTTTTCTTTTTCATTTTCGACAAACAAGAAACAACCTATTTTTCCCAAACTAAAATAAAGACTCTTTTTCCTTTTCCTTTTCAACAAACAGTTTTTTCAAAAATAAAAACTCTTTTTCTATTTTTCTTTTGCTTTTAGTAAAACAGACTATAAAGCATTTTTCTTTTCATTTTCTCAAAATTTCGCCAAAGTTTCGCCAACATTTGGTCATTGGTTTTTCTAAAATAATCAATTAACCCCCTCACTGTTATTTCTCTCTTTCCTCTTTTCCTTTTTTTCTCTATTTTCCAACATTCCCGAGATTCAAAAGCCGGTAAACATGCTGGTTCGAAACAAATATATGTACAGAACAAATAAGATGCATCAGGATGGTCTTTTCATTTCAGGTTGCTAGCCCTAGACGGACCCAACCCCCGTGTTGAGTCCCTTAAGTCAAATGCAGCATGATGCAATTAAGCGCTCCTACCAGGGATCCGGTATGAAGTCAAGTTATTCTAGGTTCAAATCCTGGGTATGTGTTCTAAACAGTGCACTCGAGCGGACAACTCGAGTCGAGGAGGGGGCAGCGTACCGGAGACCCGCAAGATCGTCCGGCTTTGCAACTTATCCGAGCTTCTTTTTTATTTCAGGGTATGACACTAACAGAATAGGGAGTCTCAACCAGTAAGAACATCCCCGGAGGTGAAGAGAGAAGGGTGTCGGCACAGTTTATATAGAGTTCAAATGATATCAAAGCGGTAGCATTTAGCATATTCTGCACAAAACATGTAGGAAAATCAGATATAACCAAATACAACAATTTATCTGAGCTCGAATTCTGAACCCTGAACCAGAGATTCTGGGTTCGATCCCCAGCAAAGTCGCCAGAGCTGTCACATCTCCTTTTTCACCTACACTCCCGGAGGGAGGGTGTATAAGGGAGTTTTTCCAATTAAAGGACAATCGAAACGGGATTTATTGTTAAAAGTTTCAGAGTCGCCACTTGGGATAATTTATGGTGTTCCAAGTCACCGGTTAAAAATCCCGAATCGAGGAAAAGATTGACTCTGTATTACAGTCTGCGAACACAGAAATCCGGGCAAGGAATTCCGTTAACCCGGGAGAAGGTGTTAGGCATTCCCGAGTTCCGTGGTTCTAGTACGGTCGCTCAACTGTTACAATTGGCCTATTATCTGATTTTTACATGTTTTAGCCTATGGTTCGATTTTAACTTTATATTATTTTTAGGAAGATTGCAACGACATTTAAAATATGTCTTGAACCATGTCACATAATGCACCCGCAGTCCGCAACACATTTTATATAACATTGTTGATATTTGGATTTAGGTCACATAAATGCGCACCCGAGTTTAGGAATGTAAATTATTAAAATAACGCGCCTAAAGCAACTACGCATTTGAAACTTTGCAAGGGCCACGAAAAATTCTCTAAATGGCGCGCCTCGATTTCTAAGGATAAAAATATTAATTAAATGAGGGGGATGGGTTTTGAGATTTTATTCGACATGGCACACCTCAATCGCCATTGAAAATATACTGTGGCATAAAAAGTATGTTATCCTTTTGGTTTTTTTCTTTTAGATACATGACACCCAAGAATATTATTGGTATGACACTTCTAATGGCAATTGTTTTTCAGGAGTTAGACCACAAAAATCAACCAAATACAAAGCTAGAAAACAATGAAATCGGAAATCAAGAAAAGTCACAAAAATTCACTGTCTAAAATCCTCCAACAAAAAATCACAATCTATATGATCAGCTAAAGACTAAAGCTTGCAATTCTAAATACAAATCAAGAAAATGAACTCACACACGGATAGATAGATAGAGAGCTCAACAACTTGAATTAATAAGATCTCTCCAATTCGGCGAAGGAACATTTCGAGGACCCGAAACGTGAAATACATACACACTTTATTTTTCCAAACAACGAATGCCAAGTTGTAAAAATATAAGAGTGTAACTCATCTTTACAAAAAAATGTCAACTCTAATAACAATAATTTCACTAGCAGACACAAAATCCCAAGCCATGCCAAAATAGCTACAACAGTAATCAATTTAGAGTAGTAACTGATTTTAGCGTCGCATACATCTCAACCCAACATGAACTCCTTTTTTTTCTTATTTCAAAAAAAACATTCTAATTTTTCAACAAGCCCAGTGATTAAATGGCTAAATCAAATAACAAAAAAAAACTACCAGTTTCCACATTATGGATCTCGTTTGAAAGATAAATTTAATCGTTTCACCACATTTCAAGTAAAATAAATAACACTTGTTCATGCTGAAACAAATTGAAACAACCATTTCCAATCAACATAGGATAAACATCAAAATCAAGCATGACTTCATAGTAGGCCAAATCTGGAAAAAAATACAAGTTTTTTAAAGACATACCTAATAGTGTAAAGACTAAATCTACGCCAACGGGACAAAGATAGAGGACGGAACTCAGCTACTCAACAATCACCAGCAACATCGAATTGCAATCGACTCCATATTTGCAAGCCTTCTATACACGATGAGAATCAGAACCAACTTCGAAGATGGATGATGCTTCAGCAGTACTTGGAAGGAGATTTAGGGAGATTTCAATTAGGCGGGAATGTTAAGGGATTTCAACGTGAATTGATTTTGGATTTCAATCTATAAAGCATTTTTCTGTTAATGTTGGATTTCAATCCAACTGATTTTGGACTTGGTTCCTTCTTCTTTTCCTCTGTTAGGCCGAGAGAAAGTAAAGGAGAGGGGTCTGATTTTTGTCTGTTGAGGGGAGCGCCATTGGGAATGGGGTTAGGGAATCCCTCTATTATTTTAGTAGTTAACATTATTATATAAGGGTAGGAATTAGGTTAGGTCAAATGGGGAAAGGGTATGGGCTCAATATTTTTGGGCTTGAATGGATTTGGTTTATGAATTTGGGCTAGTTAACTTTGGGGTAGGAAGACTAAATCAAATTTTTTTCATTTTCCTTTTCCTTTGATTTTAAAAATCCTAAAATTAAAATCCTAGATTATCTAAAAATGTGAATTAAGTCAATTATAAAAATTATAAAATCTACTTAATCCTTAATTAAAAGAGGAAAAATCAATAAAAGGAAAATGTGTAAAAATGAAGCAATTTTTGTGATTTTTAATTTTTATAAAAAAAATAATTACTGGTTAATTCTAAAAATGTAAAAACAAATCCTAAATGCAATACATGATATTTTGGTATTTTTTCATGTTTAAAATAAAAATTAAACGTGCAGGAAAAATGCAAACAATTAATAAAAATCTACAAAAATTCCTGAATTGGCAAATAATTAAGAAAAACTCTATTTTCTTTGATTTTATAGGAGTATTTAATGTAGGGAAAAAATCACGTGCTCACAAAGATAAGTCTGACAATGATGATCTAGATATTTCACTATTTGCTAATTTCAAAAACATTATGAAGAATTTTAGAAATGGACCAAAGAGAGAAAGCAATATCAAACGTAAGCATGCTGGCAAATCCTCATATGATGAATGCTATAAGTGTAACAAGCTGGATAACATGGTCAAAGACTATCTCAATGGAAAAGTGAATGGAAGAAAGAAATATATTAGAATGAAAAAAAGGATAAGTTAATGGAGTGTGGTCCAAACAAAAATAAAATTATGGGTAGGGATTCACTGAGGCCATGAAACAAGTCTTCCTGGCAGCATATGAAGATAGTGGAAGTGACAAAGAGAGGAAGAAAGAAGCTGAGACTATCAGTCTATATGATGTGATTGACTATGAAGAGTCCAATAAGTCTAAACCTCCTGTATAGCTAGGAATGCACATTGGGAGACCCCTTTCTTTTGATGGACATCACTTTAATGAATGGAAGATGTATATGGAAGTGTTCCTTCAAGAAACTAATTATGATTTGTGGATAATTGTCAATCATGGGCTAATCATACCTATGAAAGTGAACAACAATAGAGACAAGAGCATCAAAAGAGAGGAATAATATAATGCTGAGGATGGCATATCACTCATAAAAATGAAAGATCATTTAGAAAAATACAAAAGCAAAGGACCTCCTTTACAACAGTTTTCTAAGGAATGCTCTCTACAAGATGTCCACTTGCATCTCTGCCAACGACATATGGAGGACCCTGGAAGCTGATTTAGAAATAAGGATATTGATTTAGCACTTATGGCAATTAAAGAAAGTAACTCAGAAGATGAAGTGATAGGAATGATGACCATGAGAGATTTAGAGGCTGAGGATGAACCAAATCAGGTAAGTATCTCTAATTTGAGAGAAAACATTCATGTTATATATAAGAAATAACTAATGGACATAATATTAACTTTCACGGGCGTGATTTTTGCCCGTCAAAACCAGCCTATGCGGCAACCAAGTCCCCTACTTGACTTTAGCCTTCTCATAACACTCAGCCAAAATTATAGCAACTTTGGACTTAGAATATTTTTAGGCAAATTCAATGTAGCAAGTCTTTGGACTGATTTTAGGGGAAAAAAAATTAAGTAAGGCAACAAAAAATAAAGAAGAACACAAGGCACGATATACAAGAAACTCGAGCATACAAAGAAACTCAAACTAGAAGTACAGCGGTGTACAAAAGATCACTCTTGACCTTAAGCATTTTAATTCTTGAAAACAGACTTAGGAACTCTTTCCAAACTCTAAACATGCACTCTACACATTTTTCTCTTCTGCCTATAAGCATAAGGACGCTGCCCATTTATAAAATATGAGACAACCCCTTTGTCTTACACTTGTCGTGCTTAGGCTTAGATACTTGTCCCACACAACCTACTATTTTAGCCTAGTGTAGTTGACATCCCCAACTACTAGGATCATGTAGATCATACTAATAATAATAGAAACAATGCCCCAAAAACGTGGTAACAAATCTGCCAGCTTTTTAGCAAAAGCCAATTGCTGCTCATGTGCACATCATGTGCCATGTAACCGCCTTTGACTTGGTGAATATGAAGCTTGCTGCCCATGTGCGTGTCTTGGCTTGAATCAGGCGCCAATGCCTTGTTATCATGTGCATTGTAACTTCATTTTGCCCATGTCATTGCCCACGCACATGGCCCTTTGTCGCGTTCCATTGTCATGACAAGTCTGCCTCACACGCGCATGCCTTCCATTGCACTTAACCTACCTTTGTCAACTTCGTTTTTGCCTTGCCTTGGCATTACTGTCATATGCCTTGATGCCTTTGTCATGATAAAGTGTCATCATCAGCCCGCATCTCATTGTCAAGTCTTTGCCAAGCTGCCTTGCCTCATCAAAGACTTGGCCATCACTTACCCATTTCCCTTTTTGCCTTGGAGCTATTCATTCACCTTAGCTTGGCAACACTCTTGCTACCTCATGACAACACTCTCATTTTCAAGTCAAGATCAAAGTGGTAGAGGGCTAACAAAACACCGACACCCTTTGAAACTCCACGTCCTCGTCGAGCTTAGCTCAATTTATGAGTCCTAAGGGTTTGACAAGCAACGCCCCTTGGCCTCCATTCTCCTCAGCCACAATTGCATTGAACCCAACCACTTGTTTGTCACTGGTCATCGTCTCTAATGCAGCCCTCTTATCTATGACAGTCATTGCATTCAACACTACCTTCTTTGTGCAGTCCCTCACTAGATGTGGCCCATCATAAATGAAACAACTACTGAATTTATCGCCCTTCTCCTTGCTCTTTGAAGTTCCAGCCTCTTGTTTTCCCTTCCTATTGTCTTTATTAGCATTGTTATTTTCACATTTCTTCCACTCCTTTTCCTTGTCTTTCTTTTCATTGTTGGACTTTGAAGCAGAAGTCTCTTCACCCAAGTGAAAATCACCCAATACAGCTGCCACAACCATAAAACTTGTGAGGTTTTGAATATTCTACCTATGCAACTCCAATTGCGCCCATTGTTTCATCCCGCTCATGAAGTTGTGCAATTTTTCTTTTTCCGACATATTGCTTACATTTAACATCAAAGAAGTGAACTCTTTGACATATGCTCTCACTAATCCGGTTTGTCTCAACTTTTTCAGTTTGTCCCTAGCAATCCAAGATGTATTTCTAGCAAGGAATTGATCCTTCAATTCCTTTTTAAGTCGCTCCTACGACTCAATCTTTGGTCTGCCAAGACTTTCATCTTCAGCCATCGAGTGTGCCACATAACTTAGCATCTTCACTCAAATACATGCTAGTCAAGGTTACTTTCTATTTCTCATCTTGCACACGATAACATGTAAGTACTGCTCCATATCCCAAAGAAAATTCTCCAATTCACGTTCACTTTTTGCACCACCAAATGCCTTTATTTCAAGAATATTTACCTTGAGACAATCAGCACCATGTTGAGGAGCATCCTCGCCCACAGCACGTCGTAGAACCACTGTCTCGCTTTTCAGATATGCATTCTCTTGAGTTAACCTTGCCAATTCTACCTCAAGGTAGGAAAGCCTTATCACGAGAGTCTGAAATTCGTCACCTTCAAAGACATTTCCGATCAATGCTTCCAGTTTCGCAAGCCTTTCCTGCAGTTCATTGTTACCACCGGCCATGTTCTCGAACAAGACCACGAAATCTGTCACTGTCCATCACGCCTCCGTCATGAACCTGCTCCGCTCTGATACCAGTTGTCACATGCGAGATTTCTATCCATCAAAACTAGCCTTTGCGACAGCCAAGTCCTTCACTTGAATATTATTAGGTAGCTTCAACATAGTAATTCTTTGGACTGATTTTAGGCAATGAAATTAAGTAAGGCAATAGAAAATAAAGAAAAAAACAAGTCACAATATACATGAAACTCTTTTTCCAACTTTGTATTTAACTCGAGCATACAAAGAAACTCAAACTCGAAGTACAACCGCGTACAAAAGATCACTCTTGACCATAGGCGTTTTCACTCTTGAAAAGAGATGTGGGCACTCTTTCCTAACTCTAAATATGCACTCTACACATTTTTCTCTTCTACCTACAAGCATAAGGATGCTGCTCATTTATAAAATATGAGACAACCCATTTGCCTTACATTTGTCGCACTTAGGCTTAGACACTTGTCCCATACATCTCACTATTTTAGCCTAGTGTAGTTGATATTTTTCAACTACTATGATCATGTAGATCATGCTAATAATAATAGAAACATGGCCCCAAAAACATGCTAACGATTCTACCAGCATTTTAGCAAAAGCCAATTGCTGCCCATGTGCATAGCATGTGCCGCGTAACCGTCTTTGACTTGGTCAATCTGAAGCTTTCTGCCCATGTGCGTGCCTTGGCTTGAATCAGGCGCCAATGTATTTTTCTCATGTGCATTGTAGCCGCATTTTTCCTATACCATCACCCACGCACATAGCCCTTTGCGGCGCCCCATTGTTATGACAAGTCGGTCTAGGGCGCGCATGCCTTCTGTTGCTCTTAGCCTGCCTTTGTCCACTTCGTTTTTGCCTTGACTTGGCATCACTACCCCGTGCCTTGATGGCTTTTCTATGATCAAGTGTCACCCTCATACCACATCTAATTATCAACTCTTTGCCAAGCTGTCTTACCTCCGTCAAAGCCTTGGACATCACTTGCTCGTTTCCCTTTTTGCCTTAGTGCTACTTATGCACCTTAGCTCAGAAACACTCTTGCTGCCCTGTGAGAACACTCTCGTTGTTAAGTCAAGTTCAAAGTGGCGGAGGGCTAACAGTAACCATGATAAGTGAAATTGACACGTTAGGTGCTGGAAATGATCAATTAGTAAGTAATCTTTCATGTGTCAAACTTTATTTTAAAAATCTTGAAACAAACAAAACTAACCTTGAAAGACAGACTAAGGATCATAAGGACCAATTCCTTAAGCTTACTATACTGAATGAGCAACAAGCTTGTAAAAATAAAAAGGGAATAATCAGTGATTTGCAAAGCAATCTTGAAAAGGAATTGAAAGAGCTTAAAGATAGTCTATATGATGCTGATAGCAGTAATAAAATACTAAAAGAGAATCTTGAAAAGGCAAAGTATGAACTATCTAGATTAAGCAAGTGGCATAGATCATCTAATGCCTTGAATTGACTAAATAAAAATTGCAGCACAAATAAGTCAGGAATTAGCTACAATAACCCTGTACCAAAATTTGATCCTAAGTATACAGGAATCTTTGATAATAAAATGCACACTCACTGTGAAAAGTTGGACCTTTCGGAGTAGCTGTCTTGCTTTAATTCATGCTCAATTTAAGAACACTTTTGGCTTTATAAGCTTGTGGCAGTAAAAGAAAAAATAAAAGTCACTCCCTCTGTTCAAACAAAATGGATTAAGGTTAATAAGAAAGTGGCATCCAATGTCCTTCCCTTCCGGGCAAAAAGGAACTTGATTCATTTTTTTCCAATAAAAATGTACCCAAACTTATCTATGTTCCTAAAGCTAACTTGTGATTTTTATTGCAGGCTAAAGTGAGAGGAAGTAATCAATATTAGTATCTGAATAGTGGTTGCTCAATACATATGACTGGTGAAAAGATGAATATTCTCTCACTAACAGCCTTCCAAGGAGGGAATGTGTCCTTTGAAAATGGAAAAAAGGAAAAATAACTGGAATTAGCAAAGTTGGTAAATCACTCTCTCATGCTATAGAAGATGTGTATGTGGTTCGACTCAATAATAAGCTCCTTAGCATCTCCCAAATCAATAATCTGCACTGTCACAAAATTGGATACAAATGAAACTGAAAGGTAAGAGACATAACAATGTCTGCAAGAAATCTATTATGTCTCTCCCTCAAAGTGAGCATACATGTTTAGGTGTAATAGAAGATGCTCCACTGTTGTGGCATAAAAGACTGGGCCATGACAGTCTGTCCCAAATCAATAGTTAGTAGCAAAGGACTTAGTCCTTGAGTTACCAAAGGATGAGTTCATCTCTTATAAGGTTTGTGATGCATGTGTCAGAGGTAAGCATGTAAGATCGTTTAAATCTTAGAAAGTTGTCAGCTCCTCAAAGCCTCTTGAACTTCTTCACATGGACTTACATGGACCAATGATAGTAAAGAACAGAGGAGGTAAGAAATATGTATTTGTAATTATTGACGACTTCTCTAATTTACGTGGACCCTATTTTTTAGCTTCTAAGGATGAAACATTTGATGTATTTTATATATTTGTCAGAATGATTCAATAGAAACTAGGAAGTTTTGTGTCAAGCATTAAAAAATATCATGGGAGTTAGTTTGAAAACTCTAAGTTCCTTGACTTCTGTGACACTCATGGAGTGGAACATTACTTCTCTACACCTAGAACTTCACAATAAAATGGTGTTGTGGAAAGAAAAAATAGGTCTCTAGAAGATATGGGCAGGACTATGCTAATTGCTAGTGGACTGCTTGAAAGCTTCTGGGCTGAGGCAGTCCATACTGCTTATTACCTATTAAATAGATGCATGGTCAGGCCCATTTTGGAGAAACCTCCCTATGAGTTACTTCGAGAAAAAAAGGCCAACATCACTCACCTAAGAGCATTTGGCTATAAGTGCTTTGTGCACAATAATGGTAAAAAAAGTTCTAAGTAAATTTGATGATAGAAGTGATTAGGGAGTATTCTTGGGCTATTCACCACATAATAAAGCATATAAAGTGTTTAATAAAATAACTATGTGTGTGAAAAAATATATATTCATGTGATCTTTGATGAATCCAAAAATATGGCTGAGAAATATTTGCATGATGAAGACTATGATATAGGGATCACAAAGGAAAGGACTCCTGAGACTAAAGGAGAATTTGAGCAAAAGTCTGAAGGATCATCAGGAAATCAAGAAGGAGACGAAAGTAATTAGGAATTACATGAGGAAGGTGGAATGATTCTGACAGATACTCAGCAGGGTGAAGTTATACATACAGTCCCTAGTCCTTTGGGAAACTCCTTTGGTAAATCATCTCAAGGTCTACAAGTTAAACCATAGAAAGCCCAAAGTTTTCATCCTCTCGAAAATTTCATCACTGATCCAACTGTAGGAGTACAAATTAGATCATCCTTGAGAAACTTGTGTGCACTCTACCTTTTTGTATCAAATAGAGCCAAAGAACATAAAGGAAGCCTTAAGGAATCAAGACTAGGTAATTTCCATGCAGGAGGAGCTAAAAATATTTAAGAGAAATAAGGTTTGGCACTTGGTACAAAGACCCAAAAAACTGTTATAGCAATCATATGGGTGTTCAGGAACAAACTAGACGAGCAAGGAAATATCACAATGATCACGGTCAGAATTATGGTTCAGGGATACAGTCAAGAAGAGGGTTATGATGAAAATTTTGATCCAATAGCACGATTGGAAGACATCAAAATGTTGTAGTCTTTGTAGTATACATAGAGTTTATACTATACCAGATGGATGTAAAGAGTATATTTCTGAATGACTATTTGAAAGAGGAAGAATTTGTGAAATAACCCCCTAGCTTTGAAAGTGAAAAATTCCCTGATCATGCCTTCGAACTGGAAAAGGCTCTGTATGGACTAAAGTAGGACCCAAGAGTTTGGTATGAGAGGCTGTCAAAGTTCCTTCTAACTAATGGCTTTCTAAACATTTTTTTGAAAAAACAAAGGAAAAAACCTTTTGATTGTACAGTGTATGTGGATGATATTATTTTTGGAGCCACTAATGAGACATTGTGTAAGGAATTTCTGAAATGATGGAAAATGAATTTGAAATGAGCATGATGGTTCAGTTGAACTTCTTTCTTGGTTTACAGATCAACAAATACATGCTGGAACCATGATTAATCAATAAAAGTCATCAAAGAGCGTTTACATAAACTCAATATGAAATCCTGAAAGTCACATGATACTCCTATTGCTATTGCCACTAAGCTCGATCAAGATGAAGAAGGGAAAAGTATAGAGAAAAAACTATACAGAGCAATGATTGGACCACTTTTATATCTCACTGCAACCAGACCTGACATTGTGTTTAGTGCAGGTCTATTTACAAGGTTTCAGGCAAATTTCAAGGAATCCCATTTAAAGGAGGTCAAAAGAATACTCAGATACTTGAAAGCAACTCCTGACTTATGTTTGTGGTATCCAACATGATACAATTTTGATTTTGCTAGTTATGCTGATCCTAACTATGCAGGTTTTCATGTTGACAAGAAAACCACTTCTAAAACAACTCACTTTATAGGTTCTTGCCTTGTGTCTTGGGGAACAAAGAGGTAGCACTCAGTGGCCCTATCTACAGCTGAAGCAGAATATGTGGCAGCAATATCATGTTGTGTATAATTGGTATAGATAAGGCAGAAGCTCAGAGACTGGTATTTTTATTGATTGCGTTCCCATTTCCATAACAATACCAGTGCCATAAATATTGCTAAGAATCTATGTCAGCATAAGAGAACTAAATATATTGACATCAGACACCACTTTCTCAAAGATAATATGGAAAAGAAAAATATCTCAATAAAATTTTGTAAAACTGAAGATCAAATTACTAACCTTTTCACTAAGGCACTGAGTAGGGATCATTTTGAAAGAAACAAGCTAGAACTAGGATTAATTAAGTCCTCTCACTAAGTTGAACCCCAATGATTGGCTAGAAAAATAAAAGTTGTAGATGTCTGAGTAACTAATACATGATTCAGTCTCGTACTTTGTTTTAAGTATACACAGTTTCCTTGGAAATCTAACTGATATTGATGTCTTATGGTATTAACCTTATTGTGTCTAAAGCTTTACTCTGGAAAGGACTAAGGAATTGAAAAGGATTTGGTCCTTCAAACTTAGTTATGTGCCATCTTGTCAAAAGTGTAGTAAAACTTAATATTGGAGATACTATTGTAATAAGACTTCCTAAGCCAAGTAAGTCTCAATTTTATTCGTTATAAGAGTCAAAGATCAAGGATGAATCTGTTCAGTTAACATTTCTATTATTTCTAAAATTCTAGTTGTCAAATATATCCATTATTGGAGTACCGTTGTCACGATCCAATTCTATAATAGGCCATGATGACGCCTAACGCTGCCGCTAGGCAAGCCAACTATGAACCTAACCACGTGATTTCCTCTTTTTAAATAAATTCTTCCAAGTGATTAAACTTCCCTTAAATATAAAAGATTTGAGAAATGATAGATTTGAAATAAATAATACGAAAACACCTGAGTGAAATCATAATCATGAAATGAAACCAAAACCACGAGTCTACTAGTGTGTGTGCCAAGACCTTGTGTTTCAAGAGTATGGGCTACTAGTAGAATATACAAAAGATCACTACTACTCTACTGTCTGAAATAAAATAGACAGAACAATAATAACATAAAAGACTTCGGCTGCTGCAAAACGGCTCGGAAGGGCATCTCATTGTATGGTCTCGTATAAGGAGTCAAGCGTGCGCGCCGAACTGATAAGCAGATGTACCTGCCCCAGATCCTACACATTTAAGTGCAGAAGTATAGCATAAGTACATAAACAATATGTACCCATTAAGTATCCAGTCTAACCTCGAAGAAATAGTGACGAGGGGTCAATTTTGACCCTTACTATGGGCTAACAATGATATATCAAAATTATATACTAAGCATAGATTACATGAATAATACTGAAAACTCAATAACAGGAAATAGTAAATACTCTTTTCACAAATATTAAGTCCCAAGTTTAATTTCATCATTTAACAATTTATATCTTAAGCCATTTAAGCAATATCAATTATGAATAGTTCCAAAGATTTATCATGCACAAATTATGCCGATGTCGTACGACCCGATCCAAAATAATATTTAACTGTGCACTGCCGAGGGTCGAACGTCACGAACCATAGATGCATATTTCTGCTACCGAGGCCTTCGGCCCGTTCCATAAATAGAAAACACTTTAAAGAAACACAAATTTTCAATAACAGTCAAGTGTCTCATTTACAATTTCAAGTATGTGAAATTTAACCTTTTACAATTCTGTTATTAACTTTCAATATGACTTAAGTAATTAAGTTATCAAGTAGGGGAAAACATTGCAGGTATAACATGATATGGGTCCCAGGTTACCCGGACAAAAGCATAATTAGTTGCTACGTACGGACTCTCGTCACCTCGTACGTACGTGTCCCCCATAAATAGGTACACATATTTATTTAATTCACCTATGGGGTTAATTCCCTCTTACAAGGTTAGAAAAGAGACTTACCTTGTCTCAAATCCTACTTTCTGGTCCAAGGTTATGCTCAAACGACAAACTTTGGTGCCAAACGACTCGAAACTAGTAAACATTATATAAAGTAATCAATACATACTCAAAAGTTCATATTCTAACCATCAAAGTGATTTCCCAAGCCTATTTGAAGAATCCCTAAAATTTACCATGGCCCACGTGCCCGGATTCCGGATAATTTCAAAGGAATTTGTTACCCATAACCCCATACACTCAAATATATGATTTTCACTAAATTCCATAACCAATTTCGTGGTTAAATCTCATTTTTATCAAAAACTTAGGTTTTCACTTAAATCTATGATTTTCACTAATTTACATATTATAATCTACCTAAACTATGTATTTAACTCATAATTGGTAGAAATTACTTGCCTCAAAGTGTTAGGTAAAAAACCTTCTCAAGAATCTCCAAATATCGTCCAAAGAGTGAGAGAAATGGATTAGAAATAGCTTAAGTCCCGTTCTAAATGAACCCTCCTGCCCTGCGATTTTTGCATCTACGCTGCCTTGGCTGCTTCTGCGGTTCTTGGTCCACTTCTGCGGAGGTTTTCAAGCTCAGTGTGGGCCGCTTCTATGGATGGGAGACCACTTCTGCGGCGAGCGCGCCGGTTCTGCGCCTCAGTCCGCTCCTGCGCGTTCGCGGGAGAATTCTGCAACTGCGGTCCCGAGCCAAATGCTCCAGAACGACTTATGTGGCCAAGCCCTCGTACCTGTGGGATCCCACCTATGGCTGGCCAAGCGCATGTGCGATTATGACAGCAGTTGGGAGCTTCAACTGTTTGTACCAAGCTCTAACTTAGTCTGAGCCTCATCCGATTAGCACCTGGGGCCCCTGAGGCCCCGCCCGAACATACAAACAGGTTTGAAATCATAAAATAGACTCCCTCAAACTCTCGGAACACTCCAAACAATGCTAAAACTAAGAATCCCACCCCAAACCATTTGAATCAAAACTATGAACTTCAAGTTCTTCAATTTACTCCCAATGCGCTAAAAATACTTAAACTGCTCGGAATGACACCAAATTTTGCGTGCAAGTCTTAAATGACATTATGAAACTATTCCGGGTCCTTGAATTTCATTCGGACATTGATATCACCAAAACCTACTCCAAACCAAATTTAAAGAACTTCAAAAGCCTTCAAAGAACCAACTTTTACTATTAGGTGCCAAAATGCTCTCGGGTTATCCAAAATCCGATCCAAACATACACCTAAGTTCAAAAACATCATACAAACTATTGGAACTGTCAAATCTTGATTCCGATGTTGTTTGATCAAAATATTGACCGAAGTTAAACTTGGCTTTTTAAGCCAACCTTAAGGAACCAAGTGTTCCGATTTCTACCCGACCCCTAAAATTTTTGAACTAACCATCCCCGTAAGTCATAAAACAGTAAAAGTACGTACAAGAAGTCTTATTCAGGGAACGGAATTCTAGAAAGCAAAACGACCAGTCGGGTCATTACAACTGTAGAACTCAAATCAATACTCTTTCTCTCTTCTAGTCAAATTAAGAATACTCTCCTTTAAAACCATCTCTTTGCACCTTCTTCCCAATTCATTGTTCTTCTTCAAACCCTAAGCAAAGAAATTGATTCTCTCGTCTCTTCTTCACTATGACAAATCATAGTCAGCCTCCCTAAAAACCAAATCATGCTAAAAGCCTGGTTCTAAATCCAAAGGTGAGAAAGCTAAGCCAAGAAAGAATGTGAACTTGTCTGTTAGTTCTGCACCACTAACTGATGTTTCTCAACCTTCATCCACTAGTATTTCGACTCCACTACCCACCATTACTTCTCCACATCATCCTCTGATATCAATGAACCACCACCTACTGTTTCTCTTTCATGTCTATCCTATGTTTCCTCTACACCTCTATCTCCACAAACAACTACTCAATTCAATATGTCTACACTACATATCGCCTCTAAACCCACAAAGGTCAAGGCCACATCAAGGAAGTTCGTGAAAAGTAGAAATCCAGTTGACAATGCTAAGGGGGAACCTACAATGAAGGATCCTATTACTCAAGGGGAACCTACGATTGACAAGGATTCATAAGTAAAACCTTCTCCATCAATACTTGGTAGTCTGGCATCTACTATAAATTTATTCCCTCTAAATAAAGTTGAACCCTTTAAGGACACAACACATGCAGAAACACCTGGAGTAGAAAAGGTAATTGTACAACATGTGAATGTAGAAATAGTGGCAAAACAGTCTGTGGTTGAGGGGGAAGTGGAAAAGAAACAAGGGACAACGAGGGTTCTAATGATAGTACCTATAGTGGTGCTGATGAGGAGGAGGATAAGGAAACAAATAAAGAGGTAGAAGTGGAAGGAAAGAAAGAACACAATTTAGAAGAGAATAAAAATGAGGATGATGGAGAATCAAAGAAGGAAAAAGTTAAGCAAGAAGGAGATTTAGAGGAAGAAAATGGCACTAAGAGGGAAGGGGACTCTAAGAGTGAGGAAAATGATCATGAGGGAGTAGGAGATGATGAAAAATAGAGTGAGGTTGAGGACTCTGAAACTGAGAGTGAGGAAGAAATGAGAGTGAAGAATCTGAAGGCTGTATGACTATTGGAAATACAATTATGGCCCTTTTGGAAGATGTCAACGTGGAGGAAGCTTCGGAGGAACCAATGCCTTCTTTAACTCCTTTCCTAAGAGATGAGGATGTTAAAAGTGAAGAGGATGATCTTCCAATCTCTAAGGTGGAAAAAACGAAGAAAGCCACAACAAAACCTACAAAAGTAGCTTCATAGGGAAAGAAGGATGTGGCTCATCCTACTAAAACTCCTCTCACCTGGAGTAATAGAAAGGATGTGTATGAGAAACTGATTAAGAAAGCTAGAAGTACCAAAAGAACAAGGAAATTAAATCAGTTGTAGTTGCTAAAACTATTGTTGAATTGGATGAGGACGAAGAACTTGTTTCTTCCCTTAGAGGAAAGAAATCATCATATAAAAGGATTGCTATCAAACCTATCAAAACCACTGCCTCTACTTCTCAGAAGAAGATCAGAGGGAAAAGAAAGTTGCTGAGTTAGAGGTAGTTAACATGATGACAAAGTTCAAAAGTAGAAAACTTTTGAATGGGAAGATCCTAGCCAACACCGATGAAAAGGGTGTGGCATAGTAAGTAGAGAAGCTTGACATGCAGGGGTGGACATGCATGCTTGTGAAACTCCTTCCCCCTGTGTATGCACCTGCAGTGGCTGAGTTATATGCTAACTTTCAGTTTAATGGCAAAGTGGTGAAGAGCTCTATAAGAGACTTTAAGTTAGAGTTTAATGCTAGAGAGCTTGGGTTGCTGCTGAACATCCCTTCTTTGGGATTTGATAATTATTTGAAGAATAAGTGGTCGGCAATTGACAATGATGTGGATAGAGGGATTGTGGTTTCCTGAAAATTTTCCCAGAAATTTGAACTGGATGCCTCTCAGAAGGTATATAAGACTGATATGACAACTTTTCACAAGTTGCTATTCCATTTTGTGGACTTCTGCATCCTGCAGAGGTTTGAGAGGAATGAGGCCACTCTACTTGATATGGCTATGATGGAACTATTAGATACTAGCAAGGCTGTTAATCTTCCTAGCTTGATGATTCAACACATAGCAAGGGTTGCTGATACTTTCAAACCTAAGCATGCTTTGCCATATGGTTTCATGCTGACTGAGCTATTTGATAAACTTAACATCTTCCTGTTTAAGTTAAAGTTTTGCAATCACAATGATGTTCTAGATGTATCCACACTTAAAAAGTGTAGCTATAGTGAGATCAAGGCTAGAGGTTTAACTTGAATTACAATTCTGTCTAGAAGTAGCAGGTGCTGAGCTCTCTAAAAGGTTGGAGTTGGCCATGGAAGATAATACTAAACTCAGGGAAGATAATGATGAACTGAAGAAGGAAATCAAGCAGCTCAGGGAGGAGATAAGGAAGGATAGAGAAGCTCATTCTCAACAAATTGCAACTCTTGTGAAGGCCTTAGCCCCATTTGCCTCTCACCCTTGAACTTGGTCTTTATCCCCTTGTCATTGATCGAGTCTAGTAATTCCATTAGTGTCCTATCTTTTCTTTTGTGTCTAGTTCTTATTAGTCTGCAGGAATATCTAGTTATTTTGTTTTAATGCCTTTGTGATCAAGGCTTTAGGCTTAAATTGACACTATCTCATGCATTCTCTTATGTTATTTTCTTGTTTCTCACATTGATAATATCATCAAAATCATTCATTTTGTTTTGATTTTTCTTGTGCTTGATGTGTAGCCTCAGTGGCCATGAATCGTGTATTATGTATGGTTGCTTAGCTTATCTCACAGCTTTCTTAATTTTTTTTATGATGCCAAAAGGGGGAAGATAGAGTGGGGGAGGTTCATCTGTTACTTCACATGTTCTTAAAATTGATGATTGATTGGTATTGTCTTTGATGTTGATTTGATAGTTCTCAGTTCTCACTTGGTTCATAAGTACAAAGTTTGCTATCAATCATCAAAAAGGGGAATTTTTTTTGAGTTATGTGTTTTGATGATCTATAAGTGTGTGCATTGAACATGTGCTAAGAACCAGGTTCTAACAATTTGACATGACTATGATGGAACTATTGGATACTGGCAAGGTTGTTAATCTCCCTAGCTTAATGATTCAACACATAGCAAGGGTTGTTGATACTTCCAAACCTAAGCATGCTTTTCCATTTGGTTTCATGCTGACCGATCTATTTGATAAGCTCAACATCTTTATGCCTAAGTTAAAGTTTGGATATCACAATGATGTTCTGTATACAATCACACTTAGATAGTGTAGCTATGGTGAGATCAAGGCTAGAGGTCCAAGTGGAACTGCAATTCTGCCTGGAAGCAGCAAGGATGCTGGGCTCTCTAAGAGGTTGGAGTTGGCCTTGGAAGATAATGCTAAACTCTGGGAAGATAATGATGAACAGAAGAAGGAAACCAAGTAGCTCAGGAGGAGCTGAGGAAGGACAAAGAAGCTCATTTTCAGCAAATTGCAACTCTTGTGAACACCTTGGCCCCATCTGCCTCTCACCCTTTAACTTGGTTCTCGCAGTAGCTGCTAAAGGTCCTTACAAGGCAGTAACTTTTCCTGCAAAAGTTACTGTAGTCCGATATTGGTGGAAATGACTTTTACTACGATAGGGGATGCTGCCTAAGGATTTTGCAGATAGGAATCGTGAAGCTTGGGGAACGCTCATGATATCAAGATTTGTAAGTGAACGAGAGTTTGACTGTGCTTAGGACTCCCAAAGATCTATTGTTTGGAGAGTTGATTTCTTTTTCACTTGAGTCAGTCTAGTTCATGTGTATTAGGGAATTGAGTTGTATTCATGTTTACATTCAAACAATGTTAGTTGGGTTATTGTCTATGTTTTCAAGTTAGAGTAACTTGTAATCTTCGTACAATAAGTAGAAGTAGCTTAAGTGTGGAGGTGTATTAGGTTACAAGAGTTGTAATCAGTACATTTGGCTCATTTGTTATAGTGAAGTTGAAGTTAAAATCCTACGTGGTCGGTCATGGTTTTTGCACCTTTGAACCGGGTGGTTTTTCCGCAAAATTGCTGTCTTTTACTTTTCTGTTGATTTTATTCAAGCATAAGAAGTAAAGTAAAGAACCAAGCTCTTTTGTAATATAAGAGGGCACTCAAAATAACAGAATCAATACTCAAAAACGTACAAAGACTAGTATATTTAAGGAAATCCTGACTTAGCTCGGGATTAGCTGATACCTTGACATCAAATATAAATCCTACTTGTTAATTAATTGCGTCTTCTCGATCTAGATCTTCGTGTCCCAGTACAGCATTCGTCAGCCTACCTGCCAATAAAATGAATTTATCGGAGGAGAAGAATATAGTCTGTTAGACAATGAATTTTACTCGAATAGCTGTACTTTAATGATAATTACAGGCAACAATTCATAAAAAGTGAGATTAGTAAACTGAAATATACGGCAAGTTACGCACTACAACATGTTAAGTCAATAATTTTCACACTATTAACGTATATAAATTAAATTGTGCGCCGGAATATCATGACAAAGTTTGTCCACTTTCCTTAAAGACCTCCAACACTAGCACAAACAAAAATAAGACACTAATGTCGGAAGCCTTTGAAGGAGAGTGCACAAATATACTGCTATGTCAAGAGTAAAATCATAAACCTATATATATAGTTGTGAGCAAGGCATTTCGCGTTGTCTCCCCCTGCAAGTTTAGCATCTTAATATTACGAACAAGCAGAAGAGAAGCCCTTGAGGGAGAGGCAACAAGCAGTGCCTAGCTTGAAAATGTCATATATAATAATGAGCTAATTAAATGTTTTTCCTTTAATGGCTGGCTGAGTGATTCAGAAGTGAAATAGAGCAGCTATTTATAGGCAACATATTAAGAACTATAGGAAGGTGTGAGAAGAAATTAGTGGGGCCTTAATATCTTTGGCACTTGACATGAGTGCTACATCCTTTTTGATTCATAATAGAGCTTAAGTAAAGTAGATAATGATCTTTGTCCAGCAGAAGTATAGAAGTCAACCGTCGTGAATAAAGAACAAAAGCATCTTATACTCGCATAATTAATTTTTTGTTATAAATAGTTTTTACATTGGATGTCCATGTTGTGAATAGCATAGTTTGTGTATTGGATGCCTATGTTGTGAATAGCTTAAAGATTAAATCTCCTACTTTATGTCCATCATCTTTACTTTTTATGCCTATAAAAAGGCTATGTAATTGCAATGGAAAGAGACACCAAAGTGAAAGAAGAAAAGATTTCTTCCTTCTTTCTATCTCTTCTTATTTACATTTTACTGTATTGCTTTTATTTTATAACACGTTATCAGCACGAAGCTCTAATTTTATTCTTAACTCCCGCTAAGTTGAGCCATATTTTATTAAGAATATAAAAATTCCCCAGTCTTCAGTTGGACTCAAGATTAATAAAGATGATATATGTCTTCTAGATAGTGCTACAACACATACTATTTTAAAAGATAAGAGATATTTCTCTTATTTGGTAATGAAAGAAGCGAATGTTAATACAATATCCGGTAGTACAAGATTAATTGAAGGTTCTGGAAGAGCCAATTTATTACTACCAGGAGGAACAAATTTGGCTATTGATGAAGCATTATATTGTAGTAAATCTCAAAGAAACTTATTAACTTTCAAAGATATTCGACAAAATGGCTATCATATTGAGACTACAAATGATGAAAAGATTGAATATTTTTATATTACTACAATAATGTCCGGTAAGAAATATGTGCTTGAAATGTTACCTGCTCTTTCCTCTGGCTTATACTACACAAGTATTAGCAGGATTGAAACACATGCCGTAGTAAACGAGAAGTTTACTAATCAAGATAATTTTATTATTTGGCATGACCGGTTGGGCCATCCTGGTTCTAATATGATGCGTAAATAATTGAGAATTCACATGGAGATGCAATAAAGAATCAGAAGATTCTTCAATTTAAGGAATTCTCTTGTGCTGCATGTTCTCAAGGAAAATTAATTATTAGACCATCAACTATTAAAGTTAGGATGGAATCCCCTGCATTTCTGGAATGTATACAGGGTGATATATGTGGGCCCATTCACCCTCCATGTGGACCATTCAAATATTATATGGTTTTGGTAGATGCATCTACAAGATGGTCACATGTGTGCTTACTATCAACTCGCAATATGACATTTGCGAGATTGTTGGCTCAAATAATAAAGCTAAGAGCACAATTTCCAGATTATGCAATTAAGACAATTCGTCTTGATAATGCTGGTGAGTTTACATCCCAAGCCTTTAATGATTATTGTATTTCAACTGGGATAACAATTGAGCATCTGGTTGCTCATGTTCATACACAAAATGGTCTAGCAGAATCATTGATCAAACACCTCCAATTAATCGCAAGACCAATGCTTATGAGAACAAAAGTTTTCATTTCTCTATGGGGTCATGCTATTTTGCACGCAGCAGCACTTGTGCGGATAAGGCCCACAAGTTATCATAAAGTCTCCCATTGCAATTGGCTTTTGGTCAGGAGCCAAATATTTCTCATCTTAGGATCTTTGGTTGTGTGATATATGTTCCAATTGCTCCACCACAACGCACAAATATGGGTCCTCAAAAAAGGTTGGGGATATATGTTGGATATGAATCTCCTTCTATTTTAAAATATCTAAAGCCGATGACTGGAAATTTATTTACGGCAAGATTTTCTGATTGTCATTTTGATGAATCAGTATATCCAACATTAGGGGGAGAAAATAAGCAGTTGAAAAAGAAGATAGATTGGAATGCATTATCAATGTCTCATTTAGATCCTCAAACATATCAATGTGAACAAGAGGTTCAAAAGATTATTCATTTGCAAAATATTGCAAATCAATTGCCAGATGCATTCACTGACCTACCAAGGGTGACTAAGTCACATATTCCAGCTGCTAATGCTCCACGTCGAGTTGATATCCCCGCCGAATAATTAATTAAAGCCAATGAGTCTAAGCCATGCTTGAAACGTGGTAGACCAATCGGTTCTAATAATAAAAATCATCGAAGAAGAAAAGGAGCAAGTGATCAAAGTGAACATAACACAGAGGTAGTGGCTCAAGAAGAGCCCCAAGACGTAGCAAATGATAAGACATTAGGGGAGGTCCAGGTACCTGAAAATAATGAGAATGAAGAGATATCAATAAGTTACGTCTCAACCGGGAAAAGATGGAACCGAAATAATATTTTTATCGATAACATTTTTGCTTATAATGTTGCTGTTGAAATAATGCAACAAGATGAGGATCTTGAACCAAAATCTGTCAATGAATGTAGACAGAGAAATGATTGGCCAAAATGGAAAGACACTATCCAGGCAGAGTTAACTTCACTTGGAAAACGTGAAGTCTTCGGACCCATAGTTCGAACACCTGAAGGCATAAAGCCAGTAGGGTATAAATGGGTTTTTGTGCGAAAACGAAATGATAAAAATGAAGTCGTTAGATATAAAGCGCGACTTGTGGCACAAGGGTTTTCCCAAAGGCCTGGAATTGATTATATGGAGACATATTCTCCTGTAGTGGATGCTATCACCTTCAGGTATCTCATAAATATGGCAGTGCAAGAAAAACTTGATATGCATCTAATGGATGTTGTTACAGCCTATTTGTATGGATCATTAGACAACGAAATTTTTATGAAAGTACCTGAGGGATTTAAAGTGCCAGAAGCATATAAAAGTTTTCGAGAAACTTGTTCAATAAAGCTTCAGAAATCTTTATACGGATTGAAACAATCAGGTCGTATGTGGTACAATCGCCTGAGTGAATACCTGTTGAAAGAAGGGTACAAGAATGATCCAATTTGTCCTTGTGTCTTTATAAAAAGGTCTGGATCTGAATTTGTTATAATCGCCGTGTATGTTGATGATTTAAATATCATTGGAACTCCTAAGGAGCTTCCAAAAATAGTAGACTGTTTGAAGAAAGAATTTGAAATGAAAGATCTTGGAAAGACAAAATTTTGTCTTGGTCTACAAATTGAGTATATGAAAGATTGAATATTTGTCCATCAATCAACATACACCGAAAAGATTTTAAAGCGATTCTATATAGATAAAGCACATCCATTGAGTACCCCGATGGTTGTAAGATCACTTGATATAAAGAAAGATCCATTCCGACCTCATGAAAATGATGAAGAGCTTTTTGGTGCCGAAATACCATATCTTAGTGCAATTGGGGCATTAATGTATCTTGCCAATAATTCCCGACTAGATATAGCTTTTTGAGTAAGCTTATTGGCAAGATTTAGTTCTTCACCAACATAAAGACACCGGAATGGTATTAAACATATATTCAGATACCTCCGAGGGACCATTGATATGGGTTTATTTTATTCAAATGAATCCAAGCCATCATTGATTGGTTATGCAGATGCAGGATATTTGTCTGATCCACACAAAGATCGATCTCAGACAGGCTATTTATTTACAAGTGGAGGTACAACCATATCATGGCGTTCGACAAAACAAACTATGGTTGCTACTTCTTCAAATCATGCAGAGATAATAGCCATTCACGAAGCAAGTCGAGAATGCGTTTGGTTGAGATCGATAACTCAACACATTCAGCAAACATGTGGTCTTTCTTCGAAAGAGAATATTCCAACAATATTGTATGAAGACAATGCTGCATACATAGCTCAATTGAAAGGAGGATATATCAAAGGAGATAGAACAAAACACATTTCATCGAAATTCTTTTTCACTCATGATATTCAGAAGAATGGTGAAATAGATGTACAACAAGTTCGTTCAAGTGATAATTTGGCTGATCTGTTCACTAAGGCATTACAAACCTCAATATTTGAAAAGCTGATATATAAGATTGGAATGCATCGTCTTCGAGACATAAAGTGATTTTTCATCAGGGGGAGTAACTACACGCTGTACTCTTTTCCTTAACCAAGGTTTTGTCCCACTGGGTTTTCCTAGTAAGGTTTTTAATGAGGCAACAAGCAATGCATATTATAAATAACTATGTACATCCCAATATTTTTTTTTGTAAGTTCTTAATGGGGCACATTATCTTACATGGACATCCAAGGGGGAGTGTTATAAATAGTTTGTACATTGGATGCTCATGTTGTAAATAGCATAGTTTGTACATTGGATGCCTATGTTGTGAATAGCTTAAAGATTAAATCTCCTATTTTATGTCCTTCATCTTTACTTTTTATGTCTATAAAAGGCTATGTAATTGCAATGGAAAGAGACATCAAAGTGAAAGAAGAAAAGACTTCTTCCTTCTTTCTATCTCTTCTTATTTACATTTTATTGCATTGCTTTTATTTTATAACATTTTTATTATTTTAACTTCTTAATTCCTTGTACGAATTATTCCTGCCTGTATTATTGTTTTCTACTATTTCTTTATATATCTTCATTAGATAGAGAAAGTTTGAGTTGGATATATAACAGCACGTGATCTACAAAAAGGTATAGAGATCTTGAACAGGAGCATTCACGTTTAATTGATTGATTTGATTTCTACACATGCAAAATAAAGAACCCGCAGAAATTTAACATGCCGCCATGCCCATTCTGCGTCCCGTAACTATGGCTTTCTAGGATAACTATACATGGAATCTGCAGCAGTAACATGGCTGAAGATCTTTTAGATCATATTCTTGATTTCCTAATATTGAGCCCCCATGTTATACTGTCTATGTTCTTGTTGGCCCGGGCATGCGGGGTGTTGGATATACCACATCAGTGGAGATTGGGTCTTTTGGTTTTCTTATATGACTTTGGACAATCCTTGCCTCTTGAATTAGTTCTTGAGGTTGAATTATCCCCAAAGTCCACTTTCCTTAAACACAAGGTTTGCATTTATTGTTGTTTGAACCATATTAGTCCTTATTATTGATTGTTGATAACATCTTACTTTGGCTCACAAATCCATACCAATAATTACTTTACCAGCTGTTTATTGTTGTGTTTGATTGTTTTGAGCAGAAGTTTTTGGAATAAGATGTCTCCTTCCCTTGATCACCGAGTCCAATCAAACGTAGCTGCCACCTGTAAGAATATTATTTGGTTAGTTGATTCAATTCTCAAAGACAGGAACTTATCAAGAATAACAATAATAATATAATAACGATAGTATCAAAGATATGATGCTGTAAATCTCAGTTAACAGTTTTCTGATAAGAATGATTTATCTTGAAATACGCATCATTCAAGGTATATATAAACATCCTTCGTCTAAATTGAATTATTATAACGGCCATTATTGGCGGGACAAAATTTTCATCAAGAGATTTAACATTTATTATATAAATAAAAAGGAAGACCTTATATATCTATCTATTTATATTATATTAAAAGTGGGAATCCTAAAATCAAAAAGTCAGATTACTTAAATGCCCTTTTACTTAACCTATTTTATTTTAGGAAAAAACCAAATATCGTATCAATTTTTTTAGTGGATTATGTTTAACTTAATACAGACCAGTTAAACCACAAGCGAAAATTAAAGTAAAATATTTATAAAGGATTATAGACTCATTCTTAGTACAAATAAAGACATAAAATTCTCCATGCAATTCAAGATTCATTATTATATTGTGTCTTGGTATTTTATTTCTTTTTCTAAGCGATGTTCTCTTCCCAATTGACTCTCTAGATTATTATTCTAAAATGTTCGGTAAATCTTTATATCAATTTTTTAATCAATAAAAAAACCTAAAATAACTAAACCGAAACACCCCTTCATTAATAGTCACAACCATTTAGATGCATAGCCCCTTAGTATATGTACCTATTAGCATGTGTCAATAAGATTCTATCATGAATTTGTTACCGTGAGTATCATTTCCTTATGCTTTTGTGTCTGGTGTGAACAAGGAAATTAGCTAATAGTCCGAATTAAGTTGTTACTAATAGAATAAGGGTAAGGGTGAACTGCATTCTATTCATCTTCATAACTCATAAGTAACCTTTTTTTTTTAAAATGCTATCAAGATCAAATTATCTAACTTTCAGTTTTTTTTCATTGTCTTGCTAACACTTACAAACATCCCAACTCAACCTTTATTCTTCTTTTGAAGAGTCATAGGTATTCAAATAATTATCTTACCACTTCAAAAAGAATTCTCTTTATTGATATTCCAGAGGAGTTTTGTTCGTTTTTCCAAAATTTCACAAAGTTAACTTGAGATTTTCTATTAGACCAAGCTATGATTGGCGCCGATACAAGTGATAGAGTACATGAGATCTTATACTTTTCTGTACATGAGATCTGAAGGTTAATAAGTTGATGAATATAAGTTCAGAGAAATAATACTATATTTTGATTTGAAAATAGGAATAATTTACATAAGGATACTTCCAAAACCAATTGACATATTAATGGGGGGGGGGGGGGGGGGGATAAGATTTTATACAACTTTCATCGATTGTATACGATTTAATACAACGAACCATTTGAAAACTTCTACTAACAAGCGACAACACCATTGCAAAAAACTTGACAATAATATTTTTATTTCGAATTTTTTCTAACGTTTCTGTATTTTTGGTAGAGGCGAAAATTTTAGTAACTGACACTATATATCTTTGGTAACTCTTTAGGAATTTATGAATTATTTTTGTACGTAATTACGTACTTGATACTTATCATTAATTTTAATCTCATGCTTTTTAGATGTAGTTTGCATGTTAGAATCAGTAAATCACTTATTGGAGAAGAACCAAGCAGGAAAAAAGATATAATAGTGACACATGAAATATAAGTTAAAATTACAGTACAAGAAAAAATTGTTCATTTGATGTATTGTATAGATAAGTTTATGTAATTTATGCAATTTATATTTTAAATACATTGGTATGATTATACAACGTACGTAATTTTATAGGGAGATTTAGTGAATTTGACAGTAAATTTTTAAAAAAAATAATGAAACAATCATAGGTTATTGTGATGTTAGAATCTCAATTCATAAAGATATCATGTCAATATATGTGTGCGTGAGGATATCCAATCATCTTGACCTCGATAAATAATTAAGTCACCATACAATGATACACATTGATTATTCGTAAAATTCTTACTTATATATAATTTATTCTTTCATCCACAATTATCAGTCAAAGCTTTGGTTTAATATTCTTGAAATTATTTTACAATATTGTAGATTACATGACTTGGCATACACATGCAACGCATGTGCCGGAAGACTAGTATAATATAATAAGTTTATAGCTTTCTTTTTTCTCTCTCTAGAAGACACATAACAGCTCTTTTTTAATTGCGAGTTTACCACACGCTCCAGTCAATGGACCCGCTGGACGGCACCGTTCCGACGCGTCTGGAAGGTCAAAATGCTCAAAACCCGACGGCGAACCAGGCTACTGAGCTTACAGATGAAAATTTTTCATATGCTACGAAAGTCATCACTTCCTCGAATGTGTCCATTCTCCCAAATCACCATGGCAGGGAATCAATCGTCGCCACCCACACCACTCACAGCGGGATGCCAGCTGTGCTTTTCAAGGTATTAGATTAGTATGATATTATGGCTGAAGAGTGTAAACTTACCATTGTAGGGAGATTTATCAAGCCACGAACCTAAATTGACATAATTAGGTCAAAATTCAAAGAGCTGATTTCAATTAAGGGATCAACAAATATTGGGGTTTATGACAACTATAATGTGTTTCTGGACTTCACCAATGAAGTGGACTTCAATACCGTTTGGTTTAGAAGGATCATAGAAATTGAAGGCCAACAAATATGGCTGCAAAAATGGTCCCCTGATTTCAAACAACATGGGTTCATCTTCTCGGACTTCCTTTTCATATGCATACTTGGCATTATATTAAACAAGTCGTGAGCTCAATTGGTACACCCTTTGGATGGACTTGGCTACCATAGGGAGGACTAGGCCAAGCATGGTAAATGTTAGAATCAAAATTGACCTTCTAAAAGAGCAACCAGACTTTGTTTATATAGGGCAAAATATATGAGAATGCTCCTCAAAAAGGGGTTTCAAAACCTAAAATTTGAAGATGTTCCAAAATACTATAAGTTTTATAGAATGCTAGTGCATAATATGATCAATTGTAGAGTTTTAGAAAGGAAGAAAGTTGCTGAAGCAAAAGAATTGGAAGCACAAAAAGCAATGGAAAATCAAAATGAAGATGCAAAGGGCAATGAAAAAGAGAACAAGCTTGATGTCTCTAAAAATGACATTGCCAAGATAATGCTCAAACTACTCAAATACTTGGAAATAACATAATGCTAGGTCAAGTTTCTAAAGCTGAAATGACTAAGAGCCAGTCGTGCCAAAAAAATGATGTTGATCTGGAGAATGCTAATCAAGGGCAATCAAATAGTATCGAAGATAGATCCAACAGAAAGGCTAAGAAGCGCAAGGAGAAGAAAGCCAAAGCCTATTTTTAATCCTTCAGAAGTTACAATTAGTGGCAAAAGGAACAATAAAGAGATATTAATGGCTCTACAAGAACTTGATCAGAAAAGTAAAAATGTTGATGTCAAGAATAAACAGAGTCCACAGAGAAACAATAGCGATGGAGAAACTCATAGTCATGACAACCTAGTCAGGAGCCAAAGCAACAATGAAAGCAATGGAATTCTAAATCATAGCGAAATCAAAAAAGATTGTCATGAATCTATACAAGAAAAAGGAGATCAAGAGGAAAGACAAGATGGAAAGAACGCTCATATATGAAAAGACTATGTCAATGAATCAACTAGAATACCATCTGAGATTAAATATCTCCCTGGGATTGATGTGGATATTGATCTCAATATTGAATCCAATATGAAACATAACGGGCATGTCACAAACCAACAAATTCAAACCTCCCCTAACAAGGTGACTGTCATGATCCCGGATGACCAATTGCAAATGGAGTCTATAGATAGTTCTTTCCAGGTCATAGGAGGCAAAGAAAAAGGGAAAAAGAAAGGAAAAAAAGAACAAAGCAAAGATACTATACATCCTAAAGGAGGAAACTCATTCTAATTTCTCAGAATTTTTCATGATAACTACTATATTCTGGAATATTAGAGGAGTTAATACCAAAAAAGCCTTACCAAGTTTAAAAAAATTGATTATCATCTTTATGGTGGAATTTGTTGCTATATTGGAACCTTTTGACAGCATCAGTCAAATTGAAAGGTGCAGGATATTCCTAGGTTATCACCATTGTATTTACAATACTAATGGACAGATTTGGATCATGTGATCAGGTAACAACATGACCATTGTATTGAACAATAATGATCAGCAAATCACTATTAAATTACATTATGGGGCCGCTAATAGTGATCTCTATCTCATAGCAGTATATGCAAAATACACTCCAAAAGAAATGAGAGAACTATGGAGTAGTCTAGAGAGTACTCATCTTCAAATGAATGGGCCATGGTGCATCGGGGGTGATTTCAATGTCACTCTTGACCCTGATGAGAAGAAAGGTGGCAGACCACATAGAATGAATAAAAGCCTTGAATTCAATACTTGTATGGATAACTGTGGTGTGATGGATTTGAGTTTTGTTGGGACAAAATACATATGGTATAACAATTAGGAACCTAGAAGAAGAATTTAGAAGAGGCTTGACATAGATTTTATTAATAACCAATGGTCTCAGATTTTTCAAAGCAATGTAGTCAATCATTTGGCTAGAATTGGGTCTGATCACAAGCCTTTACTTATTCACTGTCATGATCAAAATCAACATGGAATTAAATATTTTAAGTTTCTTGACTTCTGGACTGACCAACCATCTTCTTTACAGGCAGTAGAAGAAGTATGGAGTAATCAAGTTTATAGTAACCCTTTTGTGGAGGTTACAACAAAAGAATAAAATGCTTAGCAGAAGACTGGTTCAATGGTCTAAAGAAGACATTGGCAATGTCTTTGAACAAGTTTAGTTTTGGAAAAACAAAATACAAGATCTTGAGCAAATAGATCTCAATAACGATAATAATCATTCTAGAGTTGAATTGAATAAAGGTTAAGCAGAATCTAATAATGGGGATACAGGATGTCATTCTCAGGAAGAAAGCTAAGGTGAATTGGTTTAAAGAAGGCAACTCTAGTACTAAATATTTTCATAGCACTATTAGAGATAGAAGAAGAAGACTGCAGCTTCATAGAATTAAGGACCATAGAGGTCAGTAGATTGAAGGAGATGTTAACACTAGCAAAGCTGTTGTTCACCATTTTCAGCATATATTCATTATCAAACATCATTTTAGGGTTCAAGATATCATCAATTGTATTCCTCAGTGTATCAATGATGAAGATAATGAAATTCTTATAGCCATTCCTGTCATTGAAGAGATCAAAGATATTATATTCAATATGAGTCCTGCTAGTTCAGCATCTGCTAATGGTTACAATGGAATTTTTTTTCAAACATGTTGGGATATCATTAAGGACAAGATTTTGTTCAGGACGTCTTCAATGATATGAGAATTACCGAGTTCTTTCCTCATACATGTCTTTCCCTTATTCCTAAAGTGGACTCTCCTAGTAGTTTCTCGGATTTGAGACCTATTATTTTGAGTAATTTCATGGCCAAGATTATTTCCAAAATCCTATCTAGATGGCTGAATCCTATTCTTGGGAAACTCATATCGGAGAATTAGAGTGGTTTTGGCAAGGAAGAATGATTACTGAAAATATTCTCCTAACATAGGAGATTGCTCAAGGTGTGAACAAGAAGAATAGAGGAGACAATGTAATTTTAAAGTTTTACATGGCTAAAGCCTAAGACAGAATTTCATGGACATTCCTGATGGCAGTAATGAGGAAGTTTGGCTTTTCTGAAAATTGAATTGATATTGTCTGGGGGCTTGTGCAAGGAGTCTAGTACTTCATCATTATTAATGGGGCCAAAACTGGTTTCTTCACATCTTCATAGGGCTTCAAACAAGAGGATAATTTATCTCCTTTTTTGTCTATTATTGGAGCTGAGGTTCTTTCCAGATCTCTCAATGAGCTGAATGATTTTATAAGCTTTACTCCTTTCAGTATAGATCACAGAGGTCCTACCGTTAACCACTGAGCTTATGTAGATGATATTTTAATTTTCTGTGGAGGTAACAATAACACAATCACTCTTATTAAAAAGCATATTAACAAATATGAAAAGGCATCTGGCTAAAAAGTTAACAATGACAAGAGTTTCTTTATCACAACTCCTCATACTTGTGCCAACTGAATCAACAGAATTAGAAATGCAACTGGTTTATGGATGTCTTTCCCATTTATCTATCCGGAATGCTCTATCTATTATGGGAGAAAAACTAGCAGTCTCTTTAATGGATACTCTCTAAAATAATCGAAAAACTCAATAAATGGCAGGGCAATATGATGTTTCCTGGAAGGAGAATGATCTTGATTAAACATGTCCTCCAATCTCTCCCTACTTATATATTGTCTACTATGAACCCTCCTAAAGGAATTACTAAGCTCATGGAGAAGCACTTTGCTAAGTTCTTTAGGGGTCTAATGAAGGTAGAAATAAATATCATTTGAATTTATGGAACAATCTCTGTCTACCCAAAGACGAGGGTGGAGTTGATGTCAGGAAAATGGAAGATATCATTGACACTCTTAGCATCAAAAGATGGTGGAGATTCAAAACTCATCCTTCCCTTTAGGACACTTTTCTCGAGGATAAATATTGTAAAAGAGCTCATCCGGTAAGCAAAATATCAAGTCCAACTGATTCTCATATATGGAAAAATATGTTGAGGATCAGAGTTAAAGCGGCATATAATATCAGATGAGAAGTTAAAAAAAAGCAATTGTAGTTTCTGGTGGGATAATTGGACCGGTAAAGAAGCTTTAGTCAATCTTTTGCGAGGGGGTAGTAGATCAGCCAAACTACAGGTGAAACAGTTTATGCAAAATAAAAATTGGAATATCGATAAGCTTAATGAAGTCCTCCCTGGTCATCTTACTGACTTCATTGTTCAATTGGATATTGGTGACCTAAATGAGGAAGATTTTCATGTTTGGAATATTTCTGATAATGGGCATTTCTCTTCTACTTCTGCTTGGCGATCTATTAGATTTAAAAAGCAAAAAAAAAAATAATTTCATAAGCAAAATCTAACATAACTCTATCTCTTTCGAAATCTCTTTTTATCACTTGGAGATTTTTTTAAAATACATGGCCTTTTGATGATGTTATTGGCAGATTTGGCTCTAATATCATTTCCAGGTGTTCCTGTTGTATTTCTGTGCAGGTAGAGACAACTCAACATGTTTTTAACAATAGCGATGCAACAAACTTCATTTGGAATTCTATTAGAAACTCGCTTGGAATAAAGCATCAACAAAAACCTGCAATTTCTACCTTCAAGAGATGTTGGGAGACGAATGCCAACAGTAGAGTTAATAAACAAATCCTCCAGATTGTCGCCATGCTCATCTGTTTGGAAATCTGGAAGCAGAAAAATGCGTATAGATATGAAAATCAGAAGAAGTTTCAACTCAATACCATGCAACAACAAAACATCTGGACGTTAAAAGCAACAATCTCCAAATTTATTCCAAGTGACATTGCTCAACTGGATTGACCCTCATTGCGTGAGAAAATAAAGAGATTCAATTCATCGCAAAAAAGGATCCAACTTACATGGGAACCTCCTATGTTGGGAACTGCCAAAGTCAACATTGATTGTAACTTTAGCAAGAAAAGTGGAAAAGCCGGCATTGGAGGGGTGGTTAGGGACAGTCATGTCAAACTTATAATGGCCTTTTTTGTGCCCATAAATTGCGTCAGTAATAATATGGCGGAGGCTAAAGCGGCTGAGTTTGGAGGAAAATGGTATAGCCTAAATGGATACACCATTTTTCGCTTGAACTTGACTATATAATTATTGTCAAAATGCTTAAAGAAAGAGACACTAACAAAAGATCAAGATGGTAATTGATAGAACTTCTAACATTGTTCAACATGCTAGAATTAATGTTAAGCATTGCTTCAGAGAAAGCAACCAGGTAGCCGATTGTCTCACAAAGTTGGCCACAACTACAAATTAAAGGAGAGTATTCCACTATTTCCAACAACTTTCTAAGTGTAAATTGCCCTTTCCTTTTAGATAAATGGCAGCTTCCTAGCATAAGGACGAAGTATGAAAAATCTAATTTTTTTGTTAATTAATATGTAAATAGATACTCTCAGGAAGGAGGGCTTATGTATGAACCTCCTATCCTATTCTTTTTGGGGTGATGGTATCACTTATATTGTATTTTTCGGAGGTAAGGTCTAGCCCTCCTTATTGCGCTTTGTTGGAATACAACACAACCCATGTTGATACCCAATTTTTTCCTCATATATTTTTAAATATACATACATACTTCCAAAGTATTGTACATGCATTTACAAACATGCACAAGTGCTTTTACAATTTTCTATAATTTTTAAAGACCTTAAAATCAATTTATTTCTGCATTTTTAATTATATAAATATTCAATAATTATCCCTCATATTACTTTATGATGATTTAATCATCTAAATTGATCATTTATGCTCATATAAGTGTTCAAATATTTTAATTATATTTTTACAATTACATTAGCATTTTTAAGACTATAATTACATATTTTGCAATAATAGCCCAGACATATGCATAACTACATTATCTATGCAGAAAATGACTATTTATATTTTTTATAATATTACGTAATTATTCTAAATCACCTTCATGCATAAAATTTATTTTTATCATTTAATTAGCTATTTTTACAAATTATTTTATTAATAAATTGGGTATTTAACAAATAGCCCATTTAATTATGCTTAAGTTCGGACCCCCCAGCCCAATTCAAATTAAAAAATCCGCCCCAGCCCAATTCCCTGTCTAACTCGACCCAGAACCTCCTCTAATTGTGGCCGTTGATCAACGGTCCACGTTTCTCCTTTCCTTTTTAATCCAACGACCCCCCCTAACCCTAGTCATTTGTCTAAACTCGCCGCCCCAGTTTTCCTTTTCTTTTCTGTTCTCTCTGAAACTATCCCTAACCCTAGCCGCCATCACCCCAAAATTTCCCCAAAACCCTTCGATTCTTACCCGTTCCATGGGGTTCCTTTGTGATTTTATGTCCATGCCGGCCTCTTACCTCTTCTGGTTGTTCGATTTTGTTGTTTTATGAAAGAATATCGAAGAAATCCAACTCATAGTTGTTCCAACCATTTATGAATCTACCTACAGTCATCTCCATTTGTGAGTACTGTTATCTTATGTTTATGGATCGAATCTCTGGTTCCAAATCAGATTTTCTTTCATATTTGTCATTCTCTTAAAACCCTAGTCTTTTGTTGCTCGAATCCGTTCAGATCTTTGTAGATCTGAGATAGTTTTAAGTTTATTTTGTTATTTCTCTTAAAAAACTTTCTGTGTTTCTCATTATTAACCGATTTTTTTGTCTTCTCTAAAACTAGGGTTTCACCCCTTTAAGTTTCTAAAAATACTACTTTTTAAGTGTTTAGCCCTAATTTCTTTTTTTTGTTCGACTGATTCTCATGACTATGTTCTTTACCCTAGGGTTTTGATCCCTAAGGTTTTCTGTGAAAATGCTTAGACATTTAAATGCTTTCAACTATGGTTTTCTTCTTTACTATTTCGACCGATTCTTTTGCGTTTCATCTCTATGCCTTTGACATATTCTAGGGTTCTGATTCTCTAACTATTTATATTGTTGTCTTTTGCCCGTTACCCTTTAACTCTGTTAATTAAGTTGTTAATTGATTTACTTACCTGAATTAGGGTTTAAATTTAGTACCCATATTTCCTTATTTAAGTTTTATTTGCCTTTACCCTATTTATGTATCCGTATTATTGGCTTGATTGTGTGTCCTGATTCCTAGTTGACTCCGGAAATTGTTTCTTACCTTATTAACCGTGCTCTTAATTATGGATTGATTCTGGACGAGATATTTCCTTAAATTAAGTGGTACTTATTTGATTTTGTCCTCTTAATTGATCCATGACTGATTACTAATTGATTTTCATACCTTATGTAATGTGATTGATTCATTACCTTGTGTGACCTATCCTATTGCATGCTATAAAAACCTTCTTGTTTTGATTTTCAAGACACTAACACGAACACTCAGAAAGAAACATACACACAAGCTCTTGCTCTCATTCAAACCTTTCTGTTACTTGTGTTTGCTACATTGACTAGCCGGCTAAAAGCTAAGGCTAGACTATTGGATCCTGCATACTTTTCAACTTCATGTTTGCTATTTCTTAACTGGTATGTCTCCACTTTTGCCATTATTCAATATGATGTACTTAGACCTATGTGCTTCATGCTTATTGATCTTAACAAGCATATCTACTTCTATGTAATTAGACTTATGGACTTCATGTTTATTACTCTTAATCAGCATGCCTACTTCTTGTTTTCAGCATGTCTGTAGACCTATGTCAATTTGTTTCCCGAATAGCATGAGTTCTGTCCTGTTTTAAGTGTTCACCCCTTAACAAACTCTTGATTATTTCATGATTTCTATACTCTCAACTTTTTCTAACCTTTTGCGTGATTGTCTGATCAGTAATTTGATCCCCAACATGTTGTTCTCTGATTAATGTATGCCTATATGTTCACCTAGTAATAGCCAATGGATTAAAGCCATGTGAATCCTTGTTCAAACTAACTGTTACTCTATCCTGTCTGTTGTGATTGCTGAAGTTCATGGTTGAATTCCTTCTGCTAAATGTGTGCTACTTGTGTTTCTTATAATCTGGTAATATGCTTCTATGCACTTCTGAAATCCAAACTATCGTTCTAAAACAAAGTTGTCTCCTATTTTTCATATATTATTTTCACCTCCTACTCTTAGTTAACTAGGGTCTTGCCACCCCCAATGTGAGACTGCTTAGGGTCCATGAGACTCCTCTAAACTCTAACACATTGGGACTATTTTCCAATCCTTTAAAAATTTGCTTCTGAACATTTGTTCTCTAGTGTGAGTACTGCCCTGGGTTCTCGAAGCCTTTGGGAACTCTGACACACTAGAGATTCTTGGTGCTTTGCCAATGGTTACTGTGTATATCTGAGCTTTGGAGCATATGGTTAGAAGGCCTAAGTTATTTGGATGTACTGGGCCTGTTGTAGGCCTTCTTTAGTTGTATACTTTGTAATTTATTCATTTGATTATGGTCTGTAATAATTATTTGTAATAACGAGGGGGCAATAGTGAATTGGGGAAATTGGGCCTTGTTTAATGTTTGCATGAGAACAGGGTAGAAATCCTGCTTTAGGTGTTGTTCTCTCAAATGTTTTCACTGCTATATGTTAGATATCCTGCCTATAGAGTATTCATTTGTTCAATTATATTCTATTATTGCATGCATTAGATAACATGCCTATAGGATTTGATTTATTTAACATGTTCTGGTCCACTTTTAGATGTCATGCCTATAGGACCAAAATAATTCTGAATATCCTTTCAAGATTCATGTTACTGCATTCAGATACCATGCCTATAGGGCTGTCAAATTAATTTTTTGCATTTAAATACATGCCTGAAAATTTTCAAAACCAGTTCTGCATTTTCAAAATCACGCCCATAAAGCTTTAAATCACTTCTACACTTAGATATCATGTCAGTAAGGATTTTGCATTTAGATACCATTTTTAAAGTTTGTAAAATCAGTTCTGCATTCTAGAAACCATGCCAATAAGATTGAAATCATTTCTGCGTTTAGATGTCATGCCTATAAAGTTTTCGAATCAACTTCTGCACTTAGAATTCATGCCTACAAGGTTTAAGATAAAATCTGCCGCTAAAATTAGTATTTGGTTTATAGCTTAGACACGGTTTATAAAGAATCTTGTCCGGTTATCATTTAGGCAATCTTGTAGGTTGATTGAGTTCTGGGTTTTAAAACTGCTATTTTCCTGCTGCTTGAAACTACCCAGATTCAGGAAGTAATAAAATTAGTAGGCAAACTGATTAGGTACTTACGGCCCAGCCTTAATGAAACTTCTTCACATTTTGTGCTCATCTAGATATCCTGCTATAGGAGTTTTAAATCATTCAAAACTGTTTTTTTGAGTCATGCAATTGTTTGTCTATTTGTGGAGGTAAATATGAGCCATTAATTGCATCTTTATGTGATAGTCTTATCTGACTTTTATTTGTCGCTTAGTTTTCTCCTTTTTAAACAACATAGGCAAGTCTAGAACTTCCTTAAATAGAGGTCCTAAATACCTCCAGGGCCACAAGCAAGGGACGGGTAATGCACGCATAAGGCACGTATTGGATACTATTAGAGCGCTTATGTAACAATAATTAAGGGGAGGGTAATCGGGTAGTAAAAGATATGATGAACTGTGCGCTAATGCTATGTGTAGCACCCCAACTTGGGGACGATTACCAAGTATTGCACAGAAGTGATCCTATAGGCTAATAAACCTAGGACCCCTTTATCCCCGTTTGAATAATCTCTATTTGTTTAAATTTATTTGTTTGCTTATAATACTAATTCACCTAATTCGAGTTTGGTCGGGACCCACCGTTATGGACCTCGAGGGGTGCCTATTACCTTCCCCTCAAGGTTATTTCGAGCCCTTACTCAATCTCTGGTAATGTAAACCGGTTTATGAGTTATTTGCTTTAGGTGCCCTAATGCACCTTAAATCCGTTAGGTGGCGACTCTTCAAATTCCATACCCAAATTTCCAAAAGGAAATGAGTTATCCCAAAGAATGTCTAAACTCGGACTCCGCAAGGAAAAAGGAGGCACGACAGCATGGCGACTACGCTAGGGATATTTTAGGCTCTTACCATAACGAACTTGTTTTTATGAATTAGTCTTAAGCATGCTTTATTCCGATAATGCATGTGCATCCTTTCCCCTTCCTTCCTTATCTGGATTTAATTGCATATTTTTAAGCATTTATGATTTCCTTTACTACAGAAACTGACTTGTCTCTCTGTTTTATTTCTTAACGCCTTTCAATTATTAATACTATATTTATCATTTTTAACGTGCAGATACGTGACAATATGCTATTTATTATTGCATAAATCATGCTCAATGTCATATTCCACTCGTGCGTAATCTATCCTGTTGCAACTCTTGATGAGTGTTTGTGCCAGTATGCTAATCATTGTTGTATAAATAGTCGGATCTAGAAGGGGAAAGGGCCTAAACATATTTGTTTTTCAGAAAATGAAGCACGAAGTCCCCAGGTTCGGCATTATTCGTAACATACCTCCACTATTGCTAGACTGGTGGAAAGATCTTCCACCAAGTGATAAAAATCATGTAGAAAAGGTCTTGGGAAACTTGTCTTCTCCATTGAGCCTCCAGCCGAACAACACGTTAATCGAAGTTGCCACAATGTTCTAGGACAAAGAAAGAGCCGTTTTTCGCTTTGGAAACATAGAAATGACCTCTCTCTTAGAAGAAATAGGGGGATTCGCTGGGCTACCTTGAGATAGTCCTAGTTTAGTGGTGCCGGAGAATCGCTCTACTAGGGGGTTTCTGAAGATGATTGTCACGCCCTCCTTTTTCTCTCGAAAATTGGGTTTGTGACATTTGGGAGACAACTCGTTCCCTTTCGGGAATTGGGTTTGAATTGAAGAGTCGCCACCTAATGATTTAAGTGAATTAGGACACTAAGAAAGGTTTGGTTTGAACAACCAGATATTGGGTAAGGGCTTGAAATTACCCCAAGGGGAAGGTGTTAGGCACCCCTCAGGATCCACTAGTGTGGTTCCCGGCCAAGCTATTATTGTGACTTAAGTTCAAATAACACATAGGCAAATAAAAACTTCAAATAAGAGGGGATTTTCACATAATGGTTAAAAATAAACAAAAGTAAGAAAAAGGAACTAAAGCAGTTGATTTTCTTAAAAGAGATGATTTAAAAAGATTTAAAAGAAACAAAGAAAACAAAGGGAAGGGGGGTCCTAGGTTTATTAATAATATGGATCATCCCACACAACATCCGGTAATCACTCCTCAATGAGCGGCTATACGAGATGTTATCGTGTGGTCATCATATCCATATCTACCCTTTCCCACCCCATTGAGGTATTAAAGCACAGAATGGTCTTGCTTACTTATTGCATGCTATTACCCGTCCCCATCTTATCAGCCCCGGAGGCACTTGGGACTACTAATCCTAAAGGGGAGGGATATTGGGCTAATTTGTGGTTTCAAAAGGTAAAAATACTAAGGCGACAAACAAAACATATATGGCAAGTATGAGGAAGCATATAAACAAATGAAAAGGCTCAAACAGACCTCCTTTAAGCAGAGAAAAGCAAGTAGTTGGCATGACTTACACATACTGTTTAGGGTCTGATTAAACATAAAGGATCGAGGCAGTCTGTTTTATTACATAGTTCAAATAAGAAGCCCGAATTAGGCCTGCCTGCTGGTTGTAGCATATAAAATCTGATTCGGTTTATAAACTTTCACCCTATGGCTTGCCTAAGTGTTATACAGAGACCCCTATAGGCATGATATCCACTGATTCCAGAAACAATGAAACAAACATGAATACATACTGATTTGAGAAAATCGTCTGTTATTAAAGAAAGGCGAGTTTTAACAAAAAAGCATGTGTCATTGTTACTGGTTTTAGACCTATAAGCGAGTGAAACGATTCAGATTCGATTAAGGCTCCTATAGGCATGCTTTCTATGTGTTGTCGATTTTAGACACTCTTATAAACGTAGTAAAAAATGCAAAAACCTTATAGGCACGACATCTCGATGTTGAATTTCGTTTAAAGCCTATGAACATGATATCTAATTGCAGTTGATTATTTAAGACCTACGAATATATTTGCCTGATGAGGAATGCATATGCAAGATTCATAAAGAACCTATAGGCAGGATACCTACATGATGTGCAGAAATTCAGAAATTCCTATAGGCAGGATATCTATATGCTATGCAGAAGTTCTGAAATAAACTATAGGCATGGTACCTACATGAGAATGCAAGATTCCTATAGACATGGTATCTATATGAGAATGCAAAAATTCTTATAGACATGGTATCTAAATGAGAATGCAGAATTCCTAAAAATATGGTATCTATACATGAAAATGCAGAAATTCTTATAGACATGGTATCTAGATGCGAATGCAAGATTCCTATAAACATGGTATCTATATGAGAATGCAGAAATTCATAAACTCCTATAGGCAGGTTATCTACCCCTTTTTGCATACATAGTTACCCTCCCTCTTCACTAACCATCCCCGAGAGTTTTATTACAAAATTATTACAACCCAGAAAAAGTAAAGGCAAAATACATCAGAAATTAAAAAGTACAACCAAGGAGAGTCTGATATAAACTTCATGTCTGAAGTATGAAGCAAATCAACTCCAAGGGATCATTTTTCAAAGCCTTTGATCATTCTTTAAAGCCTTCCTCCTATTTGGGGTGTGTCAGAGTTCCCTAAGAGTATCATATGAACTCCGGGGAGTGCTTACACCCAAATGTATCAAGGATTAAGCCATAGTACAGTGTGGAAGGGCCAGCCCTCAGGTGTCCAAGTTCAGAGGGAGCTCGAGGTCCCAAGTCAAGGCTCACAAGAGGGGGCAGAACTTAGGGACTAAGAAAGAGTGCAAGTGCAGAAGTAGGATTCTAAAAGGGGAAAAGGGAAAAGGGAAGCAGCTCACATCATTATGTCACACCTCCTTTTTGCGCGCCCGCCCCGAAGGGTAAGATGCGCGAGGGGAGTTTTTCCAATTTAAGTGAAAATATTCGAAATGGGATTATTTATTTAATTCAGAGTCGCCACTTGGGAAAGGTTTGGCTTTTGGTGTCCCAAGTCACCGGTTTATCTTGAATCCCAAATCGAGGAAATTTTCGACTTTTCCAAATGAAGTCTGCGAACCAGAAATTCTAAGTAAGGAATTCTGTTGACCCGAGGGAAGGTGTTAGGAACCCTCGAATCCCGTGGTTCTAGCACGGTCGCTTAAATTGTTATAATGGCTAAACATCTGATTTAAATACATGTTGTGACTTATGTGCTTTTATTAGATTTAAATCGCTTTTATTATTATCATTTATTTTTATAGAATTGCAACGTCGTGAAAATGCATCTCAAACCACGTCACAATCAATGCACCCGTAGTTGTTAACACATTTCGACTCCGTTGAGATTTGAATTTGGATCACATCAATGTGCACCCATGTTTAATAAGGTTAGATCATTAAAGGCGCGCCTAAAGCAACTAGCGTATTGTTATTTTAGGAAGGCCGTAAAATTCGCTAAACGGCCTGTCCCAAATTCTAAGTAGTTTAATATATACATTTAGAGGGCCCCGCAGCTTGTGCATTTTGTTTGTCAAGGCTCGCCTCATTTTATTTAAAAGGATAAACCTGCAGAGACTACATCTTTGTTATGTTTAATCTAAAATAGGAAAAGGAAGATACATGTTGATTCAAGTATATGCTTTGGGCCTAATTCTTATTACTTTCTGATTAATTATTTATAAAGTAAAAAAAACGTCATACTTTATGAGAAATGTTCTAATTTGACAAAGAAGTTACATGACAAAATGCTATGCTTATATACAAAACATCTCTTGAATCGAATTAGACTCATTTAGGCTAGATTAAGGGAATTAACCCACTAGGCACTATTACCACTGGGGGGTTCGAATGTGCTCCTATATACTGCCTAGCGGGTTTCTGGTGAAAGAAACTGAAATAAAACAGAGCATCATTGTTGAGGTGGAAGCATTTTATCCTATGCATATTGTTATAACTAAACAGGAATCCGGTCAGTAACTATGCCAAATATTTGTTCAATTCTACATATTGTACTATTACTTAACTCATGTCAACAAACATCTATGAACTAAGATACAAGAGGCTGAAACTCAATTAAGTATTAACTAACTAGATTTTTTTTTGCTATTGAATTGCACATTAATCAATTTATATAGAGAAGTCAATATGCCATGAGCATTACAAAACAGACATCTAAACTTTCTTCAAAAACTCCTTTCATTTCATGCTTTGGAACTGTTACAGTTAACACCAAAGTGGGACTTGAAATGTGTACCTGGAAACACTGAAAATGCAAAGGAGAAGAGGAAGAAGATGGGGAAATCAGCAGCAGCAGGAAACAGAATTAACAGTAGCGGCAGGACATAGAATAGCAACAGCAACAGGGAACAGAATAGCAGCAGCAACAACACACGAAACAATTGGAGTGGGATCAAGACCTCAACTGGGAATACTCAACTAGACCAAGTCTTCAAGTAAAACAACAACAACCAAGCAGACTCAGCTGGGATTTGAAAGAAATCAATGTTGCACAAACAGGTCAAGACTAGTGAAATCAAGACAACAATCAAAAGATGTAATTTCTAATCCTGCCTGTCTATGTTATCAAAGAGAATTCTTTTCCAGTTTTCTGTTTTCCTCACTTTAATTCTCAAAATGTTCTCTCCTCAAATCACTCTGTTCTTGTCAATGTCTATCTCTACTTGTGTGTGTGTATATCTCTCAATGTGTATCACCCTCTTTCCCTTTCAAATTATTCCTCACAGCGTGCCTCCCTGTTTTTTTCTCCTCTCTCTTCTTAGTGTACCTCTCTCTCTATGTGTGTTCCTATCTATCAGATGTCCTCCCTTTTTTCTCTTATATCCTCACAGTCTGTGTATTTCTCTCTATGTGTGTATCTATTTGTATGTATTTCAGCTCTCTCTTTCAAAGAAAATCCTCACAGTGTGCCTCTGTCTATATGTGTGTCTCTCTCCTCTAATCTTGGTTTTTTTATCTCTGTATGTCCTCCCTTTTATAAGCCTTAACATTACACCTTTTACAGCCTGTTAGACCCAAAAGAACACCCCTCCCATGTGCCCTCTTCTTTTCAGTTCCACTTAGTTATTTAAGTATTAACCCCATCAACATTCCCTGGCAGACTTGTCCTTTAAAAAGGTTTTATACTTCTTAAACTAAAGCAAAGTATGGGCAGCAGAATATATCTGACAACATATGCTGTCAAACTATTTTAAAATCAAAAAGCCCCTTTATGCAGGAACCAGGCTGTGCACAATGCACATGCTGTGCACAAGTGCACATGCCATCAATTTAGATTGCAGCTAATCAATCTACCTTTTTATTTTCAGATTCAAATATAGCAACTATAAGTGACCCTACTTGATTCTTACTTTGATTCAAACAAAGTTGCAGTAAGCAACAGGTTCAATTTGAACTACTGAAATTAATTGACGACATTCGTCGACTCGACTATATTAGTTGTAACACATACAGTCGTAACCAAAAATCAGACATTTAACAGTATCGACACATGATTCGAATTATACTGACTGAGCAAAGTGGTACTCGAGGAAACAATTGATCAGTCAACATTTGAAGCTCAATTATTGCACAACAAATACATACGTACACACTATCAGAACAAGTAGAAGAAGATACTCAATCAAACAACAAAGGTTCAGGCAAAGTGGACAGGACACAGTTGGTAAAAATCCGAAACAACCATTACACAACAACAATAACAGCCTTTCAAACAAACATGGACTAAAAGAACAAAGAAAAGAGAACAGAACTCACCTTAAATCCCGAAAAAAAACAAAACCTTAACTCGGACTCGGTCAGACCTTTCTTAAGGCTGAACGGACTTTAATCGAAGTGTTTCTCAGATGAGAAACACTTCGATTAAGGTCCATTAGACCTTAATCTCTTCGGCTTGGACAAGGTGGACCAGTGACGGAGAACCACAAAGTTCCAAAAATCAGATCTGGGATTCATGCTTCCCTGATCAGATTCGGACCAAACCAAGCATGGTTTGGTCACGAGGGGGGTCTGGGGAGTGTCTGGTGTGAAACTGGGATTAAACTGTGTAGATCGAGCTTTGACTCGAATCTTCAAATGAAGATTCGAGAAGGTGGGGAGGGATTCGAACTACATGGTTAACAGATCCGTGTTCCGGATGGCAAGGGGGTTCTATGGTGTTAAGGGCGGGGTCACCGGCGTTCATGCCGCCGGTTTTCATGGTGAAGGATATAGGGGCGGCTCTAGGGTTTGATGGGGAAGAAGGTGAGGACGGGAGCTGGGGTATTGGATAGGGGCAGGGTAAGGTTGCAGACTTATATAGTTAGTGGGTGGGTGGATCCTGGCCGTTGGATGAGATGCGATGAAGGGCCAGGATCCTTCAGCTCGAAGGAAACGGTGTCGTTTCAAGGGTAAAGGGTTTGGGTTGGTCCGGGTGGAAACGGGTCGGGTTCTGTTTGTGGGTATGAGAAATGTGATCTTGGCCGTTGATCAATCTGAGATCAAAGGCCCAGATCAAACTGGATTAAAACGGCGTCGTTTGGACACCCTGGGTATCAGGTTGGACTGGACCGGGCAGGCCTGGTTTTGTGCATTGTGTGTTTGGGCCAATTTTAACAAATTGGCCCAAGTCCGGAAAAGGAAGGGCCTCTTTTTTTCTTTTTTTCTTTTTTTCTTTTTTTTATTATAAAAATACAAAACTAAGTAAAATCAAATTAAAATAAACACCTAATACAATTATTTGCACACACATTAAAATAATTCAATACAGGTAAAATCAAACAAAACAAAATCACGGACAAAGATGCCTGTTTATGCTTTTCTATTTGACAACCATGTTACGGTTCAGATTATGCATGACACGTACATTTTTTGTATTTTGTTTTAATAAAGTAAAAATGGGCCAAAGTCATAAATAATTAACAAAGTGCCATGTAAAAATCCGAAAATTGTACAACAGGATCAATTGTTATTATTTCTTGTTTCTTTTGGAGCGATTATCTCGTGAAGCAAAAATCACGTGCTCACAGCTGCCCCTCTTTGTTCGGAAACACGAAGAGTTTTCGTGCAAAGATAAAGTGAGCGTGTATGAGCGATTTTTGCCTATGGACTACTCCGTATGAAGCATGTTTTTTGAAAGATCTGACCGAATCTTGCTTCAAAGATTTCCTACATATCCTGGGCTAAACAGGAATCAGGTCAATGTAGTTCGAGAAAATTTTGGTAGTTGGGACTACCATGGGATTGCAATGCTTGTTGCTACTGCTGTTGCTGTTGTCACTGCTGCGTCACTGACCGCCTTATTACAACCAAAGGAAAATTGGAGAACTGAACTAACTACTTATATGCATGTCAACTGCTAGTTACAAGATTCCTATCTATGATTATTTTGCGACCTGATCTTGGGTCTTAGCTGATTCTGCTTGTTGACTCCGATCTGAATCTTGATGCTTGCGAGTTGTAGTGACTTGTTTAATCTCTGAGATACTGAGTGAAACGCGATTGGTAGGGTTCAGAACCTTAACCAAATGTTTGAGTCAATCTGCCTTCCATTTACTCCGATATCTCGGGACATCTTATCTCTTTTTTCTTCTTTTTTCTTCGTTGATTCCGAACTGGGACTCATCTCGTGGGTCATTTCGATCCATGTGGCTCGAGGTTAGACCTGCGGGAGAAAACAAACGAACAAAATTTTCTGCCCCAGTTTCACTAGGAAAATTTCGTTAATTATTCGCCAGGAAGTTCATAAAATTGATGAAGGAAGATAAAAATGCTCAGTTCAGGGTTGGAGCCCTAATACCGACTAGCTGGGGAAAGGTTCAGTTTAGGGTTTAAAACCCTAATGCCGAACAAAGGAAAAATTCAGTTTAGGGTTTAAAACCCTAATGCTGACTAAAGGAAAAGATTCAGTTTAGGGTTTAAAACCCTAATGCTGATTGCATGGAAAAGCTCAGTTTAGGGTTTAAAACCCTAATGCTGGCTGAATGGAAAAAGTTCAGTTTAGGGTTTAAAACCCTAATGCTGACTAAAGGAAAAAAAATTCAGTTTAGGGTTTAAAACCCTAATGCTGATTGCATGGAAAAGCTCAGTTTAGGGTTTAAAACCCTAATGCTGGCTGAATGGAAAAAGTTCTCGGGTTATGCCGAAAAGATTCATCGAGTTATGCCGGGAGGATTCATCGGGTTAATGCCGGGAAGATTCATCGGGTTATGCCGGGAGGATTCATCGGGTTATGCCGGGAGGATTCATCGGGTTATGCCGAGAGATTCATCGGGTTATGCCGGGAGGATTCATCGGGTTATGCCGAGAGATTCATCGGGTTATGCCGGGAGGATTCATCGGGTTATGCCGGGAGGATTCATCGGGTTATGCCGGGAGGATTCATCGGATCATGCCTGGAAGGTTTATCGGGTTATGCCGAGAGATTCATCGGGTTATGTCGGGAGGATTCATCGGGTTATGCCGGGAAGGTTTATCGGGTTATGCCGAGAGATTCATCGGGTTATACCGGGAAGGTTTATCGGGTTATACCGGGAAGGTTTATCGGGTTATGCCGGGAAGGTTTATCGGGTTATGCCGAAAAGATTCATCGGGTCATGCCGAGAAGGTTTATCGGGTTATGCCGAGAGATTTATCGGGTTATGCCGAAAGATTCATCGGGTTATGCCGGAGGGATTCATCGGGTTATGCCGGAGGTTCATCGGGTTATGCCGGAAAGGGGAAAGAGTCCTCGGATTATGCCGGGGATTTGGGTAGGAAAAGCTCCTTGGGTTATGCCAGGGAGATCCGTGGTTTATACCGGGATAGTCGAGGAACGAGGTCCTATGCTACCATGATATGTTTTTCTTTTGAGATGTTCATTTTTTATTCCTTGTCTTCTTTCCTTCCTTTGGTTCTCCCCTTTCTCTCTCTTTTTTTTTTTATTTATCAGAAATGCACGAAAGAATTATGGGGAAACTTACCATTGGTCGTTTTTCCGCTGCAAGGCTGTTTCAATGCTTGTGTGCTCCATTTCTTTTGGGCTACACCAGCTTCATGCATGGCTACTTTGGGTCGCACCTGTCTCAATTTCCTACACAAAGAAAACATTGTCAGTTTGAAAATGGCAGTTGGTTTCGGGGGCCTTGACCGTTCCAATTGCTTTGTCTTAGCCTAAATCTTGTTGAGAAACTCTGCCATTGATTAGATTTACATGCGAAACCCTTTGGACTACTCAGACTTGCGTTTCCAGATTTTGTGATGATTTGCCTTATAAGGCTTTGGTTTTTTCCGTCCCGTTCTGCTTGGGGATTTTGGTGGGGATTTTATCAGGGAGACTCTGTGGGGATTTGTACAAAGAGAGACTCTGTGGGGATTTGTCCAATGCGAACTCTGTGAGGATTTTTTTTTTTTTTTTTTTTGATTAACCTTTTTTTTGTAGCAAACTTGCTGGGGATGTGCCGGGGTGGACTTCTTTGGGGAATTGTACAAAGGGAGACTCCATGGGGGATTTGTAACAAGGGATACCCTGTGGGGATTTGTCGGTTTTGGAAGCAAATCAACTACCATGGCCAGTCGGGATGGGACTGACGCGCAACTGAGGTCGTACATTTTATTTGATTCTTGCCAAACGGAGCCCTGTAAAACCGGTCCTGCCACCTTTCTTTGCGATTATTACGGAATTAAGAGTTAGATAAAAAAAACTCAAAGAAAACTATGTAAAGGAGAACATATGAGTTTAAAGAGAAACGCCCCTTTCGGGGAGAAAAGAAGGACTTATCTGGAGTGTATGCCAGTTTCAAACTGACATGACATGCCTTTTGGACTGGATGCCCGACCTCCGAGAACTTGCATTTCCTCATGAATCAAAACAGATCTAATGTTTTCAAAACCCGGGAACCTTGCCAGGACTTTCTTGAGGTGGAATCATCTTTTTGGCCGACAACGCCCTTTGCGGGTTTTCGCTAGTCGACCTCTCTCATTTCTCTTCTTGCTGTCGCCTGCTAGTACTCTTTGCGAGTTTTACTAAACAAACTCTCTCATTTTCAATTTCTCTTCTCGCGTCGCCTCATGGTGCCCAAAGGTATTCACCGACAAGACTCTCTCATCTTTATTCTCCTCATTTTGTTGTATCGGACCCAAATAATTTCATCTTCCTATTTTGAAATGCTTTGCTGATTGATCAGAAGGACTTAAAAAAGGTTTGGGGTGAAAAGAATTTGGATTGAACTACAACTTTGGAACCTTTTGGGTGGGATTATTGCCGAATTATTATAACTTCTGCCCCCAGTTTTACTTTCGGGGGAATTCCTGGATTTTATTGTTGGTGTGACTGAACCCCAAGGAGAGGTTGCCTACGTATCCTTTCGGAATCAAGTCAAACGTAGGTCACGAGTAACCTTTTTTTTTTTGGATTTTTGTTGTTTTTTTTTTGTTTTTTTTTTCTTTTTCATTTCAATTTTTATTTTTATTTTTTTTTTATTTTTATTTTCAATAATAATTTCAGGTTCCAAAGAGGGTAATCAAAGAAGAGTAACCAGCTCAAATGGGTTTGCAAAGGGTTAATAGTATTTGGGTAGCGAGAATGAAAGTCTTCGTCATCTCAAACTGTGCAAAGACATCGCCAGAGTGATTTAGACATATCACTGCACCTGCTTTCCAAGCAAGGCTGTCGTCGTTTCTTTCGACGTCGCCCAGATACAAATGCTCCATTTGGTAACGTTTTTCAATAACGTATGGATCGTTCTTTCTTGGTACAATTGCTCGTGACAAACCGCAGTTATTAAGGTTATCATTCTGTACGGGTCTAAGCCCATTTACTGCTCTCAAACTCTGCTTCAGTGACGGACATTTTCCAAACCATGAACCAATTTTCTTTAGTTGTTCCTACTTTTCAAATTCTTTATATCTCAAATTTTGACTCATTATTTGAAGTCTGGTCGGAGTTCTCGTGATCCGGGCATGAAGTCCGCAAACATGTCATGTTATTTAAAGCTGCATTTATCAGAATTGAAGAGAACACAAAAGAAAACATAGAAGAAGAAAATGAGTAACGAAACATGATTTCATTTCTTGGCATTTTGGGGGAGATAAGGAAAAAGGTTGACATTCAGGAAATTAAAAACATGAAACTGAAGAAAAACATCTGAGTCACCCTCTGGGGTTACTCGTGATGCAGAGAAAGTGGCAAGACAGGTTCATTAGGACTTCCGTTTGATCAAGAATGGTGTAGCCTTCTAGTTTTGAAGCTTGGTGCTTGGCCCCATGTACGATACTTCAACGGTGCTAGTGCCCTCTCCTGGCTGGACCATGTGCATTTCGCATAGCTTTTCCCTTGTTGCCTCACATATTTCCTCACTCTCGTCGAGCGGGGACGCCTTATCATCTCCCTCTTTGTTGTATTTTGGCTCCTGTGGTATGCGTCCGACAAACACTGGCTCGTTCGGCCGAGGTGGTTTGACCGTCCCCCATACCATGGAAGCCTGCTTGAATACATCACTTATTTCTTTTTCTTGTTCCGGAGTTACCCTGGGTCCCTTTTCTGTATCAGCAATAGCAATTATGGCTTTCAGTGCCAGATCGACTTCCTCGTCTTCACAAATCATCCCAACTATCGGCCCGTTGTTGTGGGCGGGCAGCGGATTATTGGTCACATTTGGGATATCCTCGTCTCTCAACACAATCTTCCCTTGGTCTAACAGACTCTCCACAGCTTGTTTCAATGTCCAACAGTCGTTGGTGTCGTGCCCTTCTACCCCTGAATGGTATGCACATCTGACACCCCGCTGATATGATGGTGATCCCGGGTTCTGCCCGTTCGGTGGTATGGGCTGCAACAAATTCATTTGGACAAGTTTAGGGAATATGGTGGAATAGGTTTCACCGATTGGTGTGTAGTTGGGTCTCCTGGGTGGTTCCCGAGGACGGAAATTATTTTGAGGAGGTCGAGGATTGTAGTGGTTTCGGTGAGGAGGCTGATTCCTAGGATGTGGGGCCTGCCCCCGATTGACTGGTTGTGACCGCTGGATATAAGGTTGGGTGCTCATGACCATGTAGGGCTGAGGAGCGTAGGTCGCATTTTGGTGGGGGAAATAATGTTGCGAGGTTCTTTCCGAAGAACAAAGCCCGGGATTATGATATTCTCCCACCTCTGATACCGCCATGGATGTTTCCTCTTTTTTCTTCCCTCTTGCCATTCCCCCAGACCCACTTTGGACGGCTTGGGAGGTTGCCCTTATGGCTGCCTGACTCAAAATTCTTCCCGTTTTCAAACCGTTCTCCACCATCTCTCCAATCTTAATCGCTTCTGCGAAAGGCTTTCCCATGGCCGACATCATGTTTTGGAAATAGTCGGACTCTTGAGCCTGGAGAAAAATAGTGACCATCTCTATCTCGTCCATGGAAGGTTTTACCCTTGACGCTTGCTCGCGCCATTTGATGGCGTATTCTCTGAAACTTTCCGAGGGTTTCATCTTTAAGTTTGACAAAGCATTCCTGTCTGGTGCGATGTCAATATTATATTGAAACTGCCCTACGAAGTCTCTGGCGAGATTATCCCATATATGCCAGCGAGATATGTCCTGGTCCATATACCATTCCGAAGCGACTCCCACCAAACTTTCTCCAAAATATGCCATTAGCAGTTCTTCTTTTCCGCCGGCTCCCCGCAATTGATTGCAGTATTTTTTAAGATGTGCAATGGGGTCACCGTGCCCATCGTATTTCTCGAACTTTGGGGTCTTGAAACCCGCTGGCAGGTGCACGTGAGGGAACATGCATAGGTCGGCGTAAGAGACGCTCTTCTGTCCGCTCAAACCTTGCATATTTTTCAAACTTTGTTCAAGGCTTCTCATTCTCTTGGCAATCTCATTTTGTTCTGCAATTCTAGGGTTTTGATCCTGCCCGGGTGCAAGCTCGCACTGAGGCGGTAGAGGATTAGTGCTGGTAGCGAACCTAGTTAGTTCCATTGAGAACGATGGAGCTTCGAATGTAAAAGAGGATGAGTCAAATCTTGGCTTGTACGTGGCAGGCTGTGCCGTAATCGGGCAAGGCGATGCAGTAAAGATGTTCATGCTTGCATCGGTGGATGACATTCGGGGATGAGGGTCAGAAGGCGATCCAGCAGAGAAGGCTGAGGTGGCTGGGTACCCGAATGGGGTAGCAGGATAATTTATGGGGACATTAGAAGTCCCACTTGACCTGGAGAATAATTTAGGGAATCCGGGGACGACACTTGGCGGCTCTTTCCCATTATTCCAGTCGTCCAGCATTTCCAACATGCGGAGCCGTAGGATTCTATTTTCCTCCGCAGTTGCGGACTCAGGTGTGAGGACAGCTGAGATCGTGCTCTCCTCGGGAACAGGGATTGTTTGCAATGGAATTTCTGAAGACATTTCCACACTTCCTTTTGACCTGGTGAAGTAAATGTGAGTACTGCTTCTGGTCCTAACAACAGGTAGTTGAACACTTCTCCTTGACCTCGTGGAGTATGAGTGCGAGGCCAGACTTTCACCAAACCAAACCGTCTTTTCAAAAACCCTGGAGTACTCAACGACAAACGCACGGTTAATTTGCAGTAAATAACAGATAGTCAATCTCACGTTGGGCATGACACACCTATACAGTTAAGTGGATTACTATATGTTTGCTACGAGAGCATGCGTCATTCCGGCATTTTTTATAGTTTTTTTTTTCTTTTCTTTTTCATCTTCTCTTTTGTTTTTCTTTTATGTTTTTTTTTATTTTGCAGTAAAAGAAATGCGACCGGATCCGATGAGGATTGCCTACGTATCACGATGCCTACGTGAATCAGATCATTACGTAGTTCGAAACTAACAAGTATAAAAATAAAGAAGCAAGTGCTCATTTAGCATAGGGCTCAAAAGATTTGACTATTCTTTGTTTATTTACTTATTCAATTTTTTTTTTTTGGAATTTTTTGAAAGAAATACTTTAAAAGAAGAAAGAAAATTTTGTTTATTTTGATTTTTGTTTTATTTTTTAAAGAAAGACTTCTAAAAAATTTATTTGCTTTTGACTTGAATTCTGGAAATTTATTAAAAAAGAAAATATGTTTGGTTGATTTTTTTTCGTTTGTTTTACCTTTTCTACGGAAGAAAGAATGTATATGATGTTGCCCCTTAAATTTTGAAAGAGGGACTTTTAAGAAAATGATGTGAAATTCTGAGTTTTATTTATTTACAAAAGCACTTCTAAAGAAAAATCCTAATATTTTGAAATTCAATTTTTCAAATATATTTTTTTTTTAGAAAAAAAATATTTTACAAAAGAGAGACTAAAAAGCAAAGAGTATTTTTTTTGGATTTTTATTGCTGATTTTTAATTCTCATTACATTATTTCACATGAAAGACTTCAGAAAGAAGGAGACTATTTTTATTTGAGTTTAAAAAAACTTCTATATTATTTTTTGTTTTTTTTTTTAATATTTTCTAAGGAAAAATTTATAAAGAAAGAACTAAAGGGAAATATATATTTTTTTGGATTTTTTAAAATTGGGGCCGGAACCGATGAGGTTTGCCTACGTATCTCACATCCGGTGAGAATCAGACCCGCGTAGTTCGGTCAAATTAACCGAATTATTTTAGAACAAAATTCTTTCCTTTTCAACAAACAACTTTCCAAAAATAAAAGACTATTTTTCTATCTTTTTGTTTTTTTTTCTTAGTAAAGCAAATTATTGAAGACAAAACATTTTCCCTTTTTATTATCGCAAAATTTCGGCAGAGTTTTGACAGTAATTGGGCATTGCTATTTTCCAAAGTAGAAAATTAGTCCTATACACTGTTATTTTTTTATTTTTTTTTTTATATTTTTTCAAATATTCCAAAGTTAGGCAGCATGCATGTCCGAGACAAATAAATGCGCGGAAACAAATAGGATGCAACAGGATGGTCTTTTCATTTCAGGTTGCTAGTCCTAGACGGACCCAACCCCTGTGTTGAGTCCCCTAAGTCAAATGCAACATGATGCAAATAAGCGTTCCTACTAGGGATCCGGCATGAAGTCAAGTTATTCTAGGTTTCGTAACCTGGGTATTTGTTCTAGACTGTGTACTCGAGCGGACAACTCGAGTCGAGGAGGGGGCTACGTACCGGGGACCCGCGAGATCGTCCGGCTTTGTAACTTGTCCGACCTCTTTCTTATTTCAGGTATTGACACTAACAGAATAGGGAGTCTCGACCAGCGAGCTTCTCCCCGGAGGTAAGAAGAGAAGGGTTTCGGCACAATTTATATACAGTTCAGATAATATCAAAGCGGTAAAAGACAACATTTTAGCACGTTATGCAAAAACATGTAATAAAGATCAGATAATAAAGCCAAATATAACAATTATTCTAAGATCGAATTCTTGAACCCTGAACCAGTGGTTCTGGGTTTGCTTTCCCCAGCAGAGTCGCCAGAGCTGTCACACCTCCTTTTTGCGCGCCCGCCCCGAAGGGTAAGATGTGCGAGGGGAGTTTTTCCAATTTAAGTGACAATATTCGAAATGGGATTATTTATTTAATTCAGAGTCGCCACTTGGGAAAGGTTTGGCTTTTGGTGTCCCAAGTCACCGGTTTATCTTGAATCCCAAATCGAGGAAATTTTCGACTTTTCCAAATGAAGTCTGCGAACCAGAAATTCTAAGTAAGGAATTCTGTTGACCCGAGGGAAGGTGTTAGGCACCCTCGAATCCCGTGGTTCTAGCACGGTCGCTTAAATTGTTATAATGGCTAAACATCTTATTTAAATACATGTTGTGACTTATGTGCTTTTATTAGATTTAAACCGCTTTTATTATTATCATTTATTTTTATAAAATTGCAACGTCGTGAAAATGCATCTCGAACCACGTCACAATCAATGCACCCGTAGTTGTTAACACATTTCGACTCCGTTGAGATTTGAATTTGGATCACATCAATGTGCACCCATGTTTAAGAAGGTTAGATCATTAAAGGCGCGCCTAAAGCAACTAGTGTATTGTTATTTTAGGAAGGCCATAAAATTCGCTAAACGGCCTGTCCCGAATTCTAAGTAGTTTAATATATACATTTAGAGGGCCCCGCAGCTTGTGCATTTTGTTTGTCGAGGCTCGCCTCATTTTATTTAAAAGGATAAACCTGCAGAGACTACATCTTTGTTATGTTTAGTCTAAAATAGGAAAAGGAAGATACATGTTGATTCAAGTATATGCTTTGGGCCTAATTCTTATTACTTTCTGATTAATTATTTATAAAGTAAAAAAAACGTCATACTTTATGAGAAATGTTCTAATTTGACAAAGAAGTTACATGACAAAATGCTATGCTTATATACAAAACATCTCTTGAATCGAATTAGACTCATTTAGGCTAGATTAAGGGAATTAACCCACTAGGCACTATTACCACTGGGGGGTTCGAACGTGCTCCTATATACTGCCTAGCGGGTTTCTGGTGAAAGAAACTGAAATAAAACAGAGCATCATTGTGGAGGTGGAAGCATTTTATCCTATGCATATTGTTATAACTAAATAGGAATCCGGTCAGTAACTATGCCAAATATTTGTACAATTCTACGTATTGTGCTATTACTTAACTCATGTCAACAAACATCTATGAACTAAGATACAAGAGGCTGAAACTCAATTAAGTATTAACTAACTAGATTTTTTTTTGCTATTGAATTGCACATTAATCAATTTATACAGAGAAGTCAATATGCCATGAGCATTACAAAACAGACATCTAAACTTTCTTCAAAAACTCCTTTCATTTCATGTTTTGGAACTGTTACAGTTAACACCAAAGTGGGACTTGAAATGTGTACCTGGAAACACTGAAAATGCAAAGGAGAAGAGGAAGAAGATGGGGAAATCAACAGCAGCAGGAAACAGAATTAACAGTAGCGGCAGGACATAGAATAGCAGCAGCAACAGGGAACAGAATAGCAGCAGCAACAACACACGAAACAATTGGAGTGGGATCAAGACCTCAACTGGGAATACTCAACTAGACCAAGTCTTCAAGTAAAACAACAACAACCAAGCAGACTCAGCTGGGATTTGGAAGAAATCAATGTTGCACAAACAGGTCAAGACTAGTGAAATCAAGACAGCAATCAAAAGATGTTATTTCTAATCCTGCCTGTCTGTGTTATCAAAGAGAATTCTTTTCCAGTTTTCTGTTTTCCTCACTTTAATTCTCAAAATGTTCTCTCCTCAAATCACTCTGTTCTTGTCAATGTCTATCTCTACTTGTGTGTGTGTATATCTCTCAATGTGTATCACCCTCTTTCCCTTTCAAATTATTCCTCACAGCGTGCCTCCCTGTTTTTTTCTCCTCTCTCTTCTTAGTGTACCTCTCTCTCTATGTGTGTTCCTATCTATCAGATGTCCTCCCTTTTTTCTCTTATATCCTCACAGTCTGTGTATTTCTCTCTATGTGTGTATCTATTTGTATGTATTTCAGCTCTCTCTTTCGAAGAAAATCCTCACAGTGTGCCTCTGTCTATATGTGTGTCTCTCTCCTCTAATCTTGGTTTTTTTTTATCTCTGTATGTCCTCCCTTTTATAAGCCTTAACATTACACCTTTTACAGCCTGTTAGACCCAAAAGAACACCCCTCCCATGTGCCCTCTTCTTTTCAGTTCCACTTAGTTATTTAAGTATTAACCCCATCAACATTCCCTGGTAGACTTGTCCTTTAAAAAGGTTTTATACTTCTTAAACTAAAGCAAAGTATGGGCAGTAGAATATATCTGACAGCATATGCTGTCAAACTATTTTAAAATCAAAAAGCCCCTTTATGCAGGAACCAGGCTGTGCACAATGCACATGCTGTGCACAAGTGCACATGCCATCAATTTAGATTGCAGCTAATCAATCTACCTTTTTATTTTCAGATTCAAATATAGCAACTATAAGTGACCCTACTTGATTCTTACTTTGATTCAAACAAAGTTGCAGCAAGCAACAGGTTCAATTTGAACTACTGAAATTAATTGACGACATTCGTCGACTCGACTATATTAGTTGTAACACATACAGTCGTAACCAAAAATCAGACATTTAACAGTATCGACACATGATTCGAATTATACTGACTGAGCAAAGTGGTACTCGAGGAAACAATTGATTAGTCAACATTTGAAGCTCAATTATTGCACAACAAATACATACGTACACACTATCAGCACAAGTAGAAGAAGATACTCAATCAAACAACAAAGGTTCAGGCAAAGTGGACAGGACACAGTTGGTAAAAATCCGAAACAACCATTACACAACAACAATAACAGCCTTTCAAACAAACATGGACTAAAAGAACAAAGAAAAGAGAACACAACTCACCTTAAATCCCGAAAAAAAACAAAACCTTAACTCGGACTCGGTCAGACCTTTCTTAAGGCTGAACGGACTTTAATCGAAGTGTTTCTCAGATGAGAAACACTTCGATTAAGGTCCATTAGACCTTAATATCTTCGGCTTGGACAAGGTGGACCAGTGACGGAGAACCACAAAGTTCCAAAAATCAGATCTGGGATTCATGCTTCCCTGATCAGATTCGGACCAAACCAAGCATGGTTTGGTCACGAGGGGGGTCTGGGGAGTGTCTGGTGTGAAACTGGGATTAAACTGTGTAGATCGAGCTTTGACTCGAATCTTCAAATGAAGATTTGAGAAGGTGGGGAGGGATTCGAACTACATGGTTAACAGATCCGTGTTCCGGATGGCAAGGGGGTTGTATGGTGTTAAGGGCAGGGTCACCGGCGTTCATGCCGCCGGTTTTCATGGTGAAGGATATAGGGGCGGCTCTAGGGTTTGATGGGGAAGAAGGTGAGGACGGGAGCTGGGGTATTGGATAGGGGGGCAGGGTAAGGTTGCAGACTTATATAGTTAGTGGGTGGGTGGATCCTGGCCGTTGGATGAGATGCGATGAAGGGCCAGGATCCTTCAGCTCGAAGGAAACGGTGTCGTTTCAAGGGTAAAGGGTTTGGGTTGGTCCGGGTGGAAACGGGTCGGGTTTTGTTTGTGGGTATGGGAAATGTGATCTTGGCCGTTGATCAATCTGAGATCAACGGCCCAGATCAAACTGGATTAAAACGGCGTCGTTTGGACACCCTGGGTATCAGGTTGGACTGGACCGGGCAGGCCTGGTTTTGGGCATTGTGTGTTTGGGCCAATTTTAACAAATTGGCCCAAGTCCGGAAAAGGAAGGGCCTCCTTTTTTTCTTTTTTTCTTTTTTTTTATTATAAAAATACAAAACTAAGTAAAATCAAATTAAAATAAACACCTAATATAATTATTTGCACACACATTAAAATAATTCAAAACAGGTAAAATCAAACAAAACAAAATCACGGACAAAGATGCCTGTTTATGCTTTTCTATTTAACAACCATGTTACGGTTCAGATTATGCATGACACGTACATTTTTTGTATTTTGTTTTAATAAAGTAAAAATGGGCCAAAGTCATAAATAATTAACAAAGTGCCATGTAAAAATCCGAAAATTGTACAACAGGATCAATTGTTATTATTTCTTGTTTCTTTTGGAGCGATTGTCTCGTGAAGCAAAAATCACGTGCTCACACATTACACATAAGGGTATAGGGGAATGGGATGTTGCAAGAGGCAACAGAAAAGTGGGCTGAAGGGCATACCCAGCAATGGGAGATGCTGGCACACCCTCTGGCCTGTTTGTTTAGAGGTCAAGACCCTAGTGGTTCAAACTTAATTCATGGACAACAACTTGCATTGCCATGCCTTAAGTCACCACTCAAAACACATAGGGGTGATAAAGGAATGGGGGTTCATTAAAAACACACATAAGAAAATCATCATGCTAATTTAAGTGCTGAGATATACAGAAATAGCAGATGAACATGGATACAAAAACAGTAATTACACATTGTTGTGGTGCTAACAATTAAATCAGGACATACCAATTTTCAGGGAAACAAGTAAAAGAAAGCAGTAAGTCTTGTAAAACAGGCCACAATGCAGTCAAGAAGAGAATATGATTATGAGAGAGTGTGAGTTCAGAAGGATTCTGATGTTGTAGTGTGTGAAGAGGATCGTGCCTTTTATAGTGTAAAAATCAGGCAGAAATAAGGCAAGAAAAATAGTTAAGGAACTGATTGTCAATCAATTATATAAGGCTTCCCTTAATTAAGAGATTCAGATTCAAACGGGTGAAAACCATTTAAGGAAAGAAATTGAGTAAGCACTTTGTGCACAATATGCAATTAGGGGCAAATACATAAAAAATTATTTAAGGACAAGGTTTGGAAATACACGATTTGTGCAAATAAGGTAAGCAAATCAATTAACAAATAGTAAATCAAAAGAGTCTGAGATTTTGCATGAATGAACCGAGTCAGAAAAATGAAGAAGGGTTTTAACTTAGGCCGAGTAACAGGGAGAATCAGCAAACAATGGAAAGAAATCAATCAAGCTATATTCAGAAGGAAGTTTGAACTAATTGCAAATTTGAAAACCATTTAGAGGAAAATTCATCATATATAAGGAGCATGTGAGCATGAAAGAAGACTGTCATGTAAATCAGTAGAAAAAATCCAGTGTAGAAGAGTTTAGCAAAAGGTTCAGCATTGTATGAAAACAAAGATGTCCAAACTCAGTTCATACACTCAAAGTCAGTCTGAAAGAGATAAGGGTTCTAAAATAACACCCTAGTTCAATCAAACCTCGGCAGAACCCCCCAAATTCTAGGGTTTCCACCTTGAATCAAGTACAGAGATGAGGAGGCAAGTAGTTGAATCGAAACATGTTTAGAGGTTTCAGAAAAGAAATGAAACCTCTAACATGCTTCTTCCAGCAACAGAACTCATGAATAGCATGTAAATACAGTAGAGGGGTTCAAGGCAAATAGAGTAAAGAAACTAATTCGAAACATAATGAGAAAAGACTGATAATAACAGTAGAAGAAAGCATGCTTAAGAAGATCCTTTTAAAAGAAACTTAAACAAAGTTCAATAGAAGGAAAATAGTAAGAACACTTAAGAACACGGTAGAAGAATACAGTAGGCGAAACATACCAGAACATAATAGAAGAAAATAGCAGGACATAGTAAAGAAGCATACAAGAGCATAGTATAGAAAGCACAGTAGAAGAACATACAAGAATGGAACATAGAAAGCACAGTAGAAGAACATACATGGTAGAAGGAAAACATAGAACACAATAGAAACAAATACACACAAAAGAAAAGGAAAAGAACGTTAGAGAAACACTTAAGCATTTTCAGAAAACCCTAAATCATAAAAGAAAGACTTTGAAAAGTAATTTTCGAAAGAAAAGTTAGGGAGATCGTTTGAAAACTCAAAGAGAGAACAGATACACAACGGATCTAAAGAGATCAGAGAAAATCTCAAAGGGTTAGGGTTTCAGAAGAACCTTAGAAATGAGAAAGGCTTTGAAAAGGTCACCGATCTGAGTCGGAAAGGTCAGAACCAGGCTCAAAACACCATGGTATGCCGGAGCAAGGCTGGCGATGACTTGGGAACCTTGAATCGGCAGAGGTCTAGGTGCAAACCTTCGAGGCCAGGCCCTGAATCTTTAGAGATCAGGTGTGCAAGATCAACAGGAGGTAGGTATAAGACTCCCCCAGCCCTGGAAGCCATGGATTTCGGTGGCTTTCAGGGTGGAAGCGGTGAGAGGCAGCTAGGGTTCTGAGAAGACTCGAGAGAGTTTGAGAGAGTGCCGGTTTTCAGAGGCGGCTGGCGTTGTGAAATGGTTAGGGTTAGGGGGTAGGTCGGGATTAAAAAGGAAAGGGTATTTTGTGGTCGTTGATCACTTTGATCAACGGCCTGGATTAATTGAGTAGGTGGAGCAGTTTAACAGTTAGGTTTGGGTCGGTTCAAATAGTAATTGGGTTTAAAATTGGGTTCAATTGGAGGTTCAAATAAGGCTAAAATTGAAATAAATGGGGCTAACATTTAAATATCCATTGTTTCCTTATTTATTTTATAACAAATAGTAAAATAATTTCTGGAAATAAATTAAAGGTACTAAAATGATTAATAATACATACTTATCAAATTAAAAATACTGGAGTCAATTTTATAATTATGAAAACAATTAAATCTTAAAATAGGCTAATATCGTAATTATATGCAATTTAGCTTTAAAAATACTAAACAAATTTGTAAAAATATACAAAAATTATGCCAGCTATATTTTAATATAAATATGAGAATCCAATAAGTGAATCACCCAAAATGATAATTTTGGGGGTAATTATTGGGTTTTTCTTGATAAAATAGGGCAATAAATAGATTTAAAAATCTATAAATATTAAGAGAAAAAATAGTAAAACCTTGGGACATACTTATATATGCATATACCTGTTATTTTGAAAGTAGTTTTCATATAAAAATATACACAGAAAAATTGGGTATCAACAACTGCCCCTCTTTACTCGGGAAGGATGAAAGAGTTATCGGGTAAAGATATGATGGCCAATTTTGACAGAACGGAATGGTTTGAAGAATTTGACCGAGATCTGTCTCCTGAGCTACCTACATATCCCTGGTCTTATAGGAATCAGGTCATATGTAGTCCAAGATCCGTCAGTGGAATATGCCGATGGAGATTTTCCAAGACGGACGTGATATTTGGGTTAGGATGGATGGTTAAAGTCTAATAGGGCTGTGGGAACTGGAGCGGGATTTCTCCTGATGAGATGGTCGTTGCTCGCCGATTTACCTGCAAATGAACCATATGTTGTGCGGAAATTTAAACATGATGCAAGTTCCCGTCGGACCATGAAATATTATCTTTTAGGATGACGTCCTCAGACCATGACGTCCTAGGCCATGAAGCATATAATAAGGATTCGCAGGCCATGAAATGGTGCTCTCAGGCTATGAGAATGATGCTTCCGAACTATGACGCCTTTGAATAATGATATGCAAAAGATAAAAGGGTCCTCAGGCCATGGCATGGCGTTCTCGGGCTATGAAAATAGTGCCTCCGAACAATGATGCCTTCGGATGATTTGGCAATCTTTCAGCCTATGAGATGCAGTAGGTGGCGATCTTTCAGCCAATGCAAATGTAAATAAGGTGGCGATCTTTCAGCCAATGCAAATGTAAATAAGGTGGCGATCTTTTAGCCATGCAAGATATAAATAAAGTGGCGATCTTTCAGCCGGTGCAAGATGTAAATGAAGTGGTGATCTTTCAGCCATGCAAGATGTAAATGAAGTGGCGATCTTTTAGCCATGCAAGATGGAGGTAAAGCTTAACCTCGGAAGGTAGAATGGTAGCCTTATGCAATGTAGAGAATGTAGATAAAGACAGATCTTAGTCTCGGAAGATAGAATGGTAGACTTATGCAATGCAAAGAATGCAGATGGAGACAAAGCTTAGTCTCAGAAAGGCAGAATGGTAGCCTTATGCAATGCAGAGAATGCAGATGGAGGTAGAACTTAACCTCGGAAGGCAGAATGGTAGGCTTATGCAATGTATAGAATGCATATGGAGGTAGATCTTAACCTCGGAAGGCAGAATGATAGCCTTATGCAATGCAGAGAATGCAGATGGAGGTAGAGCTTAACCTCGGAAGGTAGAATGGTAGCCTTATGCAATGCAGAGAATGCAGATGGAGGTAGAGCTTAACCTCAGAAGGCAGAATGGTAGCCTTATGCAATGCAGAGAATGCAGATGGAGGTAGAGCTTAACCTCAGAAGGTAGAATGGTAATCTTATACAGGAAGTAAAAATGGCAAAAGAGTTTTCTTAGCTGATAGCGGATTGCGGTATCATGATTGCTGGGGACACTGTGCCTGCTGGGGACACTGTTGTGCGGATAGCAGTTGTGAGCAAGTGCAATGGTTCGGAGAGTTATATTCCTGAACTCTTTGAGTGAGCGTATAGTATATTTGATGATTTTGCAACTCAAGTGCCTGCATCCAAAGAAAAATTGTGAGTTTGTAAAGGGGGAAAAATTAGTTTGTATCCCCGCTGGATTTGCTTAACCTGCTCGGCTTTGATCTGGTGATACTGTATGCATCATTTAGGTAGCGTTGTTAAACAATGCAATTTTAGTAGTAAACATGCATGATTTAGTAAAAGCATAACATAAGTGCATAATTAAGAATAATTTTCTTTAGATAAACCGACGACTGCGACGTGGTTCAAGACATGGCAACTTCGCCTGCTCCGGAATTTTGAGGGTCCTCCTCAAAATTCTGCCACAGTTTACTGGGGTGCTGCTCCTGACGGCTGTTAATGATAAATGGCTGGAATCAACTTCGGAATTTTGAGGGTCCTCCTCAAAATTCTGCCCCAGTTTCCAAGAGTGGGGGAAATGGAAATTTTATTGAATTGTGACTGAACCCATAGGGCTGCCTACGTATCCCCTCTTAAATGGGAATAAGGTCAGGCGTAGTTCAAATTACATCATAAAAGAAAGCATAAAGGTTACACATAGTATTGCTTGACTGCGTCTGAATTGATCGGCTTTGGCCAGACTTCTCCGTCCATTTCTGTAAGTATGAGGGCTCCTCCTATTAGAACCCGGTGAACCATGTACGGACCTTGCCAGTTGTGAGAGAATTTTCCTTTGGATTCATCTTGATGTGGAAAGATTTTCTTTAACACCAACTGCCTCGGTGTGAACTGTCTCGGCTTGACTCTTTTGTTGAAGGCTCTGGACATCCTGTTCTGATAAAGTTCACCATGGCAAACTGCATTCATTCTCTTTCCATCTATAAGAGCTAGCTGCTCGTAACGATTCTTCACCCATTTTGCATCGTCTAGCTTTGCTTCCTGTATGATTCTTAATGAGGGAATTTCCACCTCGGCGGGAATGACTGCCTCTGTACCGTAAACCAGCATATAGGGGGTTTCTCCTGTCAATGTGCGGACTGTGGTGCGGTATCCCAATAAAGCAAATGAGAGCTTCTCGTGCCACTGCTTATGCTTCTCTATCATTTTCCTTAGTATCTTCTTGATATTCTTGTTGGCAGCCTCTACAGCTCTGTTCATCTGAGGTCTGTAAGCTATAGAATTCTTGTGTTTGATCTTGAAGGTTTCACACATGGATTTCATCAAATCAATGTTAAGGTTGGAGCGATTATCAGTAATGATTGACTCTGGAATTCCGAACTGACACATGATACGGTCGCAGACGAAATCCGCCACGACTTTCTTAGTCACTGCCCTGTAAGATGCTGCTTCAACCCATTTGGTGAAATAATCAATTGCTACTAGGATAAACATGTGCTCGTTTGATGCGGCGAGTTCGATTGGTCTGATAACATCCATTCCCCAGGCGGCGAACGGCCACGGCAAGCTTGTTGTATTAAGCTCATTTAGAGGCACCTTTATCATGTCTACATATATCTGGCAGCGGTGGCACTTTCGGACATACTGGATGCAGTCTGTTTCCATAGTCATCTAAAAGTAACCAGCTCGGAGTATTTTCTTTGCTAAAACAAATCCATTCATACGTGGACCGCAGGTCTCTACATGAATTTCCTCTAATAGCCTGGATGCTTCCTTTGCGTCGACACACCTTAATAATCCCAAATCAGGAGTCCTCCTGTACAGGATTCCTCCGCTGTGAAAGAAATTGTTGGATAACCTCCAAAACGTGCGCTTCTAAATAGTGTTTGCGAGCTCTGGGTATTCTCTTTTTGCCAAGTATTCCTTGATATTATGAAACCAAGGCTTTCTGTCTGCTTCTTCTTCGACATGAGCATAGTAAGTGGGCTGATCATAGATCTTTACCGAAATGGGATCAATGAAATTCTTGTCTGGATGTTGTATCATGGATGATAGGGTAGCCAGTGCATCGGCGAATTCATTCTGGACCCTGGGAACATGTTGGAATTCTATCTTTGTGAACCTCTTTCTCAACTCCTACACATGATGCAGATAAGGGAGTATCTTGGAGTTCTTGGTCGCCCATTCTTCTCGGACCTGATGTATAAGCAAGTCTGAATCCCCAATTACTAGCAACTCTTGGATGTTCATGTCAATGGCCATCTTGAACCCTAAGATGCAGCCTTCATACTCGGCCATATTGTTGGTGCAGGGGAACCTGAGTTTGGCAGACACTGGATAATGCTGACCGGTTTCTAATACTAGGACCGCTCCTATGCCAACTCCTTTGAAATTTGTTGCTCCATCGAAAAACATTCTCCAACCGTCATAGGATTCTACAATGTCTTCTCCTATGAATGATACCTCTTCATCAGGAAAATATGTTTTCAGGGGTTCGTATTCTCCGTCCACAGGATTTTCAGCAAGGTGATCTGATAGTGCCTGTCCTTTGATTGCTTTCTGAGTCACGTAGACAATGTCAAATTCACTCAACAGGATTTACCACTTGGCCAGCTTGCCAGTGGGCATGGGCTTCTGAAAGATGTACTTCAAGGGATCCATTCATGATATGAGATATGTAGTATAGGCACAGAAGTAGTGCCTCAACTTCTGAGCTACCCAAGTCAAAGCACAACAGGTGTGCTCTAACAGAGAATACCGAGCCTCGTACAGGGTGAACTTCTTACTGAGGTAATAGATGGCCTGCTCTTTCCTCCCTATTTCATCATGCTGCCCCAAAACACAACCGAACGCTCCATCCAATACTACAAGGTAGAGTAATAGAGGTCTACCTGGCTCAGGCAGAACTAAGACTGGTGGTGTTGATAGGTATTCCTTGATTCTGTCGAAAGCTTTTTGGCAATCATCAGTCCATGTGGTAGCGGAGTCCTTCTTCAACATCTTAAAGATCGGCTCACAGATGACCGTAGATTGTGCTATGAACCGGCTGATATAGTTAAGTCTTCCTAGGAAGTTCATTACGTCCTTCTTGTTCTTTGGTGGTGGCAGTTCTTGAATATCTTTGACCTTAGATGGATCCAGTTATATACCTCGACGACTCACAATGAAACCAAATAGTTTTCCGGCAGGAACCCCAAATGCACATTTTGCGGGATTCAGCTTCAGGTTGTATCTTCCCAGTCTGTTGAAGAACTTCCTCAAATATTCCATGTGGTCAGTGGCTTTCTTGGACTTTATGATGACATCATCTACATACACCTCAATTTCCTTGTGTATCATATCATGGAAGATAGTAGTCATGGCCCTCATGTAGGTGGCCCCTGCATTCTTTAACCCGAATGGCATCATCTTGTAGTAGTACATCCCCCACGGCGTAATGAAAGCCATTTTCTCAGCATCTTCTTCGTCCATCCATATCTGATGATATCCAGCGAAGCAATCTACAAATGATTGCAACTCATGCTTGGTGCAATTGTCGATCAGGATGTGTATGTTCGTCATAGGGAAGTCGTCCTTTGGACTGATTGAAATCCCGGTAGTCGAAACAGACTCTGACCTTCCCATCCTTCGTTAGCATCGGCACAATATTGGCTAACCATGTCGGATATTCTACTACCCTGAGGACATTAGCTTTGACATGCTTAGTGACTTCTTCCCTAATTTTTAGACTCATGTCGGGTTTAAACTTTCTGAGCTTCTGTCTTACCGGTGGACATGTCGGATCAGTTGGTAGTTTGTGGGCCACAATAGATGTGCTCAAACCATTCATGTCATCATATGACCAGGCGAATATGTCCTCATATTCCTTCAGAAATTCTGTGTTTTCTTCCTTTTCTGGCAGTGACAAATGAACGTTGATCCGAGTTTCTTTGATATTTTCTGCATCTCCCAGGTTAACAATCTCGGTCTCGTCCAGTTTGGACTTAGGTCTGTTCTCAAAATTTTCAACCTTTTTAACAATCTCTTCCGGTATATCATCTTCCTCTGAATCTATGTTCATTTGTTGCATTGTCTCATTGCATGTCACAGCCATTGGTTCATCAAGATAGGTAATAGTAATGCTGTATAAGTAAAGTAATGAGAGACAATAATAAGAGTAAGATTTGTAAGGAAACCAAAATGCTTTGATAAATTTCATAACTGTTTTGAACATTGGAAGATCTTATTGTGAAAATTCAAAAATGCGAAAGGAAAATCAACTAGTATAAATAAAAGATAGTGCATGATGCTTTGTTCAGTCTTGCTACCCCGAGGCTTTCCGAGCTCTGGTGGTTCTGATGGTCCAATTGTTGAGGCATGCTCCTCGGCTTACGACCTGTATGAAAGGTCTTTCCTCCCCTTCCTCATCGAAAATGACACAACAATCCATGTCATCATTTTTTAAGAACAAATTCCTTACTGCTGCCAGTGCTTCCTCTTCTTCCGACCCATAGATAACATCGGTCGGCTGGAAAGTCTACTCCAAATGTGGTATTGGCTGCTCCAGTGGGTAGAATGGACCGCGCCATAGTGGTGACCAATTGTTGAATTCCTCCCAAGTATACTCGTATCCCAGACCGAAAGTGGTGCCATGTTTCTTTAGTTTGATTGGCTTGGTGATTCCTTCGAGGTTCTTGCCAAGTCCCTTGCCAGGCTCATATCCGCTCCAGTTCAATATGCTTTCAATTTTGTTATCCCAGCATTTGTCGTTATCAATGGCGCTGACTCGCTCGATGTGGTGATAGGTTTACCCACCTATCTTTCTCCTTCCTCCAATAGCTGAGATGGTTTGGCGACTATATATGGGATTGCTACCGTCGTCGAGAATGATCACCTCTTGGTGGTTCCACTCAAATTTCACTGCCTGATGCAGTGTCGATGCTACGGCCCCAGCGGCATGAATCCACGGCCACCCCAACATCAAGTTGTAAGATGTCGGCACGTTTATAACCTGAAAATCAACATCGAACCAAGTAGACCCATTTGCAAACACAGGCTGATTTCCCCAATGGTGGATCTTTGGTAACCGTCAAAAGCTTTGACATTGATGGCCCCATCCTTGATCTCATGCAGACCCTATCCCAATGTTCTAAGTGTTACCAACGGACAAATATTGAGGCTGGACACTCCATCAATCAGGACCCTAGTGATAAAATAATCTTCGCATTGCACGGTGATATGCAACGCTTTGTTATGACTCAACCCTTCTGGTGGCAGCTCATCTTTATGAAAAGTAATCTTGTGACTTTCCAATACCTGCCCTACCATGTTTGCCATTTCTCCTCCGGTGATGTTGCTTGGTACATATGCCTCACTCAGCACCTTCAACAAGGCATTCTTATGTACGTCGGAACTTTTCAGCAAAGCTAGGATAGAAATTTGTGCCGGTGTTTTGTTTAGCAGATCAATGACTGAGTATTCCTTAGCTTGTATCTTTCTCCAGAGATCATCGGGCCCGGTTTCAGTGATGGTCGGCCGACCAGAGGCCTGCTTACTCGACTCAACTAAATGCTCCGGAGTATAAACCCTGACGGTTCTTGTCATACCCTGTGCCACAACTGTTTCCCCGAATTTAGCTTTCCCTTTCCTTCTCGCCTCGACTGTGTAATCCCAAGGTATGGCATTTGTATGGAACGGTGTTACGGCTGACATTGCTACTGGGATGGGTACCTTTACTCCGAACAGAGCATGTGTTTTGGAGGGTAAAATCGTAATTTCAAATGGTGCGTGTGCGTTTGCTGGAGACCGAAATCGACTTCAATTGGTGTTGGCATCTTTGTAGGGGGTGGTGTTTCAAATTTAAGTGGTACAGATATGTTTACCTCGCCATCCCTAGAAGGCTGAGTTTGGACTATGATCTGACTATCGGCTTCTTTGGTTCGTCACCTTCTGTGATTAAAACGATTGATCCTTTGGGATCCCAATCATCCTCTATTTCAATCATGTGAATACCTCCACCGTTATGGTCCGGCAGAGGTTTCTTTACTAAAATGAATACATTCGGAGTAGGCTTCTTTACTAATCATGTGAATACATTCGGAGTAGGCTTCTTTACTAAAATGATCTTGTTATCGATCAGAGTCTGGATCTTATCTTTCAGAGAGCGGCATTCATCAATGGTATGTCCCTTCATGCCGGAATGGTATGCACAGGATTTATTTGGATTAACCCACTGAAAAGGGTTTTCAGGGGTTATAGCAGGGATAGGGGTGACATAACCAGAAGCTTTGAGCCTTTCGTATAGCTGGTCAATCGGTTCAGCAATGGCAGTATACTGTTTGGGGGGTCTGCGGTCAAAATTTGGTCGAGGTCTAGGAAAGTTTTGACGTGTGGGAGGTGACTGCTAGTAGGATGGCTGAGCATTGTAGGCTTGGTAGACATGTGCAGGTTGGGAATATCTGGGTGAAGTAGGTTGATATGTAGGAGGTGAGAGTGATTGGTAAGTAGGTGATGGAGCTTGGTAAGAGGGTGAGGGTGTTTGGTAATTCGGGGTAGGCTGATATGTGAGTGGAGGTATTGAATAGGCTTGGTATTTTATAGGGGATTTGGCTCTTTATGCAACCATTATGGCACATACGTCCCTTTTCTTGGACGTACCACCAGACTGTAAGGCCTTATTGGTAGCTTGCAAAGCTTCAAAGTTTGTAACTATACCACTTTTTATGCCTTCCTCGATCCTTTTCCCTAGCTTGATGATGTCGGAAAATTTCTGGCTCTCAATCAACATCAGCCTTTCATAGTACTGCAGGTCTTGAGCCCTAACGAAAAACCTGTTCATTTTTTCTTCTTCTAAAGCAGGTCTGACCTTAGCAGCTTCTGATCTCCAGCGAGTGGCATACTCGCGGAATATTTTTGTGGGCTTCTTCTTTAAGTTCTGGATGTAGAACACATTTGGTGCATTTTCTGTGTTGAATCTGAACCTGTACATAAAGTCGGACACCATACTCACCCAGTTCGACCATTTCTTCGGGTCTTGGCTAATGTACCAAGACAGAGCATCTCCCTTCAGACTCCTCATGAAAAGCTTCATGCTAATCCTTTCGTTTTTCCCTACTCCGACCAGCTTGTCGTAGTATGTTCTCAAGTGGACACTCGGATCCCCTGTACCATCAAACATCTCGAACATAGGAGGTTTGTACCCCTCGAACAGTTTGACATCTGGTTGTATGCAAAGATCTTCGTAGTTCAACCCTTCAATCCCCTTACTTCCTTCGACACCCTGAATTCTACTAGTCAATTTCTTGAGTTCCGCAGCCAGGTTCTTGATGAGTGAGTCTTTATCATCAGACTTGGGTATGCTTGAGACAGATTGGGTGGAGGGGGGCATGGTTTCCACATAGATGGGGGTGTTATGGTGGAAATGGTCATTTGTGGAATTCAGAGGTTCTGGGATGAGTAGTGGAGTATTGCTGGATATGTGGTATGTATTGCAGTGGTGGTAAGGAGCGGGATGTTTTGCGGAGGCGTGGGGTTCTGAGAGTTTGGAAAATTGATATCTGTATTGGTGAGGGAAAATGATAAGTTTGCCAGATTCCGAACCTGATTAAGTTCCTCCTGAAATTTCAACAGTTTCTGCTCGAGTTGGGACGCACTTTATTTGGAGACCTGAGCACCATGAGTGACCTCTACTCGTTCAGTTGAGTTTTCTTTTCTAGTGTTGTTCAAATCTTCCATCTTTCCTTTGTTCCTGCTTCTGATAGGGCTAGGAGGAGGAGTGAGTGGAGGGCCCTTTGATCTTGTAGAATATGATGACGATGCTAGAGTGCACGAACTAACCTTTAGGGAGGGGAGTAAATTAAAAAAAAAGTAAAAACAAAAAGGTAACAAGTCAATGAGGATTATGAGAAAGTGTTGCGATATTTAAACACATAGTGCAAGAATGTAAATCGCATCCTAATTTGGGAGCCTCGTTGTGCCCGAGGTAGGCCTAGCGATTGATTTGGAGAACTTAGAATGCTAAATGCCTCATTTTATTGATAAAAAGTAGACGAATCCCAAAACGACGCTAAATAACAAGGAATAAAATGTCACTAGTGGTCATTGGCCTTATTACATTTCATAAAGTAAAATAAAACTCCTATCTATTTGGTCCTAGAAGGACCTTCCCCAGACTCGGCATCTTTGGCTCCATCGAACAGCTTCACAATCTCGTGAAGTCCCAACAGCAGGTAGGCTCTGTCCAGGTGTCCACCCTCGTTTCCTTCAGCATTCTGGCAGTCCTCGATCCTCTTGAGAAACTTCCTTTCCAGCTCCACTAAACCTCATTCCAGGTATCCTAATCGCTTGTTGGCACTGGCAGCCATGTCTTTCCACTCTTCAATCAGTTTTTGGTGGGCTTCTTGAATATCACGGTGCTCGATTTCACATTCCCGAATCCTCTTGCGCAGCTGGTTGTATTTGACATGTGCTTCAGCCCTTTCATCGATGATTCTATGACCTCGAACAAACCCGGGTTAGCCCAGACCATTGTGATTATCCTCAAGCCAGCCTGAATAGTATAGGGTGCAGCCAGCATGGTATCCGGTTCGATAGTATCTCTTCCCATGATGATCTTGCAATGCCACATATGCTGAGCTTGGCACTTATAAGGACTGTCATCAGCTTGGAAGTCAGCCCGGAAGTGACTCATCTTGTCGACCCTTGGTATAACCTGCTTCCTACCAGCCTGTCTCATAACTTAGAGAGGGACATAAGTGTAGGTTCCTCTCAGTAGGGAACTCCTCAGTAGGGAACCACTCGAATATCCATGAACTCTTTAGGGAACCACTCGAACATCCATTGTATTTGATCCTCAGTTAGATTTTCAAATAGCTCCACCCACCCCTTGGCATCTTCTGGCTAAGCAAACATGTTAGGCATGTAGTTCATTCACCTTGGTTGATGGAAGTCTAGATGACCGTCCCAGTCTCTACGCTGAATCTCTTGCCGATATTCACCCCTTTGAAGATGCTCCATGAGCCAGAGCTGGAGTAGCAAGTTGCAGCCCTCGAAGTGTTGGGCTCCTTGTTGACACTTTTCCAAGGCTCAGTATATCTCTGCGATGATCATGGGCACTATGCTAAATGGTTGTCCACCAATTCCCTCCATCAAAGTTTTGGTGACCATGGCTAGCCTGGTGTGGATCCTTACTTTCTTCATTGGAAACACTATCATCCCCAAGAATCAGAACATGAAGACAAAGACCCTTCGGTGAATATGCCCCAACAATGTAAGGGCGAACTCATTCGGATATTTCCGGTAGGATTTGCTGTGATCATACCTCTCGTACAAATAATCAAAGGGAATGTAGGACTCCTTCAAACATGTCAAGTCTGGATTCTTCTTTAGGCCCATCATTTTGAGAAAACCTCTACCCTTTTGATATTCCGGCATTAACAAACCCGGGGTCTCCCATGGTATACCAACCAATCCTCCTATTTCCTCTAGCAGGGGTGTCATCTCAATCTCTCCGAAGCGAAATACAGACCTATCACAATCCCAGAACAGAGTAGCAGGTTCTATGATTTTGTTATTGGGTTGGACCTCTAAGAGGGAAGGTAGATTTCCTAGGTATTTCCGGACAAGAGACTGATCACTGGAATGAAGATCCTCCCACCAGCTTACCAACCTTGGGTGGATGTTTGTGACCATGCCGAATCTGGGGACTTCGTTCCTCATGTTTCTGCAATACAAAATAGTTAGGCCCTTACCCTACCAGACCCGGCTATTAATACCAATAATTGGCATAAAAGCATTTAGTTCTCCAAATAAATGCACAAAACGTGATAGTGTCTGTTTGGATTTTTGGGAAACCCAGTGGACTTTGACAAGGCTATTTTAAAGAGTCATTATGCGGATAACATAACTGACTCGGCTAGGTTTGACCATGATGCATGCACAATTTAAACAGAGTGAAGTTTCTATGGGGTTTTAGACTGGTACCCTTGAGCGGACAACTCAAGAGGGAAAGGCACGGAACCATCGACTACACCGTTGATCGACTGGTTTTACCGCAAATACACTTTTGCCAGATTTAAAGGGTGATAATATCGGTAGAGCGAAACCACTCATTATAAGTGTTGATATGGTATTTGTTTGGCACGAGTGGAATATGATGCTGAAAACATGCTTATGCAATGATTAAAACAAGTTGTCACGTATTTGCACGTTCATAAAGTAATAATTACAATAATTTAAAACAGTAATAAAGGAGTGCAGTAAAGGAAAGCAGTGAAAGAAATAAGGGAAAGAAACAAGAGACAAATTAGTTTTTTGCAGTAAAAGAGGGAATTAAATGCTTAAAAGTATTAAACAAATAAGGCACATAAGAAATGTAAAGTCACAGTAATAGCTTGAAATGGTAGAAGCCTAAAAGATATCCCCAGCAAAGTCGTCACGCTGTCGCACCCCCCTTTTTCTTGCGAAAATCGGGTTTGTGACATTTGGGAGACAACTCATTCACTTTCGGGAATTGGGTTTGAATTGAAGAGTCGCCACCTAATGATTTAAGTGCATTAGGACACTAAGAAAGGTTTGGTTTGAACAACCATAGATTGGGTAATGGCTTGAAATTATCCCAAGAGGAAGGTGTTAGGCACCCCTCAGGATCCACTAGTGTGGTTCCCGGCCAAGCTATTGTTGTGACCTAAGTGCAAATAACGCATAGGCAAATAAAGACTTCAAATAAGAGAGGATTTTCACATAATGGTTACAAATAAACAAAAGTAAGAAAAAGAAACTAAAAGGAGTTGATTTTCTTAAAAGAAGTGGTTTAAAAAGAATTAAAGAAACAAAGAAAACAAAGGGAAGAGGGGTCCTAGGTTTATTAATAATATGGATCACCACACACAACATCCGGTAATCACTCCTCAATAAGGGGCTACATGAGATGTTATTGTGTAGTCATCATATACATATCGACCCTTTCCCTCCACGTTGAGGTATTAAAGCGCGGAATGGTCTTGCTTACTTATTGCATGCTATTACCCGTCCCCATCTTATCAGCCCCGGAGGCACTTGGGACTACTAATCCTAAAGGGAGGAGGTATTGGGATTGTTTGTTGTTTCAAAAGGTAAAATACTAAGGCGATAATTAAAACACGTATGGCAAGTATGGGGAAGCATATAAACAAATGAAAAGGCTCAAACAGACCTCCTTTAAGCAGAGAAAAGAAAGTAGTTAGCATGACTTACACATACTGTTTAGGGTCTGATTAAACGTAAAGGATCGAGGCAGTCTGTTTTATTACATAGTTCAGATAAGAAGCCCGAACCAGGTCTGTCTGTTGGTTGTAGCATATAAAATCTGATTTAGTTTATAAACTTTCACCCTATGGGTTGCCTAAGTGTTAGACGAATACCCCTATAGGCATGATATCTACTGATTCCATAAACAATGAAACAAATATGAATACATACTGATTTGAAAATCGTCTGTTATTAAAGAAAGGCGAGTTTTAACAAAAGAGCATATGTCACTGTTACTGGTTTTAGACTTATAAGCGAGTGAAACGATTCAAATTCGATTAAGTCTCCTATAGGCATGCTTTCTATGTGTTGTCGATTTTGGACATTCTTATAAACGTAGTAAAAAATGCAGAAACCTTATAGGCATGACATCTAGATACTGAATTTCGTTTAAAGCCTATGAACATGATATCTAATTGCAGTCGATTATTTAAGATCTACGAATATGTTTGCCAGATGAAGAATGCATATGCAAGATTCAGAAAGAACCTATAGGCAGGATACCTACATGATGTGCAAAACTTCAGAAATTCCTATAGGCAGGATATCTATATGCTATGCAGAAGTTCTGAAATAAACTATAGGCATGGTACCTACATGAGAAGGAAATATTCCTATAGACATGGTATCTATATGAGAATGTAAAAATTCTTATAGACATGGTATCTATATGAGAATGCAGAATTACTATAAATATGGTATCTATACATGAAAATGCAGAAATTCTTATAGACATGATATCTAGACGTGAATGCAAGATTCCTATAGACATGGTATCTATATGAGAATGAAGAAATTCATAAACTCCTATAGGCATGTTATCTACCCCTTTTTGCATACATAGTTACCCTCCCTCTTCATTGACCATCCCCGAGAGTTTTATTACAAAATTATTACTACCCAGAAAAAGTAAAATAAAGGAAAAATACATCAGAAATTAAAAAGTACAACCAAGGAGAGCCTGATTCAGACTTTTTGTCTGAAGTATGAAGTAAATCAACTCCAAGAGATCATTTTTCAAAGCCTTTCTCCTATTTGGGGTGTGTCAGAGTTCCCTACGAGTCTCATATGAACTTCGGGCAGTGGTTACACCCAAATGTATCCCGGATTAAGCCATAGTGTAGTGTGGAAGGGCCAGCCCTCAGGTGTCCAAGTTCAGAGGGAGCTCGAGGTCCCAAGGCAAGGCTCACAAGAGGGGGCAGAACTCAGGGACTAAGAGAGAGTGCAAGCACAGAAGTAGGATTCTGAAAGGGAAAAGGGAAAAAGGAAGCAGCTCACATCATTACACATAAGGGTATAGGGGAATGGGAAGTTGCAAGCGACAGCAGAAAAGCGGGCTAAAGGGCATACCCATCAATTGGAGATGCTGGCACACCCTCTGGCCTGTTTGCTTAGAGGTCAAGACCCCAGTGGTTCAAACTTAATTCATGGACAACAACTTACATTGCCATGCCTTAAGTCACCACTCAAAACACATAGGGGTGATAGAGGAATGGGGGTTCATAACAAAACACACATAAGGAAATCAGCATGCTAATTTAAGTGCTGAGATATACAGAAATAGCATATGAACATGGATACAAAAGAAGCAATTACACGTTGTGGTTGTGCTAAGAATTAAATCAGGACATACCAGTTTTTAGGGAAACAAGTAAAGGAAAGCTGTAAGTCTTGTGAAACAGTCCATAGTGCAGTAAAGAAGAGAATATTATTATAAGAGAGTGTGAGTTCAGAAGGATTCTGATGTTGTAGTGTGTGAAGAGGGTCGTGCCTTTTATAGTGTAAAAATCAGGTAGAAATAAGGCAAGAAAAACAGTTAAGGAACTGATTGTCAATCAATTACATAAGGCTTCCCTTAATTAAGGGATTCAGATTCAAACGGGTGAAAACCATTTAAGGAAAGAAATTGAGTAAGCACTTTGTGCACAGCATGCAATCAGGGGCAAATACATAAAAAGTTATTTAAGGACAAGGTTTTGAAATACACGGTTTGTGCAAATAAGGTAAGCAAATCAATTAACAAACAGTAAATCAAAAGAGTTTGAGATTTTGCATGAATGAACCGAGTCAGAAAAGATGAAGAAGGGTTTTAACTTAGGCTGACTAACAGGGAGAATCAACAAACAATGGAAAGAAATCAATCAAGCCATATTCAGAAGAAAGTTTGCACTAATTGCAAATTTGAAAACCATTTAGAGGAAAATTCATCATATATAAGGAGCATGTGAGCATGAAAGAAAACTATCGTGTAAATCAGTAGAAAAAATCCAGTATAGAAGAGCTTAGCAAAAAGTTTAGCATTGTATGAAAAAAAAGATGTCCAAACTCAGTTTAGAGACTCAAAGTCAGTCTGAAAGATTAAGGGTTCTAAAATAAAACCCTAGTTCAATCAAACCTCGGCAGAACCCCCCAAATTCTAGGGTTTCCACCTTGAATCAAGTACAGAGATGACGAGGCAAGTAGTCGAATCGAAACATGTTTAGAGGTTTCAGAAAAGAACTGAATCTTCTAACATGCTTCTTCCAGCAACAGAACTCATGAATAGCATGTAAATACAGTAGAGGGGTTCAAGGCAAACAGATTAAAGAAACTAATTCGAAGCATGATGAGAAAAGACTGATAAGAACAGTAGAAGAAAACATGCTTAAGAAGACCCTTTTAAAAGAAACTTAAACAAAGTTCAATAGAAGAAAAATAGTAAGAACACAGTAGAAAAATACAGTAGGCAAAACATACCAGAACATAGTAGAAGAAAATAGCAGGACATAGTAGAAAAACATACAAGAGCATAGTATAGAAAGCACAGTAGAAGAACATACAAGAACAGAACATAGAAAGCATAGTAGAAGAACATACATGGTAGAAGGAAAACATAGAACACAGTAGAGGCAAATACACACAAAAGAAAAGGAAAAGAAAGTCAGAGAAACACTTAAGCATTTTCAGAAATCCCTAAATCGTAATAGAAAGACTTTGAAAGTAATTTTTGAAAGAAAAGTTAGGGAGATCGTTTGAAAACTCAAAGAGAGCACAGATACACAATGGATCTAAAGAGATCAGAGAAAACCTTGAAGGATTAGAGTTTCATAAGAACCCTAGAAATGAGAAAGGCTTTGAAAAGGTCACTGATCTGAGTCGGAGAGGTCGGAACCATGCTCAAAACACCATGGTATGTCGGAGCAAGGCCAGCGATGACTCTGGAACCTTGAATCGGTAGAGATCTGGGTGCAAACCTTCGAGGCTATGCCTTGAATCTTCAGGGATCAGGTGTGTAAGAGCAACAGGAGGTAGGTATAAGACTCCCATAGCATTGGAAGCCATGAATTCCGGTGGCTTTCATGGTGGAAGCGGTGAGAGGCGGCTAGGGTTCTGAGAAGACTCAAGAGAGTTTGAGAGAGTGCAGGGTTTTAGAGGCGGCTGCGGTTGTGAAATGGTTAGGGTTAGGGGGTAGGTCGGGATTAAAAAGGAAAGGGTATGTGGTGGCCGTTGATCATTTTGATCAACGACCTGGATTAATTGAGTAGGTGGGGTAGTTTAACAGGGTTGGGTTTGGGTCGGTTCAAACAGCGATTGGGTTAGGGTAATTGAGTTTAAAATTGGGTTCAACTAGAGGTTCAAATAAGGCTAAAATTAAAATAAACGGGGCTAAAATTTAAATAGCCATTTTTCCTTATTTATTTTATAAAAAATAGAAAAATAATTTCCAAAAATAAATTAAAGGTACTAAAATGATTAATAATACGTAATTATCAAATTAAAAATACTGGAGGCAATTTTATAATTATGAAAATAATTAAATCTTAAAATAGGTTAATATTGCAATTATACGCAATTTAGCTTTAAAAATACTAAACAAATTTGTAAAAATATGAAAAAATTATGCCAGCTATATTTTAATGTAAATATGAGAATAAGTGAATCATCCAAAATAATAATTTTTGGGGTAATTATTGGGTTCTTTTTGATAAAATAGGGCAATAAATAGATTTAAAAATCTATAAAAATTAAGAGAAAAAATAGTAAAACCTTGGGACATACTTATATATGCATATAACTGCTATTTTGAAAGTATTTTTCATATAAAAATATACAGGAAAAAATTGGGTATCAACAATGATGGGTCTAAAAAAGAATGAGGGTTTGGAGTGCCTGAAGAATTCCTACATGCCCTTCGACTTCCTCTATGAATGGTATGGTCACAGCAAATCTTACCGTATTTTTGATGACGAATTCCCCATCACTTCCTTGGGTTGGATTCATCGCAGGGTTTTTGCGTTCATTGTCTGTTTCTTGGGTATGTTAGTGTTCCCGATCCAAGGGGACAAAATCTACACAAGACTAGCCATGGTAGCCAAAACCATGATAGATGGGATCGAGGGGCAAACATATACCATTGTCCATATGATCATAGCAGATATATACTGGGCCTTAGAGCGCTGCCAGAAGGGGTACAAATACTTTGAAGGTTGCAATCTGTTGCTGCAAGTTTGGCTGTTATAATATCTCCAAAAAGGGCAATACCGTTAAGAGTTTCCGCGAAGGCCGTGGAATGACCACATAGCTTTCCATCATCCTAAGAGGATGACATATATCCTAGACAGGTTTGCTCCACCTGAAAATATTATAGGATGGGCGCAGTTTTTCAACAATCTGACTGAAGATCAAGTTCAATGGATGTTCGAATGGTTCCCTACTGATGAGTTCATCATCAGATCCAGGGATGTTCCACATTTAGTACTGATCGGGATGAGAGGCATATACCCTTACTCTCCTATCAGAGTTATGAGACAGGCAAGCAGGAAGCAAGTCATACCGCGGAGTTGCTAAAATGAGTCACTACATGGCAGATTTCCAGGATGACGACGTCCCATACAAATGTGAAGCTCATCACATGTGGCATTTGAAAATTATCATGGAAAAGGATACTATCGATCCAGATCGATATCATGTTGGTCATGTGCACTTCTACGCATCATGGTTAGAAGATAACATAGTAGGAATATTCAAGCCAAGGGTTGGTCCAGGAAATAGAGTCATAGATGAAGTTGTCGAGGCACAAGTGAAGTACAACAAACTGCGCAAAAGAGTTCACGAGTCTGAGGCCGAGCACATGGAGCGACACAAGACCGACATGGAACAAATCAATGAATGGAGAGAGAGTTGTTAAATCTAGCGAAAGGTTGGAATAATTGGAGGGAAAGATGAGGAAAAGAGTCACTGATTGCCAGAACGCTGAAGGAAGTGAATGAGAGCAAGGGCATACTTACTGCTGAACCTGCGCGAACTGAGAGATCTAATCGACAAGAGCATCCAGCCTAGAGAAGGTCCTTCTGGGACCAAGTAGATTAGTTTTATCTGCTTTTTCAAATGTAATAAGGCCAAGTGCCATTAGTGACTTACCCTATCTAGTGTCGTTTTAGATTCATCTATTTTTTTATATTAATGAAATGAGGCAATTGTTGGCACTGAAATTCTCCAAATCTATTTGTCGTTAGGCCTACCTCGGGCACAACGAGGCTCCCAAATTAGGACACGAATGTACATTCCTACAATATGTGTTTAAATACTGCAAACATTTCAGAATCCTTACTAACTTGTTTACCTTTTGTTTTTCTTTATTTTTATTATTCTCATCCCCTAAGGTTGGTTCGCACATACTGGCATCATCAGCATATCACACCAGATCTAGAGGCCCTCCACCTCCTCCTCCTCCTCCAAGTAATATGCAAAGCAGAGGAAAAGCTAAGATGGATGACTTGAGTGGTATTCGAAAAGAAAATGCAGAGAACATCGAAAATTCAGACGGTCGGAGCACTACGGCCCAAAATGATTTGGTTATGCGATTGGAACAAAAGATACTAGAGCTACAAGGAGAACTCGACCAGGTCCGCAACTTGGAAAACCTCTCCCTCACTCTGAATGTCCCAGATCTCAACCAACAAAATGTTCAAAACCTAGCACCTCCTCAAAATTCGCCAAACCAACGTCCACAAAATCCTCCCGCACCCAATCAGTACACCAGACCACCTCGAAACCCTAATCTTCTACCGATACCAACTCCTCCACAACACCATCATCAACCAACCCAGTACCCACAAACCACTACCTATCATACTCCTCAAAACATACCAAAACCTATTCCCGATCCTCAAAACTCAACCAACGATCACCACTACACCCAAATCCCTGGCACTCACCAAAACAACCCCATATACATGGAAATAATACCCCACTCCACTCAACCAATCTCTTATACACCAGAATCCATTGAGAAGGACCTGCTCATCAAGAATATGGCTGAAGAGCTCAAGAAGTTGACAAGTCGAGCTCAGGGTGTTGAAGGAGGTAAAGGGGTAAAATGTCTAAATTTTAAGGATCTGTGCATTCAACCAGACGTGGAACTACTAGAGGGTTACAAACCTCCGAAGTTTGAAATGTTTGACAAAACAGGTGATCCCAAGGTTCATTTAGAACTTACTGTGACAAGCTCGTAGGGGCCGGAAAAGATGAAAGGATTCGAATGAAGCTTTTCATGAGAAGTCTTACTGGAGATGCCATATCCTGGTACATAAGCCAGAATCCTAAGAAGTGGGCCAATTGGGTAAACATGACATCAGAATTTATGGATCGGTTCAGGTTTAATATAGAAAATGCACCAGATGTCTTCTATATCCAGAACTTAAAGAAGAAGCCAACTGAGACTTTCCGCGAGTACGCTACTCGGTGGAGGTCGGAAGCAGCCAAGGTCAGACCAGTACTAGAAGAGGAATAGATGAACAAGTTCTTTGTCAAGGCATAGGACCCACAATATTATGAAAGGCTAATGGTCATTGAGAATCACAAGTTCTCTGACATCATCAAACACAGAGAAAGGATTGAAGAGGGTATCAAAAGCGGGATGGCGACAAATTTTGAGGCATTGCAGGCTACGAACAAAGCATTACAATCAGGGGGCATATCAAGGAAAAAAGAAGTAGGGACAGTAGTGGTGGCCCAAGGCCTAAAATCTTCGCTCATATACCAAATACCTCCACCCACATACCAAACACCTCCATGTACATACCAACCCTCACATCCCAGATATTCTCAACCCACCACCGCCTATCACACTTATAACATACAACCAGCTTACTATCATTCGCCTCTAACTCGTCCAAATTACCAGAAACCCCAACCTAACTTTGATCGCAAACCACCCAGACAATACACTATCATTGTTGAACCCATCGACCAGATGTACGAAAGGTTAAGGGTTATTGGTTATGTCACCCTTATTCCCGCTATGGCAATGGAGAATTCATCTCAATGGATCAACCCGAATAAAACTTGTGCATATCATTCTGATATGAAGGGGAACACTATTGACGAGTGCCAAACATTGAAAGATAAGATTCAAACATTGATTGATAACAAGGTCATATAGGCAAAAGGAAGTTGCACCCAATGTCTACAACAATCCTCTTCTAGATCATAGGGGCGAAGGGGTCAATGTGATAGAAACTGATATGGAGTGGGATCCCGAGGGATCAATTGGGCTTATCAAAGAGGGCGACGATCCTAAAAAGCCCGCAGTCCCTCTCAACCCTATTATGGTGCAGATAGCCAACAATTGAGGTCAAAGTAACCGCTTCAGTTCCATTTGAGGTAGAAGTAACACCGCATGCAACCACACCTGTTCCATTTGAAGTAGAAGTGGCCACACCTTTCACATTGACAGTAGCAACATTGCCTCCTTTCAATTCAAACGCCATACCTTGGGATTACGTTTCTGAAGTTAGGCGAAAGGGAAAAGAAAATATGGAAGAATTTGATGCCGCACAAGGAATGACCAGAACGGGAAGGAACTATACACCCGAACATTTGGGAGGATCAAGTAAGGAGGTTGCTACCAAGCAACCTTTTATTGAAACTGGATCGGACGATCTTTGGAAGAAAGTGCAAGCGAGAGAATATTCTTTTGTCGATCATTTAAACAAGACCCCCGCCCAGATATCTATCTTATCACTATTTCAAAATTCAGAGGCGCATAAGAATGCTCTGATGAAGGTGTTAAATGAAGCTTATGTGCCCAACAATATCACCAGTGGAGAACATGGTAGGGCAAGTACTAGAGAGTCACAAGATCACCTTCCACGAGGATGAACTACCGCCTGAAGGGTTAAGTCACAATAGGGCTTTGCATATCACGGTACAGTTTGAAGACAAATTCATTTACAGGGTCCTAATAGACGGGGGTTCAAGCCTCAACATTTATCCGTTGACTACTCTAAAAAGATTAGGAAAATATTTCCATGAGATACGGGCTGGAAGTATGAACGTGAAAGCCTTTGATGGGTCTCAAAAGGCCACGATTGGGGAGATTAACCTTTGTTTGCAGATGGGGCCAACTTGGTTCGATGTTGAATTCCAAGTTCTTGACATATCAGCTACATACAATCTTCTGTTGGGTCGACATTGGATACATACCGCTGGGGCTGTGGCTTCCACGCCACACAAGGCCGTGAAGTTCGAATGGAACCATCAGGAGGTGATCATTCACGTAGATAGAAGTAACCCCATTTACACAAGTCAAACTATCCCGGTTATCGAGAATAGGAGAAGGTTGGGTGGAGAAACTTATCACCACATTGAACATGCCAACGCAATTGAGAAGGATAAGTGGTGGAGTAACAAAACAGAAAGCATATTGGCGTGGTCTGGGTATGAACCTAGCAAAAGGCTTGGGAAGAATCTTCAGGGCATTACCAAACCGATACAGTTGAAACGTCACGGAACAACTTTCGGGCTGGGATATCCATACACCTGGCAAGAGTATGATGATTGGTCACCTCTATGGCGTGGTCCTTACTACCCTCTCGAGCAGCTAGTACCACACCTGAGTCAGACTTTTCACCAGGCCGATACGATATGGGGATCTGTAGAGGAATAAGTTTTGGTTGGGTTGAGAAACTTGTTCTTGGAAGACGAAAATATGGATGGCAATGTGATAATTGATTAGGAGGAGGAAGAAGGCCTCACTATTCAGACTGTGGAGAAGGGAGTCGTTCTCAATAATTGGACCGCCATACCATCCCGGGCCGCCAGGTCCCTTGGTAGCTTGGCATATAGCCTGATTTATTTTTATAGCCATACTAGGCATTTCAAATGTTTTTAGTAATTTTGTTCTTAAAAGACGCATTTTGTTTTGAAATAATTGCTCGATTCATCGAGCCGTACTTGTTTTGGATATTTTTCAAAGATTAATCAATACATTGCTATTTATCATTCATTATTATCTTTCACATTTTATTTCTACATCGTTATTATTACTTTTTCTGATGAACCAGTGACTGTGATATGTAATGAGAAAATGCAACATAAGGATAGTGACTCAGAAGAAGAAGATGAAATACCTGAGGAAGTTGTCAGAGAGGTTGAGAACTTTGAGAACAAACCTAAGTCCAACCTGGATGAAATCGAAGCAATCAATTTGGGAGACGCCGAAACCGTCAAGGAGACTCGCATAAGCATTCACTTATCACCATCAGAAAAGGAAGAGTACATTCATTTCCTGAAGGAATATGAGGATATCCTTGTATGGTCATATGATGACATGACCGGCCTAAGCATATCTATAGTGGCTCATAAGTTGCCTGCCAATCCAATGTGTCCGCCGGTGAAGCAAAAACTCAGAAAGTTCAAACCAGATATGAGCCTGAAAATCAAGGAAGAAGTCACTAAGCAGATCAAAGCCAAAGTCCTCGGGGTAGTTGAGTACATGAACCTGGTTAGCCAACATCATACCGGTTTAGAAGAAATATGGGAAAGGTCAGGGTATGTGTTGACTATCGGGATTTAAACAGAGCAAGTCCCAAAGATGATTTTCCACTACCAAATATACACATCCTGATCGATAATTGTGCCAAACATGTATTCCAATCCTTTGTAGATTGCTTTGCGGGTTATCACCAGATCTGGATGGACGAAGAAGACGCAGAAAAAATAGCTTTCATTACACTTTAGGGATTGTACTGTTATAAGATGATGTCATTCGGTCTAAAGAATGTTGGTGATACTTACATGAGAGCCATGACAACCATCTTCCATAATATGATACACAAGGTAATAAAGGTGTATGTGTCACACCTCCTTTTTCCGCCCCCGCGAGGGGCGTAGGAGTTTTTTCCAATTAAAGGACAATCGAAATGGGATTTGTTTATTTATTTCAGAGTTGCCACTTGGGAGATTTAAAGTGTCCCAAGTCACCAATTGTAATCCCGAATCGAGGAAAAGAATGACTCCATATTACAGTCTGCGTACCAGAAATCCGGATAAGGAATTCTATTAACCCGGGAGAAGGTGTTAGGCATTCCCGAGTCCGTGGTTCTAGCACGGTCGCTCAACTATCATATTCGGCTTAAATATTTGATTTTTATACAATTATGAGCTCATGCAAATTTTTAACTCTTTACCGCTTTTATTGTTATATTTTTAAAAGAATGTGAACATCGTTTAAAAACATGTCTTTGGATTGCGTCACATAAAATGCACCCGCGATCCGGAACGTATTTTTATTCAATGTTTTGGGATTTAGATTTGGGTCGCATAAATGCGCACCCGTGTTTAGGAATGTATTATTATTAAAATCGTGCCTAAAGCGATTAGCGTATTATTATTTCTGGGTAAGACCGTGGAATTCACTAAACAGTCCATCCCGAATTCTAAATATTCAATTAAACATTTATTGAGGGCCCCGCAATTGGTGCATTTTATTGGGCGAGGCTCATCTCATTTTATTTTTAAAGGACAGTCCTAAAATGCCTACATTTTTCTCTTATTAAATTTGTCTCTACAAAATAAAAGAGAAAATGTCTTAATTTATTTACATGCTTGAGTTGTTATAGATGAGTTTCGAATATGATTCATAAAATCTGAAAATGATGCAAACAGGACAGTCCGTTGCCACTGCGGGCCCAGGCCCAACGTGTATGACATAAAACTAGACATGGGCCATCTTATTCACATGTTACTACCTAGTTACATTATACTAAGCATGTTCTCAGTTTGTCAAATTAAAAAAAAAACTTAGCAATCTAATTTTAATCCTAGACCATTTACATGCTGAAATTAACCAATATTATTTAACTAAACAATATTCCTACCAAGTTCCTAAATGGCCTATTCGTTTGATTTTTTGACTAGACGGAGTTACTACACCATTTATTTATTTTTAGGCAATATATAGATAGTTCATCCGTTAAGCTATCGTCGGATGTTCCACTATATATATTAAATAGCTACATGATTCTGATTTTTGCAAGCTAAATAATTTATACATACAAATAAAATTCAGAATATAATTAAATTAAATTTAGAATTTCAACTCTTCATTTTCGTATTCATGCTTCATATTTCGGTTTACAATAACCAGCGTGTCAGTTGTGTACCTGATATTGGAAGCAAAAGAAAAGGGAGATCAGCAGAAATTCAGTAGCATAAAACAACAGCAACCCCAGCAACCAGTAACAACCAGCAACGAGAAACTTAGTGACAGATTTTAAAATCAAGACAAAAATCCAGAAACACCAACAACAATCAACGGACAGAAGCAAAGGGAATCTTTTCAGATTTTGAAAGACTAGTTAGTGTTTAACCCTTAATTTCTGAATCCGTATATCAGAATATTTGGATTGTAATCAGGTGTATACTATTCTTCTTTTGAATTTCCAGAATGTTTTTCTTTTTTTCTGAAGTCTTAGTATTTTTCGGAATTTCCTCTCTCTTAAAATTTTCTTCTGTATTCTGTCCTCTTTTCTTGTGTATTCTCTGTTCTCCCTCAAATCTGATTCAAGTCCCCTCTTATTTATTTCCCATCCCAAACCCTTTAATCAATTAACAAAACAACCATTTTCTCCTACCAAACCCACTATCTTCCCACTCATCCCCATTTTAATCCCACTACCTAATGTTTTGTCTCCCACTACATTAAATAAATATATCAACCCAACCCATTACATCTTGTCCCCCATGCCTAACATAAACAATTACAATATTCCCCCCACTACATTATGTCTTGTCCCCCATTATATTAAACAATTGTTCAAATGTTTAATTCCAAAAATACCCCTCCGACCTTACTGAAATTACCAATTTACCCCTGAACGTACTGCAAATTACCAAACTACCCCCATCAGCTATAACCAATTCACCTAATCAATCTCAACCAAAATATAGCCAATATGACCAATTTCTAAACAAATTCAACAACAATTCAAACTAAATGATGAACAACAAAGAACAACTAAAATTATTTTGATTGAACAATATTTTTAACAACAAACAAACCTACTTTCAGATTCAACAACAACAAACAAGTATATTCAGATTTCTAAATTCAATAATCATTTGAACTTAAAATTAAATCTAACAACATTACAACCAACAATTTCTATATTAAACTAAAAACAAGATCATGAGACAAACTCAAGAAATAATCACAAATGATAAACAATAAACAAGAAAATCAAACTTATACTAATTTCGGATTCAAGAACAATCAAACAAAGTATGGACATAAATGAAAAGATTCAACAACAATAACAAGCAAGTTTTATTCAAATTCGAATTAAACTCGAATTAAGCTTAAACAAAACAAATAAACTTATTCAAATCACTAAACTTCAAATAATCAATTGATCTTTTTAAATTAAATCCAACAAAATTATAGCAAAGATACATTGAATCAAAAAATTAAAAACCAAAACATAATTTCACATTAAATCACTGAATTAAAAACGAACTTCAAACAAAATGAACACAAATAAAATCTACAACAAACAACGGATTCAAGCGATTTAAACTAACACTCTTCTATATTAAAACTAAATCCTCTTAAAATTAATAAAAACAAACTGAAAAATAATTTAATTGAATCTTCAACTTAAATCTATCAACAATATAATTAATCAAACTAACAATTTCTACAAAAAAAATAAACAAGAAAAATAAAACAACTGAATAAAAATCAAGAACAAGAATCAAACATTTAATGATTTCATATCCGAAAAATATCAAACAAATTACGGACGGGAACGAAACTTAAACCAACTAACCGGATCGGAACGATGATGAACTCGAACGAAAACAAATCTGCCCGGAAACAAATATCGCACCAAAACCATTTGACGCCGAAGACGATCACGAACGGACAAACGAAGAATTTGAAGGAGAGGTAGCGGACAACAGCAATCAACGAGCTGGAGCTTGCATTGCAGCAGCAGTACGAGCTGCCATGGACGACGCAGCAGAAGGAGCAAAAGAAGCAGTCGCGACAGCAGCGGCGCAGGCAGCAGTGGGCGGAGCAGCATGCGGAGCAGCAGTGGTGGTTTGACGAAGAAGATGAAGCAACGGGGAAGCCATGGCAGCAAAAGGGTGAAGCAGCTATGGTCGTCGACTGTTGCTGCGTTCAGCAGCTATGAAAAAAAATGGAGCACCAGCGCGAGCTGAAGAAGCAGACGACGCAGCAGTGAAGCAGCTCGTCGAGGGTCGTTTGGATGCGACGATGAGTTGTGGTCGTTCATGGCGGAGTGACAATGGGGAGGGCTGCCATGGTGGTTTGGACGTGACGATGACGGGGCTGTTTGACTGGAGGGGGCAGCTGGTCGATGGTTGTTGTTTGGTTGACGGGGCTGGACGCGATGGCGAGGGGGGAGGGTGGAAGCCATGGCAGCAGCTGAACGTGAGGGAGCAGAACAAGCAACAAGGCTGGTCATTTGGAACAGGAGTGAAGAAGAAGAAGATGGGGCAACCATGAGAGCTCGAGCTCGAGCTCGAAGAAGATGGCGACGACGAATTCGATTGGGCAGCCATGGACGAGAAGAGGTGTTGCCGGATGATGGTGGAGCTTGACATGGCCGTGTTGTTGTGTGTGTGTGTGTATGTGTGTGTGTGTTTTTGTGTCGAAGAAGACGATGCAAGGGCAGCCATGGATGGGGCGTGAGGGAGCTTGGAGAAGATGGAGAGAAAGAGGGGGGGGGCGGATCTCTTTAGGGTTTTTTAGGTTTTTTTTGTTTTGTTTTGTTTTTTTGAAATGCAAGATAGGGGGGTGTTGGGTCTTTGGGGTTGTGGACCGGGTCGACCCGGTTTGAAATGGACCGGGTCATGGGGAAGGTTGGACAATTTTTTGGGCCTGTGGCTTACAATTGAAGAAGTGGCCCAATCCGAATTTTCTTTGTATTTTTGCTCTCTTTTCTTCTTTTATTTTTCTAAAACTAAATTATAAAAATACTTAAATTATTATTAAGAACAAAATTAAGTTATAAAAGCGCAAATTAACTCCCAATAACAATTAACGCACAATTAAGTAATAATTAAGCATAAAATTGTATATTTGGACATTAAATGCTAAAAATGCAAAAGATGCCTATTTTTGTAATTTTTAATTTTTGTAAAACAAACTTAATTACTAACAATTGTAGAATTAAATCCTACATGAAAAATGCGACATATTTTTGTATTTTTTATTAATTTAACAAATAAACATGCACAGACAAACACAAATAATTATCCAAAAATGTCACAAAAATTCTCAAAATTGCACACCAAGGAAAATCATTTTATTTTGAATTTTTGGGAGTAATTCTCATATAAGGCAAAAATCACGTGCTTACAGTATGTTGACGACTTCATCATCAAATCCAAGAAGGCCGCCAATCACACAGCAGACTTCAGGAAGTTCTTTGACAGACTAAGGATGTATTGTTTAAAGCTGAACCCCGCAAAATGTGCATTCGGGGGTTCCTACAGGAAAGTTGTTGGGATTCATTATTAGCCACCGAGGAATCGAGTTAAACCCGTCCAAAGTTAAGGCTATTCAAGAGCTACCACCACCAAAGAGCAAGAAGGATGTGATAAGCTTCTTGGGATGCCTCAACAACATCAGCTGATTCATAGCACAGTCCATAGTTATATGTGAACCCATATTCAAAATGTTGTGGAAAGATGCTGAAATGCATTGGACCGAAGATTGTCAGAAGGATTTTGACAAAATCAAGGAATACCTGTCCACACCACCAGTCCTAGTCCCGCCAAAACCTGGGAGACCTTCTCTACTTTATCTGTCCGTATTAGATGGAGCTTTCGGATGTGTTTTGGGACAACATGATGAGACAGGAAGAAAGGAGCAAGCCATATACTACTTGAGTAAGAAGTTCACACCTTATGAGGCACGATATTCTCTACTGGAACGCACTTGCTGTGCTTTGACCTGGACAGCCCAAAAATTGAGGCATTACTTCTGTGCCTACACAACATACCTCATATCCAGAATGGACCCTCTAAAGTACATCTTTCAGAAGCCCATGCCAATCGGGAAGTTAGCCAAGTGGCAAATACTATTAAGCTAGTTCGATATTGTCTATGTAACTCAGAAGGCGGTCAAAGGACAAGCATTGGCAGACCATCTTGCTGAAAATCTTGTGGGAGGAGAATACGAACCCTTGAAAACATATTTTCCTGATGAAGAAGGATCGTTCGTAGGAGAGGACATTACTGAAGCTTATGACGATTGGAGAATGTTCTTCGATGGGGCTACAAACTTCAAAAGAGTGGGCATCAGAGCAGTGTTGGTATTAAAAATAGGTCAACATTACCCTCTATCCAGAAACTTAAGTTTCTATGCACCAACAACATGGCAAAATATGAGGCCTGCATCCTGGGGCTCAATTTTGCCATCGATATGAATATACAAGAGTTGCTGGTAGTTGGCGATTTGGATCTTCTGGCACATCGGGTTCAAGGTGAATGGGCTACGAAAAATACCAAGATACTACTATACTTGTATCATGTGCAAGAACTAATGAAGAGATTCACAAAGATAGAATTCAAACATGTTCCAAGAGTCCAGAACGAATTTGCAGACGCACTAGCCACCTTATCATCAATGATACAACATTCAGACAAGAATTTCATCGATCCCATCCTATTGAGGATCCATAATCAACCGGCTTACTATGCTCATGTTGAAGAAGAACGGATGGAAAACCTTGGTTCCACAAAATCAAAGAATAGTTGGCAAGAGGGGAATATCTAGAGTAGGAAAACCATATTTAGAAACACATTCTGCGGAGGCTGTCCAATCACTTCTTTCAAAGCGGAGGGACCCTGTATAGAAGAACTCCTAATTTGGAGTTGTTAAGGTGTGTTGAATCAAAGGAGGCTTCCAGATTGCTTGAGGAGATACATGCCAGAACTTATGGACCACATATGAATGGTTTTGTTTTAGCCAAGAAGATACTTAGAGTTGGATATTTTTGGATGACCATGGAAACAAATTGCATCTGGTACATCCAGAAATGCCACCAATGCCAGATACATGCAGACAAGATAAGGGTACCACCAAATGAAATCAATGCAACAAGTGCACCTTGGCCTTTTGCTGCCTGGGGAATAGATGTCATCGGTCTGATTGAGCCCACTGCTTCAAACGGGCACAGGTTCATTTTAGTGGCCATTGACTCCTTCACAAAATGGGTAGAGGCTGCATCTTACAAAGCTGTAACCAAGAAAGTCATCGCAGATTTTGTCAAGGATCTTACTATTTGCCGATTCAGGGTTCCCGAGTCTATTATCACTGATAATGTCGCCAATCTCAATAGTGATTTGATGAAAGCCATGCGTAAAACCTTCAAAAGAAAGCACAAGAACTCTATAACATACAGACCTCAAATAAATGGAGATATGGAAGCTGCCAACAAGAATATCAAGAAAATACTAAGGAAGATAGTAGAAAACCACAAACAATGGCACGAGAAACTACCTTTTGCCCTATTGGGGCACCGCACTACGGTCCGCACATTAACTGGGTAACTCCCTATTTACTGGTTTATGGTACCGAAGCTGTCATTCCAACTGAGGTAGAAATTCTTTCTTTAAGGATCATACAGGAAGCCGAACTCAGTGATGCAGAATGGATAAGGAGCCGTTATGAGCAACTGGCCCTTATAGACAGAAAGAAAATGAACGCAGTATGTCCTGGTCAGATTTATCAGAACAGAATATCCAGAGCCTTCAACAAAAGTGTCAAACCAAGACAATTCGCACCGGGACAGTTGGTGCTAAAGAAGATCTTCCCGCATCAAAATGAAGCCAAAGGGAAATTCTCTTCCAACTAGCAAGGTCCTTACATGGTTCACTGGGTACTAACAGGAGGAGCACTCATACTTGTAGAAATGGACGGAGAAGTTTGGTCAAAACTACTCAAATCATACGCAGTCAAGAGATACTATGTTTAGATTGTTTACATTCCTTCATATGATGTAACTGAACTATGCTTGACCTAATTCCTATTTAAGAGGGGATACGTAGTCAGCCCTGTGGGTTCGGTCATATCTTAATAAAATTTTCATTTTCCCTCGGAACCAGAAACTGGTGCAGAATTTTGAATAGGACCCTCAAAATTCCGGAGCAAGTCCAGTCACCGTCATCGTATGCAAGACAGTCAGAGATTGGCTAAGACACTGGGCAGAATTTTGAAAAGGATTCTCAAATTCCGGAGAAGGTTCAGTGAATTTCATCGCACGTAAAATGGCCAAAGGATTACTTACCAAACTGGGCAGAATTTTGAGGAGGATCCTCAAAGTTCTAATGCAAGAAAGTTGCAATGTCTCCAAAATGTGTTATAGTTATTAGTTCATCTAATATTACATATCACTATGTTTTCCAAAATAACTCTATTTCGTTAATAAGTACGTATTTTCGAAAACTTTATTTCTATGGCCGCCAGGTGCTACTCAGGGTAACTTGAATAGGGCCTCCAAAACGGAGAAAAACGGAGCAAGAAGACAAAGGCATGAACCAACCTCCCCTTACAAAACTCACGATTTTTCTTTGGATGCAGGCGTGGTGAACATAACAGGAGTATTTGCAAACATACACATATCAAAGTCACTATCAATCAAGCCACGAGATGCAAATATACCTCCAGCTAAGAAATATTCTACTCCTACTTGTTACTTGTTCACTGCATAAGGCTAAGCATTGCCTTCTCTTTGCATGAGACTAAAACCTGTCTCAAATCTTGCATGAGGCTAAGCCCTGCCTCTTTTATTTACATAAGGCTAAGCATTGTCTTCTATCTGCATGAGACTAAGACCTGTCTCAAATTTTGCATGAGACTAAGCCCTGTCTTACATCTTGCATGAGGCTAAGCATTGCCTTCTCTTTGCATGAGACTAAGTCTGTCTCAAATCTTGCATGAGGCTAAGCCCTGCCTCCTTTATTTGCATAAGGCTAAGCATTGCCTTCTATTTGCATGAGACTAAGCCCTATCTCAAATTTTGCATGATACTAAGCCTTGTCTCACATCTTGTATGAGGCTAAGCCCTGCCTCCATATTTGCATAAGGCTAAGCATTGCCTTCTATCTGCATGAGACTAAGCTCTATCTCAAATTTTGCATGAGACTAAGCCCTATCTCACATCTTGCATGAGGTTAAGCATTGCCTTTTATTTATATGAGACTAAGCCCTGTCTCAAATCTTGCATGAGACTAAGCTCTGCCTCCTTTATTTTCATAAGGCTTAACATTGCCTTATATCTACATGAGACTAAACTCTGTCTCAAATTTTGCATGAGACTAAGCCCTGTCTCCACATTTGCATAAGGCTAAGCATTGCCTTCCCTTTGCACGAGACTAAGCCTTGTCTCAAATCTTGCATGATGCTAAGCCATGCCTCCACATTTGCATAAGGCTAAGCATTGCCTTCCCTTTGCATGAGACTAAGCCTTGTCTCAAAGCGCGCATGAGGCTAAGCCCTGCCTCCGTATTTGCATAAGGCTAAGCACTACTTTCTCGTGAGATTAAGCTTGGTCACCATCCGCATAATTGTTGCTCTATACTAGATTTTACATTATCTTCTTTCCTCAGGGCTAAGATCTACCCCAAAACTCTGCACAAGGCTAAGCTCTATCTTATCGTCACCTTTGTTATCATGTCTCTTCATTTCATGGGCTGATGTATAGCCAATCTGTCCAAAGGCGTCATAGTCTGAAGGCATCATCCTTATAGCCTGAAGACACCATATCATGACCTGAGGATCCCCCAACACTGTAAAGGTGTAATGGTTTAGAGGCACCACTCTCATGGCCCGAGAATACCATTTCATGGCCTGCGAATCTCCCATCTCATAATTCATGGCCCCCGACATCATAGTCTAAAGACGTCATCTTCACTGTCCAAAGACAAACTTTCATGGTCCAAAGGGAACTTGCATCATCTTTAAATTTTCACAATACTCTATATACTCGCATGCATTGTGTTTTAAGTTTTGCAGGTAATCCAGGAAGTAACCGTTCTTCATACCCTTCCGATTACCATTCGTGTCTTACCATTATTTCAAACGTGATCGACCCCCATCAATTACACACATTTACTCTATGACCGTTCACATATCTTCCCTATGATACATCCGTCATACTTCAGACTCATAATCATAACCCCATCCGATATTACCCTTCACAAAAGAACCTTTGCTGAAACTGCTACCATTCCTATAACAACTCCATCGGCTTCATTCACCGTTGGGTCCAGAACTACACATGGCCTGATTCCTGTAAAACCAGGGATATGTAGGCAACTCATAGACCTGGGTTCGGCCTCTATTTTACAAAACATCCCATTCGGTCAAAATCAGTCATCATTTCTTTACCTGAAAACTCTTTCATCCTTCCCGTGTAAAGACGGGCAACTGTTAATACCCAATTTTTCCTTAATATATTTTTAAATATGCATACATACTTCCAAAGTATTGTACATGTATTTACAAACATGCACAAGTATTTTTATAATTTTTTTACATTTTTTAAAGACCTTAAATCAAGTTATTTCTTCATTTGTAATTATAAAAATGTTCAATAATTATCCTTCATATTACTTTATGATAATCTAATAATCTAAATTCATCATTCATGCTCATATAAGTGTTCAAATATTTTAAATACATTTCTACAATTACATTTGCATTTTTAAGAAAATAATTACATATTTTGCAATAATAACCCATACATATGCATAACTACATTATCTATGCAGAAAATAACTTTTTATATTTTTTATAATGTTAAGTAATTATTTTAAATCACCTTCACGAATAAAAATTATTTTTATCATTTAATTAGCTATTTTTACAAATTATTTTATTAATAAATTGGATATTTAATAAATAGCCCATTTAATCATACTTAAATTCGGACCCCCCAGCCCAATTCAAATTAAACAATCCGCCCCATCCCAATTCCCTGTCTAACCCAACCCAAAACCTCCTCTAATCATGGTTGTTGATCTCTAAGATCAACGGTCCACGTTTCTCCTTTCCTTTTTAATCTAACGACCCCCCAAACCCTAGTCATTTGTCTAAACCCGCCGCCCCTGTTTCCCTCTTCTTCTCTGTTCTCTCTGAAACTATACCTAACCCTAGCTGTCGTCACCCCAAAATTTCCCCAAACCACTTTGATTCTTACCCGTTCCAAGGGTTTCCTTTGTGATTTTAGGCCTCTGTCGGCCTCTTACCTCTTCTGGTTGTTCGATTTTGTTGTTTTATGAAATAATCTCGAAGAAATTCAACCTAGATTTGTTCGAAACCGTTTATGAATCTACCTACGGCCATCTCCGTTTGTGAGTACTATTATCTTATGTTTATGGCTCGAATCTCTGATTCCAAACCAGATTTTCTTTCATCTCTGTCATTCTCTTAAAAACCTAGTCTCTTGCTGCTCAAATTCGTTCAGTTCCTTGCAGATCTAAGATAGTTTTAAGTTTATTTTATTATTTCTCTTAAAAAACTTTCTATGTTTCTCATTATTAACCGATTTTTTGTCTTCTCTAAAACTAGGATTTCACCCCTTTACGTTTCTAAAAAATACTACTTTTTAAGTGTTTAGCCCTAATTTCTTTGTTTGTTTGACTGATTCTCATGACTATGTTCTTTACCCTAGGGTTTCGATCCCTAAGGTTTTCTTTGAAAATGCTTAGACATTTAAATGCTTTCAACTATGGTTTACTTCTTTACTATTTCGACCGATTCTTTTGAGTTTCATCTCTATGCCTTTGACATATCTAGGGTTCTAATTCTCTGATTATTTATCCTGTTGTCATTCACCTGTTACCCTTTAACTCTGTCAATTAAGTTGTTAATTGATTTACTTACCTGAATTATAGTTTGAATTTAGTACCCATGTTTCCTTATTTAAGTTTTATTTGCCTTTACCTTATTTATGTACCTGTATTATTGGAATGATTCTGTGTCCTGATTCCTACTTGACTCCAGAAATTATTTTTTACCTTATTAACCTTGCTCTCAATTACGGATTGATTATGGACGAGATTGTTCCTTAAATTAAGTGGTACTTATTTGATTCTATCCTCTTAATTGATCCCTGACTGATTACTAATTGATTTTCATACCTTATGTATATGTGATTAATTCATTACCTTGTGTGACCTATCCTATTTCATGCTATAAAAACCTTCTTGTTCTGATTTTCAAGACACTGACACGAACACTCAGAAAGAAACACACACACACACAAAAGCTCTTGCTCTCATTCAAACCTTTCTGTTACTTGTGTTTGATACATTGACTAGCCGGCTAAAAGCGAAGGCTAGACTATTGGATCTTGCATACTTTTCAACTTCCTGTTTGCTATTTCTTAACTGGTATGTCTCCACTTCTGCCATAATTCAATATGTTGTACTTAGATTTATGTGCTTCATGCTTATTGACCTTAACTAGCATATCTACTTCTATGTAATTGTACTTGTGGACTTCATGTTTATTACTCTTAATCAGCATGCCTACTTCTTGTTTTGAGCATGTCTGTTAGACCTATGTCTATTTGTTTCTCGGCTAGCATGAGTTCTATCCTGTTTTAAGTGTTCACCCCTTAACAAACTCTTGATTAATTCATGATTTCTATACTCTCAACTTTTTCTACCCTTCTGTGTGATTGTCTGATCAGTAATTTGATCCCCCAGCATGTTGTTCTCTGATTAATGTATGCCAATATGTTCACCTACTAATAGCCAATATGTGAATCCTGTTCACACTAACTGTTACTCTATCTTGTCTGTTGTGACTGTTGGAGTTCATGGTTGAACTCCTTCTGTTAAATGTGTGTTGCCTGTGTTTCTTGTAATCTGGTAATGTGCTTCTATGAACTTCTAAAATCCAAACTATCTTTCTAAAACAAAGTTGTCTCTTATTTTTCATATATTATTTTCAACTCCTACTCTTAGTTAACTAGGGTTTGTTGATACCCAATTTTTCTCTATGTATTTTTATATACAAAATACTTTCAAAATAGCATGTACATGCATAAATAAGCATGCCCAAGAGTTTTGGTATTTTTCCTAATTGTTTAAGATTTTTAAAATCAATTTATTGTCTATTTTAGCAGTACAAAATCCATAATTATTTCCAAAATCATCAATTTAGTGAATGATTTATTTTATTCCCATATTTATACCAAAATATAGTTGAGACAATTTTTGTTTATTTTTTACAAATTTATTTGGCATTTGAAAGACTAAATTGCATATAATTGCAATTAAAGCCTATCTTACGATTAATAGCATTTTTAATTGTAAAATTTGTTCCAGTATTTTAAATTAATATTTATACATTATTAATTGGGTCAGTACTTTTAATTTGCTTTTGAAATCATCTTTACCATTTTTATTATAAAATAAAAGGGAAAATTGGCTATTTAACATTTAGCCTCATTTTTATTTCAATTACAACCTATTTACATTTCAATTTTAGCCCTCAAATTAACCCAATCCTAACACCCAGCTGGACCGGTCCAATTTCATCTTTTACACGACCCATGACCCAATTAAAAAACCCGCCTGGATTCCCTTTTGATCCAGGCCGTTGATCATTTTGATCAACGGCCATAATTCCCCCTTTCCTTTTTAATTTCCCAAACACCCCTAACCCTAATCACTTTCACCTAACTAGCCGCCTTTGAATCCCTTCGTCTCTCAAACTCTCTCGAAGATTCTTCGGAACCCTAGTCGACTTCCACCCTTTTCAACTGTCACTTCACCGGAATCCATGGCTTCTCGGGCCATGGATGGCCTGTACTCACCCTCTCTCACCATCAAACCTAAGTTGTTCGATGATTTGAAGCCCGACTCTGATGGTTCTCTTTAGATCCTACTCAGATCTGTAGATCTATGGCTTCTCCGGCCATGCTCCGGCATATTCAAGTACTGGAAGCCTTTTCTGACCTCGTACGACTCAAGATCGGACCTTCTTCCAAGCCTTTCTCATTTCTAGGGTTTCTCTGAAGCCCTAGATATTCGAGGTTTTTCTCTGTGTGTTTTCTTAGATCCATGTTATCTCTGTGTTCTACTGTAGTTTTAAAATGTTTTCCCCAATCTTCTCTTTCAAAATTTGTTTCTCTTCGATTTAGGGTTTCTGAAAAAATTCAAAATGTTTTCTGACTCATCTTCTTCTTTTTTTTTTTGTGTATCTACCTATGTTATGTTCTTATGTTTTCTTTTTATGCCTCGCATGATCCTCTCCGGTGTTCTTATGTTTGCTTTATTATGCATATTCTTCTACTATGCTTCGTTCTTTCTTCTACTGGTTTCTATGTCATGCTTTCACATGTTTATCTTATGTGTTTGTTTAACCCTGTGTCCCTTTATTGTATTTTCTACTAAGCTCTTAGTTTTTATTTGCCTTCTTCTGGACTTTGTTCGAGTTCTTTCTAAACATGTTTCATCTACTATTCTCTTAAGTGCTATGTTACCTATTTTCTCCTCTGAACTTGTTTAAGTTCCGGGCTTTTCTTAAAATATGTCTTTATGATTCAAATCAGTTTCTTCACTATGTTTGCCTCGAACTTGTTATTGTATCTGCTTGTTTTTCTCATAAGCCTCTGAAAGAGATTCCTGAGCATGTTTCAATTACTTGCCTCCTCCTATTTGTATCTTACTCGAGTTGGAAACCCTAGGATTTGGAGTTTTTGGGCGAGTTCTAATCTGGTGTTCGGACTAGGGTTCTACTTGGGAACTCTAGGGTTTCTCAGACTCGTTTCGAGTCTATGTACTGAACTTGAATTTCTTTGTTTATGATTTTGAACTTTTCTACACTAGATCTTTCTAATTAGCATGACAGTTATTTCCTGTTTGACATGTTTGTATGCTTTATATATGAAGAATTCTTCCTTCAAAAAAGGTTTGCTAATTTATGATTGACTCAGAATTCCTTTTTTAATAAGGTTTGATTGATTGTTACTGATTTTCTTTAATTAAACCTTTCTTCACCTTTTCTGGTTGGATTCATTCATACCAAAACTCAATTTTTGATTTTACTGGCTGTTGATTGATTGCCTTTCCTTATTTGCACAAACCGTGTTGATATCAAACTTTTTCCTTAAATAGTTTCTATGTATTTGCCCTTCTTGTACTACTTTGGAAATGATTTTAATCCAATTCTTTCCTTAATTGTCTTCTGCCCGTTTGAAATCAAAATCCCTTAACTGAATGGAGATTCTGTGTGATTGATTGCAAACGATTCCCTTACCTTTTCTTACTTGTTTTCTGTACTATAAAAGGGGCACGACCCTTCTGCACTTAGACAACCTGGAACCTTGAGTTCAACACTTCAAATTCAATACTCTGCACACACACCTTTCAATTTTAATGCTCTTTCAATACTCTACTCTCTTCTGAGAACTTTTGTACTGATTGCTTGTAATTTGGTTTACAAGACTTCAGCTTTCACTTATTTGTTTCCCTAAAACTTGTATGCCTTAATTTTGATTTCAGCACCATCCCTATGTGTTTATTTTACAGTTACTACATTCCTATCTATTTGTTGTTCATGTTCTGTATTGAATATGCTACTCTCTCTTTGCATCTGCTGTTTGTTATGAATCCCCTATACCCCACTCCCTTCTATGTGTTGAGTTAAGGTTCATGGCCTGACAGCATCTAAATTGTTGCTTAGGTATGAACCTGATCCTCAATGGATCCCAACTCTCAAAATGTGGCTAATAGGCTAGTCAGGGGTTTGTCAACACTCTTGATTGATGGGCATGACCACCAGACTGCCATGGCTTTCCCTAATTTCCCCCTTTGTGCACTTACACTCTCTCTTAGCTTCTAAGTTCTGCCCCCCCCCCCTCTTATGAGCCTTGCTTTGGGTGAGTTCCCTCTGAACTTGGACATCTGAGGGCTGGCATTTCCACATTATGCTCTTGATTCTGCAATATATTTGGGTTGTAAGCACTGCTCGGAGTCCATTCGAGGCTCTTAGGTAATTTTGACACATCCCAAATAAGAGAAGGCTTTGGAAATATGTTCCTAGAAGTTGGTTCACCTCATATTGTTGGACTTTGAGTCTGAATTAGGGTCCTTGGTTGTAGCTTAATTTTTATGTAATTTCACCTTTGCATAATTCATTCTGGTCTGTACTATATTGTAATAACTTATGGGGTTCTAGTGAAAAGGGGAGGGTCACTTATGTATGCATACGGGTAGACATCATGATCTTAGGTATTTATTCCTGCAATCACAGCCTGTTTTTACTTCTACATTTCATATAGAGATCCTGACTATAGGATTCTGCACTTCTATATTTCATATAGAAATCCTGAGTATAGGATTCTGCACTTATGCATTTCATATATAAATTATGCCTATAGGTTTTCCGCACTTCTGCATATATAGAGATCATGTCTATAGGTTTTCTTCACTTCCGCGTATCATATAGATAACCTGTTTATAGGATTCTGCATTTTACATCTATCATTAGACAAACAGTCATAGGTTAAATAATAATCAATTGCATTCTAGATACCATGTCTATAGGACGCCTGCACTTTCATAATCGTTTTAAAACCAACAACGCCTAGAAATTATGCCTATAAGTGTAACCTTTGAATCTGATTCACTTATATCATCTGCAAGTTTAAGATCAGTTGCAATGTTGTCTAAAATCTGCGAAACTTTCATTTTTTCTATAATCAGTAAGTTTTCTTTAAAATCAGAGCAACCACTATTAGATATCAGCCTAGAGGTCCCACTTAGGCAAACCATTAGGTAATTAATTAACTGCATTAGTCTTTGATAAATTACAACCAGGGAGGGCTAATTCGGACTCCTCATCTGAGAAATATGTGATGAATCAGCCTATCCCATGCTTTAATTTGATTTCAGACCATAACCAGTACATGCAAGACATGCTAAACAATCTGTCTTTAAATGAGGAGGCTTGTTTGAGCCCTTTAATCTGTATGTGTTATCCCCATACCTGCCTTATATGTTTTGGTTGTCGCCCTAGAATTTTGTCCTTTTAAAACTCTAAAAACCAAATCTCCATTCCCTTTAGGACTAGTATTCCCAAATGCCTCTGGGACTGATAGGATTGGGGCGGGTACCAGCGTGCAATAAGTAACGACACCATTCTGCACTTTACTACCTTAACGGGGTGGGAAGGGTAGATATGGATATGATGACCAGTGCGCTAATACCACGTGCAACCCCTCTTCTGAGGAGCGATTGTCGGGTATTACATTGACGTGATCCATATTATTTGTAAACCTAGGACCCCCTTTTCTTTTGACTTGTTTTATTGTCTGAACTATTTTTGCTTTCCTTATTCTCTCCAAACTTTCAATTTGCTTGCAATAATATGCGAAAATTCCCTTTTATTTGAGGCCCTTAATTGCTTGTTTGATTATGTGAAGTCACAATTGTAACATGGCTGGGAACCACACTAGTGGATCTTGAGGGGTGCCTAACACCTTCCCCTCGAGATAATTTCTAGCCCTTACCTGAACTCTGGTTCTTCAAACTCAAACCCTTCTTAGTGTCCTAATGCACTTAATCATTAGGTAGCGGCTCTTCAAGTTCCAAAACCCAATTCCCAAAAGGGAACGAGTTGTCCTCCTAAATGTCACAAGTCCGATTTCGCGAAAAAAGGGGGCATGACAGCGTGGCGACTCTGCTGGGGACTTTCTTTAGGCTTTTACTATTTCATGTTATTTGTGACTTTACTGCTTCTTTATTGCCTTTATTTAATGTCTTTATTTCTCTTCTATTATGAAACTGACTTGGCTCCTTTGTTTCTTTTCTTTAATGCTTTCCTTTGCTGCTTTCATTTAATACCATTGTAATTATGAGCAATTATTGTAATCATTACTTTATGAACATGCAAATATATGACAACTTGTTTCATTCTTGTAACTGCATATTCAACATCATATTCCACTCGTGCCAAACAAATTACCATAGCAACGCTTATAATGAATGGTTGCGCCCTTCCGATATCATTACCCCCTAAATTTGGCAAAGGCGTATTTGCGGTAAAATCAGTCGATCAACGGTGTAGTCGACGGTTCTGTGCCTTTCCCTCTTGAGTTGTTCGCTCAAGGGTACCAGTCTAATACCTTATAGAAACCCTACTCTGTTCAATTGTGCATGCATCACTGTCAAAACCTAGTTGAGTCAGTTATGTTGTTCATATAATGACTCTTTAAGATAGCTTTGTCCAAAGTCCACTGGGTTTCCTGGGAACCCAAACGGACGTTAACATATTCTGTGCATTTATTTGGAGAACTAAATGCTGCTTATGCTAATTATTGGTTTAAATAGTCGAGTCCGGCAGGGTAAGGACCTCACCCTTTTGTTTTGCAGAAATGAATGACAAAGTTCCCGACTTTGGTATGATCAACATACCCTCACTCTTGCTGACCTGGTGGAGGAACCTCCCATCAAGTAACCAAATCAACGAATGGAAAAAGAGAGTCACCAGGGCTAGTGAAAAGCTGGAATATCTGGAATACAGTCTGATGGAGTTGGAAGGGAAAATGAGGAAAAGAGTCACTGACTGTCAAAACGCTGAGGAAGGAAAAGGAGAACGTCTGGCGAGGTCATTCTTTTGCTTTAAGAATGTAATAAGGCCAATGGTCATTAGTAACATTTTATTTTTCTACTATTTTAGTGTCGTTTTGTGACTCGTCTTATTTTTATCAATAAAATGAGGCATTTAGCATTATAATTTCTCCAAATCAACTTCTCGCTAGGCCTACCTCGGGCACAATGAGGCTCCCAAATTAGGACACGATTTATATTCTTACACTATGTCTTTAAATATTACAACGTTTTCTTCTCCTAATCCGCACTAACTTGCTACCTTTTCGTTTTTTATCTTTTGTTTATTCCCCTCCCCAAAGATTAGTTCGTGAACTCTGGCATCGTCATCATAATCCACAAGATCTAAGGGCCCTCCACCTCCTCCTCCTCCGAGTCCTATCAGAAACAAAAACAAGGGGAAGATGGAAGATTTGAGCAACATAGAGAACTTAGTTGAAAGGGTATAGGTTCCTCAGGGTATTCAGGTTTCCAAGGAAAGTGCCTCCCAGCTCGAACAGAAGTTATTGAAGTTTCAGGAAGAACTGGACCAAGTTCGGAACTTAGAGAATTTGTCATTTTCCCTCACTACCCCAAATTTTAACTTCACCAACACTCAAAACCCCACACCTCCACAAAGCATCCCGAAACCACAAAACCAACCCGCTCCACATCACCACTGCAACACATGCCACACTTCAGACAACACCCCACTGCTCATCCCTGAACCACTAAACTCCACAAAAGATCATCTCAACAACACCCCCATCTATGTGGAAACCATACCACACTATACTCAACCTATTTCAAGCACACCTGAGTCTGATGACAAAGACTCTATTATAAAGAATCTAGCTGCGGAACTCAAGAAGCTGACTAGAAGAGTTCAGGGTGTTGAAGGAAGCAAGGGAATTGAGGGATTGAATTACGAGGACCTTTGCATTCAGCCAGATGTCGAACTTCCTGAGGGGTACAAACCTCCCAAGTTCGAGATGTTTTATGGCACAGGGGATCCCAGGGTCCATTTAAGGACGTACTGCAACAAGCTAGTCGGAGTGGGAAGGGATGAAAAAATTCGCATGAAACTCTTTATGAGAAGTCTGAAAAGAGATGCTTTGTCTTGGTACATCAACCAAGACCCTAGGAAGTGGTCAAATTGGGTAAGTATGGCGTCCTATTTCATGGACAGGTTCAGGTTCAACGCGTAAAATGCACCATACATGTTCTACATCTAGAACTTAAAGAAGAAACCCACGGAGACATTCCGCGAGTATGCTACTCATTGGAGATCAGAAGCTACTAAGGTCAGACCGGCTTTAGAAGAAGAACAAATGAACAGGTTTTTCGTCCGAGCTCAAGACCCACAGTACTATGAAAGGTTAATGCTGATTGAAAGCCAGAAATTTTCCGACATCATCAAGCTAGGGGAAAGGATCGAGGAAGGTATCAAAAGTGGTATGGTCACTAACTTTGAAGCTTTGCAGGCCACCAACAAGGCTCTACAGTCTGGTGGCACATCCAAGAAAAGAGACGTGAGCGCCGTGATGGTTGTACAGAGAACAAAATCCCCAATCAAATACCAAACCTACCCAATACCTCCACTCACATATCAACCTACACCAAATTACCAAGCACCCTTGCCCTCTTACCAAGCTCCACCGCCTACTTACCAATCATCTCCACCTCCCACATATCAGCCCACTTTGCCCAGATATTCCCAACCCGCACATGTCTATCAAGACTACAATAATCAACCATCTCACTATCAACCACCTCCCACCCGCCAAACCTTTCCTATACCCTGACCAAACATCGACCGCAGACCCCCCAAATAGTATACTGCCATCGCCGAACCTATCGACCAGCTGTATGAAGGGCTCAAAGCTGTTGGTTACATCACCCTTATCCCTGCCATAAACCCTGAAAACCCCTCCCAATGGGTCAACCCAAACAAAACTTGTGCATACCATTCTGGCATGAAGGGGCATACCATTGATGAGTGTCGCTCTCTGAAGGATAAGATCCAAGCTTTGATTGACAACAAGATCATCATAGCAAAGGAGCCAGCTCCAAATGTCTGCAACAACCCTCTGCCCGACCACAAGGTTAGGGGCGTTCACATGATTGAGATAGAGGACGATTGGGACCCCAAAGGGTCGATCGGATTGATTGCTAAAGGTGATGAGCCAAAAGAACCAACGGTTACACTTAATCCGATTGTGGTCTAGATCCAGCCTTCTGAAAATGCTGAAGTAGACATGTCCATACCACTTGAGTTTGAAGCACCTTCTTCTACAAAGATGTCAGGACCTATTGAGGTCGAGTTTGGGTCTCCGAAGACACTTGTACCATTCAAAGTGGCTATGTTACCATCCAAGGCAAAGGTACCCATCCTGGTGGCCATGACAGCCGTAACACTGTTCCACCCAAAGGCCATACCATGTGATTACACCGCTGAGGTGAGAAGGAAAGGGAAAACCAAATCTGGAGAAGCAATTGCAGCACAGGGTATGACAAGAACTGGCAGGGTTTATACCCCAAAACACCTAGCCGAGACCAGTAAGCAGGCCTCTAGACGACAACCGTCACTGAAACCGGGCCTGATGATCTCTGGAGGAAGATACATGCCAAATAGTATTCGGTCATTGATCAGTTGAACAAAACGCCAGCCCAGATCTCTATCTTGCATCTGCTACAAAGCTCTGACGCACATAAGAATGCCTTATTGAAGGTGCTGAGCGAGGCATATGTACCCAGCAACATAACTGGAGGAGAAATGGCAAACATAGTGGGGCAAGTATTGGAGAGTCACAAAATCACTTTCCACGAAGATGAGCTGCCACCTAAAGGGATAAGCCACAACAAGGCCTTGCACATCACTGTGCAGTGCGAAGATCATTTCATCACCAGAGTCCTGATTGGCGGAGGGTCCAGCCTCAATATTTGTCCATTGGTGACTCTTAGAATACTGGGAAAGAGCCTGCATGAGATCAAGGATGGAGCCATCAATGTCAAAGCTTTCGATGGATCCCAAAGGTCCGCTATTGGGGAAATCAGTTTGTGTCTGCAAATGGGACCGACTTGGTTCGACGTTGATTTTCAAGTGATAGACATCCCAGCATCTTACAACTTGATATTAGGAAGGCCCTAGATCCATACCGCTGGGGCTGTGGCATCAACCCTGCATCAAGCAGTGAAATTCGAATGGAATCACCAAGAGGTGATAATTCACGGTGACGGTAGCAATCCCATATACAGTCGTCAGACCATCCCAGCAATTGAAAGAAGAAGGAAGATAGGCGGAGAAACCTACCATCACATTGAGCGAGTCAACGCCGTGGACAAGGACAAATGGTGGGATAGCAAAATTGAAAGTATACTAAATTGGTACGGATACGAACCTGGTAGGGGACTTGGCAAGAATCTCCAAAGAATCGCTAAGCCTATCAAGTTGAAGAAACACGGTACCACTTTCGATTTGGGATATGAATACACTTGGGAGGAATTCAATCACTGGTCGCCACCATGGCGCAGTCCCTACTACCCACTGGAGCATCCAATACCTTGCTTAGAACAGACTTTCCAGCCCGCCAATGTCATATATGGGTCGGGAGAAGAGGAAGCACTAGCGGCAATGAGAAATTTGTTTTTGGAAGATGATAATATGGACTATTGTGTCATTTTCGAGGAGGAGGGGGAGGAAAGCCCTTCTATACAAGCTGTGAGCCGAGGAGCATGCCTCAACAATTGGTCCATCAGAACCACCAGGGTCCGAAAAGCTTCGGGTAGCAAGGCTGAACAAAGCACCATACATTATCTTTATTTTTTCGCTAATTGACTTTATTTCCGCATTTTTTATATTGAAATAAGAGCTCTGATGTTCAAAACAATTATTAAAAGTTATCAAAGCATTTCAGTTTCTTATAAATCTTGCTCTTATTACTTTTTATCGTTTACTTTATTCACACAGCATTACTATTACTTATCTTGATGAACTGATGATTGTGACGTGCAACGACGCAACGCAACAAACGGATATGGACTTAGAAGAAGATGATATACCAGAAGAGGTTGTTAAAGAGGTTGAGGATTTTGAGAACAGAGCTAAGTCTAAACTGGACGAAATTGAGATTGTCAACCTGGGAGATGCAGAAAATGTCAAAGAAACACGAATTAGCGTTCATCTATCACCATCAGAAAAGAAAGAGTACGTGGAATTTCTAAGAGAATATGAGGACATATTCGCTTGATCTTATGATGACATGACTGATCTCAGTACATCTATTGTAGCTCACAAACTGCCAACCGATCCGACATGTCCACCAGTAAAACAGAAGCTCAGGAAGTTCAAACCTGAGATGAGTTTGAAAATCAAGGAAGAAGTCAACAAGCAAGTCAAAGCCAAGGTTCTCAGGGTGGTAGAGTATCCAACATGGTTAGCCAATATTGTACCAGTACCAAAGAAGGACGGGAAGGTTAGAGTCTATGTCGACTACCGGGATCTCAACTAGGCCAGTCCGAAAGATGACTTCCCTTTGCCGAACATACACATTCTAATTGACAACTGCGCCAAGCATGAACTGCAGTCATTCGTTGATTGTTTTGCTGGGTATCATCAGATATGGATGGATGAGGAAGACGCGGAGAAAACGGCTTTCATTACACTGTTGGGGATGTATTGTTACAAGATGATGTCGTTCGGGTTAAAGAATGCTGGGGCCACCTACATGAGGGTCATGACTACTATTTTCCATGACATGATACACAAAGAGATCGAGGTGTATGTAGACGATGTCATCGTCAAATCCAAGAGAGTCACTGACCACATGGAAGATCTGAGGAAGTTCTTCAACAGACTAAAAGGTACAACTTGAAGCTGAATCCCGCCAAATATGCATTCAGGGTTCCTACCGGAAAACTACTCGGGTTCATTATGAGTCATCGAGGAATAGAACTGGATCTGTCAAAGGTCAAAGCCATCCAAGAATTGCCACCACCAAAGAACAAGAAAGAGGTTATAAGTTTCTTGGGAAGACTTAACTACATCAACCGGTTCATAGCTCAATCCACTATCATTTGTGAGCCAATCTTTAAGATATTGAAAAAGGATGCCGCTACCAAATGGATTGATGATTGTCAGAAAGCAAGTCTTTGACAGAATCAAGGAATACCTATCAACGCCGCCAGTTTTGGTCCCGCCCGAGCCGGGTAGGCCTCTATTACTCTACCTTGCAGTATTGGATGGAGCTTTCGGTTGTGTTCTGGGGCAACATGATGAAACGGGAAGAAAGGAGCAGGCCATCTATTATCTCAGTAAGAAGTTCACCCCGCACGGTACTCTCTATTGGAACACACCTGTTGTGCCCTGACTTGGGTAGCTCAGAAGTTGAGGCACTATTTCTGTGCCTATACTACTTATCTCATATAAAAAATAAATCCTTTGAAGTACATCTTTCAGAAGCCCATGCCCACTGGCAAGCTAGCAAGTGGCAAATCCTGCTGAGCGAATTCAACATTGTTTACGTGACTCAGAAGGCAATCAAAGGACAAGCACTAGCAGATCATCTTGCTGAAAATCTCGTGGATGGAGAATACAAGCCTCTAAAGACATATTTTGCTGATGAAAAGATATATTTCATAGGAGAAGACATTGCAGAATCCTATGACGGTTGGAGAATATTTCTCGATGGAACAGCAAATTTCAAAGAAGTTGGCATAGGAGCAGTCCTAGTATCAGAAACCGGTCAGCATTATCCGGTATCTGCCAAGCTTAGGTTCTCGTGCACCAACAACATGGCTGAGTACGAAGCCTGCATCCTAGGGCTCAAGATGGCCATTGACATGAACATTCAGGAATTGCTAGTGATCGGAGATTCAGACCTACTTATACATCAGGTCCGAAAAGAATGGGCAACCAAGAACTCCAAGATACTCCCTTATCTGCATCATGTACAGGAATTGAGGAAAAGGTTCACAAAGACAGAGTTCCAACATGTTCCTAGAGTTCAAAATGAGTTTGCTGATGCATTGGCTACCCTATCATCCATGAGACAGCACCCAGACAAGAACTTTATTGATCCTATTCAGGTAAAGATCTATGATCAGCTAGCTTACTGCACTCATGTAGAAGAAGAAGCAGACGAAAAACCTTGGTTTCATGATATCAAGGATATTTGACGAAAGGAGAATATCCAGAACTCGCAAATCCTACTCAAAAATGCACACTTCGGAGACTATCTAACAACTTCTTTCATAGCGGAGGAATCCTGTATAGGAGGACTCTTGATTTGGGGTTACTTAGGTGTGTCAACGCAAAGGAAGCATCCAGGCTATTGGAAGAAATTCATGTAGGGACCTGCGGTCCGTATATGAACGACTTTGTCTTAGCCAAGAAAATAATCTGAGCTGGTTATTTCTAGATGACTATAGAAATGGACTGCATCTAGTATGTCCAAAAATGCCATCGCTGTCAGATACATGTAGACATGATAAAGGTGCCTCCAAACAAGCTTACTGCAACAAGCTCGCCATGGTCGTTTTCCTCTTGGGGAATGGATGTTATCGGACCTATCGAGCCTGCCGTATCAAACAGGCACAGGTTCATTCTAGTGGCAATTGATTATTTCACCAAATGGGTTGAAGCAGCATCGTACAAAGTAGTGACAAAGAAAGTGGTAGCAGATTTTGTCCGCGACCGTATTGTTTGTCGGTTCGGAATTTCGGAGTCAATCATCACTGATAATGGTTTCAATCTCAACAACGACCTGATGAAAGCCATGAGTGAAACCTTCAAGATCAAACATAAGAATTCTACATGTTACAGACCTCAGATGAATGGAGTTGTAGAAGCCGCCAATAAGAATATCAAGAAGATACTAAGGAAGATGATAGAGAAGCATAAGCAGTGGCATGAGAAGTTATCATTTGCTTTGTTGGGATACCGCACCAAAGTCCGCATATCAACTGGGGCAACTCCCTATATGTTGGTTTATAGTACAGAAGCAGTCATTCCCGCCGAGGTAGAAATTCCCTCCTTAAGAATCATACAAGAAACCGAACTTGATGATGCAGAATGTGTAGAAAGTTGCTACGAGCAGCTAGCTCTTATAGATGGGAAAAGAATGAATGCAGTTTGACATGGTCAACTTTATCAGAACAGAATGTCCAGAGCCTTCAACAAAAGAGTCAAGCCGAGATAGTTTACACCGGGGCAGCTGGTGTTAAAGAAGATTTTCCCGCATCAAGATGAAGCCAAACGAACGTTCTCTCCCAACTGGCAGGGTCCATACATGGTTCACCGGGTCCTAATCGGAGGAGCCCTCATACTTATAGAAATGGACGGTGAAGTTTGGCCGAAGTCGATCAATTCAAACGCAGTAAAGCAATACTATGTGTAGCTCTTACGATTTCCTGTATAATATAATTTGAACTACGTCTGACCTGATTCCCGTTTAAGAGGGGATACGTAGGCAGCCCTATGGGTTCGGTCATAATTCAATAAAATTTTCATTTCCCCCACTATTGGAAACTAGGGCAGAATTTTGAGGAGGACCCTCAAAATTCCGAAGTGATTTCAGCCATTCGACGCAAGCAGCCGTCGGAAGCAGCAACCCAGTAAACTGGGGTAGAATTTTTAGGAGGACCCTCAAAATTCTGGAGTGAGAGAAGTTGCAGTATCTTGGACCACGTCGCCATTATCAGTTCATCTAGAGAAAACTATTCTTAATTATGTATTTATTGTCACATTTCTTTACTAAATCATGCATGTTCATTACTAAAATTGCCTTGTTTAGCAACGCTGCCCCAATGATACGTACAATATCACCAGATCAAAGCCGAGCAGGTCAAGCAAAGCCAGCGGGGATACAAACTAACTTTTTCCCCTTTACAAACTCACGATTTTTCTTTGGATGCAGGCACCTGAGTTGCAAAATCATCAAATATACTATACACTCACGAGACTCACATTGCTCAGGAATATAACTCTCGGAACCGTAGCACTTGCTCACAGCTGCTATCCGCACACAGTGCTCCTAATAGACACAGTATCCCCAACAGTCGCAATATCTCGATCCGCTACCAGCTAAGAAAATTCTATCATTTTGCCCCTTTACTCCTTGCATAAGGATACCTTTCTGCCTTCTGAGGTTAAGCTCTACCTCTATCTGCATTTTCCTGTATTGCATAAGGCTACCTTTCTGCCTTCTGAGACTAAGCATTATCTCCATCTGCATTTCCCTGCACTACATAAGGCTACCTTTCTGCCTTCCGAGACTAAGCATTGTCTCCATCTGCATTTCCCAGCATTGCATAAGGCTACCTTTCTGCCTTCTGAGACTAAGCATTGTCTCCATATGTATTTCCTTGCATTGCATAAGGCTACCTTTCTGCCTTCCGAGGTTAAGCTCTACCTCCATCTACATTTCCCTGCATTGCATAAGGCTACCTTCCTGCCTTCCGAGGTTAAGCTCTACCTCCATCTGCATTTTCCTGCATTGCATAAGGCTACCTTTCTGCCTTCCGAGACTAAGCACTGTCTCCATCCTGCATTGCTCTGTATTACATAAGGCTACTGTTCTGCCTTCCGAGACTAAGCATTGTCTCCATCCTGTATGGCTGAAATATCGTCACTTTATCGCTTTTTGCATCGGTTGAAATATCGCCACCTTTTATTTACGTCTTGCATCGGCTGAAATATCGCCACCTTCTGCATTTCATGGGCTGAAATATCGCCAAATTGTCGAAAGGCGTCATTGTTCGGAGGCACCATTTGCATAGCCCGAGAACGCCATGTCATGGCCTGAGGACCTCATTTTATCTCTTGAATATCATTATTCAAAAGCATCATAGTTCGAAGCCATCATTCTCATAGCCCGAGAACATCATTTCATAGCCTACGAATCCTTTATCATACGCTTCATGGCCCAGGATGTCATAGTCCGAGGACATCATCCTAACCGTCCGAGGACAGCATTCATGGTCCAATGGGAACTTGCATCACGTTTAAATTTATGCACAATATATACTCACTTGTAGGTAAACCGACTAGCAACGGCCGTCTCAGCAGGGCCGATCTCACTCCAGTTCCCACAGCCTATCAAACTCTAACCATCCTTCTCAACCCGAACATCGCGTCCGCTCTTTGAAATCTCCATCGGTATAGTCCGCCAATGGATCCTGAACTACATATGACATGATTCCTGTAAGACTAGGGATATGTAGGCAGCTCCGAAACTAGAGATCGGTCAAAATTCTTCAAAACATTTCACTCGGTCAAAATTGGCCATCATATCTTTACTCGGTAACTCTTTCATCCTTCTCGGGTAAAGAGGGGCAGCTGTTGATACTCAATTTTTTCTATGTATTTTTATATACAAAATACTTTCAAAATAGCATGTACATTCATAAATAAGCATGCCCAAGAGTTATGGTATTTTCCTAATTTTTTAAGATTTTTAAAATCAATTTATTATCTATTTTAGCAGTACAAAATCCATAATTATTCCCAAAATCATCAATTTTGGTGAATGATTTATTTTATTCCCATATTTATACCAAAATATAGTTGAGATAATTTTTGTACATTTTTTACAAATTTATTTGGCATTTAAAAGACTAAATTGCATATAATTGCAATTATAGCCTATTTTAAGATTAATAGCATTTTTAATTATAAACTTTGTTCCAGTATTTTTAAATTAATATTTATACATTATTAATTGGGTCAGTACTTTTAATTTGCTTTTGAAATCATTTTTACTATTTTTTTATAAAATAAAAGGGAAAACTGGCTATTTAACATTTAGCCTCATTTTCATTTCAATTACAGCCTATTTACTTTTCAATTTTAGCCCTCAAATTAACCCAATCCTAATACCCAGCTGGACCAGCCCAATTTCATCTTTTACCCGACCCATGACCCAATTAAAAAACCCGTCCGGATTTCCTTTTGATCCAGGTCGTTGATCATTTTGATCAACGGCCATAATTCCCCCTTTCCTTTTTAATTTCCCAAACACCCCTAACCCTAATCACTTTCACCTAACTAGCCGCCTTTGAATCCTTTAGTCTCTCAAACTCTCTCAAAGGTTCTTCGGAACCCTAGTTGACTTCCACCCTTTTCAACCATTACTTCATCGGAATTCATGGCTTCTCAGGCCATGGATGGCCTATACTCACCCTCTCTCACCATCAAACCGAAGTTGTTCGATGATTTGAAGCCTGACTCTGATGGTTCTCTTTAGATCCTGCTCAGATCTGTAGATCTATGGCTTCTCTGGTCACGCTCCAGCATATTCAAGTACTAGAAGTCGTCTCTGACCCCATCCGACTCAAGATCGGACCTTCTTCCAAGCCTTTCTCATTTCTAGGGTTTCTCTGAAGCCCTAGCTATTCGAGGTTTTTCTCTGTGTGTTTTCTTAGATCCATGTTATATCTGTGTTATACTGTAGTTTTAAAACGTTTTCCCCAATCTTCTCTTTCAAAATTTGTTTCTCTTCGATTTAAGGTTTCTGAAAAAGTTTCAAAATATTTTCTGACTCTTCTTCTTCTTTTCTTTGTGTGTATCTGCCTATGTTATGTTCTTATGTTTTCTTTTTATGCCTCGCATGATCCTCCTCGGTGATCTTATGTTTGCTTTATTATGCATATTCTTCTACTGTGCTCCGTTCTTTCTTCTACCGGTTTCTATGTCAAGCTTTCACACGTTTATCTTATGTGTTTGTTTAACCCTGTGTCCCATTACTATATTTTCTACTAAGCTCTTAGTTCTTATTTGCCTTCTTCTGGACTTTGTTCGAGTTCTTTCTAAACATGTTTCATCTACTGTTCTCTTATGTGCTATGTTACCTGTTTTCTCCTCTGAACTTGTTTAAGATTCGAGCTTTTCTTAAAATATGTCTTTATGCTTCAAATCAGTTTCTTCACTATGTTTGCCTCGAACTTGTTATTGTATCTGCTTGTTTTTCTCATAAGTCTCTGAAAGAGATTCCTGAGCATGTTTCAATTACTTGCCTCCTCCTCTTTGTATCTTACTCGAGCTGGAAACCCTAGGATTTGGGGTTTTGGGGCGAGTTCTGATCTGGTGTTCAGACTAGGGTTCTACTTGGGAACTCTGGGCTTTCTCAGACTCGTTTCGAGTCTATGTACTGAACTTGAATTTCTTTGTTTATGATTTTGAACTTTTCTACACTAGATCTTTCTAATTAGCATGACAGTTCTTTCCTGTTTGACATGTCTGTATGCTTTATATATGAAGAATTCTTTCTTCAAAAAAGGTTTGCCAATTTGTGATTGATTCATAATTATTTTTTTAATAAGGTTCAATTGATTGTTACTGATTTTCTTTAATTAAACCTTTCTTCACCTTTTCTGGTTGGATTCATTCATACCAAAACTCAATTTATGATTTTACTGGCTGTTGATTGATTGCCTTTCCTTATTTGCACAAACCGTGTTAATATCAAACTCTTTCCTTAAATAGTTTCTATGTATTTGCCCTTCTTGTACTACTTTGGAAAAGATTTTAATCCAATTCTTTCCTTAATTGTCTTCTGCCTGTTTGAAATCAGAATCCCTTAACTGAAGGGAGATTCTATGTGATTGATTGCAAACGATTCCCTTACCTTTTCTTACTTGTTTTCTGCACTATAAAAGGGGCACGTCCCTTCTGAACTTAGACAACCTGGAACCTTCAGTTCAACACTTCAAATTCAATACTCTGCACACACACCTTTCAATTTCAATGCTCTTTCAATACTCTACTCTCTTCTGAGAACTTTTGTACTGATTGCTTGCAATTTGGTTTACAAGACTTCATCTTTCACTTATTTGTTTCCCTGAAACTTGTATGCCTTAATTTCGATTTCAGCACCATCCCTATGTATTTATTTTACAGTTGCTACATTCCTGTATATTTGTTGTTCATGTTCTGTATTGAATATGCTACTCTCTCTTTGCAACTGCTGTTTGTTATGAATTCCATATACCCCACTCCCTTCTATGTGTTTGAGTTAAGGTTTATGGTCTGACAACATCTAAATTGCTGCTTAGGTATGAACCTGATCCTCAATAGATCCCAACTCTCAAAATGTAGCTAATAGGCTAGTTAGGGTTGTGCCAGCACTCTTGATTGATGGGCATGACCACCAGCCTGCCATGGCTTTCCCTAATTTCCCCTTTTGTGCACTTACACTCTTTCTTAGACTCTAAAGTTCTGCCCCTCTCTTATGAGCCTTGCTTTGGGACCTTGAGTTCCCTCTGAACTTGGACATCCGAGGGCTGGCATTTCCACATTATGCTCTTGATTCTGCAATATATTTGGGTTGTAAGCACTGCTCGGAGTCCATTCGAGGCTCTTAGGTAACTTTGACACATCCCAAATAAGAGAAGGCTTTGGAAATCTGTTCCTGGAAGTTGGTTCACCTCATATTGTTGGACTTTGAGTCTGAATTAGGCTCTTTGGTTGTAGCTTAATTTCTGATGTAATTTCACCTTTTCTTAATTCATTTTGGTTTGTACTATGTTGTAATAACTTATGGGGTTCTAGTGAAAAGGGGAGGGTCACTTATGTATGCATACAGGTAGACATCATGATCTTAGGTATTTATTCCTGCAATCACAGCCTGTTTTTACTTCTGCATTTCATATAGAGATCCTGACTATAGGATTTTGCACTTCTGCATTTCATATAGAGATCCTGATTATAGGATTCTGTACTTATGCATTTCATATATAAATTATGCCTATCGGTTTTCTGCACTTCTGCATATATAGAGATCATGTCTATAGGTTTTCTTCACTTCCGAGTATCATATAGATAACCTATTTATAGAATTCTGCATTTTACATCTATCATTAGGCAAATAGTCATAGGTTAAATAATAATCAATGGCATTCTATATACCGTTTCTATAGGACGCCTGCACTTTCATAATCGTTTTAAAACCAACAATGCCTAGAAATCATGCCTATAAGTGTAACCTTTGAATCTGATTCGCTTATGTCATCTGCAAGTTTAAAATCAGTTGCAATGTTGTCTAAAATCTGCAGAACTTTCATTTTTTTTATAATCAGTAAGTTTTCTTTAAAATCAGAGCAAGCACTGTTAGATATCATGCCTAGAGGTCTCACTTAGGCAAACCATTAGGTAATTAATTAACTGCATCAGTCTTTGATAAATTACAACTAGGGAAGGCTAATTCGGACTCCTCATCTGAGAAATATGTGATGAATCAGCCTATCCCACGCTTTAATTTGATTTCAGACCATAACTAGTACATGCAAGACATGCTAAACAATCTGTCTTTAAATGAGGAGGCATGTTTGAGCCCTTTAAACTGTTATGTGTTATCCCCATACCTGCCTTATATGTTTTGATTGTCGCCCTAGAATTTTATCCTTTTAAAACTCTGAAAACCAAATCTCCCTTCCCTTTAGGACTAGTAGTCCCAAGTGCCTCTGGGACTGACAGGATTGGGGGTACTAGCGTGCAATAAGTAACGACACCATTCTGCGCTTTACTACCTTAACGGGGTGGGAAGGATAGATATGGATATGACGACCGGTGCGCTAATACCACATGCAACCCCTCTTCTGAGGAGCGATTGTTGGGTATTGCATTGACGTGATCGATATTATTTGTAAACCTAGGACCCCCTTTTCTTTTGACTTGTTTTATTGTCCGAACTATTTTTGCTTTCCTTATTCTCTCCAAACTTTCAATTTGCTTGAAATAATATGCAAAAATTACCTTTTATTTGAGGCCCTTAATTGCTTACTTGATTATATGAAGTCACAATTGTAACATGGTCGGGAACCACACTAGTGGATCTTGAGGGGTGCTTAACACCTTCCCCTCAAGATAATTTCTAGCCCTTACCCGAACTCTGGTTCTTCAAACTCAAACCCTTCTTAGTGTCCTAATGCACTTAATCATTAGGTGGCTACTCTTCAAGTTCCAAAAGCCCAATTACCAAAAGGGAACGAGTTGTCCTCCTAAATGTCACAAGCCCGATTTCGCGAGAAAAAGGGGGCGCGACAGCACTGGGATCTGCACACAATGCGGAGTGTAGTATCAGCACAACCGACCCTATGTGCTGGTAAGTGCCTAGCCTAACATTAGGGAAGTTGCTTCCAAACATTTTTTCTCTAGTGTGAACACTGCCTTGGGTTCTTGAAGCCCTTGGGAACTCAGACATACTAGAGATTTAGGTTCTTGGTGTTTTTCCAATAGTTACTATGTATCTTTGAGCTTTGGAGCATATGGTTTGAAGGGCTGAGTTATCTGGATATATTGGGCCTGTATAAGCCTCCTATAGTTATACATTTTGTAATCATTTGATTATGGTCTGTAATACTTATTTGTAATAAGTATGGGACAATAGTGAATTGGGAAAATTGGGCCTAGTTTAATGTTTGCATGAGAACAAGGTAGACATCCTGCTTTAGGTGTTGTTCTCTCAAATATTTTCACTACTACATGTTAGATATCCTGCCTATAGAATATTCACTTGTTCAATTATATTCTGTTATTGCATGCATTAGATAACATGCCTATAGGATTTGATTTGTTCGATATGTTCTGGCCCACTTTTAGATGTCATACCTATAGATCCAAAATAATTCTGAATATCCTTTCAAGATTCATGTTACTGCATCCAGATACCATGCCTGTAGAGCTGTCAAATTAATTTTCTGCATTTAAATACATGCCTGCAAAGTTTCAAAACCAGCTCCGCATTTTCAAAATCACTCCCATAAAGCTTAAAATCACTTATGCACTTAGATATCATGTTAATAGGAATTCTGCATTTAGATATCATGTCTAAAGGTTGTAAAATCATTCTGCATTCTAGAAACCATGCCAATAAGATTAAAATCACTTCTGCATTTAAATGCCATGCCTATAAGGTTTTTGAATCAGCTTCTGCACTTAGAAATCATGTCTACATGGTTTAAGATAAAATCAGCCGCTAAAATCAATAAAATCGGTTTATAGCTTAGACACAATTTATAAAGAATCATGTTCGGTTATCACTTAGGCAATCTTGTAGGTTGATTGAGTTCTAGATTTTAAAACTGTTATTTTCCTGCTGCTTGAAACTGCCCAGATTCCGGAAGTAATAAAATCAGTAGGCAAATTGATTAGGTATTTACTGTCCAGCCTTACTGATTCACATTTTGTGCTCATCTAGATATCCTACTATAGGACTTTTAAATCGTTCAAAACTGTTTGTTTGAGGCGTGCAATTGTTTGTCTATTTGTGGAGGTAAATATGAGTCATTAATTGCATCTTTACGTGATAGTCCTATCTGACTTTTGTTTATCGCTTAGTTTTCTCCTTTTCTAAACAACATAGGCGAGTCTAGAACTTCCTTAAATAGAGGTCCTAAACACCTCCCGGGCCACAGGCAAGGGACGGGTAATGCACACATAAGGCACGTACTGGATACTATTAGAGCGCTTAGGTAACAATAAAAAAGGGGAGGGCAATCGGGTAGTAAAGGATCTGATGACATGTGCGCTAATGTTATGTGTAGCACCCCAACTTGGGGACGATTACCAAGTATTGCACAGAAGTGATCCTATATGTTAATAAACCTAGGACCCCTTTATCCCTATTTGAATAATCTCTATTTGTTTAAATTACTTTGTTTGCTTATAGGACTAATTCACCTAATTCGAGTTTGGCCGCGACCCACCGTTGTGGACCTCAAGAGGTGCCTAACACCTTCCCCTCAAGGTTATTTCGAGCCCTTACCCGATCTCTGGTAATGTAAACCGGTTTATGAGTTATTTGCTTTAGGTGCCCTAACGCACCTTAAATCCATTAGGTGGCGAATTTTCAAATTCTATACCCAAATTCTCAAAAGGAAATGAGTTGTCCCAAAGAATGTCTAAACCCGGACTCCGCGAGGAAAAAGGGGGCGCGACAACTCAGACCATTGTCTGGGAAATATATATAATTTAATTTTCTTACCCCTTTTGTCCTTCTAGTTTCTTACCCTATTGTTTGTGAAAATGACTTTGTTTTGGATTCCAAAGAAAGCAGATCATTTACATACAATTTTCCTTTATTTGATCTTTAAACAACGATCATCATCCTTGTTTCAACACGTTGCACATTTAAACACGAGGAATAACATACATTAGATGTTTCATGTTTCCCTCTTACAAAACTTCAAACTTTTTGAACAAGAAGAGATATTTGTTACTCACAAAACTTTAAAGAAAAGTTCAATTATACCCTTACACATTGATTTCTTTAATTTGCACAAACTTTTTTTCTCCAAAATCTTTATTTAAAAACGTTTTCCAAAAGTTGTGCATCTGATTCTTAGTTTAATGATTGATTTTTTAACAGCTAAAAGCCAAGTTATGGGATGCGGGCCATGCGGCATAGTGACTGGTTACAGTTCTCCGAATGTTGCAAAATGATAAACCACTCCATTGTGAAGCCTCTATTCAAGATATGTGAAGTTTGAGATATAAATTAAAGTCCCTTTTTGTAATTATTCGTACAAGGAATACGTTAAATAAGATTATAATATTGGGTGCGGATGAAATTGTTTTATTCTTTATTCTCAAGGATTGAGTACTTAATTTCTTGTGCGAGACAAAATTCCTTTATCTTCTTTAATCTGGCTTTGTCATGAATCCAAAAATTTCGGTTTTCCACTGTTAAAGACATAATTAAGTAAATAAAAGTGTGTTCACTCTAGCAGCTTCAACTTTTAGATGAGATGGTCACATACTTTAATATGGTATCAGAGCAGGCAGAGGTCCTGGGTTCGAGTCTCATCGTCACACAATATCAAGAAGAATTTACACGTCGTGCTTGACTTATAAAAAAGAATCAAGCCTGCACGTGAGTGGCGTGTTGAAGACATAATTAAGTAAATAAAAGTGTGTTCTCTTTAACAACTTAAGCTTTTAGACGAGATGGTCACACACTTCAATACACTGGTATCAAATCAGAAATGGATATAGAATTTTAACTTGATGATAATTTTTCCTTTAATGTCTTTAGTACTACTGAACTTATCAATTTTTAAAATTTCGGTGACAGATCTAATATTTGTTGAAGTTGTAGTAGATTTTCACATACACACATATATGCTTCAAAAATATTGGATAAATGAACCCATCACCGAAGAACTCCATTTTGGCATATATAGGAAAGGGATTTTTCGTTCCTATATACTATTTGAAACTTTATTATCAAAATTGTCCATATTTTGTTATTTACCCGATCTACATAAGTTTTATTTACAAAATATATATTTATTCCACCTTAAAAGGCTCACAATCCATTATTAGTGTCTTCAATCAAGAGACTGAGTTACACCTTTTTTGTTTTTTTTTCTCCTCTTCTCTTTCCTTATTTTTCTTCCCCCTTCAAATACACTAATCAATTAAAGTTGGAGGAGTTTTGGCGGATGCATGAACACAGCTTTACTCCTTGTTGTCATTTTATTATTTATTGGTGCCGTTAATTTTAGTCATGCTTAGTTGATGTAATGTTTTAAGCTGCATCAATGGTCAAATATTGTACTACTATAAAAAGAGTTGTCTAAGCATCTGATATGTATGTGGTTCAACTATTCAAAAAATCTGGGCATTTACGTCTAAGCCTTAAGATGATGGTTGGAGCAGTTCAGAATCATATAAACCCCTTTGGAAAACTCTTATTTGATTAATGAAGGATATATATGTGATGGTATAAAATTATATATTTTGTATCTGATTTATACATTGTAAAAAATAAATTTTATACAACTAATTATATATTATACAGCTAATTATATATTATACAGCTAATGTACAATTTATCAACAACTTTCATGCATTATTTCTACACAGTTAAATACAACTACAATATCATACAACTTAAATATAATTTTTATACAAATTTTATACAAATTTCGAGTTCTTCTTCTTCTTCTTCTTCTTTTTCTTCTTCTTCTTCTTCTTCTTCGAGTTCTAATCTGAAATTCAGCCAAAATCAAGTCTAATCTTTACCAAAACACCCTCAAAATTGAGATATAAACTCCAAACAATATTCTCAATTGTTTGCAACAACACCCAATCCAAACAAATAATAATTTTTGAAAACTCAAATTCGAATTTAAAGTTTCAAAGCTTTTTAATGACTGTCAATGGTGGAGAGTCAAACACCTTCAAAATTTATTAATTGACAATTTCAATTTGAACATCAATTGTGTAACACCTTCAACTCTACATTACCGGAATTTCAATAAGCATGGAATTGCTGCTCTCTTTCCCTTTGCTCAACATTACTAGAATTAGTGATTGAGAGATAGAGAGAGACGGAGAGAGAGACACAGGAAAGAGAGAGCACAGGGAGGGAGGGAGAATAAGGATGAGAAATAATTGATTCCTAATATAAAGGGATACTCATTTAATTTCTAAAGTGTATATAATTGGTAAATTATATATAGTATGTAATTAAATTAAAACTTGAATATGTAAATAATAAAATTTCAAATAGTGTATAAGAATGTAAAAAGCTCCCTCTATTGCATTATAATTTCCAGCCCTGCTCCATCTCGGAGACCAATCTTCGTTCAAGCATAGAGCCCACAGCCCATTTCAGACCCCAATATTCTCCCTTACTTCCTATATAATGTCAAAAACAGGATCAAGAGAATCCCTAGAGAGCACACGGCTGAACCCTACACCCTTTTTTCTAAAACAAAGATTTCTCTAAAACTCTCACCACCTTCATCGTTCTTCCCTCGATCCTTATCTTATCAACATTCTTGATCAGTGTTTCATCTTGCGAAAATGGTTCTTCCAAATGATGTCGACTTGTTGAACCCACCACCAGAGCTAAAGAAGAAGAATAGGAAGAACAAGAAGCAACGTGTTCAGTCTCCTAATTACACTTCTTGGATCGATGTCAAGTGCCACGCTTGCTTCATCCCAACATGCAGAATAACTGAGTGCAGCCATTGTCAACCGTTGGAGATTGTACTCTGCAGAAGCTGCCAGGACATTTTGGGCATGCGGCCTACTTGTTGGTGTGCTAGACTTAGTAAGTCATGTTCTTACTTGAGAAAGGGAGATCACTAGAGAGGTATATAATACGTACTTGAAGATCTTGTCGGATTTATGGTGCAATTTATTTTCTTTCTTTTCAACATCTAGTCTTATTGAATATCTAAGTGTTTTTTGAGTTTATAATGACTTGATTATGTCATGGTTCTAATTTGCGTAACAGTATGCGATTTTAAAAAAGAAATTTGGGGGAAAAAGATATTGTACTCAAAATAATAGTCGAATATATATATATATATATAAAAAATATTTTTTTGTATACATATGCATGCATTTATGTATGTTATATAAAAAAATATATAAATTTTATCTGTTTTTCGACTACAGAATATAAATAGTTTCGGCCGCGAGCTAAAAGTGAGCTCTGTCCAAATTTGAGGTCATCGCAAAACAAAACTAAAAAGCTAAATTTCCATGATTGACCACATGAAAAACGTGGAATCTGATCAAGTGATCAGAGTCCCGTGGGAAACGAGTAACATGAGCTCTACACCATGAATCGACATATTTTATATCCCTCGAGTGTTAGTTGGTGATTTGTGTGCTTTAAAGTTACGCACATAAGAGGGTTCCTCTGATAGCATGGGACAAAGTATGTGTTCCAAAGTGATTTGGAGGGCTGAATATTAAGAGCGGTTGGAAGTGGAATATGGCATCAGTGGGGAAATTGCTCTGGCAACTAGCAATGAAACAGGATATACTTTGGGTGAGATGGGTGCATGGATAATATACGAAGAATGATGTGAGTATATGGGATCACAAACCACCTCTTTACTACAGTTGGTACTGGAAGAAGCTCAATCACTCAAGTTGGGAATGAAGGACTGGTACCAGAATGATAGGTACATGTTGATAGTAAAAGGGAACTACTCTGTAGCTATGAGCTACAATGCTTTACTAGGAGACATGGTGAAGCTGCCAGAAGCCGATTTAATATGGAATAGGCTCATGCAACCAAAGCATAGATTCATAGTATTTGAATCTAGCAAATCAGGAGAGACTGTTGACAAAGGAAAGGCTCAATAGATTACAAGTACTAGTAAGTGATGATTCATGCTGCTTATGTGGGGATGGGCTGACTGAAACTCAAAAACATATATTTGCTGAGTGTATATGGGTTACTGAATTAAGGGAAGAGCTGTCCATATGGCTTGGAATACAAATGCAGAGATATGAGTGATCATGGCAGCCTGGGGAGCGATCATATACCATGTATGGCAGGCCAGGAATTGGAAGTTGTTTCGAAATATAAATGTAAATAGTAGTTTTGTTAAAGAGCAGATACAAAAGAAAACTAGGCATAGATTAGATATGATACAAGATACAAAGAGAGGTCGAGGTTGCAAAATGTTAATACAGAGATTATGTAATTATTTTTTCCAGTTGAGGCCTAGACGTATCAAGCACCCTTCCTAGAAGGTGGTTTGAACTTTAGATGCTCTTTAGGTGTACCAATTTGGCTGTTATGGTAATATTTCACATTTATTACCAAAAAAGTTACGCACATAGTTAAATTATATATTGGCATGTACTTTATCGGCAAATAGGGATGGCAAGTGGAGCGGTGTGGTACGAGTTTTGTCTTTATCCGCAAAATTTTAACCCGTTCTATCTCGCTCCGCATAGTATTTTGACCCGTATTCACCGCCCCGCATCCATACACGCGTCTCCGCGCCCGCCCTGCCATGCTTAAGTATTTTTTTTCCATTTTGTTAGTTTTTTTTATTTAAATCTTTTGGCCGGCTTCTTCATTTTGTTAAGGATTTAAGGTTGGGCTGGAATACTTCCTGTGATTTTTATCATTTCACAGTTCTGTTAAACTGACACAGGCTTACTTCGTTTGATTTATTTCACAAAATTGAAACAGAGAGGCAACAGTTGACGAGAATTAGTTTAAGTTAATGTCTAAAAATAACCTACACCTAAGGAATTGTAATAGTAATGCAATAAGCCATTACACAAATAAATTTATTTCTTCAAACAATGGATGCCTGTACTAAAATGGAGCATTTTGTTGAAAGAACCTTTCAGCAAGTTTGCAATATATGTAGGTATCGTGATGACTTGAATTATGACTTTGAAATTTGTTTTTTGCTGTTGAAGATTCTATATAAGCTATGGGTGTCACACCTACTTTCTCCCGAGGGGACAGGGTGTTTTTCCAATTAAGGTGACATTATTCGAAATAGGATTATTTATTTAATTCAGAGTCGCCACTTGGGATGACTATAATGGTGTCCCAAGTCACCACTTCATTTTAAAATCCCAAATCAAGGAAATTGACTTCGTTTTAAAGTCCGCGAAAACCAGAAGACCGGTTAAGGAATTTTGTTAACCCGAGAGAAGGTGTTAGCTATTCTCGGGTTCCGTGGTTTTAGCACGGTCGCTCAACTGTTAATAATTAACCTAATTATCTGATTTAATACATATTTGAAACCTATTGTGCATTTTTTTTACCTTTTAACCGCTTTTAGTATTATTTTAATTGCTTTTAGGATTTATGGAATTTATTTTAACAAGTCACGATATCATGCACTTGTTTATTTTTGTACATATTGCGAATCGCGCCATGGAAAACGTACCCGCGATTTACAACATGTTTGTTTTTACGGAAAAGAGCCAAAACTGCCCCTAACCTATTCGCTTAAGTTTAAAAATACCCTTCGTTCACCTATTTTGTAAAAATTGCCCTCACTGTTAAAAATCTTGTCCATTCATGCCCCTAACGTCAACTTTTCGACTCACTCATACCCTAAAAACTAACAGCCCTATTTGATTAAGAAAAATTTATTATTTATTATGTGTTACTTTTCTATTGGCTTAAATTAAAACTTTACCCCATAACCACTTATTAGCCTACTCCGTCTTAGATTTTTACCCTTCAACACCCACGGATCTCCCTCTCCATCTCAGATTTTTCGGCCTTAGTTTAATTTTTAAATTAATATTTTTTATTAAATCAATTTTCTGAGTGAAAGCAGGTACTTTTTGAAATTAATGCTTCATTGTGAGATTTTATGGCTTAATAAGTTATCTTTCTGCCAATGCTATATTTGTTGTGCCACCATGTAGCTTTTAAGAGTTAATTGAAATTATATGAGCAAATTAGTTTCACAGTTCAACGGTATTGATTTGGTTGGGAAAATGTAGGCGATGATTAAGTTGGGGAAGATGAACAGGGAAAGGGACCAAATAATAAATTAATAAAAAGAAAAATATGAAATTTTAACAAATGAAACCTAAATAACGTTTGGATCATGAGTCAGGTATGGAATCGAGTGGTTGAGGGACAAAAAAGAGTTTAACGGGTTGGAACGACTAAGATGGATCATTGTTGGGTTATATATAGATAAGATATGGGTTAGAATTAGATTTTTAATTTTGACTAATACACAATTGCCACGTCATATATAATAAAATAATTTTTTTGTTTCAGCAAATGTACGTCTGAAATAAGGGCATGAATGGGCGAGATTTTTAACGGTGAGGGCAATTTTTACAAAATAGGTGGACGGATGGTATTTTTAAACTTAAGTGAATAGGTCAGGGGTAGTTTTGGCCGTTTTTTGTTATTTTTATTATTATTTGAAGTTATAGTTGGGTCACATGAAATGCACACCCAAATTGAAATTTACGTATCGTGACTATGCCACAGGAACCGTAATCATGGTCACAATAATTTATTAATCGAGCCTCAAGCAAACAACGAGATTCATGAATTATTTATTCTTAAACTATTTGAGATTATTGTAAAGGCTATTGATTATGGAAGTCAAGTTATGAAAAACTGAGTCAGTCTTAACTAATAAAATTTGCACGTTGTTGTTGCAGGGTTTAGAGGAAACATTAACAAGCTTGAGAGTGTAAACAATATAAGTGGCAGAAACAAAGAGGATAAGCTGACACTATTAATTTAGACAAAGCTCGATTTTGTAAACCAAGTGATGACCGAACAGGCTTCAAAAATTTCAGCAGTAAACAAGCCAAAATGCAATAATGCTCTTCCATGTACTACCACAAAATCTCTATTAAAATTACTCTAAAAACAATCATGAAATCCCTAGAAATCCAACATCAAAAACCTGTCCGTTAAACAACCCCTCACAAGCCATGAATCACCACTAAAACTCTAGCAAGAGTCGTTCATTAAAAGTAGCCAAAAATCTAGCAACCAATTCTATTCATAAGTAAAGAAAAATAGGCAATGAACTTGTTCATGTCACAACAAATGAATCTGAAAATGGCCAACATTTTATTGTAAATCAGAGAGAGAGTAAATACAGAAAAAAGGAGTGTCCCTATTTGCTTATAGATGAACTGGAATCAACCGAATCGAAGCTAATAAAACAACTAACGAGTAAGCTCAACCGGATCAGCAACAGAAATCATAAGAACAACCCCAAATCTCAGCTATACGAGAGAGTGACGACAACAGCAAAAAAGAACAAACAATTTTCTCCAATCAAACCAGCTTTTAGATTCTGTTTTTTTATATAATTTTTCTTCTTGTTTTGGGGGGTCTTTGTTTTTTGTTTTCAAGTCTGAAAATCAGAGATTGAATTTAGATTTTGGTATGAGAAAAATGAGAAGAAAGTGAGGAGTTGTGTGTATGAAGGTGAACTGAGAGAATAGAAGGCGGTGGGAGGGGGGGTTGGCGCCGATCTGCTCAAGAATCAGGGGCGGGGTTCTTGTCTCTAAGGTGTTGCTAGGAGATGGAGGTGGGGAATGTGGCTGAGCCAGGATTTAGGTTTTTTTGTTTGAAGTGTTATAAAATAGGCTTTTATGTTATAGGTGGAAAGTATATGGGCCGTTGGATGAGAATGAGTGAATAGCTGGGATTTAATTAAGAGATCTGATACGGTTTATGGATTGATGGATCAAATGGGTAAATGGCTTATGGGCTGCCGATTTGGGCCTTAAAATTGGGCTTAAAAATATTGTCCAAACCTTAGTCAAATATAAGATAAAAATACTACATAATTTAAGAGTCAATTATAATTAATTACACTAAACTATATTAAAATATAAAACTATTTTTGGTATTCTTAAAAGATTATATTGAAATAAAAGTATTGAAAAATAAGTGAAAATCATAGTAAAAATGAAAATATATTGCCGCTTGGAAGTGCTAGCCAGATTCCGTTTTGTGCAATTAGAAAGCTAGTAACAAATTTTGAAGTCATTTCTCATTTGTTCTAACCAAATGGACTCAAAAAGAGGACGTGAACAAAGCAAAAGGAATTGAGTAAGAGGCAATGGAAAGAAATGATTTCTAACAAAAAAAATTACAAAGTAGAAACTTATCAGATGTGGATACAAACTCTAATGACCATGACATATACTTTTGGATTAAGTGGCCTAATATTTCAAGCAAGTCTAATGTTCAACCCTTGTTGTACCTCTGTGCCGTGAAACTAGGCTTTAATGCTCCGATTATCCTATCTGATTCACGGTACTTATTCGACTTGTAGTGCCCGAAGGGTTTTCACCACCAAGTCTCTCTCATTTTGTTTTTTCTCTCAACTTACCGTCGCCTTATGGTTCCTCTGAAGGTTTTATCCGATAAGACTCTCTCATTTTGTTCTTTTTTTTTTCTTATTTCCTCTGATTCTGTAGATGACAATGCATTGACCATAGTAAAAACATCATATGCTCCTGGCATGTCTAGCTTGGCACTCTCAAAGGTTATCTGGGAGGTCTTTTTTAGATTGTAATATGGCTTTGGGACAGGGTTAGAAAGAAAAAATATCATAAATGCTCAAATTAAAACTAAGAAAAAGATGGGGTATAACTTTACAATTTTTGGAACCGTCTTTTATAGAAAACAAAACTTCTGCCCCAGTTTCTTTTGCAGTGAGGAACTTTAGAATTTTCGACCTGGTGTGATCGAACCTTATGGCTTCCTATGTATTTTGTTGACACAAGAATCAGGTCGAACGTAGTTCAAAAGGATGCTTTCTTTTTGTTGCTATTTTTTTCTTTTTTTCTTTTCTTTCTCTTTTTTCCCTTTTTTCTTTGAAATTTCTTTTGGGATGAACTTTCTAAAACAAACCTATGGGGACGTGAACTTTTTTTTTGACTCTAACTTGATTCCAAAAGAGGGAAGGTCAAGAAAAGTCGCATAGGCTCAAAAGGGGTATCGAATGGTATAAAGTGTTTGAGTAGTTGAAAGAGGGCCTCCCAATCCCTGAAAATGCTAAGTACAACATATGCAGCTTGAAAATAAAAAAGGAAGATCATGCACAACATTTCTTTTGCAGGTTTGGCATTGATATCGTTGATATGTCTTCTATCTTTCTTTAGTGCATTGTCGAGTACAGAACTCTTGTTTAGTAATTCTTTTCCATAATGAATGTCCTCTGCCAAGTTAGAGCAAACTTCCTTGGCTTTATGTTATAACTTGAGATGCACTTGAACTCAAAATTGCTCATTTGAAATTGTCCGGGATGTACTCTTCTGTAACAAATCCTTGTCATCCTATTAACTTCCCAAACTATATGCCTCAGATTCACACAATTTGGGCTTCAAATGATCTCCAAATGTTCAAATCTTTACTTATTTCCCTCACATATCCCTATTATTTTCAAAAAAAAAAATCATTGCTTCATGATTAGACTAACTATTAAGACGAGACTGAGAATTACGCGCGCATGACATGTCACTAGAGTCAGCATGAAAAGAACTATAAAAGAAAAAGAGAACTAAACAAAAACTGACTATAAATAACAGAAAACAAGAGACTGCATTAGACAGACGGTGGAATGGTTTGAACAACAAAACAAGCAAAATAAACTGGGTTACAACCCTGGAAGAAATCTAGATAACACTAAACGAGTTACTACGACTAAACGAACTAGACAAAAAAAAGGAAGAAGGGTGTGAGTCTCAAGATAATATTCGGATTACAACCCTGGTTATACCCGGATATCAGAAATGATTACAAAATAAACCACCAAAACTCCTCCCTGGCTAGCCAAGAAAGGAGTGTCTTTCTAATTACCGAACTCGACATTTTTAGCCACTGAGTTCCACATCAATATTACCAAAACTATTACCAATTTTAATCGCATTGACCTCAGCAAATAACCTTTGGGTCCATTTTGTCAACTCGTTCTTAAGATCAACTTCTGGAGTCGAGACTGATAGCGCTGCAAACTTTGCGGCAAGTGGCCCTCCAAGGAGCTTAGACAAGTTCTCATATTCCTTTTCAACACAAATCATGCCCACCATATGCATCTCATTATGAACAGGCATTAGACCTTGGCTAGTATCCGCTGCATCTGTATTTTGTACGGCAATGTCACCTGTATCAATAAGCTTCTGGACTACTCTTTTCAAATGCCAACACTTTTCTATGTTATGCCCCGGGGCATTAGAGCAATGTGCGCACCTTTGAGAATAATTAAAATTCTTTGGAAGAGGGTTCAACATTTTTATCTGAATCGGTTCAATATGTCTAACTACCTCAACCTTTGGAATAAACTGGCATATGATTCTCCAATAGGGGTGAAAAACTTTTCCTTTTGTTGCTGCCTTTTCATTTTATACTCCGGCCTCGGGTGGAACCTCTTGCAGGTAGGTAGTTGATATGCTTTTAAAGGTGGGTACGACATTTGCGGAGGCGATGCAAGCCGTTGCAGGTCTTGTGGATGTGGAGCATATGGTGGTGCATTGTGAATAGAGTACTGGGAAGGTGAGGTATGACTTTGGGGATTTTGTGGAGGAAAGCAGCATTGGGAGGATTATATGGAGTACGAGGATATTCATGGGTTCGGTATTGAGGCTGAAAGCGTTGAGCAGGAATGTCCATTGGATCCTGTCGTTTGCGGGGAAAGGTAGTTGGAGGAAGAACGATGGAGCTTCTAGGGAGGTTAGGTAAGCTATGGTAAGCGGAAAAATCTGGAGAATATGGTGGATCATTTGACACTATGATCGGAGCTTGGGTAAGGGTAGCATCTAGGAAGCTTGGTGGTGGCGGGGGTGGTGCCTTCCTAGTCATCCAAGCCTGATACATGTCCGCCATGTGTTATCTCAGCATCCTTACCTCTTCAACCAACCCAGTGTCTTGTTCAACTAATTGCTTTTGGGTACCAATATCAACCAACTCAATTCCGTTGTCGTCTGCCATTGCCTTTCGACTTTTGGTTGTAAGGATGAGTTACCAGTTTAAGAACCGCAAACCAACCACCCTTCTTCTCAATAAAGATAACAAAGAGGAACAAAATAAAGTCATCACGTTAGCGTTAGGGCATTTAACATAAGATAATTTCACATTATATGCAATGCACCTAATCACAATTATCGATTCTAAAATGACTTCGAGGGTGCGAAGTCAACTTGGCATCATCCCAATTTTACTTCTCTTGCCCCTGTCTTCTTCATTTTCTCTCTTGCGCTCCTTGATTTGCTCATTTTCTTTCCTCTCTTTTTCTTTCTGATTATCACACTTTTCTTTCCTCTCATTTGTCACATCTCATCACTTCATCTTTTTTTTTTTTATTTAAAAAAAAAATTCGATCGATCCTTATGTATGTTGCCTACCTATCATGTCGCCGCATAAATCAGATCTTTGCGTAGTTCGGGAAAATCGGGAATAAAGTAAATAAACTAACTTTTTTTTTGAATTTTGATATTTTTTTAAATTTCCGAAAGAAAGACTTATAAAGAAGAAAGAAAATATTTTTGGATTTGATTTTTTTTAAAGAATTTTAGAAAGAAAAACGTCTAAAGAAAGAAAAATATATTTTCTTTTTTTGAATTTTTGGACTTTTATGTTAAATTTATGAAATAAAGACTTTTGAAGGCAAAAAAGAAAGTATTTTTTTTTGAATCTTGAATTTTCTTTTCAATTTTTGAAAGAAAAACTTCTGAAAAGAATGAAAATATTTTTGAATATTTGGAAGAAATTAAAAAAAAAATGAATTTTTTAAAAAAAATTGGGGTCTCAAAGAAATGCTTTTTTAAAAGGACGTAAAGGAAAACATATTTTTGGATTTTTAAAAATTGGGGTCTAAAAGAAAAACTTTTCTAAAGAATAAAGCAAAACAAAATATTTTTAGAATTTTTTTTTGAAAATTGGAGGCCGGAACCGATGAGGTTTCCCTACGTATCTCACATCCGGTAAGAATCAGACCGCATAGTTCTGTCAGTTTTGACGGAACAGGGAAACATCACTTTTTGAAAACATTGGCTTATTTTTTTTCTTTTTTTTTTTCAAATTTTCACAGAGTTTCGGAATGTTTCAAATACGTACTTCTCACCCTTGTTATTTTTTTCCTTTTTTTGTGATTTTATCTTCTTCTTTTTTTCTTTCCCTATTCTAGAAGTCAGTTAACATGCAAGCCGAAACAAACAGATATGCAAATAGCACGTAAGATGCATCAGGATGGTCTTTTGAATCTAAGTACACCTGTCCTAGACTGATCCAACTCCTGTGTTGAGTCCCCAAAGTCAAATGCACGTAATGCAAATAAGCGTTCCTACTAGGGATTCGGTATGAGGCTATGTTATTCTAAGTTTTAAATCTTGGGGTATATTGTTCTAGACCTGGCTTACCCGAGCGGACAACTCGAGCCGGGGGGAGGGGCAACGTACCGGAATACGGAAGCTTCACCAGATTTGCAACTTGTCTGAACCTCGTTCTAAAATTGGGATATAACTCTAACAGAAAAGAAGCCACGTGAAGTGCACGTTTCCAGATGATTTAGAAGACTCAGAAGAAGGGGGTTTCGTAACAGTTTATATACAGTTCAAGCAATATCAAAGCGGTAAAAAGCAGCATTTAGCACATTAGGCTCAAACACGTAAAAATAAGATAATAAATAAAATTCAACTATAACAATTATTCTAATCTCGAATTCTGAACCCAGAACTAGAAGTTCTGGGTTCTTTTTCCCAGCAGAGTCGCCAGAGCTGTCACACCTCCTTTTTCCTAGGGGATAGGGAGTTTTTCCAATTAAAGTAACATTACTCGAAATGGGATTATTTATTTAATTCAGAGTCGCCACTAGGGATAATTATAATGGTGTCCCAAGTCACCGGTTCATTTTAAAATCCCAAATCGAGGAAATTTGACTCCGTTTTAAAGTCCGCAAAAATTAGAAGACCGGGTAAGGAATTCTGTTAACCCGAGAGAAGGTGTTAGACATTCCCGGGTTCCGTGGTTTTAGCACGATCGCTCAACTTTTAATAATTAGCCTAATTATCTGATTTAATATATATTTGAAACCTATTGTGCAATTTTTACCTTTTAACCACTTTTAGTATTATTTTAATTGCTTTTAAGATTTATGAAATTTATTTGAACAAGTCGCGATGTCGCACACTTGTTTATTTCTTTTACATATTGCGAATCGCGCCACGTGAAACGCACCCGCGATTTACAATATGTTTGTTTTTATTATTATTCGAAGTTATGGTCGGGTCACATGAAATGTACACCCGAATTGGAATTTACGTATCGCGACCATGCCACTGGAACTATACACATGGCCACGATAATTTATTAATCGCGCTTAAAGCAAACAACGAGATTCATGAATTATTTATTCTTAAACTATTTGATATTATTTTAAAGGCTATTGATTATGGAAGTCAATTTACGAAAAACTAAGTGAGTCTTAACTAATAAAATTTGTATGTTGTTGTACAGGGTTAAGAGAAAACATCAACAAGCTTGAGAGTGTAAACAATAAAAGCGGTAGAAACAAAGAGGATATGCGGGCACTATTAATTTAGACAAAGCTCGATTTTGTAATCCAAGTGATGACCGAACAGGCTTCAAAAATTTCAGCAGTAAACAAGCCAAAACGCAATAATTTTCTGCCATGTACTACCACAAAATCTCCATTAAAATTCCTGTAAAAACAACCATGAAATCCCTAGAAATCCAACATAAAAAACATATCCATTAAACAACCCCTCACAAGCCATGAATCACCACTAAAACTCTAATAAGAGTCATTCATTAAAAGTAGTAAAAAATCCAGCAACCAATTCTATTTATATGTAAAGAAAAATGGGTAATGAACTTGTTCATGTCACAACAGATGAATCTGAAAACGGCAAATGTTTAATTATAAATCAGAGAGTAAATGCAGAAATAAGGAGTGTACCTAGTTGCTTATAGATGAACTGGAATCATGGACCTGGACTACCTTAGTCGCAAATGCAACTGTTCTATCGCAAATGTGATATCGCATTTGCGAAAGGTCCCTCGTAAATGCGAAGGTGACCAGAAATTGAACTTGGTCGCAAATGCGAAGGGGTCAGTTTTCTGAGGGGTTCGCAATTGGTTGCAATTGCGACACCTGCAACGTGCAAAATTATAACTTAGCCGAAAATCTTCCATTTTTCAAACCCTTTCAAAACCAAAACACTCTTGGGCGATTTTTCAAAGACAACTTCTCTTCCAAGTTGATTATAAGTCATTTCTAGCTCGTTTTCTTCAATCTTTAACATTTTTCACATGATTTCAACTCAAAATCAATTATTTTCATGGGGGAAATTTTTTGTTTTGGATAGAACCTAGGTTTTTCAAATTTTGGGGATTTGGACCTCGATTTGAGGTCCGATTTCAAAACAAATTATATATTTGGGTTCGTGGGGGAATGGGTAATCGGGTTTTGGTTTGAACCTCTGGTTTTGACCGTGTGGGCTCGGGGGAGAGTTTTGACTTTTTGGGATAAACTTTAGAAAACCTATTTTTATGCATTGGAATTGATATAGTTAAGTAACTTGTGGCTAGATACGAGCGAATTGGTTGTGGAATCAAGAGGTAAAGCGATAGTTGAGGCTTGAATTGTGTTCTGGCATCAAGGTAAGTGTTTGGTCTAACCTTAGCTTGAGGGATTATGAGTCAAGTCCTATTTTCTATGTGCTATTTGTTGAGTACGACGTATAGTCATGGTGACGAGTATCTATACGTCATTGTCAAGCATGTCCGTGAGTCTTAAATTGAAGTTGTTGTGTTCTTAAAAAGTACTACAAATGCCTAAGTTGTTGATTCTCTATGTTGGGCAAGAATTGTGATTATTCTCATGAAAATTGCTTATGGTTGAGTATTGGTGCTAGTTGAGGTTTCTTCTGTGAAGTTAAATATTGGAACATGTTTGGTTATAGTTGATTCCCTTGTCGGGATGTATTTACTTATACTGTCGATTCCCCTGCCGGGATATTGTTGTTCCCTTATTGTTCCCTTATCGGGACTCTTTTGTGATTGGTGTTGAATTGTATATTGGGATCGGGTTGCACGCCACAACAATATTATATTTGGTTTGGGTTGCATGCCGCAGCAATATTATATTTGGAACGGGTTGCACGCCGCAACAATACTATGTTTGGATCGGGTTGCACGCCGCAACAATACTATGTTTGGATCGGGTTGCACGCCGCAATAATATTATATTTGGATCAGGTTGCACACCGCAATAGTATTTTTATGATTTGGACCGGGTTGCGCGCCGCAACAATAAAGGATAAAAGTAGTTATTGATTTGTTACAGTTTCCTTATTCTTTCTGCTGCGAATTTTAAATTGTTGTTTATGCTTTTCTCCTGAGTTACTGTTGGTAAATGATATTCCCTCGCAGCATGTTCCCCTATCCCATGCTTAACTTTACATTTCTGCTTTATTTTCCGTTGTATATGATATAATTGCACAGGTTTATGTGGCAGTCTGGTCCTAGCCTTGTCACTACTTCGCCGGGGTTGGGCCAGGCACTTAAATGCATACGGGGTCGGTTGTGCTGATACTACACTCTGCACTATGTGCAGATCCCAGAGTAGCAGCTTTCGGACCCTAACTTTGGGTGGCTGCCTTCAGTCCAGTCGGAGATTCTGAGGTAGTCCTGCAGGCATCCGCAGGTCTTGGCATCTTCTCCTATCATTTTAGTCTGTTTTTTATATATTTCAAAGAGAATATTGTAATAAATCTTTCAGACTTTTATTTGTAGTATTCCTAGACAGTCTGTGGAATTGTGACACCAGACTTGGATAGTTATTGTATGGATTGGTATTGACATCTTTCTTAAATTATTATATTTTAGTTTTCTGCTTATTAGATTTCTGTTGTTTACCAATTGCTAGTTATTAATTGTAAAAGGACTAAAATGGGAAAAAGGTAAATAATTCAAATGGTCGGCTTGCCTAGCTTTCACTAGTAGGCACCATCACGACTCCCGAAGGTGGGAAATCCAGTTCGTGAAAAGTTGGTATCAGAGCTCTAGGTTAAATAGGTCTCACAATTCACAGACAAACTTAGTAGAGTCTGAGGGATCGGTACAGAGACGTCTGTATTTATCCCCAGAGGCTACAGAGTTAGGAAAAACTTCATATCTATTCTTTCTTGTCGTGTGGTTTATTCTCTCAATGCTAATTGAATTTCTACTCTGTTCTTTCGCAGATGGCAAGAACACGTGCTTCCTCATCCACCGATCGGTAGCCCGAGCCCCCAACAGCAGCTCCCACGAGGGGCAGAGGGTGAGGTTGAGGCCGTGCTAGAGGACGAGGTAGGGGCAGAGCTCAGCCCAGAGCAGCAGCACTAGTAGCGGAGCCTCAGGTTGAGTTTGATGATGAGGTTCCGGCCCAAGCAGTTTCAATGGTCCCAGCTCAGGTCCCTTAGGGGTTCATTGCTACCCTAATACTCCAGGATGCTCTGGTCCATCTAGTGGGCCTTATAGAGAGTGTCACCCGGGTAGGCTTGCTTCCTGTAGCACTAGCCATCTCTCAGGCTGGAGGAGGAGTCCCAGACTCCTACTAATCGCACTCCAGAGCAGATGGCTCCCCAGTTTCAAACTCTAGCAGCTCAGCCAATTGGAGCAGTTCAGCCGGGTGTGGTAGCTCAGACCAGTGAAGGAGCATCTATGTCTGTCGATGCTTTGTGGAGATTGGACAGGTTCACCAAGCTGTTCACTACCACTTTTAGCGGTGCATCTTCTGAGGATCCCTAGGATTATTTAGAAAGCTGCCATGAGGTTCTCAAGAACATGGGGATAGTGGAGACCAATGGGGTCTACTTTTCTACTTTTCGCCTATCTGTCCGCCAAGACTTGGTGGAGAGATTATTGTTTCGCTAGACCAGCCGGATCACCACCTTTGACTTGGGATCAGTTTACTCAGCTATTTCTGGAGAAGTTTCTCCCTATCACTTAGAGAGAGATCTATCGGAGGCAGTTTGAGCATCTCCAGTAGGGTTCTATGACTGTTACTCAGTACGAGACCAGATTCATCGACTTGGCCCATCATTCCCTTATCATACTTCCCACCGAGAGAGACAGGGTGAGAAGATTCATTGAGGGACTCATTCAGCCTATTCGACTTCAGATGGCTAAGGAGACAGGGAGTGAGATTTCTTTTCAGGAGGTGGTCAATGTGGCCAGGAGAGTTGAGATGGTTCTATCGCAGGAGAGTGGTCAGGGATCTGACAAGAGGCCTCGTCATTTAGGCAGATTCAGTGGTGCCTCATCTGGAGGCAGGGATTCGTATGGTAGAGGCCATCCTCCTAGGCCTTTTCAGTCAGCACTTCAGGTTTCTCACGGTGCTTCAGGTGGTCGTGGTTCTCATATGCAGTATTCTGATCAGCAGCCCTACAGTACACCACAAGTTCCTATTAGTGCACCACCACTCCTGAGTTTTTAGGGTGGTCATTCAGGTCGCCAGGGTTAGTCTCAGTTTCCTCATCCGCAACACTCAGGTGGACGCTTTGAGTGCGGTGAGTATGGTCATATCCCGAGGGCTTGTCCGAGATTAATGGGTATTCAGTTGCAACAGCAGGGCTCCCGTGCTATAGTTTTGGCATCGAGTGTTCCACAACCCACTCAGCTAGCAAGAGGTAGAGGTAGAGGTGCCAGAGGTGGAGGTAGAGGTATTAGAGGTGGAGGTCAAGCCGATAAAGTTGGAGGCCAGCCAGTAGTAGGCCATCCTAGAGATGTAGTTCAGGGTAGTGGGGCCCAGCCCCGATGTTATGCTCTTCCAGCTAGGCCTGAGGATGAGGCTTCTGATGCAGTTATCACAGGTACTGTTCTAGTTTATAGCACAAATGCTTCAGTTTTATTTGATCCAGGATATACATACTCTTATGTGTCATCTTATTTTACAATGTATCTGGTCATGCCTAGTGATTCTTTGAGTGCCCTTGTTTATGTATCTACACTGGTGGGTGATTCTATTATGGTAAAACGTATCCATCATTCGTGTATAGTTGTGATTGGGGGTCTTGAGACTCGTGTAGATTTTTTACTGTTGGACATGGTCGATTTCGATGTCATATTGGTGATGGACTGGTTATCACCTTACCACGCTATCTTGGACTGTCATGCCAAGACTGTGACCTTAGCCTTGCCGGATTTACCTCGTTTAGAGTGGAGAGGGACTCCTGGTCATTCTATCCATAGAAATATCTTATATATGAAGGCTCGACGTATGGTCGAGAAGGGGTGTTTGGCCTATTTGGCATATGTTCATGATTCTAGTGCCGAGGTTCCTTCTATCGATTATGTGCCTGTTATTCGTAAGTTTCCTGAGGTATTTCCTTCAGACCTGTCGGGCATGCCACCCGACAGGGATATTGACTTCTGCATTGATTTGGCTCCGAGCACTCAGCCCATTTCTATCCCGCCGTATCGTATGGCCCTGCCTGAGTTGAAAGAGTTGAAGGAGCAGTTGCAAAACTTGCTTGAAAAAGGTTTCATTAGACCTAGTGTTTCGTCTTGGGGTACGCCGGTGTTGGTTGTTAAGAAGAAGGACGGATCGATGAGAATGTGTATTGATTACCGGTATTTGAATAAGGTTACAATCAAGAATAAGTATCTATTATCGAGGATTGATGATTTGTTTGATCAGCTTCAGGGTGCCAAGGTATTTTTGAAGATTGACTTGAGATCTGGCTACCATCAGTTGAGGATTAGGGCATCCGATGTCCCTAAGATAGCTCTCCGCACTCGGTACGGGCATTATGAGTTCTTGGTGATGTCATTCGAGTTGACAAATGCCCAGCAACTTTTATGGATTTGATAAACCGAGTGTTCAGGCCTTACTTGGATTCGTTCATGATAGTCTTCATTGACGATATTTTGATCTATTCTCGCAGCCGGGAGGAACATGAGCAACATCTGAGAGTGGTCCTCCAAACTTTGAGAGATAATTAGTTGTATGCGAAGTTTTCGAAGTGTGAGTTCTGGTTGTGTTCAGTTGCATTCTTAGGTCATGTTGTATTAGTAGAGGGTATTTAAGTAGATTCAAAAACGATAGATGCAGTAAAGAACTGGATTAGACCAGCATCAGCTACAGAGATCCAGAGTTTCTTGGGTTTAGCAGGCTATTATCGTCGGTTTGTGGAGGGGTTTTCGTCTATTGCAGCCCCGATGACCAAGTTGACCCAGAAGGGTGTCAAGTTCAGGTGGTTGGACGAGTGTGAGGCGAGCTTTCAGAAGCTCAAGACAGCTTTGACTATAGAACCAGTGTTGGTTTTGCCCACGGGTTCAGGGCCATATACAATTTATTGTGATGCATCTCGTATAGGACTTGGTGTGGTGTTGATGCAGGATGGTAAGGTCATTGCCTACTCTTTGCAACAGTTGAAGATTCATGAGAAGAACTATCTGGTTCATGATTTAGAGTTAGCAGCCACTGTTCACGTGTTGAAGATTTGGAGGCATTATCTATATGGCATGTCATATGAGGTGTTCACGGATCACAAGAGTCTGCAGTACTTGTTCAAGCAGAAGGAGCTAAATTTGAGGCAGAGAAGGTGGTTGGAGCTATTAAAGGACTATTATATCACCATATTATATCATCCGGGAAAGGCCAAAGTGGTGGCCGATGCTTTGAGTAGTAAGTCAGCCAGTATGGGCAGTCTTGCTTATATTCCGGTCGGTGAGAGACTGCTTGCTTTGGATGTTCAGGCTTTAGCCAATCAGTTCGTGAGGTTTGATGTTTCTGAGCCGAGCCGCGTGTTAGCTTGCACAGTCACTCATTCTTCATAATTGGAGCATATCCGAGATCGGTAGTATGATGATCCTCATTTGTGTCTCCTTAGAGACACGGTGCAGCACAGAGGTGCCAAGCAGGTTACCTTAGGAGATGATGGAGTTTTGAGGCTACAGGATCGAGTTTGTGTGCCTAATGTGGATGGGCTCCGGGAGTTGATTTTAGAAGAGGCCCATAGTTCCCAGTACTCTATTCATTCAGGCACCGCAAAGATGTATCAGGATTTGCAGTAGCATTATTGGTGGAGGAGAATGAAGAAGGACATTATTGCATATGTGGCTTGGTGTTTGAATTGTCAACAGGTTAAGTACGAGCATCAGAGGCCGAGTGGTCTGTACCAGAAGATTGAAATTTCTAAGTGGAAGTGGGAGCGTATCACTATTGACTTCGTTGTTGGACTCCCACGGACTCAGAGTAATTTCGATGTAGTGTGGGTTATTGTTGATAGGCTGACCAAGTCATCACATTTTATTCCAGTGGCAGTCTCCTTTTCTTCCGAGAGGTTAGCTGAGATCTATATCCGAGGGATTGCTCGTCTTCATGGTGTGCCCGTGTCTATCATTTAGGACTGAGGTATGCAATTTACCTTACATTTCTGGAGAGCGGTTTAGTGAAAGTTGGGCACACGGGTTGAGTTGAGCACAACGTTTCATCCTCATACGGACGGGCAGTCCGAGCGGACCATTCAGATTTTGGAGGATATGCTCTGAGCTTGTGTCATTGACTTTGGAGGCTCGTGGGATCAGTTTTTGCCTTTAGCAGAGTTTGCCTACAATAACAACTACCAGTTGAGTATCCAGATGGCTCTTTATGAGGCTTTGTATGGAAGGCGGTGTCGGTCGCCGGTTGGATAGTTTGATCCGGGAGAGGCTTGGTTGTTGGGTACGGATCTAGTACAGGATGCCTTGGACAAGGTTAGGATCATTCTAGATAGGCTTCGTATAGCTCAGTCCAGGCAAAAGAGTTATGCCGACCGTAAGGTTCTTCATTTGGCATTCATTGTCGGTGAGCGAGTATTGGTTCGAGTGTCGCCTATGAAGGGCGTGATGAGATTTGGAAAGAAGGGCACCCTAGGTTTATTTGCCCGTTTGAGATTCTTGATCGAGTAGGAGAGGTGACTTATAGACTTGCGTTGCCGCCGAGCTTATCAGTCGTGCATCCAGTGTTTTATGTGTCCATGCTTCGAAAGTATCACGGCGATCCATCCCACATGTTAGATTTCAGCAATGTCCAGTTGGACAAGGACTTGTCCTATGAGGAGGAGCCGGTAGCCATTTTAGACCGGCAGGTTCGTCAGTTGAGATCAAAGAGTTTTCCTTCTATTCATGTTCAGTGGAGAGGTTAGCCTGCTGAGGCATCGACCTAGGAGTCCGAGTCAGATATGCGGACCGTTATCCCCATTTTTTCCCCGACTCAAGCACTTCCTTCATATGTTCGCTCGAAGACGAACGGTTGTTTTAGAGGTGGAGGATGTGATGACCCGAAAGGTCATCACTTGTGTTAGAAACAAATTCTCTTCTGATGCCTCAAAACCTCCTTTTTACCTCACCTCAATTTGCGTGTGTGGTCCGGATCTATATCCGGAAAGCTTTTTATGTGAAAATATGAGAAACAGAAATATCTAGAATTAAAATTTGAATATGGTTGACTTTGGTCAACATTTTGAGCAAACGGACCCGGATCTGTGTTCCGACAATCCCAGGAGGTCTGCAGTAAAATATGGGACTTCGTTGTTTGCCCGGAAATAAATTCCGAGGTCCCAAGCCTTAGAAATCAATTTTTGAAAGAAATTGTTTTTCTGAATTACTTATGAAATAAAGAAAAGAATTTATGTTTGAAACCATTGGTATCGTACTTGTATTTTGGTTCTGGAGCCCGGTACAGGTATTATATATGATTTAAGTGGAGCCTGTAAAATTTGGTAAGAAACGGACTTGAAATGACGTGATTTGGAACTTTAGTTGTAAAATTGGGAACTCTGAAAGTTCATGAGATTTCCTTTGATTTTGGTGATAAATTCATGGTTATTGAGGTTGTTTTGAGGATTTAATTGCACAAGCAAGTCCGTATGATGTTTTTAGGTTGGTGTGCATGTTTGGTTTAGAGCCCCGAGGGCTCGGGTGAGTTTTGGATAGGCCGCAGAGTGAAATTTGGACTTAGGAACTTGCAGGTTTTAGCTGGTATGTTGCAGGTCTATAGGCTTTGCAAATGCGAGCTCGCAAATGTGACAAAGCATCACAAATGTGATAATGGACCTGGGCTGCCTTGGTCGCAAATGCGACTGTTCTATTGCAAATACGATATCGCATTTGCGAAAGGTCCCTCGCAAATGCGAAGGTGACCAGAAATTGAACTTGGTCGCAAATGCGACATTATCTTCGCAAATACGAAGGGGTCAGTTTTCTGAGGGGTTCGCAATTGCGAACCCTGGTCGCAATTGCGACACCTGCAACCTGCAAAATTATAACTTATCCGAAAATCTTCCATTTTCAAACCCTTTCAAAACTAAAACACTCTTGGGCGATTTTTCAAAGATAACTTCTTTTTCAAATCGATTGTAAGACATTTCTAACTCATTTTATTCAATCCCTAACATCTTTTCACAGAATTTCAACTCAAAATCAATGATTTTCATGGGGAAAATTGTGTGTTTTGGGTAGAAACTAGGTTTTTCAAATTTTGGGGATTTGGGCCTAGATTTGAGGTTCGATTTCAAAACAAGTTATATATTTGGGTTCGTGGGGGAATGTGTAACCGGGTTTTGGTTCAAACCTCAAATTTTGATCGTGTGGGCCCGGGGGCGATTTTTGACTTTTTGGGAAAAACTTTAGAAAACCTATTTTCATGCATTGGAATTGATTCATTTAGCATTTATTGATGTAGTTAAGTAAATTGTGGCTAGATATGAGTGAGTTGGTGGTGGAATCAAGAGGTAAAGCGATAGTTGAGGCTTGAATTGTGTTCGTGGCATCGAGAAAAGTATTTGGTCTAACCTTATCTCGAGGGATTAGGAGTTGAGTCCTATTTGCTATGTGCTATTTTTTGAGTACGACATATAGGCATGGTGACGAGTATCTATACGTCGTTGTCAAGCATGTCCGCGAGTCTTAAATTGAAGTCGTTGTGTTCTTAATAAGTACTACAAATGCCTAAGTTGTTGATTCTCTGTGTTGGGCAAGAATTGTGATTATTCTCGTGGAAATTGCTTATGGTTGAGTATTGGTGCTAGTTGAGGTTTCTTCTGTGAAGTTAAATGTTGGAACAAGTTTGGTTATAGTTGATTCCCTTGCCGGGACGTATTTACTTATACTGTCGATTCCCTTGCGGGGATATTGTTGTTCCTTTGTTGGGACTGTTTTGTGATTGGTGTTGAATTGTATATTGGGATCGGGTTGCACGCGCAACAATATTATATTTGGATCAGGTTCCACGCCGCAACAATATTATATTTGGATCGGGTTACACGTCGCAACAATATTATATTTAGATCGGGTTGCGCGCTGCAACAATATTATATTTGGATCAGGTTGCACGTCGCAACAATACTATGTTTTGATCGGGTTGCACGTCGCAACAATATTATATTTGGTTCGGGTTGCATGCCACAACAGTGATATATGATATGGATCGGGTTGCACGCCGTAAAAGTGTTTTTATGATTTGGACCGGGTTGCGCGCCCGCAACAATAAAGGATAAAAGTGGTTATTGATTTGTTCCGGTTTCCTTATTCTTTCTGCTGCGAATTTTAAATTGTTCTTTATGTTTTTCTCCTGAGTTACTGTTGGTAAATGATACTCCCCCACAACATGTTCCCCCCTCCCATTCTTAACTGTACATTTTTGCTTTATTTTCTGCTGTATATGATATAATTGCACAGGTTTATTTGGTAGTTTGGTCCTAGCCTCGTTACTATTTCGCCGGGGTTAGGCTAGGCATTTACCAATACTTGGGGTCGGTTGTGCTGATACTACACTCTACTCTGTGTCCAGATCCTGGAGCAGCAACTTTCGGACCGTAGCTTTGGGTGGCTGCCTTCAGTTTAGTTGGAGATTCTGAGGTAGTCCTGCAGGCATGCGCAGGCCTTGGAGTCTTCTCCTATCCTTTTAGTCTGTTTCTTTTATATATTTCAGAGATGGTATTGTAATAAACCTTTCAGACTTTTATTTGTAGTATTCTTAGACAGTCTATGGAATTGTGACACTAGTGTTGGGTAGTTATTATATGGATTGATATTGGCATCTTTCTTAAATTATTACATTTCAGTCTTCCGCTTATTAGATTTTTGTTGTTTACCAATTGTTGGTTATTAATTGTAAAAGGACTAAAATGGGAAAAAGGTAAATAATTCAAATGGTCGGCTTCCCTAGCTTTCACTAGTAGGCGCCATCACGACTTCCGAGGGTGGAAAATCCGGGTTGTGATAGGTCGGGTGTGGTGTAGTGGGGGGATAGGGGTAGGTAGGATGGGTGGGGTATGGGGTGTTGGTGGGGATGGGGAATAGGATAGGAAGGTTAAAAAAGAGTTTTGGAAAATATTTTCCTTCCTTTGATAGGGAAAATATTTTTCTCCAATTGGAGAAAAATGAGTTCATGAGAAAAATATTTAAGCCAACCAAACATAAAAAAATTGGAAAATATTTTCATTCATACCAAACACACTCTTCAACAAACAAAATTTTCGAAATGTCCAAAATATAGAATAGCGAATTCTATTAGTTGTGAATTACTTTTAAAAGCAAGCTCGAGTTTCTCGAAGAAGAGGGAGCGGTTGGTCACCTTCCGGAGATCGGTGGCCGAGACTCAGATTAATTATTTACTCTGTATGAAATCCGATAGAGGCCTTTGCAAGGATTTCAAGGTCATTCCGAGTGAGAACCTCTCAACCCTTCATAGGCTCATGGTCATGGACCTTGAGATCACTAGGAAGAGGAGGAAGAGGGTGATGTATAGCCAACATAGGATCAAGTGGGGAGCCTTGATGGAAGCTAAATCGTAGGAGTTGTGGCCAAGCTGCTTACTATGGGGGCTTGGAGGAGTAGTGGAGATGCAAGCGCTATGTGGACCACGACTACGCTGTGCATTAGGGAAGTTGCGAGGGGTCTCAAAGGGTTAATCTAGTGGTCACAAGGGAGACTGGTGGTGGAATGGAGAGGTACAAGGAAAAGTGAAAACCAAGAAAGCAGCGTATTTGAAGCTAGTGGAAAGTGTAGACGAGGAGGAGAAGAGGGAGAATAGGGAGCATTATAAACTGGCTAAGAAAGATGCAAAGTTAGCAGTTACGACGTCCAAGACTGCAACTTTTAGTTGTGTATGTGGAACTCAGGGGCCAAGATGGGGATAAGAGGTTGTTCAGGTTAGCCAAGGTGTGAGAAAGGAAGGCGCAGGACTTGGACCAAGTGAAGTGCATCAAGGACGAAGAAGGTAGAGTTTTGTTGGATGAGACTCTTATCCATCGGAGATTGCAGACCTACTTCCATAGTCTCTTGAACGAGGAGGGGGACAGTACATTGTCCTAGGTCATTTGGAACTCTTCGAGAGTCGTTGTGACTTAGGGTATTGTAGGCAGATTAGAGTTGATGAAGTTGAGGGGGCTATGCGTAAGATGAGCTGGGGCAAAGCGACCGGGCCGAATGAAATCCTGGTGGAGTTTTGGAAGAGTGCGGACAAGGCAGGCTTGGAGTGCGAAAAAGATGCCCGAAAAGTGGAGGTGGAGCACGATGGTTCTTATATAAAAGAACAAGGGTGATATCCAAAATTGCAATAACTATCGGGGTATCAAGCTGCTTAGCCATACTATAAAAGTTTGGGAGAGAGTGGTAAAGCTAAGGGTGAGGATGAGTGTGTCTATTTCCGAGAATAAGTTTGGGTTTATGTTGGGGTATTTGACTACAGAAGTCATCCACCTTGTTAGGAGATTGGTGGAGAAGTGTATGGAGAGAAAGAAGGACAAGGACTTGCATATGGTGTTCATCGACTTAGAAAAGGTGTACGATAAAGTTCCGAGTGAGGTTTTATAGAGATGTTTGGAGGCTAGAGGTGTACATGTTGCCTACGTTATGTTTATTAAGGATATGTATAATGGAGTGACTCGATGAGGACGGCAGGTGGGGACTCAGACCATTTTTCGGTTATGATGGGGTTGCATAAGGGATCGACACTCAGCCCTTTTTTGTTTGCTCTAGTGATGAATGTACTGATGCGCCACATCCAAGGGACGTGTCATGGTTCATGCTATTTGCAGATGATATTATATTGATTGACAAGACGCGAGATGGTGTGAATGCACAATTAGAGGTATGGAGGCAGACCCTGGAATCTAAAGGTTTCTAGTTGAGCAGGACCAAGACAGAATACTTGGAGTGTAAGTTCAGTGGCGAGACTCAAGGAGAGGAAGGGGAGGTGAGGATGGACTCACAGGTCATCCCTATGGAGGGAGTTTTACATATCTTAGGTCTATTATTCATGGAGATGGGGAGATTGATGAAGATGTCACACATCGTATTGGGGTGGGATGGATGAAATTGAGACTCTCTTTTGGTGTTTTGTGTGACAAGAAGGTGCCACCGAAACTTAAGGGTAAGTTCTATAGAGTGGTGGTCAGACCAACGATGTTGTATGCAGTTGAGTGTTGGCCAGTCAAGATCACGCATGTCCAAAAGATGAAGGTAGCAGAGATGAGGATGTTGAGATGGATGTGTGGGCACACCAGGGTAGATAGGATCAGAAATGAGGTTATTCGCGACAAGGTGTTTGTGGCCCCTATTGAGGACAAGATGCGGGAAGCACGACTTAGGTGATTTGGTCATGTGAGGAGGAGGAGCACAGACACCCCGATGAGGAGGTGTGAGAGGTTGGCATTAGAGGTCTTACAGAGAGGTAGAGGTAGGCCAAAGAAGAGGTGGGGAGAGGTGATTAGACAAGACATGGCACAACTTCAGCTGACCGAGAAAATTACCCTTGATAGGAAGGTGTGGAGGTCGAGGATTGTGGTAGTAGAGTAGGTAGTCTTGATTGTTCATAGCAGTAGTATTGGCACACACTCTCGCTTTTTGTTAGTAGTAGGTTTCTATTGTTCTCTTTCGTTATTGATCACCTTACTATCTTGTTAGTTTTATTCTGCTTTTATATGGCTTTTTCGTACTGTCCCTTCTTGTCTATATTTTCATTAATGTGATGCTTATACTTTCCTGAGCCGAGGGTCTATTGGAAACGGCCTCTCAATCCTCACAAGGTTGGGGTAAGGTCTGCGTATATACTACCCTCTCTAGACCCCACGATGTGGGATATTACTCGGTATGTTATTGTTGTTGTTGTTTTAAAGCAAACAGAGTGTCCAATGTCTTGTCCAGTTTAAGTAGATCCTTTCGACCCACCCATAGTTTTGGATCTCTCAGTTTTGTCCTAGACTTAAAAGAACACCACTAGTATGAATTTATTGCGTCATAGGACACTTCATTTTATCCTCTTTTCCAAAAATGAGAGTTTGCTCAGGTGTTTTATGCATCCGTTTTCTAGAAGTTTACTAGTCCTTTACCTTAATCTACCCTCATCAGTTAGGAGTGGTTCAATAGATATGCCTAAAGTCAAATTCTAATAAGAGACCTAAAACATATCATCACTACTAGAAATTGGCACATTTTCTATCAGGACCCCATTTTCTCTCCGTAGTATGTCGTGGCAGCTCCTAGTCTCTAAGACTAGGTAAGCCCAACATACATGCAAAATTTAATGAAAAATGATAAAAACTTTCGGATAACTCAACAACTATCATATAAAGAATTCTGTAACTCAACAGAATACAACTCCCCAAAATTTGGTGATAACAAGTCACAACCTTTACAAGAAAGTACTAATCATCTCTATACACCATCGTCTATAAAAGGGAAAGAAAATGAAGTAGACTAGATAGAGGGTGACTTCGAGGCTTGCGGACGCCGGCATGTATACCTTAAAGTCTTCGAAGCTGAGCTCATCTCACTGGTGCCTGGACTGGTAAGAGGTACCTGGGTCTGCACAAAAAAATGTGCAAAAGTGTAGCATGAGTATACCACAACGGTACCCAGTAAATACCAAGCCTAACCTCGGTAGAGTAGTGACAAGGTCAGGTCAAGGCCCTACTGGAATAAATAAGAAACTGAACAGGTATAAAATAGTGTAATAATGATAATAATGGAAAATGAAACAATGAAGAAATATACCAAGAATAGTTACAATGTGCTAAGGAAAATAATGCATTATGGAAGAAAACAAGGAACGACATGCCAAGGAAGCAAGGAAACCAAAACGCAAGTGAAGTAATAGAAAAGTATCAACAATAATCACTACAGAGATACTGCCTCGTAGTCTCAAATCATATAACAAATCACAATCTTTCCTTATATCACCGCGGGAGCATTGCATTTAGTTTTAAAAATCATTTTTCCCGAAATAACTTCTCGCATTTTAGCCCACCTTATCACACTGCGTGGCTTCAAGTAGTTCCCGTACTATTAACACGCATATCAAGCCCACCTTATCTCACCACATGTGTTTCAATCCCAAGTCTTATACCATCGCATGCGTATTAATATCACAACGTATCAAAAGTCGTACCTCAAGTGCCCAATATCACAACTTGCCAAGGAAATCAACAATAATAGTGTTTTCACAATAAATAGCCCATGGCTCAACCACAATATGCACAAGAGTCTCAACAATAACAACCGAAAGTGAATAACTCGACAAGAATGGTATTTTACAACTTTGCCTCAATGTGAATCACGACCTTGATAACTCAATACTAATTTCAACAATAAGATATTCCAAGAATAACAACTTCAAGTAAGGAACTCAACAATTAAATAATGAATACGGAATGAAGAAAATAATAACTTCAACTAAACATGTAAAGAAAGTAACGAGGGATAAGACAAGTAAAGCATATGAAGATAGACAAACGATGATGAATATAACATATTATGGTAACTCAGTTAAAGGCATGGAATGAATCTACATAGCTAAAACTGGTCAATTACCACATTTAGCACGTGTAGACACATATTACCTCGCGTACACGGCTTATACATATCACAATCAACACAAGAAAAACCAATCGTAAGGGGTAATTCCCCCACACAAAGTTAGGCAAGACACTTACCTCAAAATAAGCTAATCAATTCACTAGTAAGACTCTCCCTCGATTATCCAACTCCGAACGGCTCGAATCTTGCCAAAAAAACTTCATACCATAAATATAAACTATAGGAAGCTATTCCAAAAAATAAAGTTGCAATTTTTTAAAGAACAACCCCGGGCTCATGTCTCAGAACCCGACCAAAATTCCAAAATTCGAACACCCATTCAATAACGAGTCCAACCATACAAGAATTACTCAAATCCGACTTCAAATCAACTTTTAAATCCCCAAATATTAGTCTAAGAAGTTTTACCCAAAATTTCCAACTCAAACCACTAATTAAATGACGAAAATAATAATGGATTCATGTAAAATAGCCAAAACCGAGTTGGAATCTCTTACCCCAATGATTTTCTTGAAAATCCCTCGAAAAATCACCACAAATTGAGCTCTCTAGGTCTTAAAATGAAAATAAGATGAAAATCTCGACCTAAGCCCTTTTTTGCCGAAAGATTTCGCATCTGCGAACCCACAACCGTGTATGCGGCACCGCACCTGCGGAATTTCTATCATAGGTGCGGTACTTACTAAGGTCCAGCACTCTCCACTTCTGCGAATAAAACGCATATCTGGGCTTTCACTCCAGCAGACATAGGGACACTTCTGTGCACGTGCTCCTGCGGACGATGTCCGCTTCTACAATAATAGACCAAGCTGGCCCAGTCTGCATCTGCGACCAGCTCCTCCGCACCTACGAACTCACATATCTGAAAATCACCTCACACCTACGATCCCAGCAAAGCTCACTCAAGGCCGCTTCTGTACTCAACCTCATGCACCTACGTGTCCATACATGCGGCTAAACCCTACGCATGTGCGATGACACTAGAACAACAACAAGTTCATCAATCCATCAAGCCCAAAATTGTTCTGAATTCAATCTGAATCACAACCAAGGCTCCACGGGACCCCATCCGAATATACCAACAAGTTCCAAAATACATAAAGGGCCTACTCGAGGCCAAAAATCACATCAAACAACATCGATTCTACGAATTGCAACACAATTCAAGCCTATTGAAACTATGAACATCTGACTTCCAAAACTAACGCCGAATCACACCAAAACAACTCTGATTGACCTCAAATTGTGCACATAAGTCATAAATGACTTCGTGAACCTATTCCAATTTTCAAAATCAAAATCCGACCCCGATATCAATAAAGTCAACTCCTGATCAAACTTTTCAATTTTCCAATCCTTTAACTTTCTAAATTTTGACAATTCATGCCGAAATGACCTACAGACCTCCAAAATCAACATCCGGACATGCTCCTAAGTCCAAAATCACCATATAGAGCTATTGGAACCGTCAAAACTCTATTCTGGAGTCATCTACAAAAAAGTCAAACTATGATCAACCCTTTCTTGTTAAGCCTCCAACTTAGGGACTATGTGTCCCATTTAACTCCGAAACTCACCCGAAAGTAAAACCAAATACCCCGGCAAGTCATATAACCATAATACAATATAGAGAAGGTATTAAATAGGGGATCAGGGCTAAAATACTCAAAATGATCGGCCAGGCCGTTACATCCTCCCCCCTCTTAAGACAAATATTCGTCCTTGAATAAGTATAAGACATACCTAGAGTATTGAAAAGATGAGAATAATGGCTATGCATATCATGATCAGTCTCCCAAGTTACCTCCTCGACTGGTTGACCCCTCCACTGAACCTTCCCTGAAGTGTTCTTCGACCTCAACTTTCGGACCTGCTTGTCCAAAATGGCCAATGTCTCCTCAACATAAGACAACTCCTCATCTAATTGGACTGAGCTGAAATCTAACACATGAGATAGATCACTGTGATACTTTAGGAGAATAGAAACATGGAATACTACATGAACTACAGCTAGACTAGGTGGTAGTGCAAGCTTGTAGGCCACCTCTCCAATCTTCTCAAGAATCTCAACATGTCTGATATACCTAGGGCTCAACTTGCCCTTCTTCCCGAACCTCATAACTCCCTTCATGGGCGAAACCTGGAGCAATACCCGCTCCTCAACCATGAATACAACATTACGAACCTTCTGATCCACATAACTCTTCTATCTCAATTAGACTGTATGAAGTCAATCTTAAATCAATTTAACTTTTTCCAAAGCATTCTAAACCAAGTTAATACCCAATAGCCTATCCTCACCCAGCTCTAACCAACCCACCAGAGACCGACACCCCCTCCCATACAAGGCCTCATATAGAGCCATCTGAATGCTCGATTGATAGATATTGTTGTAGGAAAACTCCACAAGCAGAAAGAACTGATCCCAAGAACCCCCAAACTCTATCATGCAGGCATGAATGATATCCTCCAATATCTTAATAGTGCGCTTAGACTGTCCGTCCGTCTAAGGGTGGAATGATGTATTCAACTCAACCATGTGTCTAACTCACGTTGTATATCCTTCCAGAATCGCGATGTTAACTGTGTAGACAGGTCAGATATAATAGATACCGGCATGCCATGAAGTCTGACAATCGCGCGAATATAGACTTGAGCCAGTTGCTCTAAATAATAAGTAGTCACCAATGAAATAAAATGAGCTGACTTGGTCAACCTATCCACAATCACCCATACTCCATCAAATTTATTCTGAGTCCAAGGAATACCAACAACAAAATTCATAGTAAACCACTCCCATTTCTACTCGGGAAGCTCAAGCCTCTGAAGTAACCAACCTAGCCGTTGATGCTCACACTTCACCTGTTGACAATTTAGGCACCAAGCTACATAATCCATTATATCTTTCTTCATCCTCCTCCACCAATAGTGCTGCCTCAAGGCTTGATACATCTTAGTGGCGCCCGGATGAATGGAGTACCGTGAACTGTGGGTCTCCTGAAGAATCAACTCATGCAAACCTTCTACGTTAGGCACATATACTCGGCCATGCATCCGTAACACAATGTCATCCCCAGTAGTAACATCATTGGCATCGTCATGCTAAAATTTGTCCTTGAGGACCAACAAATGGGGGTCGTCATACTGATGCTCTATGATATGATCATATAGGGAAGACCAAGAAACCACACAACCAAAAACTCGACTCAACTCCGAAACATCCAATCTAACAAACTGGTTGGCCAAGGCCTGAACATCCAATACTAATGGCCTCTCCGCTTTCGGTAGATATGCTAAACTGCCCAAGCTCTCCGCCTTTCAACTCAAGGCATCGGCCACCACATTGTCCTTCCGGAATGATATAGAATGGTGATATCATACCCCGTAAGCAACTCTAATCATCTCCGCTTCCACAAATTAAGATCCTTCTATTTGAACAGATGTTGTAGACTCGGGTGGTCAGCATAGACCTCATAAGAGACACCGTACAAATAGTGCCACCAAATCTTCAAGGCATGAACAATAATTGCTAACTCAAGGTCGTGGGCAGGATATTTCTTCTCATGTTCCTTCATATGTCTAGACGTGTAGATGATCACCCTACCTTCTTGCATCAACACCACGTCGAGGCCAACACGTGACACATCACAATACACAGTGTATGACCCCGAACCTGTAGGCAACACCAACACTAGGGCTAAAGTCAAAGCAGTCTTGAGATTTTGAATGCTCTTCTCAGACTCCTCAGTCCATCTGAATGGAGCACCCTTCTGGGTCAATCTGGTCATAGGTGCAACAATAGATAAAAAAAACCCTCTATGAATTGATGGTAATACCTTGCCAAACCAAGAAAACTTTGGATCTAAGTAGCTAAAGACGATATTGTCCAACTCAACACTGCTTCAATCATCTTTAGATCCACCTTGATACACTCACTTGACACCACATGACCCAAAAATGCCACCTAGTCAAGCCAGAATTCACACTTTGAAAATTTTGCATACAACTTCTTTTCTCTCAAGTTTTGAAGAACAATCCTTAGGTGCTGCTCATGATCCTTCCAGCTCTGGGAGTTCACCAAGATGTCATCAATAAACATAATGATGAATGAGTCAATATAGGGTTGGAATACATTCTTCATCAAGTGCATGAATGTTGTTGGGGCATTGATCAGCCCAAATGACATCACAAGGAACTCGTAATGACCATACCGAGTCCTGTAGGCAGTCTTCGGAATGTCTAGATCCCGAATCTTCAGTTGATGATAGCCTGATCACAAATCAATCTTTGAGAACACTCTGTCACCTTGTAGCTGATCAAATAGGTCATCAATGTGTGGAAATGGATACCTGTTCTTCATTGTCACCTTGTTCAACTGCCGATAATCAGTACACATGCGCATAGAACTATTCTTCTTCTTTACAAACAAGACCGGAGCACCCCAAGGTGACACACTAGGCCAAATGAAGCCCTTATCAAGCAACTCTTGCAACTGCTCCTTTAACTCCTTCAACTCCGCTGGGGCCATACGATATGGTGGAATATAAATGGGTTGAGTGCTCGGAAATAAATCAATACCAAAATTGATATGCTTATCGAGCAGCATGGCTGGAAAATCCTCCGGGAATACATCTAGATAGTCTCTCACTACTGGAACTGACTCAATGGTAGGAATCAACACTAACATCCCTCACAAAGGATAGATATGCATCATACCCCTTCCCAACTATCCGATGTGTCTTAAAGAAAGACACTACCCTTCTAGGAACATAATCCAAAGTACCCTTCCATTCCAACTACGGTAAACCTGGCATGCCAATGTCACCGTCTTTGCATGACAATCAAGAATAACATGATAGGGCAACAACCAATAGATGCCCAAAATAACATCAAAATCTACCATAATGAGCAACAATAGGTCAACTCTGATCTCAAAACTACCAAGAATGACTAAACATGACTGATACACACGGTCAACAACAATAGAATGTCACACAAATGTGGACACATAGATAGAAGAACTCAAAAAATCACGGGATATACACAAATACATAGAAAAGTAAGATGATACATATGAATAACTGGAGCCTAAATCAAATAAGACTGATGTATTTCTATTACAAACCGGAACAATACCTATGATAACTGAATCTGATGCAACTGCCTCCGTTATAGTAGGAAGATCTTAACATCTGGCCTAGCCTCCCCCTCTAGGGAGACCCCTACCTGTCTGACCTCCACCTCTAGTTGGTTGTGCAAGTGGAGTGGCAACTGGTGTGGTAACCACGGTCCGAGGAGTCTGAGGAATCGGTGGAAGACGTGGAGCCTGAGTGGTCTGTGTAGGTTCACCCCTTTTGAGTCTAGGGCAGTCCCTCACCATATGATGAGTATCACCACACTTAAAATAAGTTCTCGGAGGACATGGTTGCTGAAACTGGCTCAGGTCTGGTCGGCTAGACTGACCGTTGAAAGAACCTCTGACGTTTTATATGTCAATACCACATAAGAGGGGGGATGATTTATGTGGTGTCCAATATTTTGTGTAACTGATTATGGAAGGACCTAGTTCTTCTATGTGTTCCAACTACTATTGTTGTGGAATAATAAGTACAGAAATTAAAAACACAAAGATTTTACATGGACAACACCTGGATCAAAAGGTGAAAAAATCACGACCTACTTTCCAGTAGGATTTTCTCAAACTCTTCACTAAAATCACTGAGCCAAAAACTGCATTTACAAAAACACTTTTGTAAACCTAGGACTAACTATAATCCCGTTGTAGTACACAGCCTCAACTGTTGCGATAACTTCAAGTTAACTCTAACTTGAAAACTCTGAGTACCTAATACAATTGCTTCTAGATAAAGTTGAAAGGTACAATATGAAAACACCTACTACAATTGAACTAAAATAAAAGACAGACACTTGGAGCTGGTTCTTCTATCTAGTTCATGTAGCTTCAGGTTTACACGATTGAATCACACACAAATTGCTTGCAAAATTGCCTTGCTATTTTGCTCTCAATTCACGTTTACTTTCTTCATATGTGTGTTACCTGTAAAAGAGAACAACATTAATATTCATAAGAGTTAGTAAATAGAGATTGACTAGAATTCTAATGCTACTCTTTCTTGATGGAAGTGTTCTAGTTGATCTCAACCTCTAACGCCATCCTCCATTTAAACCATGTTCTCTTTGAGTAAGGAGTCCTTCGCCTTATCCAATATGCAACCCTTTCGATCATGATTAGGATATATTACTTCTTTCAAGTTAAGTTCATCTCCTTTACGTGCATCTCACATTCTTAAGTCTATCCATATCTGTGCTCCACTAGGATGGACCTGGTTCATGTCTGAGTTCCTTTGTCAGTCTTCAAAACTAACCTTTACTTGAGCCAACAAATTCCCCCTTTTTGATGATGACAAACTTTGTGCTTTTCATACACTTAGGCCCTGCCAGAACTCAGCTCAACATCAATGCAAAGTTAGAAATTTATTCACTTATCATCAAGGACCAGGTTCATTAGGTTATAAATATCACTATTCTTAATATAAAGCACAATATCTTTTTCCCTTTTTGGCATCATCGAAAAGTTGCATAAACATGGTGTGATTTCCAGATTTTAAATGTTACTTATGGCCATTGGGGTAACTGCAAATGGATTCATGGATTAATCATCAGTAATCAATATACACATATTCAAACTACCAAGGAAAGATAAACAATCAACAAGAGCAAAAGTAGCACACTTCATTGATAGAGAATATGATTCTACCACAATCCACAAAAAGAAACAAAAGCAGTTAAAACATGAGCAAAACAAGAAAAATCCCTAATCTGGGTCACTGAAAGGTCTAGACAATGTTCAGAAAATGAAGGCTAAAGAAATTAAGGCTTGGAAGAACTAGAGGGTTGGGTTTTATCTTGGAGAAGGCGCAACATGTCTTGAAGAATGCCATCATTCTTCTCTTTTTCCTTTGTGAGCTCCGTTCTGAGAGCATCTCTCTCATATTCAACCTCTGCCAAACGAGTCTTCATCCTAGCTATCTCAGCATCCTTTGACCCACTCTCCTGTAATAGAGCTCTGATCTTGCTATTAATAGGTGTCTTTTTAGATGAACCAGGTTCATTGGGAATGGCATTGACCTCATAATCACAAGAAATTAGAGTATTGATTCCAAAATGGTCTTTGCTTGTGGCCATCTCCCACTTCTTCAATGGCACCTTACAACGAGCAAGAATAGTAGTGAGAATGAAACCATAAGGAGTATCATGGGCCTTGGAGCCATTGATAACCCTATCAAGTAGCTTGATCATAAATCCAGGCCAGTTGATCTGCCGCCCACTTTCAAGACACTCCGTCAAAACCAAGTCCATGTAGTTAGCAATGTGTCTTTTTTCCTGTCTAGGCAGCAAACACTTGTTGACAAATTCAAACAGGACATTGTGGGATGTCTTCATTTAACTCTTATACACAACCTCGGCCTCATTCACTTCTGTGCTATCATAGAACTTCCTAGTAATGGCAAGGGACATAGGAAGGGAGTCCAGACTTGGCCATTTTTGCCTTGTGTAGCCATTATACCCTTCAGAAGGAATACCAAGGATTTCATCCAACCTTTTTGCATCAAAAGACACTTGAACCCCTTTTACCTGGCTGGTAACTCTGCCATCATTGACCTCTGCATTGGCCATGAACTCAATAATCTCATTTCTAGCCATCTTGCCATCCAACTAAAGGACCATGTCCTTCCATCCCGGAACATCTAGAGCATCAACCAGTAGAATCATCCCCGGTCCCTTCAAATCCTTCAAAAGTCTACCCTTCAAGATGGTTCGTTTGCCAAACTTGGCGAGTTTATCTTGTTCGTTATTAGATTCACTCTCTTCTTCACCACTCCAATCTTCCTCTTCAGTGATCTTAACTGGCTTGGCTTTCACAGTAGACCTTGTCCTTTTAGCCAAAGAAGGTTCAGCAATCTTGGATACAGATGAAGACTTCTTTGAGGAAGTCTTGGTCTTCTTGGGCTTAGGGGTCTGTACTTCCACAGTCACATATTCACCCTGATGGACTGGGTCCATCTCATCCACATCAACAGCCTCAACTGTCTCTTCCACCTTAGCTATCCCTTTGTCCATTCTTTTCATCTTACTTTCTTCCATAGCTCTTTGCAACTCATCCTCACTCTGCTTCAACTTACTTCTTGTGGCCCTTCCTTTTGGTAGAGGAATATCAGTAGTTGTTGGAGAAACAGCCTTCCTTTTCTTGGAGGTTCTTATAGTGCTAGGAACTTTTGGTGTTAGAGTTCTCCTTTTCTTGGGGTTATAGCTTGCACCGACCTTCATCAGAAGATCTGCTAAGGCTTCCTCAATAGATGAACCAGATTCATTTGTATGTGAACTGAGATTGCCAAGTCCTTCAGCAGCTTCCCCTGACACTTCCCCCTGTTTTCGTGCTACACGCTACCACCTTTTCTAGCTCAGCTCCACAGATAGCCAGTTTAACCATTTCAGAGGTGGGTGAGGAATCAACCACTTCTTTCCCTTTTCCCCTCACATCAGTGCTCACACCCTCACTCTCTTTTTCTTTTTCTCTTTTATTTTTACCTCCTCTTCTTCTTGACTCAGGCGTTTCCACATCCACAACAGACCCAACAAAAAAAATGATTCTCCAGATTTTCAGCTAGATTAGAAATTACCTCAGTATGGGGATTTTGCACATATATGACCTGCTACGAATCAGAAGACCCAGTTCCTTCCACCTCACTCATAGACATGAAAGAATCATCAGAATTTTCAGAATCTTGGGCTTGACTAGCCTTTAATTTTGTGTTTAGTTTCTTTGAAATCTCACATGTAGCCACAGTTTTGCGAGCAAGCATCTTCACTCGCCTTCTCCTAGGTTGGGGGTTTGTGTTGGGTTGAGGAGTAATGGAGGAATTGGAGGGGGTAGGTGGTGGAGGTGTGCCGGGGTTATCTTGAGGGTTGGTCATCTTCTCTAATTCTGGAAGAAAATGTTTCATTTGAGTTTTGGAAGAGAGAAGAGTAGAGAACATAAAATTTTTTGACGGTTTTGAGAATTAAGGGAGTGGCAGTGGTGATGATGGATTTTAAAGGGAGAGGATTAATTAATGTCCAACGACAGCTTTTTATAGTCAATTAGAAGTCCAATCACTCTAAAATTTCAGGTTGAAAAGGCGGTTAATCTTCCCTAGATTCTAGGCACGGTGAGGAGTCTAATAGAAACAGAATTGGTTCAAACTCAAAAGGATAGATTTTTCTGAAGTTTTTGAACATAGGTAGGACTCAGATTATGAATTAAATATTAATATTTATAATTGTGCAGAGTGTAGAAAACATACCTCGTTATTCACATGAACTAGTACTGATGAACCAGGTTCTTTACTAAGAATCCTCTTGATCATGCATCAATTTGCCAAAATAGAGAAAATTTTGTAAGAGATCAGTGAGTCATATCAACACATGACACAGGAGTATACTATTTATAGTATGAGACTGAGAAAAGATTAATCTAGATATTTACACAAGTTCCATATTTCCTAACCAAAATTTTTTTTGTTTTTTTTTTTCATTTTACATTCTGAACTGGTTTCATTAGGTGATCTTAATCATCCCTAATTCTAATATGTTCCTTTCAAAGCTTTCTCTACTTAGTGCTTTTGTAAAGATGTCAACAATCTGCTTATTAGTAGCACAAAATTTTATAGTAATAAGTCATTTCTCATAGTTTTCCTTTAAGAAATAGTGTCTAACATCTATGTGCTTAGTTCTCTTATGATGAATCGGGTTCTTAGTCATACTTATAGCACTAGTGTTATCACAAAAAATAGGGATGCAACCAACTTCAATACCAAAATCCATCAACTTATGTTTGATCCACAGCAATTGCGTACAACAAGAAGCAGCAGCAACATACTCAGCTTCAACAGTAGATAAGGCCACTGAATTTTGCTTTTTAGTAGCCCATGACACAAGACACGAACCAAGAAAGTGTGCCATACCTGAGGTGCTCTTCCTATCCACAAGAAAACCTGCATAGTTAGTATCAGCATATCCTACTAGTTTAAAGTTACTACCATTTGGATACCAAAGGCAAAGGTCAGTAGTGCCTTTCAAGTATCTGAATATTCCCTTGACAGCAGTCAAGTGGGATTCCTTTGGATTTGCTTGAAATCAAGCACAAAGCCCTACACTGAAAACAATCTCAGGTCTGCTGGTAGTAAGATATAAAAGTGAACCAATCATACCCCTATACAACTTCTAATCAACAGATGAACCAGGTTCATCTATGTCCAATTTTGTGGTTGTTGCAATAGGAGTGTATATTTCCTTTTATTCTTCCATTTTAAACTTCTTAATCAACTCTTTTGCATATTTATACTGATGGATAATGGTTCCATTTGAGTTTTGTTTAATTTGTAAGCCCAAGAATAAATTAAGCTCACCCATCATACTTATTTCAAATTCACTCCCCATAAGTTTAGCAAATTCCTTACTTAGTTTTTCAATGGTTGCCCCAAAAATTATGTCATCAACATATATTTGTACTACAAAAAGATCCTTACCTTTTTTCCTCAAGAATAGAGTGCTGTCAATTTTACGTCTCTTGTAGCCATGTTCAAACAGGAATTTGGATAGTCGTTCATACCATGCTCTAGGAGCCTGCTTGAGTCCATAGAGTGCCTTGTCTAGTTTGTATACATGATCCGGACACTCCTTGCTTTCAAACCCTAGAGGTTGTTTGACAAACACTTCTTCCTTTAAGTAGCCAATTAGGAAGGCACTCTTGACGTCCATCTGGTGAAGAGTAAATTCCATATATGCAGCAAAGGCTGTGAGGAGTCTTTTTGCTTCCAACCTTGCAACTGGAGCAAAGGTCTCATCATAGTCTATGTCCTCCTCTTGTCTGTAGCCTTGAACCACTAACCTTGCTTTGTTCCTTGTAACAGTTCCATCTTCATCAAGTTTGTTTTTTAAGACCCATTTGGTGCCAATTACTGATATGTCCTTGTGTCTTAAAACCAGATGCCAAACTTGACTCCTTTCAAACTGATTAAGTTCATCTTGAATTGCATTTACCCAGTTTGCATCCTGCAAAGCCTCAGCAACATATTTAGGTTCAATAAGAGATATGAAAGCATCAAAAGCACAAAGATTCTTTAATTGAGATCTAGTTTTAGTTCTAGAAGTTGGATCAGTAATTATGTTCTCAATGGGATAAAAACTTTGATACTTGTAAGGTTTCACAACCAATTGGTTTCTGTTTGATGTTTCTCCCATGATTTGTTGCTGAGGAACAAGCTCGTGGACAAGTTCTATTTGGGAATTAGATTTAGTTCTTCTTTGTTCAGTTCCACCTGTTAGGTTGCCTTGGATGGAAGAACCTGTTCAATCACCTGTTCCTTCTTCTGGTGCAGCTTCAGCTTGGGTTGTAACTTCATTTAAACATTTACCAGCCCAATAGCCTCATCTTCATATTCATGTCTCTCATAAAGAGTGTTAGTTTAATAAAGAACTACATGTACACTTTCTTCTACACACATAGTTCTTTTGTTGTACACTTTATAAGCTTTGCTATGTGAAGAATATCCCAAGAATACTCCCTCATCACTTCTAGGATCAAACTTACCTAGGGAATCCTTTCAATTGTTTTGCACAAAGCACTTTCATCCAAATGCACTATGATGGGATTATTTGGTTTTATCCCTTTGAGTAACTCATATGGAGTCTTCTCTACAAGAGGTCTGGTCATGCATCTATTAATGATGTAACATGCAGTATTTATAGCTTCTACCCAGAATCTATAGGGCAGTTTACTAGAAAAAAGCATAATCCTAGTCATATCTTCAAGTGTTATATTATTTCTTTCAACTACTCCATTTTGTTGAGGAGTCCTAGGAGCAGAAAAATTATGATCTATTCCATGCATATCACCAAATTTAGCAAATTTAGCATTTTCAAATCTAGTTCCATGATCTGACCTAATTGATGCAAGTTGATTACCTAGTTGTTTCTGAGTCTTTCTAACAAAAGAAGTAAACATGTCAAAATGATTCATCCTTATATGTTAAAAATAATATCCAAGTAAACGTAGAGTAATCATCAACAAGAACCATAACATATCTCTTGCCACCTCTGCTCAGAGTTCTCATTGGTCCATAAAGATCCATATGGACCAGTTCCATCGTTCTGGTGGTACTTACCATTTTCTTACTTTTGAAAGAAGATCTTACCTGCTTCCCCCTTGCACAAGCCTCATAAACTTTGTCTTCCTTAAACTTGATGTTAGGCACCCCTATAACCAGGTCCTTGGAGACTAATTTGTTGAGTTGACTTAGACTTTCATGTCCAAGTTTTTTGTGCCAAAGGAGGGGATCATTGTCCAACACACTTAAGCAAGTGAGTTCATTTTCTAAATGAGTGGACAAATCTACAATGTATATATAGTTTACTCTTTTTTCCTGCAAAACAATCTTGTCAGTGGTAAGATTTATCACAAAACATTTGGTATAGGTGAATGCTAACAAGTTACATCTATCACACAGTTGTGATACACTGATTAGGCTATATTTTAAGCCATCTATCAAGTAGACATTGTCAATCGAGTGTGAGTCTGTCTTACCTACCTTTCCAACCCCAATAATCTCACCTTTCTTGCCATTTCCAAAGGATACATTACCTTATTTTAGGTTCTCAAGTGAAAGGAACTGGTTCTTGCTTCTAGTCATATGCTTTGAACAGCCACTATCCATGTACCATATTTGGCTACTCCCCTTCACTTGGACCTGCAAAAAGAAATCAGGAGTTATTCTTAGGAACCCAAACTAGTTTGGGTCCCTTTCTATAAGCAAAAGGATGAATTAAATTCTTTTTAGCCCATCCTGACAGCCTATTTTTCCCTTGAACAAAAGTTTTGTTCTTTTGACTGGCCTTTTCTTTTGCAGTAAACTCACTTTTGTAGTGACCAGTCTTACCACAGTGTGTGCAGATTTTGTTCTCAGGAAGTGTGATGTACTTGCTTTTGGGATCCCACTTAGGTGCAGGGGTCCCATAGCCAAGTCCTCTCTTATTACTACTACAGTGTTCTTGTAGCCATGATAGTGCATCAGAGGACTTATTTCATTTATAAGTTCTATCTAGTTCATGCTTAACCTTGCTTAGATCTTTTTTTAGGACTCTTATCTGCTCATCCCTTTTGTACAACTCATCTTTTATTTTTCCTAGATTTTCTTCTAAGGTGAGATGTGTTGATCAACTTTCTTTTTACCTGTTCCTAATTTCAGTTTTAAATTTTTAGATCTAAGCTCTAGATGTGTTAGATTTATAAGGTGAGATGTGTTAGATTTATAAGTTTTAAATTTTTGATCATGTGGTCAGTTTTACCATATTTGTAACAGGCCTCGTTGGTCTATTTTTCAAGGACCCTTGGTTTGGTGTAGGTTTCACCTCCTGAAGAACCCTTTCCTCTTATTAGATACATTTTGAAATCCTTTGTGATCATAGCCATTTCATCCTCCTCTAGATCTGCACCTTCAGCGATTCTAAGAGCCATGCTCCTTTCCTTCTTGGGTGCATCCATCTTCATGGTTTGCCTAGTTCATAGGCAGTGAGATTTCCGATTAGCTCATCCAACTTAACAGTGGAAATGTTCTTTGATTCCTGAATAGAAGTGATTTTGCTTTCCCAAGTAACTAGCAAAACCTTTGTCAATATTTTCTTAACCTTGTATTCTTCAAGGATTATCCTTCCAAAAGACTTAAGTTCATTTGTTAGTGTTGTGACCTTGTATACATCTCTTGGATGGTTTCTCCTTCCGTCATGGTGAAATTCTCATATTGAGAGTATAGCAGTGTTCCTCTTGACCTATCTAGAGGAGTTCCTTCGTGAGCCACTTTCAAAGTGTCCCAAATTTCCTTAGCAGTAGTACAGCTTTGAATTCTGTTATACTTGTTTGGACCAAATCCATACACAAGCCATTTCTTAGCCTTAGCATTTTTTCCCACTTCTTCAAGTCTTCAGCATTACAGTCAGCTCTAGGCTTTGGCACATCCACTCATTTAGAATTCTTCTTCATGGTATCCAAGGGACCATCGGTAACAATGTCCCATAGTTCATAATCCTCTTCGATGATGTGATCTCTCATCCTGTTTTTCCACTAGGAGTATTACTAGCCATTAAAGAGTGAAGGCCTAGTAGTGGATTGTCCTTCCTAGTTTTCAGGTGGTTCACTCATCTTGATCTGTTCCTAAGGTGTTACCCTCTTCAAGGATAACCTGCTTTGATACCAATTGATGTTTTATACGTCAATACCACACAAGAGGGGAGGTTATTTGTGTGGTGTCCAATTTTTCGCTTAACTGATTATGGAAGGACCTGGTTCTTCTATGTGTTCCAACTACTATAGTGCGAAATAATAAGTACAGAAATTAAAGAACACAAATATTTTACATGGAAAACACCTGGCTCAAAAAGTAAAAAAAACCACGACTTACTTTCCAGTAGGATTTTCCCAAACTCTCCACTAAAATCACTGAGCCAAAAACTGCATTTACAAAAACTCTTTTGTAAACCTACGAATAACTCTAATCCCGTTCTAGCACATAGCCTCAACTGTTGCGGGAACTTCAAGTTAACTCTAACTTGAAAACTCTAAGTACCTAATACAATTGCTTCTAGATAAAGTTGAAAGGTACAATATGAAAACATCTACTATAATTGAATTAGAATAAAAGACAGACACTTGGAACTGTTCTTCTATATGGTTAAATTAGCTTCAGGTTTGCACGTTTGAATCACACACAAATTGCTTGCAAAATTGCCTTGCTATTTTGCTCTCAATTTACGGTTACCTTCTGCTTATGTGTGTTACCTGTAAAAGAGAACAACATTGATATTTATAAGAGTTAGTAAATAGAGATTGACTAGAATTCTGATTTTACTCTTCCTTGGTAGAAGAGTTCCAGTTGATCTCAACCTCCAACTCCATCCTCCTATTAAATCATGCTCTCGTTGAGTAAGGAGTCCATCTCCTTATCCAATATGCAACCTTTTCAATCATGATTAGGAGATATTACTTCTTTCAAGTTAAGTTCATCTCTTTCATGTGCATCTCACATGCTTAACTCTATCCATATCTATGCTCCACTAGGATGGACCTGGTTCATGCTTGAGTTCCTTTGTCAGTCTTCAAAACTAACATTTACTTGGGACAACAACCCCGTGCATAAGGTGCACTAGACACTGGCGATGCATAATGGGCAACCTGAGACCTGGGAGTAGTCGGAATACCACTGGAAGCTGGAAGTGCTGAATGAACTAGACGACCCATATAGCCTCTACCATGACGGGCTGCAACTGGGCATAGGCGCCACTATATGTGACAGAATCTCGAGCCTCTTGGCCTCCTTATTCTTTCTCTCCTGACCCTACATATCCTCCAATCTCCGAGCAATCTCTGCCACCTATTGGTATGGGGTATCACTCTTCAACTCTCGAGCCATGTTCAATCTAATACCATGGTTGATCCCCTCGATAAATCAACAGACTCGCTCTATGACTATGGAGACTAAGGCTGGTACATATCTAGACAACTCGCTAAACCTGACAGCATACACCATCACGTTCATAGCACCATGGCGCAAGTGCTCAAACTCCGCGCGCCATGCATCTCGAAGGCTCTGGGGAACAAACTCTCTCATGAACATCTATGAAAACTAAGTCCATGTGAGTGAAGCTACCTCGGTCGGGCTAACTAACCTGCCACCACTGAAGCTGCTCCTTTAAGCTGGAACATAGTGAAAGCAACCCCACATGTCTCCACAATACCCATAGTACGGAGGATATGGTGGCACTCCTCAAGATAACCATGTGTATCCTCTGAAGCTAAGCCACTTAAATTAGGGGTGGTACTTCTGTTACCTCTTGAACCTAAGCTGCTCCCCCTCAAATGTTGCTGCCCTAACCTCGGGCTAAACTAGGACAACCGGCTGCTCTGGTATGACCTCTAGGACCTAGTCAACCTAGACCCGCTGCTCTAGGGTACGGGCGATTGGAGTTTGTGCTCCTCCCCTGACCTGAGATGTGCCAGTTACAAGTGGAATCAACCCCACCTGAGCTAGAGTGCCAAACATGCTCAAACACTGGGCGAGGGTCTCCTGACGTACAAGGGCAGTAACAAGCGTCTCAAGTGCCTACACCCAACTGGAGCTATTGGTGTCTCCTCTATCGCAGCTCAGCGGGTGCTCTAGGTGCACCACTAGTCCGTCCTAGGACTCTGCCCCGACCCCGGCCTCTCGTGGCTCTAGTAGGGGCGCGGGTGTTGTCGTCCCCCCTTTTTCCCTCTTCACATCGGAAAATCGGGTTTATAACATTCGGTATGGGACAACTCATTCCTTTTGGGAATGGGGTTTGCATTTTTTGAAGAGTCACCACCTAATGATTTAAGATGCATTAGGACACCTATAAGGTTCATCGACAACTATGTTTGATAACCAGAGACAAGGTAAGGGCTTGAAATTATCCTAAGGGGAAGGTGTTAGGCACCCCTCAGGATCCACTAGTGTGGTTCCCGGCCAGACAGTTTTAATGAATTTATACAAATAGGCAAGTATTGGCTCAAATAGTAGGGGATTTAAGTTTTAATACACATATATAATAAAACAATTAAAAAGAGGCGAGATTTTGAAAAGAGTTACAATTTTAACATACTTGAGAATGTAAAAGCGATGGGGGTCCTAGGTTTGTTTATAATATAGATCACATCAATGTAATACCCGATATGACACTCCTCAAAAGAGGGGCTACACGTGGTATTAATGCACCAGTCATCATATCCATATCTACCCTTTCCCACCCCGTAGAGGTAATTATAGCGATGATTGATCTCGACTCTTATTGCATGCTACTACCTGTCCCTTCCTATCAGTCCCGGAGGAATTTTAGGACTCCTATTCCTAAAAGAAGGAGGTTCTAGGTGGACCTCAGTTTTAAAGGTAAAAATGCTAAAGCAACATACAAAACATATAAGACAGCAATTAGGGGGAAACATGTAAGCAGATAGAAGGCTCAGTTATACCTCCACAAATAATGCACACAAACAGCATGACTTATACATAGTTAAGGTCTTAATTAAAAAATACCAAAGCAGGGTGTTTAAGTTATTGAAGCAGAACCAAATTTATTACATGACTCAGATAAGAAGTTCGAATCAGGCCTGCCTATTGGTTGTAGCAGTTGATAATTAAACAAAGGCAGTTTTGTTTTTAGTCAGGTTATTACCTAAGGCTTGCCTAGGCATAAAAACATATACAGTAATTATTCCAAGTCATTAAGACAGTTGCAGATGATTATGACCTAAACAGGTTGTTCTAATTGCAGAAGTTGTTGCCAATTTTATTCAGAAAAATGTTGTGCGAAAATTATTACTTTACTACTTTTTTCATGAATCAGTAGTTGGCTAGGGGTTTGGACGAAATGTAAACAGGATCCTAGACAGGATATCTAATATGCATATGCGAATGGCAGGGTTGCTAAAGAAACAGAGTCTCTAAGACATGATTTCTAAATATATGCATGAGTTGTAGAATTATCAAAATATAACTTTGCGAATATAACTTTTATAGCAATGTTATTATTGCCCTAGGAGCAGGATTTCTAAGTGATAGAGATAAAGCATGGATTAATGAATGATATGCTGAAGCGAGAAACATGAATCTTAAGAACATGATTTCTAATGCATTGTATGAATTCCTAAACATGGTTTCTATTGCACGATTTGGAAATGTAAACCTAATAATATGTTTTCTACCCTTTAACAACTACAACATGTATATTTCCCATCCCTTTTCACTAGCCAACCCCATACTTGTTTACAAATTATTACAGACTCTGTGATTGAATTACATAAGAAAAATGTAAAAATAAGAAGTTACAACTACAGGAAGCCTGATTCTGACTTCCTCTCTTAGTTATGGAATAAACCACCTCAAATGCCAATGTTGTTCCAAAGTCTTCTCATATCTGGGTGTGTAAGAGTTCTCTAAGGACCTCAAGGGATCCCGGGCAGTGCTCACACCCAGATTTGCATAACCAAACAAAGTAAGTATAGTATGGAAGAGCCAACCCTTATATGTCCAGGTTCAAAGGGAGCTTAAGGGTCCCAAAGAAAGGCTCACACAAGAGGGATAGAACCTAGATTCTAAGAGTATACTTAAAGTGCAGAACACACGTTAAAAGGGATTTGTTTAAAAAGCTGGATTGATAGTCCATTTTGGAAAGCAATCAGTAATAGAGGTGATTGAAATCAGTCGTAGTAGCAAATAAAACTCAAAACTCCCAAGGTGGGATCACACACGGAATCAGTAGTCACAAAAGGGGTCAAGGGACTTGGGACACACACACATCTGACTATAAACGCATAACCCCATCAAGGGTCTTAGGACTAGTAGGACATGCACAGCAATAGCTGATACTGGCATGATTAAAGGCTAGTCAGAAAGAACATAAGCACATTGAAGGGATAGGGAATTGGGATGACATGTACACAATAAGTGATTGACAGGGCATGCATTGAAACACACATAAGGGAGTGCAATAATCTAAAGGGAAGGGGGAACATTATAACATGTTGGTAATGTAACTTAACAGAACTACAAGCAGAAATAGACCAAAATGAAAGAAGCTGAAACAATTAAAGGAGCATGTCATTGTTGAAGCTTCAAAATTAAACTAGGACATACCAGTTGAGAAAGCAAAGTGCAGAAAGATAAGGCAAATAGGATTCCACAGTCTAGCCTTGGCTTTTAGCTGGCTAGACAAAATAGTAGCACAAGTAGTAGTAGAGAAAGAGAGAGTTTTTGAGGTGTAAGTGTGTGTTCTGAACTCAATTGTTCATGTGTTTAAAGAAAAGAGGGTAGGGTATTTATAGCTTTAAAAACGAGTAGAAAAATAAGGTAACCAGTAAAATTTTAACACAAATATGGAAATAATCACAATCAGAATCCCATTAATGCAAGTATTCCCTTTAATCAAGGAATTACTGCTCAAACGGATACTAACAGGGATATTTATTAAAGAAAAAAAATCAATTCGAGGAAGATTAATTTCTGACCATATAAAGGATAGTAAAAGTATAAAGTAGATATTTGAGTCTAAGTACAAAATATACTTAATTTTGGGAAAGGATTCAGCAGAGGTAAAACATCACAGCAAAGGAAGGGAATCAATCAATTTAAATAGAACGAGTGAAATTAAGGGTTTATAAGAAAACTTTTGCAATTAATCATAACTTGAGGAAATTAAGATCAATCAAGAAGTGGTCATGATTCTGCACTTCAACATATAAATAGAAAGGAATGAACAAGTGTATTAGACATGCAAGGTCAAACATATTGACAAAAAGGAGCAAATTAAATGAACATAAACATACGGGAGTGACATGAATAGGCTACAGACTATTCAAAGCATGGTAACCAACAAGGTCAAGCAGTCATGGCTCACACGTAGAGCCCATGTGAAGAAACCGGTCTAACAGGTAAAGAGAGTCAGAAATAAGTAACAAGTAAGGAAAACCTTTTAAGAAATTTGGGTTTTAACAATAGTCAAGTTTAAAAGAATGGTAAGAACTCAGAATCAGATAAGCCAAACAAGGACAAGGATTCAAACACAAAGAACTTAATCAAAACAAGTATACACACAAACAAACAAAGACAACTTCAGAACTCGGATAAAACCAAAAAATACCTAGGGTTTTAACACGATGAACCAGGTAGAAGAAAAGCATAAACAAATCGTTTAAACATGGTAAAATGATAAAACAATACTAAAAATCGGAGAAGAGATCCTTTTAAAAGAGGTTGAGAAAATCCTAATCGTTGAAGACGAAGAGTCGCTCCGAAAAATCGAAAAGCCTTTGAGGAAAACACTTAAGAGGTTCATAACATACACTGATCTAAGATAGATCTGAAAAAAATCGAAAGATCTTAAAGGTTAGGGTTTCACAGAACCCAGAAAAATGAGAAAGACTTTGAAAAGTTACCGATCTAGCCGGAAAGGTTAAGGATCTGACTCGAACGGCCATGGATGGCCGGAAAAGACCAGAGATAGAGGTTGAGCAAGGACTGGACTAGATCTCTTCGAGATCTGTCCATGAAATCACATAAACGGGCCACTAGAAGACGTAGGAGACTAGTATACATCTCAAACAGCCATGGGAGTCCATGGATTGAGTGGGGATTGAAAGGGATTAGGGTGGATTTGGGTAGAGGCGGCTAGGGTTTAGGTGAGGTTGCAGAGAGAATTTGAGAGGAAGGGGATTCAAGGGTGGCGGGTTGGTGGAAATGATTTAGGGTAAGAGGGTCGTTTGGGGTTAAAAATGGTAAGGTGAAACGGTGACAGTTGATCTGAATGATCAACGACCTAGATTAAAAGGGGTAGGTGGGGATCCGGGTTTCGGTAGGATTTAATTGGGTAAGGGTCGGGTTTAAATTAAAATTGGGCTGGGGAATTGGGGATTCGATTTAGGCTAAAATTGAAATACAAATGGGCTGTTATTTAAATAGCTAATCTTCCCTTTTTTAAATTATAAAAAATAGTAAATGGCTTCTAGAAATTAATTTAAAAAGCTAAAATGATTTATAACATATAATTAACAATTTAAAAATACAGGACCCCATTTTATAAATATAAAACCTAATTAAACCTCGAAAGGGCTAATATTGCAATTATATGCAATTTAGCTTTAAAAATACTAAATAAAATTGTAGAAAATATATAAAAATTAATTTAGTCATATTTTGGCATAAATATAAAAATACAGTAGATGAATCACCAAAAATAATAATTTTGGAAATAATTATTGGGATTTTATGGATAAAAAAGGGGAAATAAATCAATTAAAAACCTTTAAAAATTGTGGAAAAATAATAAAACCTTTGGACATGCTTATATATGCATATATATGCTATTTTGAAGGTATTTTGCATATTGAAAAATATATAGGGAAAAATTGGGTATCAATAGTTGTCCCTCTTTACCCGGGAAGATGAAGGAGTTTCCGGGTAAAGAAATGATGGTCAATTTTGACCGAGCGAAATGGTTTGAAGATGTTAGGCCGCACCCTGGCTTTTGAGTTACCTACATATCCCTGGTTTTATAGTAATCAGGACGTACGTAGTTCAGGATCCATCGGCGGAGTATACTGATGAAGACTTTTCAAGAACGGACGCAATATCTAGGGTGGGTGAGTGAACAGTTTGCGGGAATGGTCATGTTTGATAAGGCTGTGAGAACATGAGCGGGATCGCTCCTACCGTGATGGCTGTTGCTTGTCGGTTTACCTACAATTAAAAACAATACAAGCGTATATTGTGCATAAATTTAAACATGATGCAAATTCCCGTCGGACCATGAATGTTGTCTTTGGACGGTGAGGATGACGTCCTTAGACCATGACGTCCTGGGCCATGAAGCGTATGATAAAGGATTCACAGGCCATGAAATGATGTTCTCGGGCTATAAGGATGGTGCCTCGGAACCATGACGCCTTTGAATAATGATATGTAAAAGATTGAAAGAGATCCTCAGGCCATGACATGGTGTTCTCGGGCTATGAAGATGGTGCCTCCGAACAATGACGCCTTCGGATGAGTTGGCGATATTTCAGCCCATGAAAGATGCAGTAGTATGATGCGGACAAGATAGAGCTTAGTCTTGCAAATTGAAGGGCAGAGCTTAGCCAATAAGAAAAATGATATAAATAATGCTTTGGGATAATGCTTAGTTTCGAAGAAAATTGGAGGCAGAGCTTAGCATCGGAAGGCAGAATGATAGCCTTATGCAAGATGTGAATGTAGATAGAGATAGAGCTTAACCTCAGAAGGCAGAATGGTAGCCTTATGCAATATAGATGGAGGTAGAGCTTAACCTTGGAAGGCAGAATAGTAGCCTTATGCAAAGATACGAATGCAGATGGAGGTAGAACTTAGCCTCGGAAGGCAGAATGGTAGCCTTATGCAATACAGATGGAGGTAGAGCTTAACCTCGGAATGTAGAATGGTAGACTTATGCAAAGATACGAATATAGATGGAGGTAGAGCTTAACCTTAGAAGACAGAATGATAGCCTTATGCAAGTTGGAAGGCAGAATGGTATCCTTATGCAATGCAGATGCAAATAGAGACAGCGTTTAGTCTCGAAAGGCAAAATGGTAGCCTTATGCAATGCAAGAATGTAGATGGAGACAATGTTTAGTCTCGGAAGGCAGAATGGTAGCCTTATGCAATGCAAGAATGCAGACAGAGACAACGTTTAGTCTTAGAAGGTAGAATGGTAGCCGTATGCAAGAAATAAGATAACAAATGACAGTAGAGTTTTCTTAGCTGATAGCAGATTGTGGCGTAGTGATTACTGGGAGCATTGCGACATACGGATCATCACTTGTGTATACTGATAGCAAATGTTGGCAAGTGCAACGATTCTGAGAATCGTATTTTTGAACAATGTTGGTCCCATGGGCATACGGTATGTTTAATTATTTCACAATCCTAGTGCCTGCATCCAAAGAAAAATCGTAAGTTTTGTAAGGGGGAAGGTTAGTTCGTATCCCCGTTGGCTTTGCTTGACTCGTTCGGATTTGATCTGGTGATATTGTTCATATCATTGGGGTAGCATTGCTAAACAAAGCAGTTTCAATAATAAACATGCATGATTTTGTAAAATTATGACATAAATGTATAATTAAAAATAACTTTTAAATAAACTGACGACTGTGACGTAGTTCAGGACATTGCAACCTCTCCTGCAACCGAATTTTGAGGGTCCTCCTCAAAATTAAGCTCCAGTTTGATGGGTTCATGTTTTTGACTGCTGCTCGCATGGTGATTGGCTGAAATTACATCAGAATTTGAGGGTCCTCCTCAAAATTCTGCCCCAGTTTCCAATTGCAGGGGAAAATGAAATTTTTATTGAATTGTGACAGAAGCCATAGGGCTGCCTATGTATCCCCTCTTAAATGGGAATCAGGTCAGGCATAGTTCAATTTACATCATATAGGAAAGCATAAAGTTTACACATAGTAACGCTTGACTGCATCTGAATTGATCGGCTTTGGCCATACTTCTCCGTCCATTTCTGCAAGTATGAGGGCTCCTCCTGTCAGAACCCGATGAACCATGTATGGACCCTGCCAGTTGGGAGAGAACTTCCCTTTGGCTTCATCTTGATGTGGGAAAATTTTCTTTAAAACCAGCTGCCCTGGCGTGAACTATCTTGGCTTGACTCTTTTGTTGAAGGCTCTAGTCATTCTGTTCTGATAGACTTGCCCATGGCAGACTGCATTCATTCTCTTTCCATCTATAAGGGCTAGTTGCTCATAATGGCTCTTTACCCACTCTGTGTTGTCGAGCTCAGCTTCCTGTATGACCCTTAGGGAAGGAATCTCTACCTCAGTAGGAATGACAGCCTCTGTTCCGTAAACCAGCATATAAGGGGTTGCCCCGATTGATGTGCAGACTCTGGTGCGATACCCCAATAGAGCAAATGATAACCTCTTGTGCCACTATTTATGCTTCTCTATCATTTTCCTCAATATCTTCTTGATATTCTTGTTGGCGGTTTCTACAGCTCCATTCATTTAAGGCCTATAGGCTGTGGAATTCTTGTGTCTAATCTTGAAAGATTCACACATAGCTTTCATAAAGTCGTTGTTGAGGTTGGAGCCATTAGTAGTAATGATTGAATCTAGAATTATGAATCGACAAACAATGAGGTCACGGACAAAGTCTGCCACGACTCCCTTAGTTACTACCTTGTAGGATGCTGCTTTGACCCATTTGGTGAAATAGTCAATGGCTACTAGGATAAACCTGTGTCTGTTGGATGCAGTAGGCTCAATTGGTCGAATAACGTCCATTTCTCAGGCGGCGAACGACCATGGTGAGCTTGTTGTGTGAAGCTCTCTTGGAGGTACCTTTATCATGTCTGCATATATCTAACAGCGGTGGCATTTCCGGACATACTAGATGTTGTCCATTTCCATAGTCATCCAAAAGTAACCAGCACGAAGTATCTTCTTTGCTAAGACAAAACCATACATATGTGGACCACAAGTCCCAGCATGAATTTCCTCCAGTAGCCTGGATGCTTCCTTTGCGTCGACACATCTTAGTAATCCCAAATCGGGAGTCCTCCTATATAGGATTCCTCCACTATGAAAGAATTGTTAGAAATCTCCGAAGCATGCATTTCTGAGTAGGATTTGCAAGCTCTGGGTACTCCCATTTTGCCAAATATTTCTTGATATCATGAAACCAAGGCTTTCCGTCTACTTCTCCTTCAACATGGGCATAGTAAGCTGGATGATCATGGATCTTTACCGGAATGGGATCAATGAAATTCTTGTCTGGATGTTGTATCACGGATGAAAGGGTAGCCAATGCATCGGCGAACTCATTCTGGATTCTGGGATCATGCTGGAATTCAATCTTTGTGAACCTCTTTCTCAATTACTGTACATGATGCAGATACGGGAGCATCTTGGAGTTCTTGGTTGCCCATTCTTCTCGTACCTGATGTATAAGTAAGTCTGAATTTCCAATTACTAGCAGCTCTTGAACGTTCCTGTCAATGGCCATTTTAAGCCCTAAGATGTAGGCTTCATATTCGGCCATATTGTCGGTGCAGGGGAACCTGAGTTTGGCAGACACCGGATAATGCTGGCCGATTTCTGATACTAGGACTGCTCCTATGCCAACTCCTTTGAAATTTGCTGCTTCATCGAAGAACATTCTCCAACCATCATAGGATTATGCAATGTCTTTTCCTATGAATGACACCTCTTCATCAGGAAAATACGTTTTCAGGGGTTCATATCCTCCATCCACGGGGTTTTTAGCATGGTGGTCTACCAGTGCCTATCCCTTGACCGATTTTTGAGTTACGTAAATAATGTCGAACTCACTCAGTAGGATTTTCCACTTGGCTAGCTTGTCAGTGGGCATAGGCTTCTGAAAGATGTACTTCAAAGGATCCATTCTCGATATGAGATGTGTGTGTAGGCGTAGAAGTAATGTCTTAGCTTCTGAGCTACCCAAGTCAAAGCACAACATGTGCGTTCCAATAGAGAATACTGGTCCTCGTACAGGGTGAACTTCTTACTGAGATAATAGATGGCTTTTTCCTTCCTCCCTGTTTCATCATGCTGCCCCAAGACGCAACCGAAAGCTCCATCCAATACTGCAAGGTAGAGTAATAAGGGTCTACCTGGCTCGGGCAGGACTAAGACTAGTGGTGTTGACAGATACTTTTTGATTTTGCCGAAGGCCTTTTGGCAGTCATCGGTCCATTTGATTGCGGCGTCCTTCTTCAATATCTTAAAGATTGGCTCACAGATAACTATAGACTATGCTATGAATTGGCTGATGTAGTTAAGTCTTCCCAAGAAACTCATCACATCCTTCTTGTTCTTTGGTGGTGGTAGTTCCTGAATAGCTTTGACTTTCGACGGATCCAGTTCTATCCCTCGGCAGCTCACAATAAACACAAGCAACTTCCCAACAGGAACCCCAAATACGCACTTTGTGGGGTTTAGTTTCAGGTTGTATCTCTGCAATCTATGGAAGAACTTCCTCATATCTTCCATGTGGTCACTGGCCTTCTTGGATTTGATGATAACATCGTCCACATATACCTCTATCTCTTTGTGTATCATATCATGGAAAATGATAGTCATGGCCCTCATGTAGGTGGCCCCTACGTTCTTCAGGCCGAATAGCATCATCTTGTAGCAGTACATTCCCCACGGCGTAATGAAAGCCATTTTCTCAGCATCTTCCTCATCTATCCATATCTGATGATAACCAGCGAAGCAATCTATGAATGACTGTAATTCATGCTTGGCGCAATTGTCAATCAATATGTGTATATTTGGAAAAAGGGAAGTCATCTTTCGGACTGGCCCGGTTGAGATCCCGGTAGTTGACACAGACTCTAACCTTCCCATCCTTCTTTGGTACTGGCACAATGTTGGCTAACCATGTTGGGTATTCTACTACCCTGAGAACCTTAGCTTTGATCTGATTATTGACTTCTTCCTTGATTTTCAAACTCATATCAGGCTTGAACTTTCTGAGCTTTTGCTTTAACGGTGGACACATTGGATTGGTTGGCAATTTGTGAGCTACAATGGACATACTCAGACCAGTCATGTCATCATACGACCAAGCGAATATGTCCTCAGACTCTTTTAGGAATTTTGTATATTCTTCATTCTCGGATGGCGAGAGGTGAATGTCGATTCGTGTTTCCTTGATGTTTTCTACATCTCCCAAGTTGACAATCTCGGTCTCGTCTAGGTTGGACTTGGGTCTGTTCTCGAAGTTCTCAACTTCTCTAACAATCCCGTCAGGTATGTCATCTTCTTCTGAATCCATGTCCGTTTGTTGCATTGTCTCATTGCATGTCACAGTCATTGGTTCACTAAGACAAGTAATAGTAATGTTGTATAGATAAAGTAAGGAGAGATAGTGTTAAATATTAAATCATAAGAAAAATCAAACATGCTTTTGATAGATCGAATAACTGTTTTGAACATCAAAGATCTTATTGCGGGAGTTAAAAATGCGTTAAGAAAATCATTTAGTAAAAACAATGAATAATGCTTGTTTTAGCCTTGCTACCCCGAGGCATGTCGGGCTTTGGTTGTCCTGATGGTCCAATTCTTGAGATGGGCCCCTCTACTTACAGCCTGTATGGAAGGGCCTTCCTCCCTCTCCTCCTCGAGAACAACACAACAGTCCATATCATTGTCTTCTAGGAACAAGTTCTCCATTGCTACAAGCATTTCTTCTGTATCTGACCCATAAATAACGTCAGCCTATTGGAAAGTCTGCTCCAAATGTGGTATTGGCTGCTCCAGTGGATAGTACGGACCATGCCATGGTGGCGACCAGTTATTGAATTCTTTCCAGGTGTAATCATATCCCAGACCGAAAGTAGTGCCATGTTTCTTGAGTTTTATGGGCTTAGCGATTCCTTAGAGGTTCTTGTCGAGCCCTTTGCTAGGTTCGTACCCACTCTAATTCAGTATACTCTCGATTTGCTATCCCACCATTTGTATTTGTCGATAGCATTGACCTGCTCAATGTGGTGGTAAGTCTTTCCACCTAGTTTCCCTTTTCCCTCGATCGCCGGAATGGTCTGGCGACTGTATATAAGGTTGCTACCGTCGTCGTGAATGATCACCTCCTGGTGATTCCATTCAAACTTTACTGCCTGATGCAGCGTTGATGCTATGGCCCCAGCAGCATGAATCCATGGTCATCCCAGCAGCAAGTTGTAAGATGCTGGCACATCTGTCACCTGAAAATCGACCTTGAACCATGTTGGTCCCATCTGCAGGCATAGACTAATCTCACCAATGGTAGATCTCTAAGAACCATAAAAAGCTTTCACATTGATTGCTCTATCCTTTATCTCATGTAGTCCTTTACCCAGCTTCTTGAGTGTTACCAGCGGACAAATGTTGAGACTGGAACCTCTATCGATCAGGATTCTGGTAATGAAATAATCTTCGCATTGCACGGTAATGTGAAGTGCCTTGTTGTACCACAGCCCTTCAGGTGGCAGCTCGTCTTCATGAAAGGTGATCTTATGGGTTTCCAGAACTTATCCTACCATGTTAGCCATTTCCCCGTCAGTGATGTTGCTTGGTACATATGCTTCACTTAGCACCTTTAACAGAACATTCTTGTGCGTCTCAAAATTTTGTAGCAAAGAGAGAATGGAGATTTGTGTTGGCGTCTTGTTTAACTGGTCGATGACCAAATATTCCTTGGCATGTAGCTTCCTCCAAAGATCGTCCGGACCTGTCTCAGTGAGGGGTGGCCGATTGGAGGCCTGCTTGCTTGATTCAGCTAGGTGTTCAAGGGTATAGACTCTACCAGTTCTTGTTAGACCCTGTGCTGCAACAATTTCTTCAAACCTGACCTTGCCTTTCTTTCTTGCCTCGGTTGTGTAGTCCCAAGGTACAGCATTTGTCTAGAATGGTTTCATGGTTGACATCGCCACGGGGATCGGCACGGCTATCCTTACTCCGAGAGGAACATGTGCCTTGGGTGGCAAAACTGCAACCTCAAATGGTGTTGGTGCATTTGCGGGAGACACAAATTCAACCTCAATCAGTGCTGGTGTCTTTGCGAATGGTGCTGCTTCAAACTCAAGTGGTACAAACATATTCACCTCAGCGTCCTCAAATGGCTGGATATGGACTATGATTGGATTGAGGGTAATTGTTGGTTTATTTGGGTCATCACCTTCTACGATCAACCCGATTGATCCATCGGAATCCCAGTCATCTTCTATTTCAATCATGTGGATACCTCCACGCTTATGGTCTGGCAAAGGGTTGTTGCGGACATTTGAAGCGGGTTCTTTTGCCATAATAATCTTGTTGTCAATCAAAGACTGGATCTTGTCTTTCAAGGAATGGCATTCGTCGATGGTGTGCCCTTTCATGCCAGAGTGGTATGCACAGGATTTGTTTGGGTTAACCCACTGAGAAAGATTCTCAGGGGTTGCATCAGGGATGGGGGTGACATAACCAGCAACTTTGAGTCTCTCATACAACTGGTTAATGGGTTCAGCGATGGCTGTATATTATTTTGGAGGTCTGCGATCAAAATTAGGTTGAGGTCTAGGGAAGTTTTGGCGTGCAGGGGGTGATTGATAATGGGACGGTTGAGCATTATAGGTTTGGTATACATGAGCGGGTTGGGAGTATCTGTGTAAGGTAGGTTGATATGTAGGAGGTGGAGATGACTGATAAGTTGGTGGTAGAGTTTGGTATGAGGGTGAAGGTGCTTGGTAGTTTAGAATTGGCTGGTATGTGAGTGGAGGTGTTGGGTAAGTTTGGTATTTGAGGGGATATTTGGACCTCTGTGCAACCATCACGGCCCTTGCATCCCTTTTCTTAGATACACCACCATACTGTAAAGCCTTATTTGTAGCTTGCAAGGACTCGAAGTTTGTAACCATACTGCTTTTAATACCTTCTTCAATTCTTTCACCCAATTTGATGATGTTGGAAAACTAATGATTCTCAATCATCATCAGCCGCTCATAGTACTGTGGGTTATGACCCCGGACGAAGAACTTGTTCATTTTCTCCTCTTCTAAAGTAGGTCGGACCTTAGTAGCTTCGGACCTCCAGCAACTAGCATACTCGCAAAATGTCTCCGTGGGCTTCTTCTTCAAGTTCTCGTCTGGTACGTTCTCTGTATTAAACCTGAATCGGTCCATAAAGTCAGATGCCATGCTTACCCAGCTTGACCACTTCTTGGGATCTTGGCTGATGTATTAGGATAATGCATCTCCTTTAAAACTCCTCATGAACAGCTTCATGCAGATCCTTTCATCCTTCCCTACTCCAACCAGCTTATCGCAGTATGTCCTCAGATGGACCCTTGGATCACCCGTACCATCAAACATTTCAAATTTAGGAGGTCTGTACCCCTCAGACAGTTCGACATCGGGCTGTATGCAAAGATCCTCATAGTTCAGCCCCTCAATTCCTTTGCTTCCCTCAACGCCTTGAATTCGGCTGGTCAGTTTCTTAAGCTCCTCAGCCAGATTCCTGATAAGCAGATCCTTTTCATCAGACTCAGGTGTGAATGAGATAGGTTGGGTGGAGTGTGGCATGGTGTCCACATAGATGGGATTGTTATGGTGGCCTAGTTTATGGGTGTGGAAATGGTCATTTATGGAGTTCTGAGGTTTTGGGATGAGTAGTAGAGTGTTGTTTGGGGTATGGCAGGTGTTGCATTGGTTCTTTAGTTGAGCTGTGTGATGATGAGGCGCGGGATGATTCTACTCTTTTAGGATATTTTGAGGAAGTGTAGGGTTTTGAGTGTTGGGGAAGTTGATATCTGGGGTGCTGAGGGAAAATGACAGGTTTGCCAGATTCCGAACCTGATCAAGCTCTTCCTGAAATTTCAATAGTTTCTGTTCAAGATGTGACACATTCTCATTTGGAACCTGAATACCCTGGCTATCAGTGGCCTCAACCCATTCAATGGGTATTCTCCTTCCTGATGTTGTTCAAATCTTCCATCTTGCCTTTGTTTTTGCCTTTAATAGGACTAAGAGGAGGAGTGGGTGGAGGGCCCATGGATCTTGTAAAATAAGATGATGATGCCAAAGTGCACGAACTAACCTTTGGGGAGGGGAATAATAAAACAAAAATAAAAATAAAAGGCAATCAAGTTAGTGAGCATTATAAAAAGTATTGCAATATTTAAACACATAGTGCGGGAATGTAAAATATGTCCTAATTTTGGGAACCTCTTTGTGCCCGAGATAGTCTTAGCGATAAATTGATTTGGAGAACCTAGAATGCTAAATGCCTCATTTTACTGATGAAAATAGACGAATCCCAAAACGACATTAAAGAAACAAGAAATAAAAGTCACTAATGGTCATTGGCCTTATTACATTCATAAAACGAAAAGACGAATTCCTATCTACTTAGTCCCAGAAGGACCTTCTCCAGATTAGGCATCCTTGGCTCCGTCGAACAGCTTTCCTAACTCACGAAGTCCCAGCAACAGGTATGCTCTAGCTAGATGTCCGCCTTCGTTTGCTTCATCCTTTTGACAATCTTCAATCTTTTTGAGAAATTTTCTCTCCAATTCTACTATGCCTCGCTCCATTGAACCTGTTCTTCAGTTACATTATCAAAGAGCTCGATCCATTCTTTGGCATTCTCCGACTGAGCGAACATGTCAGGGATGTAATTCATTCGCTTTTGGATGGTGGAAAGTGATGTGATCATCCCAGTCCCTTCGCTGAATTTCTTGTCGGTATTCGCCCCTTTGGAGATGTTCCATGAGCCAGAGTTGAAGTAGTAAATTGCAGCCTTCGAAGTACTTTGCTCCTCGTTGACACTTCTCCAAGGCTCAGTATATGTCTGCAATGATCATGGGTACAATATTGAATATCTGCCCACCAATCCCCTCCATTAGGATTTTGGTTATCATAGCCAGCCTAGTATGGATTCTCCCCTTCTTCGGGAACACGATCAAACCTAGGAAGCAAAACATGAAGACGAACACCCTATGATGAATATGTCCCAAAGACGTGATGCCAAACTTGTCAGGGTAGGTACGGTAGGATTTGCTGTGACTGTACCTTTCATACAAGTAGTCAAAAGGGATGTATGATTCCTTCAGGCATGTCAATTCTGCATTCTTCTTCAAACCCATCATTTTCAAGAAACCCTTGCCTTTGTGGTTCTCAGGCATTAGCAAACCTGGAGTTTCACACACTAGACCGGCCAGTGTTCCTATCTCCTCTAGCAACGGTGTTATTTCAATGTCCCCAAAGCGGAACACATCCCTTTCATAATCCCAGAACAACGTAGCAACTTCTATGATTATGTTGTTAGGTTGGACCTCCAAGAGGGATAGTAAACTACCCAAATATTTTCTGACGAGGGTTTGGTCACTAGAGTGTAGATCTCTCCACCAGCTTAGCAATCTTGGGTGGATGTTGGTGACCATGCCGAATCTGGGGACTTCATGCCTCATATTTTTGCAAGACAAATATGGTTAGGCCCTTACCCCCACCAGACTCGACTATTTAACATCAACAATTAGCACGAAGCATTTAGTTCTCCAAATAAATGCATAGAACATGACAACGTCTGTTTGGGTTTAGGGAAACCCAGTGGACTTTTGGACAATGCTATCTTAAAGGATCACTATGTGGACAACATAACTGACCCGGTTAGGTTTGACCATGATTCATGCACAATTTAAATAGAGTAAGGTTTCTATGGGGTTCTAGACTGGTACCCTTGAGCGGACAACTCAAGGGGGAAGGCACGAAACTGTCGACTGCACCGCTGATCGAATAATTTTACCGCAAATATTCCTTTCCGAATTTAGGGGGTAATGATATAGGAAGAGCGCAACCACTCATCAAGCGTTGCTATGGTATTTGTTTGGCACGAGTGGAGTATGATGTTGAGCATGATTATGCAATAATTAAAAGCATGTGGACATGCATTTGCACATTAAGAAAGCAATAAATATAACAGTTTGATAATTTAAAGCGCCGTTAAAGGAAAGAAACAAAGAAGATATCTCAATTTCGTAGTTGAAGAAGAAATTAAACAAGTAATTGCATATAGGGAGGGTACAAATTCACAAGGACAATCTGAAATGGTAAAAGCCTAAAAATCCCCAGCTGAGTCACCATGTTGTCGTGCCCCTTTTTTCCCTCTTCACATCGGAAAATCAGGTTTATGACATTCGGTATGGGACAACTTATTCCTTTTGGGAACGGGGTTTGTATTTTTTTAAGATTCGTCATCTAATGATTTAAGGTGCATTAGGACACCTATAAGGTTCATCTACAACTATGTTTGATAACCAGAGACAGGGTAAGAGCTTAAAATTATCCTAAGAGGAAGGTGTTAGGTACCCCTAAGGATCCACTAGTGTGGTTCCTGGCCAGATAGTTTTTATGAATTTGTACAAATAGGCAAGTATTGGCTCAAATAGTAGGGGATTTAAGTTTTAATACACATATATAAGAAAACAACTAAAAAAGAGGCAAGATTTTTAAAAAGAGTTACAATTTTAACATACTTGAGAATGTAAAAGGGAGGGGGGTCCTAGGTTTGTTTATAATATGGATCACGTCAATGCAATACCCGGTATGACACTCCTCAAAAGAGGGACTAAACGTGGTATTAATGCACCGATCATCATATTCATATCTACCCTTTCCCACCCCGCAAAGGTAATTAGAGCGATGATTGGTCTCGACTCTTATTGCATGCTGCTACCCGTTCCTTCCTATCAGCCCCGGAGGAATTTTAGGACTTCTATTCCTAAAAGAAGGAGGTTCTAGGCAGACCTCAGTTTTAAAGGTAAAAATGCTAAAGCGACATACAAAACATATAAGACTGCAATTAGGGGGAAATATGTAAGCAGATAGAAGGTTCAGTTATACCTCCACAAATAAAGCACACAAACAGCATGACTTATACACAGTTAAGGTCTGAATTAAAAAATACCAAAGCAAGGTGTTTAAGTTGTTGAAGCAGAACCAAATTTATTACATGACTCAGATAAGAAGTCTGAATCAGGCCTGCCTGCTGGTTGTAGCAGTTGATAATTTAACAAAGGTAGTTCTGTTTTTAGTCAGGTTATTACCTAAGGCTTTCCTGGGCGTAAAACCATATGCAGTAGTTATTCCAAGTCATTAAGATAGTTGCACATGATTATTACCTAAACAGGTTGTTCTAATCGCAGAAGTTGTTGCCAATTTTATTCAGATAAACGCAGTGCGAAAATTATTACTTTACTACTTTTTTTTCATGAATCAGTAGTTAACTAGGCGTTTGGACGAAATGTAAACAGGATACTAGACAGGTTATCTAATATGCATATGCGAATGACACGGTTGTTAAAGAAACAAAGTCCCTAAGACATGATTTCTAAATGTATGCAAGAGTTGTAGAATTATCAGAATATAACGTTATGAATACAACTTTTATAGAAATGTTATTATTGCCCTAGGAGCAGGATTTCTAAGCGATAGAGATAAAGCATGGATTAATGAATGAGATGCTGAAGCAAGAAACATAAATCCTAAGAACATGATTTCTAATGCATTGTATGAATTCCTGGACATGGTTTCTATTGCACGATTTAGAAATGTAAACCTAATAACATGTTTTCTACCCTTTAACAACTATAGCATGCATATTTCTCATCCCTTTTCACTAGCCAACCCCATACTAGTTTAAAAATTATTACAGACTGTGTGATTGAATTATATAAGAAAAATGTAAAAATAAGAAGTTACAACTACAGGAAGCCTGATTCTGACTTCCTCTCTGAGTTATGGAATAAACCACATCAAATGCCAATGTTGTTCCAAAGCCTACTCATATCTGGGTGTGTCAGAGTTCCCTAAAGACCTCAAGGGATCCCGTGCAGTGCTCACACCCAGATTTTCATAACCAAACAGAGTAAGTGCAGCGTGGAAGAGCCAGCCCTTATATGTCCAGGTTCAGAGGGAGCTCAAGGGTCTCAAAGCAAGGCTCACACAAGAGGAGCAGAACCTAGATTTTAAGAGTATAGTGAAAGTGCAGAACACACGTTGAAAGGATTTGTTTAAAAAGCTGGATTGATAGTCCATTTTGGAAAGCAATCAGTAACAGAGGTTATTGAAATCAGTCGTAGTAGCAAATAAAACTCAAAACTCCCAAGGTGGGATCACACACAGAATCAGTAGTCACAAAAGGGGTCAAGGGACTTGGGACACACAGACATCTGACTGTAAATGCATAATCCCTTAAAGGGTCTTAGGACTAGTAGGACATGCACAACAATAACTGATACTGGCATGATCACAGGCGAGTTAGAAAGAACATAAGCACATTGAAGGGATAGGGACTTGGGATGATAATTACACAATAAGTGATTAACAGGGCATGCTTTGAAACACACATAGGGGAGTGCATTAATCTAAAGAGAAGGGGGAACATTATAACATGCTGGTAATGTAACTTAACAGAACCACAAGCAGAAATAGACCAAAATGAAAGAAGCTGAAACAATTAAAGGAGCATGTCGTTGTTGAAGCTTTAAAATTAAATTAGGACATACCAGTTGAGAAAGCAAAGTGTAGAAAGATAAGGCAAATAGGATTCCACAGTCTAGCCTTGGCTTTTAGCCGGCTAGACAAAATAGTAGCACAAGTAGTAGAGAAAGAGAGAGTTTTTGAGTGTGTAAGTGTGTGTTCTGAACTCAATTGTTCGTGTGTTTAAAGAAAATAGGGTAGGGTATTTATAGCTTTGAAAACGAGTAGAAAAATAAGGTAACCAGTAAAGGTTTAACACAAATATGGAAATAATCACAATCAGAATCTCATTAATGCAAGTTTTCCCTTTAATCAAGGAATTACTGCTCAAACAGATACTAACAAGGATAATTAAAGAAAGAAAATCAATTCGAGAAAGATTGATTTCTGACCATATAAGGGATAGTAAAAGTATAAAGTAAATATTTGAGTTTAAGTATAAAATATACTTAATGTTGGGAAAGGATTCGACAGGGGTAAAACATCACAGCAAAGGAAGAGAATCAATCAATTTAAACAAAACGAGTGAATTAAGGGTTTATAAGAAAACTTTTGCTATTAATCGAACTTGAGGAAATCAAGATCAATCAAGAAGTGGTCATGATTCTGCATTTCAATATATAAATAGAAAGGAATGAACAGGCGTATTAGACATGCAGGGTCAAACATATAGACAAAAAGGAGCAAATTAAATGAACATAAACATATAGGAGTGACATGAATAGGCTAGAGACTATTCAAAGTATGGTAATCAGCAAGTTCAAGCAGTCATGGCTCACACGTAGAACCCAAGTGAAGAAACCAGTCTAACAAGTAAAGAGAGTCAGAAATAAGTAAAGAACTCACAGTAACAAGTGAGGAAAACCTATTAAGAAATTAGGGTTTTAACAATAGTCGAGTTTAAAAGAATGGTAAGAACTCAGAATCAAATAAGTCAAACAAGGAAAAGGATTCAAACACAAAGAACTTAATCGAAACAAGTATACACACAAACAAACAAAGACAACTTCAGAACTCGGATAAAACCAAAAAATACCTAGGGTTTTAACACGATGAACCAGGTAGAAGAAAAGCATAAACAAATCATTTAAACATGGTAAAATCATAAAACAATACTAAAAATCGGAGAAGATATCCTTTTAAAAGAGGTTGAGAAAACCCTAATCATTGAAGACGAAGAGTCGCTTTGAAAATCTGAATGCCTTTGAGGAAAACACTTAAGAGGTTCATAACATACACAGATCTAAGATAGATCTGGAAAAAATTGAAAGATCTTAAAGGTTAGGGTTTCACAGAATCCAGAAAAATGAGAAAGACTTTGAAAAGTTACCGATCTAGCCGGAAAAGTTAAGGATCTGACTCGAACGGCCATGGATGGCCGGAAAAGACCAGAGATAGAGGTTGAGCAAGGACTGGACAAGATCTCTTCGAGATCTGTCCATGAAATCACACAAACGAGCCACCAGAAAACGTAGGAGACCGGTATACATCTCAAACAGCCATGAGAGTCCATGGATTGAGTGGGGATTAAAAGGGATTAGGGTGGATTTGGGTGGTTGCGGCTAGGGTTTAGGTGAGGTTGCATAGAGAATTGGAGAGGAAGGGGATTCAAGGGCGGCGGGGTGGAAATGATTTAGGGTAAGGTGGTCGTTTGTGGTTAAAAATGGTAAGGTGGAACGGTGGTTGTTGATCTGAATGATCAACGGCCTAGATTAAAAGGGGTAGGTGGGGATCTGGGTTTGGGTAGGATTTAATTGGGTAAGGGTCGGGTTTAAATTAAAATTGGGCTAGGGAATTGGGGATTCGATTTAGGCTAAAATTAAAATACAAATGGGTTGTTATTTAAATAGTCAATTTTTCCATTTTTTAAATTATAAAAAATAGTAAATGGCTTCTGCAAATTAATTTAAAAAGCTAAAATGATTTATAACATATAATTAACAATTTAAAAATACAGGACCCCATTTTATAAATATAAAACCTAATTAAACCTCGAAAGGACTAATATTGCAATTATATGCAATTTAGCTTTAAAAATAATAAATAAAATTATAAAAATATGTAAAAATTACATTAGCTATATTTTGGCATAAATATAAAAATCCAATAGATGAATCATCAAAAATAATAATTTTTGAAATAATTATTGGGATTTTATGGATAAAAAGGGGGAAATAAATCAATCAAAACCTTTAAAAATTGTGAAAAAATAATAAAACCTTTGGACATGCTTATATATGCATATATATACCATTTGGAAGGATTTTGCATATTAAAAATATATAGGGAAAAATTGGGTATCAACAGGTGTCTGGTCATCAGATCTAGATGTGCATGTCCTTACCATCTGTGAGATAAGAGAAAGACAGAGAAGTCAACAAATTTGCACGATAAGGAATCAAAGAAGTGAAGTTTTTCCTAATAATTTGATAGCCTCCCGAAGATAAGTACAGACATATCCGTATCGAATCGCGAGACTCTACCAAACCTGCTTGTGACTCATAACACCTATGAACCTAGATCCAATTTGTAGGATGTCGTGGTGGCACCTAGTCTCTAAGACTAGGTAAGCCTAACATACATGCAAAATTAAACTGAAAAATGATAAAAACTTTCAGATAACTCAACAACTATCATATAAAGAAATGTGTAACTCAACAGAACACAACTCCCCAAAATCCGGTGATAACAAGTCACAAGCTCTACAAGAAAGTACTAATCATCCCAATCAATAGTGTCTATAAAAGGAAAAGAAAATGAAGTAGACTAGATAGAGAGTGACTTTGAGGCTTGCGGACACCGGCAGGTATACCTTGAAGTCTCTGAAGCTGAGCTCATCTCACTGGTGCATGGACTGGTAAGAGGTACCTGGGTCTGCACAAAAAGATGACTAGAAGAGTAGCTTGAGTATAGCACAACCGTACCCAGTAAGTGCCAAGCCTAACCTCGTTAGATTAAAGCATGTGAAGCATGTGAAGATAGACTAATGATGATGAATATAACATATTATGGTAACTCCGTTAAAGGCATGAAATGAATCTACATAGCTAAAACCGGTCAATTACCACATTTGGCTCATATACACACTCGTCACTTTGCGTACATAGCTTCCACATATCACAATCAACACAAAACAACATCAATCCTAAGGGTCAACACAAAACAACATCAATCCTAAGGGTCAATACAAAACAACATCAATCCTAAGGGGTAATCCCTCCCCCCCCCCCCCCCAAAGTTAGGCAAGACACTTATCTCAAAACACGCTAACTCAATCCACTAGTAAGCCTTTCCCTCGATTATCCAACTCTGAACAGCTCGAATCTAGCCAAAACAACTTCATACCATAAATATAAACTATAGGAAGCTATTCCGAAAAAAAAAAAGTTACAATCTTTAAAGAGATATAAAAAAGTCAACCTCGGGCCCTCGTCTCGGAAACCGACCAAAATTATAAGGGGATTTTTTCATTCCTATACATTATTTGAAACTTTATTACCCTTAATGTTCATGTTTAGTTTATTACCCAGCATAAACAAGTTTTATTTACGAAATATATACAATCCACCTTAAAAGGCTCTCAATCCATTTTTAGTGCTTTCAATCAAGGGATTTAGTTACATCGTTTTCCTTTTTTCCTCTCCTCTCTCCCCTCTTCTCTCCAGATTCTCTCTTTCTCCCTGTATCTTCGGTAGAAGCTATAGATCTTGCACAGAAGTGAATTTAAACATACAATTTCTTAGTACTAAATGTGTTCAAATTTGTACGACTGTACCCACCATCCCACGAGGCGATTTTAGTGTTGAACAATTGGGTAAATTTTGTGAACTAAAGACCGACAAAGGCAACACTTACGTTCCATTGATTGGCTGACAAAGAAATAATTGCGTACAGTTTAGTTTGTACGCATTATCTTAATTGGTGGTAAATTCATTTATGAGAAAGAGCAATGTTTAACTCATCTGTCTAACTGTATGTCCTATAAGAGTAACAACTATTTGACTACTTCAAATATTTGACGGGAAATATGGCATTTTGTTGAAAGAGGGGAAATTGAGTTGTCTTTCTGCTTAAAAATAACTAAATTAGAGTAATTGTGTATAATAAACATCCTTTTTAAAAACTTATACAATACTTTTTCTCCAATTCGGATGTCACTGTTTAACAAACACGAAATTTAAGAAGACAAATCATTTAAGCTTAAGGTTTAGACAAATCATAAAGACAACAATTACTGGTTGCAGTTCAATAATATTTTATTGTAACCCATAAGAAATGGCACTATCATCGATAAGAAAACACGAATGGGAACTATGTCCATATAGAATCTCAATTTCAAGAGGAGTATATGACTCCATTTTTCAGTTTCTTACTTTTATCAAAGTTTTTACTCAGTACTTCAACCACCATATCCATATGGGAATGTCATGAAAAAGCAACGGAATGCTGCTTACGAATTAGCAATCTCACATAGAACAGTTACTCAAAATGAGGAGGAGAAAATAAGTGAATTGGAAGAAAACAGAAAAAGAAAGCAACAAATCAGAGATAATATAAATTGGGAAATCACAGTGAATTTCGGGGAATTCACTATGTTGTTCAACTTTCATATAATATGTCTTTTAAATATTTTGTATCTGATTTATACATATTAAAAATAAATTTCATAAAACTAATTATATATTATACAATTTATCTACAACTTATCTACAACTTTCACACATTATTTCTACCCAGTTAAATACAACTACAATAACATACAACTTAAATACAAAATTTATACAATATGCCTTTTGTACATTTTGTATCTGATTTATACATAGTAAAAACAAATTTCATACAACTAATTATATATTATACAACTTATCTACAATTTTTATACATTATTTCTACTCAGTTATATACAACTATAATGTCATACAACTTAAATATAATTTTTATACAATGTTATTCAAATTTCATACAATAGTTAAATAAATAAAAGAAAAATATATAAACAACAGAATACAATTTTTCTGCAATTTTACTACAATTTCGTAAATATAATGTATATCGTATTTTCTTCTTCTTCTTCTTCTTCTTCTTCTTCTTCTTCTTCTTCTTCGAGTTTCAATCTGAAATTCGGCTAAAACCAAGTCTAATCTTCACCAAAACCCCTCAAAAGTGAGATATAAACTCCAAATCATATTCTCAATTATTTGCAACAACACCCAATCCAAACAAATAATGATTTTCAAAAATCCAAATTCGAATTTAAAGCTTCAAAGCTTTTTAATGGATATCAATGGTGGAACTGCTGCTCTCTTTTCCTTTGCTTTACATTACTGAAATTAGGGATTGAGAGATAGAGAGAGACGTAGAGAGAATTCACAATTCTTTTCAACAACATCCAATTCAAACAAATAATATTTTTTGAAAACCCAAATTCGAATTCAAAGCTTCAAAACTTTTTAAATGGTTGTCAATGGTGGAGTCGTGGGTGGGTGCAAGATACGTGGGGGAGGGGGTAGGATGTGGAGAGAAAAACGTGGGGGAGTGGAAGATATGTTAGAGTAATTTTAGGACACTAATTATTATCATTAATTCCCTTAAAATGTACATAAATGATAATTGGGTATATAAAATATAATTATAGTAAAACTTGAGTAGGGAGGATAATATAGTTTCATATAGTGTATATGAATGTAAAAATTTCAATTATAAAATTCGAACACCCGTTCAATAACGAGTCCAACATTATAAGAATTACTCAAATCCGACTTCAAATCGTCTTTCAAATCAACAAAATTTAGTCTAAGAAGTTTTCATAACTTTTCCCTAAATTTCCAACTCAAATCACTAAATAAATGATGAAAATAACAATGGATTCATCTGATATAGCCAAAATCTAGTTAGAATCTCTTACCCCAATGATTTCCCTGAAAATCCCTCGAAATATTGCCAAACCGATCTCTCTAGGTCCAAAAATGAAAATGAGATGGAATCCTCGACCTAAGCCCTTTTCTGCCCAAGGATTACGCATCTGCGAACCCACAGCTGCACCTGAGGAATTTCCATCGCAGGTGCAGTCCTCACTAAGGTCAACACTCATCGCTTATGCGGATAAAATGCATATTTGTTCTTCCGCTCCTGTAGACATAGGGCACTTCTGTGCATGCACTCTTGTGGACAATGTTCGTTTCTCCGATAATAGACCAAGCTGGCCCAGTCTGCATCTGCGACCAGCTCCTCCGTACTTGTAGACTCACAGATGCGGAAATCACCTCGCACTTACGATCCCAGACAAGCTGACTCGAGGCCGCTTCCGTGATCAATCTCATGCACCTGTGTGTCCGCACCTGCGGCCAAACCCTCCGCAGGTACGATGACACCAGAACATCAGCAGGTTCAACAATCCATCAAGCCCAAAATTGTTCCGGATTCAATCTGAATCACACCTATGCCCCCCCGGGACCCATCCAAAAATATACCAACAAGTTTCAAAATACATAACAGACCTACTTAAGGCCAAAAATCACATAAAACAACATGGATTCTATGAATCACAACTCAATTCAAGCATATTGAAACTATGAACATCCGACTTCCAAAACTAACGTCGAATCACACCAAAATAAATCTGATTAGCCTCAAATTTTTCACACAAGTCATAATGACATGATGGACCTATTCCAACTTCCGTAATCGGAATCCGACCACGATATCAATAAAGTCAACTCCCGGTAAAACTTCTTAACCTTTCAAACCTTCAACTTTCTAACTTTCTCCAATTCAAGTCGAAACAACCTACGGTCCTCCAAATCAACTTCTGGACACGCTCCTAAGTCCAAAATCACCATACGGAGCTATTGGAACCATCAAAACTTTATTCCGGAGTCGTCTACACAAATGTCAAACTAAGCCTCCAACTTATGGACTATGTGTCACATTTCACTCCGGAACTCACCCGAAACCAAAACCAAATACCACGAAAAGTCACATAACCATAATACAATATAGAGAAGGAAATAAATAGGGGATCAGGGCTAAAATACTCAAATGACCAGTCGGGTCGTTACATTTTCCGATCATCGTAACCATCACAAAATTATCGAAAATTCTATTTTTCTAACACGCTTCAGACAAAAAATTATCAGTCAAAAAATTTTAGGTCGAAAACTACTTTACGACCGATTCGGTCATAAATCTCCAAAGGATGTGGTCGGACAACCAAAAACATGGACGACCAAAGCTTTTCACACATTTTCGATCGAAACAGTCGGGACTTCTAAAATTGAAAATTATAATAATATTTTATTTAAGTTTCTGACCGAAACAGTCGAAAACCTGGAGATTTATTTAACAAACCAATCACTTTGATCGAAAAACTAGGGATTATCATTCGACTACGGTGGTAGAAAATGGCTTGAATACTATGTAAAAATTAGCAGAGTTGTGTTGTATTTTCAGCTACATCACCTATCAAATGAGAAAAATAACCAAACAATCCAGCCAACCAGTAAATATCAAGATTTCAACCAATCAAACCCATAAAATACAAACTATCAAAGCATTAAACATCATATTTCTATCTAGAAACATCAAAATACTAGCCAATGCATTAAAAATCTTCAAAAAATTCTAAACAATTCAATAATCAGACCACAATCAAGTATATCACAACTACAATTACGTCTAGAAACCTTCAAGGACATGTCTATCACAACCAAGTCTAAACACCACATCCATAACCAAATATTAATCCTCGCGGTCAGATTCAGTCTCCTTCTCAAATAGATCATTGCCATGTTTATTCATGAATTTCTGCATCTTAGAAAATATTGCATAATATATTTTTCTTTGTTTCATTAAATCATGAATTAATTTTCACATAAATTTCATCTTTTCTTGATTTTACAAAGTAGAAGCACTAGAGAATAATGTGGCGCGAAGACTTGAGGATCGTCTTACTTCAAATCCGTAGACTTTACCTCTCATTACTCCGCTTGCCACATATGTCCATATGGAAGCCATTGCAGCAGGTGATAGTTGGGTTGAAGTCAGCTGAATTTGTTGCTATACATTCGAACCTTTATGATACCCTTCTTGAAATAAGATTGATAAGCATTATATAAACAATCTAATATTATTAAAAATGAAATAGTCTTGAACTTAAAATGTTCCATATATCTCAGACGCATGCAGTTTGACCCAATCTTCTCTTGCACTATCCTTTTTTCTTATGTGTCTCCTCTTTGACTTCAGCATGAGTCATATCTCTCAATCTTTTCTTTTGTTATAAAATAAAAAAGAATGAGTTATATAAATGTAGATCGCCTATATTTAAAACTAAAAAATATTTATAAATAAATTATCAATCTCAATCGATAGGTCCCATAACTAGTTGAGTCTCTAGCGTGCAACGAGCCACCCTTACTAAAGGTTCAGGATGCCTTTCCTAGTTCACTCTTCTTATTCTTCTATTGAGGAGTGTTCTACTTCTCGAGAAGTTTATCCCAAACATCTGTCCATAATCACTCAGGCTTGTTCTCTCTGAGTAAGATACAGAGTATCTTCAATCCACTTACAGTTTCTTTTCGAAATTAGTACTTATTTCATTTTAGTATGAAGGATGTCATGTACACATCGTTTGCAAGATAAATAATAACGTTAGATGAAGACAATAAGTATTACAAAAAATTAATTTATTTTTATTCTAAAATAATTTCACATATCTCTCTAACATGATGCTATATCCGTCTCTAGGAATTTCGCGTCTCATGATAAAATAGTTTCATAGACTCGGCAGTTATATGCATGGACTGATAGGATGACAAAAATTTGCACTAAATTTACCATTTTTAATAAACCTTCCTTAAATTTAATATATGTATAACTACATTCAAAAATTTAAAATAAATCTAAGTATTTCTTACCTAATCTCATAGGGGATGATCATCAACCAAAAATAAATATTATATTGTACAATCCCTCTAATATTTTGTTTGTGTGAATCAGTAGGTCTAAAAGTACCACTAGATGGGGATGCAGTTGAGTGATATCCTAGCACTAGATGTAACTGGGCGAGAGCCTCCAATATCCAACCTAGATATGCTTGGAGTGGAAGATAATGGAGCAACAAAAGATGAACCATCATGTTGACTACCATGAAAGCTCGGGGATGCAGTAGCTGATGAGCCACTATGCTGACTACCATGAAAGCTCGAGGGTGCAGCAGCTGGTGAGCCACCATGCTGACTACCATGAAAGCCCGGTGAAGAAGATGATATAGAAGGCCCTGCATGAAGTAGTACTAAACTGAACTAGATGGGAAGGGAGTGCTGAAAAAGGCAGGTGGCAATGAAGTCGACTTAGGATAATCAGAAGGAAAACTCATACTATTTGACATAACTGAAATAGTATGACTTGTAGTTGGCAAAGCGTTTCTTCTTCTTAGATTTACTTTTTTTGCTACCCTTAGATGCCATCTATGTAATGTAAGCATCATAAAATATAAAATAAAAATATCCAAGATATTATAAAAAAATATATATAAATTAATTCTTTTACATATTAAATGATTAAAGAAATAACATAAAAACCGGCCAATATGTCATAAAAACATAAAGTAATTTCAATTGACCTTGGGCACGTGATCGCTTAAATAAATAGCCACACCAGATATGCCAAACGGTAAAAAAAATGTAAATTATCATTTCCCTTTTTAACTTTTAGACCCGATTGATAATTTCATCATATTCTACCTAATTCTTTTTGGTCGAAGAGATGTACTTATATTATAGATAATTAAACATGTACATGAGAAAAGTTTAGACAATGCATAAGAGGCATCATAGTTACTAAACTAGAGTTTACTATAAAGACCCCCGTATGGGAAGTATTACTAGAAAGAGAGTTAGAATTAGATAGAATACTACTATTAGTACTAGATGGAACACTGCTATTACATAAAATAGTTGTAGCATATAACGGTTGTGTTGAAGTACTAGAAGTAGTTGTAACGAGCCTCCTTTGTAATGTGTCGTTATGATCTTGGTGGTAAGAAGGCTCTGCAAGAGATGGTGGTCTCCCAAAAAGTATGCAGCTCTCCTGTGCATGCATGGCTCCATGTTTGGCTAAACTATCTGCAATACAATTTTACTCTCTGTAGATGTATTGTATAGGAGGGTTATCCAGTTGTAGGAGTAATAACCTGCAATCGTTAATAAGATTAGTGTAGTGCATAGTAGTTGAGTTAAACATACCTATTATTTCATGTGCATCTGTCTCAATGATGATGGGTTTGAGATGATATTGCACAGCAAGTTTCAGCCCCATGAGTAGTGCAAGAAGTTCTGTCTGAACACTTGTGCCTGGGTTGGATTTGCCTGCAAATCCCATAATTCAGTTGTCTTGGTGGTTTCAAAAAATGCCATCAATACCATATTTTTGTTGGGTAGATAAGCAAGACCCATCAACGTTTAGTTTATAGGTATTAGCATTTGGGGATGCCATTCTATGTATAGAGGTGTGACTGATTTATTTTTTAATTTTGGATTTGTTAGAAGATAATATTGTGCTGCCATATTTAGTATAAAGGGAATATTTAAAGGAATTTTTTGATAGTCTAAAGTGTTCTTGTTCCTTATAATCCAAAGATGCCATAATACAAAAGGTAGAAGTGTTGTAGATGAAATTTTATGAGGAGTGGATGGCAATGGTGTATGGATAAAGTGGTATAACCAATGTATGTTATCAGTTTGGGATGTGGTAGAATTGGGAGTTGGAAATGAGAGTTTAAGGATAGCCCATAGTTGAATTGCATGAGGGCATTCTAGAAAGAGATGGATTATTATTTCAGGAGGCATATGATACTGTGGACATATAGGCAAATTGAGGACACCTTATCTTGCAAGATACACAGCCGTTGGGAGTCTCTTATGACAAAGTAATCAGAGAAAGAATGATGTTTTTGGTGGAATGAGAAATTTCCAAATCCACTTGTAGGAGTATTGTGAAGTTGTGTTATTCGTTAGAGAGTTGTAAACACATTTTACGGAGAATATACCATTTATTGTAAGAGCCTAGTATATTTGATCATATGTTATGGGTGAGAGAGGCATGTATATATCCGTGATAGTGGATTGTAAGTGATTTGGTAGGATGAAAGGTAATTTGTCAAAATGCCATTTGTAATGATAATAGTAATTAGAGACAAGTTTTTGCTCCTCATGATGTGGGAGAGGTCCAGTTATGCAATTGCGAATTGTGAAATTTTGTGTGATCCAAGGATCAGACCAAAATTTGGCATGTTGTCCAGTAGTAAGATTCCACTTGTACCCTAGACGACAGTAGGACCAACATTTCATAATGTTACGCCAAGTATTGGATCCTATGCATTTGGAGAGAGGAGATGGTCGCAAATTATTATGTAATATCACTTGTGCCCATAGTTGATGTGGATTATTAAACAGTGTCCATGCAAGACTTGCATGTAGTACTTTATTTTTGATAGTTAGGTTTTGTATATCTAATCCCCATTGATCTAAAGGTTGTGTGATAGTAGTCCAGTTAATGAGATGTAATTTTTTCTTTTGTGGAGTTGTACCCCAGAGAAAATTTCGTTGGTAGCGATTTAGGTAGGATAGTATATAATTAGGAATTTTAATGTATTGCATAAGGTGATTAGGAAGGTGGTTTAAAGTAGTGTGACGACCCGACCGGTCGTCTTAAGAATATATGCCTCGATCCCCTATTAACTGCTTTTCACATGTTCACTTCTGCTATTTTGATTAGACGGGATGTTCGGTTGTGAGTTTCGGAGAGTTTGAGACATTTAGTCCCTAAATTAGAGCTTAAGTGTTGGAAAGTTGATCGTAGTCAGAATAGTATGAAGACAGCCTCGGAATGAAAATCTGATGGTTCCATTAGCTCCGTTGGGTGATTTCGGGCTTAGCGGCGTGTTCGGATTGTGTTTTGGAGGTCCGTAGCTAATTTAGGCTTGGAATGCCGAAAGTCGAATTTTGAAGTTTTCCGATTAGATAGTGAGATTTTGATCCGAGGGTCGGAATGGAATTCTGGAAGTTGGAGTAGCTCCATAGTGTTAAATGTGACGTGTGTGCAAATTTCAGGTCATTCGGACAAGGTTTGATAGACTTTTTGATTGAAAACGTATTTCTAGAGTTTTGGAGTTCTTAGGCTTGAATCTGTGGTTGATTCGTCGTTTCGATGTTGTTTTAGGTGTTTTAAGGATTGGTATAAGTTTGAACATTGGTATTAGACTTGTTGGTGCCTTTGGTTGAGGTCCCGGGGTCCTCGGGATGATTTCGGATGGTTGACGGAAGGATTTTGGAGTTTGAAATTGCAGCTTTAGCTGGTTTTCTGTCATAACTACACCTGCGGTTTGGGTTCCGCGAGTGTAGAGCCGCAGAAGCGATAGAGAGACCGCAGAAGCGGAAAAGGGGAGAAGCCAGTAGGGACCGCAGAAGCGGCCCCGCATCTGCAAAGGGTTAACCGCAGATGCGGAAGATGGGCTTTAAGTGAGTAGTCATAGATGCGACCATTGTTCCGTAAAAGCGGGACCGTAGATGCAGTAACAGCTGGGTAGAAATATGAAATTTCGAGGGATTAGTTTCAAAAGTTGGAAATTCGATTTGGAGCTCAGGAGAGGGCATTTTGGGAGGAAATTGAAGAGGAGATCATTGGGTAACAATTCTTTAACCCTTTCTAGTTATATTCCATCAATCTATAGTTAGTTTCATCATTTAATCTCGGATTGGAGATGAAAATTGGAGAAAAGTTGGAAGAAAGTTCTTAGACCGAGTATTCGGCTTTTGATTGGGAATTTGATCTTAGATTTGGATAATTTTGGTATGCATGAACTCGTGAGAGTATGAGGATTCTGAAAATATAAATTTTACATGATTCCGAGATGTGGGCCCGAGGGGCATTTTGGTCATTTTACCTAATATCACGTATTAGCTTAGAAATTCTTTGTAGAATCAGTTACTTGAAGTGTTATTTACATTATGCAATTGAATTGAATAGATTTGGGTCATTTGGAGTCGAGTACTCGTGGCAAGAACGTGGTCTCGGGTTGATTATTGAGTCGGTTCGAGGTAAGTGGCTTGTCTAACCTTGTATGGGGGACCTCCCCCTTAGGATTTGGTATATTTTATATTTGAAATGTCTTGTACGTGAGGTGACAAGTGCGTACTTGAGCTAATTGTTGAAAATCCGATTTTCTTTAAGTAATTTCAATTGTGTTCCTTTTCCTGTTTCATTTTACTTGCAATGTAAACCTGCTGTTAGCTTAGAAAAAGCATGTCTAATTGACTTAACTATTTATTTGCTTAAACCGCCTTAATTGAATTATGTGAAGCATGTTAGATTTGAATTACATGTTTACTTGATACGAAATTGAGCTTAATTGAGTATTCTTGTGTTGTTGCTGTGTGTTTTACTTTGGAACTACGGGACGGTATTCCGGGAGATCCCCTGTACGTATTTATGATTTGAACTGAGGTGTGGGATACCGAGAGATCCCTGGCACGTATATTGAGGATACCAAGAGATCCTCGGGATACCGAGAGATCCCTAGCACGTATATTGAGGATACCAAGAGATTCTCAGGATACCAAGAGATCCTAGCATATATTGAGGATACCGAGAGATCCTCGGGATACCAAGAGATCCCTGGCATATATTGAGGGTACTAAGAGACCCTCGGGATACTGAGAGATCCCCGGTTATTTCCTTGTGATTTGTTTTCCTCCGTTTCAGTTATTGAATTCCTTGTTTTCCTGTATTAAAGTCTTAGTGTTAGTTTTTAACTGCACTTCTTATCTTATACCGTCATATCTTATATTTTTATTTTATCATAGTAGGGCCTTGACCTTCCTCATCACTACCCGACGGAGGTTAGGCTTGGCACTTACTGAGTACCGGTGTGGTGTACGCATGCCCTTTCTGTGCATATTTTTCATGTGCAGATACAGGTACTTCGACTCAAACTTACCGTCCTTGAGGCGAGGCGACCGTTCGGAGACTTCGAGGTATATCTGTCGCGTCCGCAAACCAAGGAGTCTCTCTCCACTCTCTCTTATAGTTATAACCCTTATGTATTTATGTTGTTTAGACTATTCTGGAGTTAGAGCACTGTGTAGTGATCCTTAGCTTGTGATTCATGGGTTTCCGGATTTTGGGCATATGTATTAGTTTTGAGAGTTAAATATTGTGTATGCCGAGCAGCACTTTTAAACGTTGTTTTAATACTCTGTTTTTGTTTTAAATTGTTTTTCTTTTCTTCCACAAGTTTGGTTTATTTTTCGCATTTTAGGCTTACCTAGTAGTAGAGACTAGGTGCCGTCACGATGGTTCACGGAGGGCGAACCGGGTCGTGACAAGTAGAACGAATTAAAGTTGTCCTTCCTGCTTTTGATAAAAAAAATTATTTTCCAACTTGCCAGTTTATTTTTGAAATTGTCAAGTAAGAATTGGTAATCCTTTTTTGAAGGTTTCTTTATAAATATAGGAATCATAAATATTTAGCAAAACTTTTCCCTTCATTCATGTGGAAAAGTTGTAGTACAAATGTTCTTGTATTGGTTGTGCAATTTTTTGAGAATTTTTTTTTGATTTATCATAGTTGATAGTTTGTCAAGTGTGATGTGTGAAGTGAGTAATAGTATTAACAATTGATTGACAAGTATTGGCTGTAATTTTTGTTGTGAGAATAATATCGTCAGCAAAAAATGAATGAGATAGTTGAGGTCCCTTTTTAGCAAGAGAGAGTGGTAGCCAAGCATGGTAATCAACTGCTGTATTTATTTTTTGTGAAAGCATTTCTAGGCAGAGGATAAACAGATAAGGTGATAAAGGGTCTCCCTATCTTATGTGTCTCGTGGGTGTGAAATATTCTGTAGGGTTTCCATTAATGAGAATTGAAGTAGAAGTAGTTGTTATGCAAGACATAATTAATTAAATAAAAGTTGGGGGAAAATTTAAGGTGATTAAGGTATTATGTATGAACGATCATTCTAACTTGCCGAATGCCTTTTCAAGATCCAACTTGAGAAGCATATTTAAATTGTTACCCTTTATTTTTTGGAATCTGTTAATGATTTCCTGGACAATAAGGGCATTATCTGTAGCTCTTTTATTTTTTTGGAAAATAGATTGAGTTGGATCAATAATATGTTCCAGAATACGTTTTAGTCTATTTACGATTAATTTTGTAATAATCTTGTAAATAGTATTACAAAGACTGATAGGTCGATATTGAGATATGGAAGAAGCATGCTTATTTTTAGGAATTAGGCAAATGAATGTAGTATTAATAGTAGGGTTGATTTGATGTTCAAGGAAAACTTTATGATAAAAATATTTGATGGAGTTACTTATGGTGTCCTAATATTTTTGATAAAAGAAGGGGTGTAGACCATCTGGTCCAGGAGCTTTTAAAGGTTTAAAGGAGTGAATTGCATTGATAATTTCATAATCTTGTAAGGGTTTGGTTAAACAAAGTTGATCCTGAGGAGTTAATACGTTAGAGGGCTGTATTGTATTTTTTATAGCAGAAGCAATTTGTTGTGTAGTGAAAAATTTTTGGTAATAATTGGTAATATTATTCTTAATGATATGTGGGTCAGTTATCCAATTTCCCCTTGATCTTGTATCGCAGTTATATGATTATCTTCGACGATTTAGAATTGTGAGATGGAAAATTTTAGTATTTGCATCGCCATCATTGAACCAATTAATACGGGACTTTAATTTTCAAAAGTCCTCCTCAAGCTTAAGTAGGTGGTTGAATTCCATTCTTAATTGATGTTCCAGATTGTATAAGAAAGTGTTATTAGGATAGTTTATAGATTATTGGAGACCACCTAATCGAGCCAAGATTTTCCTTTTACGTTTAAAAATATTATCAAATGTTGATTTATTCCATTCTTGGACTATGTTAGTGAAATGATTAATTTCTGGTAGCAATAGTTAGTTATCCATCCTGGCTTGTTTAACTATAAACGAGAAAATCGGGTGTGTAGTCCAGATTGTTTTAAATATAAAAAAATTTTGTCGAGGTAATGGACAGTGTTGTAACTCTAGTAGAAGGGGACAGTGATCGGAATGTCTACGTGGGAGATGTGTGACAAGTGCCTCAGGGTATTGACTTAGTCATTCATAATTTGCTATAATACGATCGATACATTCAAGAATATTATATTTATTATGTCTGCCATTTGTCCAAGTGTAACGGCTTCATTTATAACCTAAATCCGTAAGGTGGCAGTAGTTTATACAATCTAAAAATTTATTAGATCGTAAATTATTAATTTGTAGGCCACCAAATTTGTCATTTGCATGAGTTATTTCATTAAAGTCTCCACCTATAATCCATGGACCTTTATAATTATCATATAAACACATAAGGTTTTGCCATAAAGTCTGTCTATTGCATAAATTATTGCTAGCATATACGGCAGTAAATTGTAAGTACGTGATTTTTGCCTTATATGAGAATTACTCCCAAAAAAATTTAAAAATAAAATGATTTTTCTTTGGTGTGCAATTTTGTGATATTTTTGTGATATTTTGAATAATTATTTGTATTTGTCTGTGCATGTTTATTTGTTAAATTAATAAAAAATACAAAAATATGTCGCATTTTGCATGTAGGATTTATTTCTACAATTGTTAGTAATTAAATTTGTTTTACAAAAATTAAAAATTATAAAAATAGGCATCGTTTGCAATTTTAGCATTTAATGTCCAAATATACAATTTTATGCTTAATTATTACTTAATTGTGTGTTAATTGTTATTTGGAGTTAATTTGCGCTTTTATAACTTAATTTAGTTCTTAATAATAGTTTAAGTATTTTTATAATTTAGTTTTAGAGAAATAAAAGAAGAAAAGAGAGCGAAAATATAAGGAAAGTCGGAATTGGGCCTCTTCTTCAATTTCAAGCCACAGGCCCAAAAAATGGCCCAATCTTCCCTACGACCCAGTCCATTTCGAACTGGGTTGACCCAGTCCATAACCCAAAAGACCCAAACCCCTTTTGTCTTACATTTTACAAAAAGAAAAACAAAACAAAACAAAATGAAGAAAACCCTAAAAATTGCAAAATCATCCGCCAGCCTCATATCTTCTTCTTCTTCCTCAAGTTCCAAGCTACCCTCCCATGTCTGCTCGTCGACCACCGTCCAACAGTTGACGTAGCAACAAAGCTGCTCTCCGACCACCCATGGCTACATCGTCTTCATCTTCTTCTTCTTCGTCCGAAATTCCTAGCCCTATCCGCCATTGACGAAGCTCGTCGAGCTCAAGCTTGAGCTCGACGCTCATGGTTGACCATGCTGCTTCTATGTCTCAACCAAACAACCAAACGAACACAGCCCTCGACGAGTCAGTTGTTGTTCGAAGCTCCCATCGCCGCTGCTCGTCACGGCCAAGCCCGTCGCTGCCCTCGTCGTCCAGCTCATTCCGCCATGGATGAGCTTGAGGCCAGCTGCTTCCGTCGAGTAGTTTGAGGCCAAAACAAGCCTCAGCTGCTGCTGTTCTTATTCGTCTTCTTCAGCTTGAGCGTCGCCATGGAAGCCGTCTCCGAGCTGCTGCTTTTGCTTCACGTCCATGGCGTCCAAACGTCGACCAGCTGCTTTTGTAATGTCGTTATGGTTGATTTTAAGTTCAATATGATTGAAGTTAGAAATCTAAATATACTTGTTTGTTGTAATTGTTGAATCCGAAAATAGGATTGTTTGTTGCTAAAATATTGTTCAAATCAAATTTTAGTTGTTCTTTGTTGATCAATTTGTGTTCATGTGAGTTGTTGTTGAAATGTTGTTGAAATCATGTTCATGTGCTTTGTTGTTGAAATGTTGAAGAAATCATGTTCATGAAATTTGTTGTTTGAACATTGTTAGAAATTAATCATATTGTCTATATTTTGGTTAAGTTTGATTAAATGATGTGTTATAGCTGATGGGTAGTTTGGTAATTTGTAGTACATTCAGGGGTAGTTTGGTAATTTCAGTAAGGTCGTGAGGGGTAGTTTAGGAATTATACATTTTGTAATTGTTTATTTGAAGCATGGGGGACAAAATGAAATGGGGTGGGTGGTGATATGATTATTTAATATAAAGGGGGGACAAGATTTAATTTAAAGGGGGAATCTTGCATTATTTTATGTTAGGCATGGGGGACAAAATAAAATGGGGTGGTGTGATATGTTTATTTAATGTAATGGGGATGAGTGGGAAGATAATGGGTTGGGTAGAGAAAAAGTATTGATTTTAATTGATTAAAAGATTTATGGGATGGGATTATATATATGAAGTCTTGAACACAAGACAAGGCAGAATATAAGAGAAACATACACGAGACAGAGAGAAAAAAACGGGAGAGAGAAACAAATCTGAAAATAAGAGAGAGAAAAGGGCTGAACATTTAAAAGATAGAAAATTCCGAAAAATATTTAAGCTTTCAAATAAAAAAAACTAAAAAATCTTCTGCTTTCTTTCTTTGTTTGAAATTAGTATTAATGGTTGTTGTTTCATTCAAAGCTTAAAGCTTTTGTTTTTGGGATTACTACTCCACCGATCTGTTACTGGGTTGTTACTGTTGCTGGGCAGTTGTTGCTGTTACACTGTTATTACTGTTGCTGATTTTCATCTTCATTTTCTTTTGCTTCCAATATCAGGTACATATCTTTTAAACTCATGTTGTGAAGAGCTTCAACATGGCAAGTAAATGAAGTTTGGAATTATAAGGATGTCTTCTACTCATTTAAATTTTATTAGTTTAAGTTTCAGTTTTGTTTTAGTTGGTTAATATAGTATTAAATCAATTGGTAGATTAGTTCTCTTTCTTAATAACAAATGGCTTAGTTATTTTAGGAACGCGATCAACTCATTTCTTTTAATATATGAAATAATGTCAATGATTTTTTACAAAATATAGAGTTAGTTTTTGCAAAGTATTCGCATAGGCAGAATATAAGAATTGGTTTATTTATCTCAAACTCAATCTTCGTAAGCAAAATTAACCAAACAATTATAACCTCGGACTAAAAACAAGTGGTGTAAAAGAAGGATGAGATTTATAGATTGTAACATTTTAAGTCAAAAAATGTGTAAATAGCGTTTGCTCCAAATATAACAATGAAAATTCTTCAAAAAAAATATTACTTCATTTATTAAATCAATTGTTTTCCTAAGTTTTATACGCAATTTGCTTTTTGGGTAGATAAATATTGTATTTACCATAAAAATGGTAGTATTAATCACACGTTGTTTATTTTTATTTTATTTTTATTTTACTCTTTAAACTCATGGTTTTTGAGGAATATAATTCACACGTAAAAATATAATTTGCGGTCAACACTTAATGAATTGTGAATTCTTTTCAAGGAATTTAGAGGCATCTCAAATAGTGATTTCTCATGACTCTTACATTTAAAATTAGATGGATGCAATAAACATTTGTATAGAATTTATATTATTGTCAAGAATATTTGCATAATTAAGGATGCGTTCGCGTGACTTGATTATACTTCTAAAGGCGATTCGGATTATGCGTTCGCGCAACTTCGAGCAAATTTTTACTAAAAAGAGATTTCTCGGAGAATATCATTATTAATTTCATAAAAACCCGAGATGTGATGTTCACTACTTAATTATACCAAAGGGCGAATGTTCTTGATTTTATTTAAAGCATAATTTCGAAAATGATTATTTTAATAAAAATATTATCTATATTATTGTGTACACGTGCGCGTGACACAACTCCGCATGTTTTAAAAATATAATTTATAACACGAATATACGTACGCGTGATTCGATTCAAAGAAGGGTCTTTAAATCTAAATAGAAGCGGTAACAATAAAATCATGCAATAAAAATGTATTTAACAAATCAAAAATAATCAAGCCGAATATAACAGTTGAGCGACCGTGCTAGAACCACGGAACTCGGGAATGCCTAACACCTTCTCCCGGGTTAACAGAATTCCTTATCCGGATTTCTGGTGCGCAGACTGTTAAATAGACAGAGTCATATTCTCCTCGATTCAGGGATTAAAACCGGTGACTTGGGACGCCTTAAAATTCCAAGTGGCGACTCTGAAACAAACAAACAAATCCCGTTTCGACTGTCCTTTAATTGGAGAAAACTCCCCACACACCCTCGCGGACGCGGAAAAAGGAGGTGTGACAGCTCTGGCGACTCCGCTGGGGACTTAACCCAGAACCACTGGTTCAGGGTTCAAGAATTCGAGCTTAAAATAATTGTTATAGTTGGCTTTATTTATTATCTGATTTTTTTACATGATATATGCCCAATGTGCTAAATGACACTTTTACCGCTTTAATATTATTTGAATTATGAATATATACAACTGCTACGAAACCCCCTTCTTTCTGAGTCTTCTAAATTTATGGTGCACACGTGCGCGTGGCCCACCTTTCTGTTAAAGTCATACCAAATAAGACGAAGTTGGGACAAGTAACTAGGCCGGGTAGACTTTCGTGCTCCCGGTACGTTGCCCCCGCTTCGGCTCAAACTGTCCGTTTGGGTAAGCCAGGGCTAGATCAATATGCCTCAGGTTTTTTTCACTTAGAATAACTCAGCTTCATGCCGGATCCCTAGTAGGAGCGATTGTTTGCATCACGTGCATTTGACTTTGGAGACTCAACACAGGGGTTGGGTCTGTCTAGGACAGGTGTACAAAAAAAATGACCATCCTGATGCATCTTACTTGCTGCTACTTGCGCATTTATTTGATCCGGATTTGTGTGTTGACTGACTTTTGAATATCATGAATAATATTTTAATATTGAAAAAAAGAAATAGCGGTTAGGGAATTGACTGTTTATTTTTGAAAAAAAAACCAATGCCCAAATACTGTCAAAACTCTGCCGAAATTTTGAGAAAATGAAAAAAAATGTCTTATTAGTTTGTTTTATTAAAACCAAAGAAAAAATAGAAAGAAAAAAAATCGTTGTTTTGTCTTATTTTATCCAATAATATATATATATATATATATATATATATATATATATATATATATATATATATAAAGGAAAATAGTTTGTCTTCCCCTGAAAATGACAATGAAAAAGAGTCTTACTTTTAAAATAGTTTTTTTTTTATTCGTTTCTGAAAAATTCAAAATAATAAAATAAAAAGAGTCGCGTTGAAAGTGGTTTTATTATTTGTTGCAAATATATATATATATATAAAAATCCAAAAAGTTTTTCTTTATTTCCAAAAATGTATATATATCTTTATTTGTTGCAAAAATATTTGTCCTGCCAAAAAGTCTAGAAAAGTTTTTTTTTAGACTCCCAATTTTCAAAACAAAAAATCCAAAAATATTTTCCATTATTGACTTCTTTAATAAAGTCTTTTTAATTATTAAAATAATTATAAAAAATATATATATATATATATATATAATAAAATAAAACAAATTCGAAAATATTTTCCTTCTTCTTTAAAAATTGAAAAGAAAATTCAAAATTCAAAAAAAAATATTTTTTTTAGAAAGCATTTCATTTATTAAAGGTAAAATTCCAAAAAAAAAAATATTTTCTTTCTTCTTAGAATAAGAAAGAACAAAAAAAAAATCTTCCTTTTACTTTTGAAATTCTCAAAGTTCAAATCAAAAGAAAAGGAATTCTTAGAAGTCTTTCTTTCAAAAAGAAAATCAATCAAAAATTCAAAAAAAAAATATATACTTCATTTCTTCTTTCAAAGCAGTTCTTTTACAAATTCAAAATAATAATAATTTAAAATTAGTTTACTTACTTTATTCATGACCTGCTCGAACTACGCGTGTTTGATTCTCACCGGATGTGAGATACGTAGGCAACCCTCATCGGGTCCAACCCCCCTTTTTGTTAAAATAAGCCAAAAACCAATAAATAAATAAAAAACGTGTCAAAATTTTAATTTTGTCGTAAGTAAGTCGGGCAGTGTCCAGCCTCCACTTTTTGCTAAAAAAAAATAGCAACAAAAAAATATGTCAAATTTTAATTTTGAAGTCGGGTGACGCTCTTTTATCAAGACATAGCCGAATGTTCCCGAAAGGGACGCCGGAAGGCTGACTTTGCATAAACAGCCACCTTTTGGGTCATGGTTAGGATTTTGGTCCAGTTGACCCACACAGCCTTAAAAAATCTTCGTCCTCGAGGCGCTGAAGGGCCGTGATTGCAACACCACGTTTTCATTATAATTTGAAAAAAAAAACAAAGAGAAAACAAAGAGTCAACCATTTGAATTTTTTTTAGTCAAAAATAAGTCAAGCCAGCTTCGGCCGCGTCTTAAACCGTTCTTGCCGAAATAGCCTTAGAATATCTTTCAGTTGTCGAAAGGCTATTTTCGTAAAAGAATGAACAAGTTTGTAAAGTGTCATAAAATAATCCTCTCCGGCCTCAAAATTTGGAAGGGGCCACATTTGCAAAAATAGCCGTTTGGTTGCATTTGTCAAACGGAGAAAGGAAGCTGGCCGTTTGTTTTGGAGTTTGTAAAACTTTTGATTATAATATGTGGGTCGTTTGATTTTCATGTTTGTAGGTCATTTTTAAACCTTTGAAACCCAATATGAAAATTGAAAAAAAAATGATTAGTATTGCTTATCTTTTATTGGTCCGAACTACGCAAGGTCTGATTCATGCGAGGGCATGATACGTAGGCGATCTCTATAAGATTCGACCACCACAATAAAATATATATAAGAAAATAAAATAAAATAAAAGTGAATAAAATTTTCAAGAAAGCTGGGACGACACAAGCAGTCGAGCAAATGCATAATAGAAAGGGGATATTTGTCTAGGAGCATTGCATCTCAACGTGTAATTATATATGTGTTAAATTCTCAAAACTAACAAGTTTGTTCATTTTCAGAATTCAAGCAGTTAGTTTCTCTAAAGAGTATACTGGCATATTATCATTATCACACGAGATCAAAAGGACCAATACCCGAAAGTATGTCTATCCCAGATGTTGACACAGGTATTGAGCTAGAGGAGATGGATGTCGGGAAAATGAAAGAAGAGATGTTTAAACTCAAGCAGCAAATGGCTGAGATGTACCAAGCCTGGTCTACAGGACAGTTACCCCCATCTTACCCAACTAACCCTGCTCCATCAATGACCCAAACTCAGGATAATATTACCACTGAATTATCCCCAAATTTCCCCATTTACCAACACTACCAAGGAACCACCTCTCAGACACCGCAGTCTCCACCTCCGAAACCAGTTTCATACTTTCCTCCACCTGTGACTCCTGTTTTCGTAGCACCTCCCCCGGCTACATTCCACAAATCTCCTAGTGAGCCTACATTCCAGGCCCAGGACAACCAATATTACCCCCGGAGCCCACCCTCAAAGCCTCCGAAATCCATTCAACTACTCCTCGTTTTGACCTCCCAACCGAAAGTGACAAGCCAGCCAAAAATGCTGAACAAGAAGAGATATTCAGGAAGGTCAAAAGTCTAGAACAATTGTTCCGAGACATGCGAGGGTTAGGTGGGCAAGTCAGTGTAGCATACAAGGATTTGTGCTTGTTCCCAAATGTACAATTACCAGTTGGTTTCAAGATGCCTAAATTTGACCTATACAATGGGAACGGCGACCCAGTAGCCCACTTAAGGGGTTTATGCAGCAAGATGCGAGGAGCTGGAGGAAAAGACAAATTATTGATGGCTTACTTCAGTCAAAGTTTAAGCGGATCAGCTTTGGAGTGGTATACACGCCAGGACCATGGGAGATGGTACACCTGGGATGACCTAGCACAGGCATTCGCACACCATTTCCAATACAATCTGGAAATCATCCCAGATCGACTATCTTTGACAAAATTTGAGAAGAAACACAATGAAAGTTTCAGAGAGTACAGCTTCCGGTGGAGAGAACAAGCAGCAAGAGTGGATCCTCCTATGAAGGAGAGTGAAATGGTAGACTACTTCCTCCAAGCCTTGGAACCAACTTACTATGCCCATTTGGTTTCAGCGGTTGGGAAATCATTCAACGAGGTAGTGAATATGGGAGGTATGGTGGAAGAAGGCCTCAAGACAAATAAAATTATGAGCTATTCAGCAATTAAGGCAGCTACTCAAGCTATTCAAGGTGGGGTAGGAGAAATCGGAAGAAAGAAGAGAGAGGAAGCAGTGGTAGTTGATTCAGGAATTTGGTCGGGACCCAGAGGTTCACCGCCTTACTATAATCAACAACGACCTCGCCAATCAACTTACCACCACAATTCATCCCAACACTACTATCACCCTTCAGAGCCCCATTCTTCCATTAACCAAGCCCAAACATACACTCAGCCTCCGGTTCGCTCGCAATGGCGCGCGCCGGCTCCCCAGAACACACATACACCACTGCAAAACACCTATTCACCACCAAGAGCCTACAAGAACCCTCCAGGGGCAGGTTTCCGGGGAAATCAGGCTTTCAGAAATGAAAAAATACAAAGAACATTCACTGAGTTGGGGGAAACCTATACTGCCGTGTTCCACAAATTAAGGCAGTTAGACTTGTTGAGTCCTGTTGAGCCCAGATTTCCAAATCCCTTTCCCAAAAATATGGACCACTCGGTAAGCTGTGAGTATTGTTCGGGGGCTCCCGGACATGATACCGAGAAATGTTGGAAGTTGAAACATGCAGTACAGAATCTTATTGACACCAACAAGATTGAGGTTCAGACACCAGAGGCACCCAACATCAATCAGAACCCGTTGCCGGCACACCTTGAAACCCACATGATTGAGCTAATGCACGAAGGAGGGAAGCTAAAGAAACCCTCACAAACAGTGATGATGATCCGTGTCGGTTCAAAAGAAATGTTAACCAGTGGGAAAACGGTGGTATAGTTGGAAAAGGTGGATGACAAGCCAGTTATGGTGTTGGGAAAAGGGTCCAATGAGGCAGATGTACAGTTTGTGGGGTTGAAAGCAAAAATCAACAATTGAATGGCTACTCCTCTTCCTATACGAAGGGAGTCTTGGTAGTGGGCTTTGATTTTCTTTTTTGTTGTCTGGATTATTCCAGGGTTGTAATCCAGATCTTTCTTGTGCTCGCCAAAGTGTGAAACCTTGCTATCCCGTATTTTAATAAAGTGAAAGTTTTTTTTCCTCATTCCTTATTTTGTTTTAATTTTTCTTCTTATTTTTCTCTTCTGAACAGTTCTCTTTCTACTGGTTCTAATGACATGGCATGCACGACGGATCTTCAACCTAGTCTCAAAAAAGAAATCAATCAATCTGATTTCGAACTTATAGTACAAGATTGTGATGATAAGTCGGAATACGATAAGGATGAAGCCTTCAGAAAAATTAACAGAGAGTTGAGCCAATTTGAAAAAAAAAAAGAGCCCAACTCAAATGACATGGAAGCCGTCAATCTAGGGGATGCGGATGACATCAGGGAAGCTAAGATAAGCATCCACATGGAACCAAACATCAGGGAAGAACTAATCAAAGCACTTACTGAATTCAAAACATTTTGCATGGTCATACGACAACATGCCAGGCTTAAGCACCAATCTAGTGGTTCAAAAATTGCCCACTGACCCGGCATTCCCCCCCGTCCAGCAAAATTCAGGAAGATCAAAACCAACGTGAGTGGGAAGATTAAGGAAGAAGTGACCAAACAGCTGAATACTAAGGTTATTCGGGCCGCTCGATATCCTGATTGGTGGGCTAATGTGGTGCAAAAAAAAAAACGGAAAATCCGAGGTATGTGTTGATCATCGCAATCTAAACAGAGCAAGCCCGATGACGCTTTATGATCCACAGATATCGAAGGGAAATGCGTCGACATGGCTATCAATTCTGACGCAGTTAAGAGATATTATGATTTCTGGTAATTGTAATTGTTGTTTGTTTGTACTTAGCATTTATCAGAGAATGAAATGACGGAGGCAATTCTTTCTTCTATCCAAACATTTTGACTTTTGCTTCCCCTTTTGAGCCTTATTTACTCTTTCATACCCCTCTTTTGGAATCAGTAATGAAAACGAAAAAAGTAATGATAATAAGAACAAAAGAAAAGTCAAGAAAAAAAAACAAAGGAATGGGAACTACGTTGGACCTGATTCCTCAAAGAAGGATACGTAGGCGCCTCACGGCTCGGTCATAGTGTAACATAGTGTGCATAAGGTAACATAGTATGACAAAATAAAAATCCCCGAGCAAGAAAAACTGGGGCAGAAGTTGGCGCTTGTAATTTTGTCAAGAAAGTTTGATTCCAAGAGTTGTACTATTTTACCCCTAAAAATTATTTTTGAACTTTGGATACCCCCTTCTACTTTCAGCCATACACAAAAACCCCTATTAATGTCCAAAAAAGACCTCCCGATCAGTATCTGAGAAATGCTAAGTCAATTCAAATGGAAGTCGGGAATAACACTCTGATCCCCAGCAAAGAAGAAGATCATAAGCTGAAAATGAATTGATAGCCGAAAGAATCCCCAACAGAGAGAGTCATATCGGCAGCACTCCAATCCCCAGCTGAAAAATAAAATAAAATAAGAAAGTCTTATCGGTGAAAACCTTCAGAGGCACCATAAGGCGACGGGAGTTGAGAGAAATGAGAGAGTCTTATTAGTGAAAACCCCTCGAAGGGCACTATGAGGCGACAAGACAAGATTGGCGGGAAGGATCCGCATTTGGCAAAGAGTTGAGTGCCTGTTTATCCCCAGCAACATGAGGCCGTCTGGAAGGTTGATTGATACAAATAGACTGGGTTGATTAATCCGGAATGCGCGACATGATCGTTGGAATCGGTTATATCATTCAGATAAGTTCTTTTCTTTCCTTTTCCCTAGCATTTGTTCAGAAAGACTTCTTCTTTTTTCTATTTTTTTGAAATCATCACTTTTTCATTTCTTGGTTTAAATGACTTTACCTTCCCAGCAGTTTGTTTTTGAAAAGGATTTTCAGAGCTTACTACCAGTTGCCAAAATGATGCAAAGCAAAATGCGAATAGGACACGCCAAAGACAAGGCGATAAAGAGAAAAGAAGTTGGTCGCAAGACCAAATGATGAAAGGGGCCTAGATCCCAATAGGACCAAATTTCCAAAGGAAGTTGGAGAAAAACATGAAAACAACAGTTGAGAAAATTGTGGACCTAATTCCAAGAGGGCCCCCGGCAGATCATCGAGATGTAGGAGCATCCCCGACAGATTTTCGACCAAGTTCCAAGAGGGTTGGACAACATAGAGTGGGGAAGGGAGAAAGGGAAAAACCATCCCAGTAGGAGTATCATAACCAACCACTGGTTTTTTTTAAACTAACAAATTTTGTTTGGTTTGAAACAGGTAAAGGGAATGGCAGTGAAGACCATAAGGGAAAATGCAAACTGGGGCAGAAAATTTTCTTTTCAGTTAGAAAATTTTCTGGAAATCAGGTACCCATTTGGGGAAGAATAAAGATAGCATCAAGGAAGTGGTCTTTGAACCAGGGTTGCCCCCAACATAATAAGCTTCCAATGGAGGAAGTTGATCCCCAGCAGACAGAACAAAGAGATGACATTTGTGCTCAGAAAAGCAAAGAGCCATTATCCTCCCCAGCAGCTTCCAGAAGAATGAAGCATCGATTCGAAGGGATAAAATTCCCCAGCAACGTTATCCTCAACAAAGTTATCTCAAGAAGATAACAATTTTATCCCCAGCAGTGTTAAGAAAAAAAAACAACAAAAAAAAATAAAATAAAAATTTGAATTTGAAGGAGGGAAAGAAAGGAGACTCCCCCAGTGGTATTATCCCCAGCAATCAGGCGTCCACCTGGAGAACAAGGAAGAGCAACGGAAGTATTAGAAGTCAGGCGTCCACCTGGAGAACAAGGATGAGTAATGGAAGTATTAGCAATCAGGCGTCCACCTGGAGAACAAGGAAGAGCAATAAAAGAAACAGCAATCAGGCATCCACCTGGAGAAACAAGGAAGAGAAATGGAAGTATTTGCAGTCAGGCGTCCACCTGGAGAACAAGGAAGAACAGTTGAAGTATTAGTAATCAAGCATCCACCTGGAGAACAAGGAAAAACACCAAAACTGGGGCAGAAGATTTTCTGCCATTGTCGAATATTTTCTCGGAGGAACGAGGAAATCAATTCAAGTTTTAAGAGATAGCAAGACAACACGATTCGAAGAAAAACAGTCGGAGGTAAGACAATTCCATAATTTTGAAAATGGGATCATCCGCCCTCGAATAGGATATTTCGGGTTCATCCGCCCTCGAATAGGATATTTTGGGTTCATCCGCCCTCGAATAGGATATTTCGGGTTCATCCGCCCTCGAATAGGATATTTTGGGTTCATCCGCCCTCGAATAGGATATTTTGGGTTCATCCGCCCTCGAATAGGATATTTTTGGGTTCATCCGCCCTCGAATAGGATATAATGGGTTCATCCGCCCTCGAATAGGATATTATGGGTTCATCCGCCCTCGAATAGGATATTTTGGGTTCATCCGCCCTCGAATAGGATATAATGGGTTCATCCGCCCTCGAATGGGATATTTTGGGTTCATCCGCCCTCGAATAGGATATTTTGGGTTCATCCGCCCTCGAATAGGATATAATGGGTTCATCCGCCCTCGAATGGGATATTTTGGGTTCATCCGCCCTCGAATAGGATATTTTGGGTTCATCCGCCCTCGAATATGATATAATGGGTTCATCCGCCCTTAAATGGGATATTTTGGGTTCATCCGCCCTCGAATAGGATATTTCGGGTTCATCCGCCCTCGAATAGGATATTTTGGGTTCATCCGCCCTCAAATAGGATATTTTGGGTTCATCCGCCCTCAGAATAGGATATTTCGGGTTCATCCGCCCTCGAATAGGATATTTTGGGTTCATCCGCCCTCGAATAGGATATTGTTGGGTTCATCCGCCCTCGAATAGGATATTTTGGGTTCATCCGCCCTCGAATAGGATATTTTGGGTTCATCCGCCCTCGAATAGGATATTTCGGGTTCATCCGCCCTCGAATAGGATATTTTTGGGTTCATCCGCCCTCGAATAGGATATAATGGGTTCATCCGCCCTCGAATAGGATATTATGGGTTCATCCGCCCTCGAATAGGATATTGTTGGGTTCATCCGCCCTCGAATAGGATATAATGGGTTCATCCGCCCTCGAATAGGATATTTTGGGTTCATCCGCCCTCGAATAGGATATAATGGGTTCATCCGCCCTCGAATAGGATATTCCGGGTTCGTCCGCCCTCGAATAGGATATTTCGGGTTCATCCGCCCTCGAATAGGATATAATGGGTTCATCCGCCCTCGAATAGTATATAATGGGATCATCCCCCCTCGAATAGGATTTTATTTTCAAAGATGTTGTTGAAGTCAGGAGCCCGCCTGAAGAGAGGAATGACGCTTATTTTTAAAGTTGTTGTTGATGTTGGGAGCCCGCCCAGATAACAGAGGCATACATTTCAAGATCAAGTCAGAGGACAATAAAACAGAGGTTTACAATAGGAATCCCTAGCAGGAAACAATAAAAATCCCCAGCACCGGAAACAGAAGGTTGCAACAAGAGGTCACAGTACAAACTCAAGTACATGTGTCAAAAGAAGAAAAGCACCGGAAGAAATGCAAGCAGACAAGGAAGCAAGGCAACAAAAACAAATTGTACTCTAGCCTAGCTTCTTGTTTTCTTTTAAGCATGGTGTAACAAGGAGATCGGTAAGCAGTGGTAATAGCATGCAACAACAGTAACAATGCAGTCCCACGGTAGTCCCAGCTACCAAAATTTCCCGAACTACATTGACCTGATTCCTGTTTAGCCCAGGATATGTAGGAAACCTTTGAAGCAAAGGTTCGGTCAAATCTTTTTCAAAAAATGCTTCAACGGAGTACTCGGATGGGCAAAAATCGCTCGCTTTATCTTTGCACGAAAACCCTTCGTGTCTCCGGGCAAAGAGGGGCAGCTGTAAGCACGTGATTTTTGCCTTATATGAGAATTACTCCCAAAAAAATTCAAAAATAAAATGATTTTTCTTTGGTGTGCAATTTTGTGATATTTTTGTGATATTTTGAATAATTATTTGTATTTGTCTGTGCATGTTTATTTGTTAAATTAATAAAAAATACAAAAATATGTCGCATTTTGCATGTAGGATTTATTTCTACAATTGTTAGTAATTAAATTTGTTTTACAAAAATTAAAAATTACAAAAATAGGCATCGTTTGCAATTTTAGCATTTAATGTCCAAATATACAATTTTATACTTAATTATTACTTAATTGTGCGTTAATTGTTATTTGGAGTTAATTTGCGCTTTTATAACTTAATTTAGTTCTTAATAATAGTTTAAGTATTTTTATAATTTATTTTTAGAGAAATAAAAGAAGAAAAGAGAGCGAAAATATAAGGAAAGTCGAAATTGGGCCTCTTCTTCAATTTCAAGCCACAGGCCCAAAAAATGGCCCAATCTTCCCTACGACCCAGTCCATTTCGAACTGGGTCGACCCAGTCCATAACCCAAAAGACCCAAACCCCTTTTGTCTTACATTTTACAAAAAGAAAAACAAAACAAAACAAAATGAAGAAAACCCTAAAAATTGCAAAATCATCCGCCACCCTCCTATCTTCTTCTTCTTCCTCAAGTTCCAAGTTACCCTCCTATGTCTGCCCGTCGACCACCGTCCAACAGTTGACGCAGCAACAAAGCTGCTCTCCGACCACCCATGGCTACATCGTCTTCATCTTCTTCTTCTTCGTCCGAAATTCCTAGCCCTATCCGCCATTGACGAAGCTCGTCGAGCTCAAGCTTGAGTTCGACGCTCATGGATGACCATGCTGCTTCTGTGTCTCAACCAAACAACCAAACGAACACAGCCCTCGACGAGTCAGCTATTGTTCGAAGCTCCCATCGCCGCTGCTCGTCACGGCCAAGCCCGTCGCCGCCCTCGTCGTCCAGCTCATTCCGCCATGGATGAGCTTGAGGCCAGCTGCTTCCGTCGAGTAGTTTGAGGCCAAAACAAGCCTCAGCTGCTGCTGTTCTTCTTCGTCTTCTTCAGCTTGAGCGTCGCCATGGAAGTCGTCTCCGAGCTGTTGCTTTTGCTTCACGTCCATGGCGTCCAAACGTCGACCAGCTGCTTCCCGTTCCACCTTCTTCTTCACTTCCAGCTGCTTCCGTTCATCACTTCTCCTTCGTTTCAGCTGGGTTGAAGCTGCGGACTGCTGCTCCTTTCCCTCCGTCTTCTTCGTTTTAGTCGAAGTCGTCGAGCGTCGTTTTGAGTTAGTCAAAGTTTACAAGGAAGGTGAGTTCGTCGTTGAGTTCGTCGTCGAATCCGGACAGATTCATTCCCATTCGAGGTTCGTCGAAACAGTCCGTACATATTTCATTTCGATCCGGTTAGTAGTTTTTGAGTTTTATTTTGTCCGTATTTTGCTTTTATATTTTCGAATCTAAAATCGGCAAATGTTTGTTTTGTTTATCGTTTGAATTAATTTTTAGTTCATGCTCATGTGTTGTTTGTTAAATTAATTTTTTAGATTTCAAACGAAAGATTAATTAGTTATGTTTCATGTTTATTTCATGTTTGTATTGTTGTTTAAGTGAATATTTGTTAGTTTAATGTTTGTTAGATACAAATTGAAGTTTAATTAATTGTTTCTTCAATCTGTTTCATGTGTTTATGTATTGTTAGAAATTGTTAATATTGTTAAGATCAAGCTTAAGTTCATAATTGTTTATTCGTCGATCTTGTTATTTGTCTAAAAAGAATTTAGTTGTGTTAAAGGAAATATATTGATTTAATCGTTTAATCTGTCATGTTTGTTGTGTTAAAATAGATTCATTCATGTTCATACTTTGTTTGGATGATCTTGAATCCGAATTTTGTATAGTTTGATTTCTTGTTTATCATTTATGATTATTTCGTGAATTTGTCTCATAATCTTGTTTAAGTTTGATATAGGAATTGTTAGTTGTAATGTCGTTATGGTTGATTTTAAATTCAATATGATTGAAGTTAGAAATCTAAATATACTTGTTTGTTGTAGTTGTTGAATCCGAAAATAGGATTGTTTGTTGCTAAAATATTGTTCAAATCAAATTTTAGTTGTTCTTTATTGTTCAATTTGTGTTCATGTGAGTTGTTGTTGAAATGTTGTTGAAATCATGTTCATGTGCTTTGTTGTTGAAATGTTGAAGAAATCATGTTCATGAAATTTGTTGTTTGAACATTGTTAGAAATTAATCATATTGTCTATATTTTGGTTAAGTTTGATTAAATGATGTGTTATAGCTGATGGGTAGTTTGGTAATTTGTAGTACGTTCAGGGGTAGTTTGGTAATTTCAGTAAGGTCGTGAGGGGTAGTTTAGGAATTATACATTTTGTAATTGTTTATTTGAAGCATGGGGGACAAAATGAAATGGGGTGGGTTGTGATATAGTTGTTTAATATAAAGGGGGGACAAGATTTAATTTAAAGGGGGAATCTTGCATTATTTTATGTTAGGCATGGGGGACAAAATAAAATGGGGTGGTGTGATATGTTTATTTAATGTAATGGGGATGAGTGGGAAGATAATGGGTTGGGTAGAGAAAAAGTATTGATTTTAATTGATTAAAAGATTTATGGGATGGGATTATATATATGAAGTCTTGAACACAAGACAAGGCAGAATATAAGAGAAACATACACGAGACAGAGAGAAAAAAACGGGAGAGAGAAACAAATCTGAAAATAAGAGAGAGAAAAGGGCTGAACATTTAAAAGATAGAAAATTCCGAAAAATATTTAAGCTTTCAAATAAAAAAAACTAAAAAATCTTCTGCTTTCTTTCTTTGTTTGAAATTAGTATTAATGGTTGTTGTTTCATTCAAAGCTTAAAGCTTTTGTTTTTGGGATTACTACTCCACCGATCTGTTACTGGGTTGTTACTGTTGCTGGGCAGTTGTTGCTGTTACACTGTTATTACTGTTGCTGATTTTCATCTTCATTTTCTTTTGCTTCCAATATCAGGTACATATCTTTTAAACTCATGTTGTGAAGAGCTTCAACATGGCAAGTAAATGAAGTTTGGAATTATAAGGATGTCTTCTACTCATTTAAATTTTATTAGTTTAAGTTTTAGTTTTGTTTTAGTTGGTTAATATAGTATTAAATCAATTGGTAGATTAGTTCTCTTTCTTAATAACAAATGGCTTAGTTATTTTAGGAACGCGGTCAACTCATTTCTTTTAATATATGAAATAATGTCAATGATTTTTTACAAAATATAGAGTGAGTTTTTGCAAAGTATTCGCATAGGCAGAATATAAGAATTGGTTTATTTATCTCAAACTCAATCTTCGTAAGCAAAATTAACCAAACAATTATAATCTCGGACTAAAAACAAGTGGTGTAAAAGAAGGATGAGATTTATAGATTGTAACATTTTAAGTCAAAAAATGTGTAAATAGCGTTTGCTCCAAATATAACAATGAAAATTCTTCAAAAAAAATATTACTTCATTTATTAAATCAATTGTTTTCCTAAGTTTTATACGCAATTCGCTTTTTGGGTAGATAAATATTGTATTTACCATAAAAATGGTAATATTAATCACACGTTGTTTATTTTTATTTTATTTTTATTTTACTCTTTAAACTCATGGTTTTTGAGGAATATAATTCACACGTAAAAATATAATTTGCGGTCAACACTTAATGAATTGTGAATTCTTTTCAAGGAATTTAGAGGCATCTCAAATAGTGATTTCTCATGACTCTTACATTTAAAAATAGATGGATGCAATAAACATTTGTAGAGAATTTATATTACTGTCAAGAATATTTGCATAATTAAGGATGCGTTCGCGTGACTTGATTATACTTCTAAAGGCGATTCGGATTATGCGTTCGCGCAACTTCGAGCAAATTTTTACTAAAAAGAGATTTCTCGGAGAATATCATTATTAATTTCATAAAAACCCGAGATGTGATGTTCACTACTTAATTATACCAAAGGGCGAATGTTCTTGATTTTATTTAAAGCATAATTTCGAAAATGATTATTTTAATAAAAATATTATCTATATTATTGTGTACACGTGCGCGTGACACAACTCCGCATGTTTTAAAAATATAATTTATAACACGAATATACGTACGCGTGATTCGATTCAAAGAAGGGTCTTTAAATCTAAATAGAAGCGGTAACAATAAAATCATGCAATAAAAATGTATTTAACAAATCAAAAATAATCAAGCCGAATATAACAGTTGAGCGACCGTGCTAGAACCACGGAACTCGGGAATGCCTAACACCTTCTCCCGGGTTAACAGAATTCCTTATCCGGATTTCTGGTGCGCAGACTGTTAAATAGACAGAGTCATATTCTCCTCGATTCAGGGATTAAAACCGGTGACTTGGGACGCCTTAAAATTCCAAGTGGCGACTCTGAAACAAACAAACAAATCCCGTTTCGACTATCCTTTAATTGGAGAAAACTCCCCACACACCCTCGCGGGCGCGAAAAAAGGAGGTGTGACATAAATAACCACTTAAAAAAAGGGATGTACCCGAATATGGCTGTGGATTTTTTGGATAGTGGTTGCCGCTAGTTCGACATTTATTTTCTCTTTCCTCCATTAAATTGAAGATTCTGCCCCCATATCTATTTAAATCCTTTCCTCTTTTTTGGATCTCTCTTTAGTAAATAGTACTCTCTCGTTTCATATTATATGAGGTAGTTTGACTTGGCATGGAGTTTAAGAAAAAAAGAAGAAAACTTTTGAAACTTGTGGTCTTAAAAGCTTAAGAGGTAAAAAGTTTGTGGGGCCATGACATTTGTGTGGCTATAAAAACTTCTCATCAAAGGTAAATGGGTAAAATGAAAGAGTTTAAAGTTGAATTATTTCCAAATTTAGAAATGTGTCATTTGTTTTGGAACAGATTAAAAAGAAAAGTATCTCGTTTAATATGAAACGGAGGGAGTAACAGTTTTTATTCTCATTTTCTTGGTCTCGTTTCCATTTCCCGTAATGACATTAAGGAAATTGAATATTTTATTGTGTTTTAACTTGATACTTCCTTCGTTTCAACTTGATACTTCCTCCGTTTTAATTCACCACGGAGTTAAAAAAAAGATTTTTGAAATTTGTGGTTTTAAAAACTTAAAGGGTAAAAGCTTTGTGGCGCCATGACATCTAGGTGATTAGAAAATTTGGTAAAATGGACAAAATAAAGAGTTTAAAGTTAAATTATTTCCAATTATAGAAATGTGTCATTCTTTTTAGAACGGACTAATAAGGATAGTCTATTATCTAAATTGAAATAGAGGTGGAGTATATACTTTAATGTTATTAATGGCCATGACGTTTGATTTCAACAGATGAAAAGTGATCAGATTTGGGTGTTTCTAGCAATATGTATAAGTATGCCATCTTCTTGTGTTTGTAGTTTATATGTATTCTGCAACCATGATTAAGTTTGTATTTTTTTGGTTTATTCCGTCACAGTATACAAATTCTGGATTTTTTCATGCTCTGTAAAATAACAGATTAGTCTAATTTCGTGTGGTTGGATATGAAGTGGATTAATAAAAATCATTTTGACATAAGAACTGGATTTTATTTAATCGGAGCATTAAGAAAGACATAAGACTCTATGACTGGAAGACATATGAACATCAACATATGAAGCACGAACAGAAAATCCAGATCAAAAGTTCCAAAGATGAGTATCAAAAATCGTCAGAAGAAAACACTACTAGAAATCCGGAAAAACGCGACCAAATTTTGCCGATCAAAATTGGTCTGTCAAGAAAAGCGACCAACGTTGGTCGCTAAATTGGAGAAAATAATTAAATAATTATTCTAAATACATTAGCGACCAAGGTTGATCGCTTTTTGGTCGATAATTTGGTCAAAATGTTGACCGGACTGGTCAGATGTGACGACCCGGCCAGTTCATGAGTTACCGCTCCGGTCGCTAAAGTGGGACCCACTTATAAAATTTTAATAATTATATTATTATTTAAAAAAATTATAAAATATAAATAAATATAATTTAAAATTAGCGACCAAAGTTGGTCGCTAACGAAAGGGGAAGCAGATAGAGACCAACTTTGATCGCTAATCTGGGACCCAGTTATAAAATTTTATTAATTATATTATTATTTAAAAAAATTAAAAAATATAAATAAATATAATTCAAAGTTAGCGATCAAAGTTGGTCGCTTACTAAAGGGGAAGCAGATAGAGACCAACTTTGGTCGCTAATCTGGGACCCAGTTCTAACGTTTAACAAATATATTATTATTTTAAATATTATATAAAATATAAATAAATCTGATTTAAATTTAGCGACCAACTTTGGTCACTAATTTTAATTTTTTGGATATTATAAGTTGGTCGCTAATATAATTTCTGGAAAATTAGCGACCAAAGTTGGTCTCTTTTCAGGTCAACATTGGTCAAAATTAAAAATTACTTTTGTATTTACTATCTAAATAATATAAATGTAATCTGTTAACACTTTTGTAATACAAAGGATGAATATATCTGGGCAATGGCGACCAAGGTTGGTCGCTAATTAACCCAGATTTCTTAAAAAGCGACCAACTTTGGTCGCTATTCTATTAAAAAAAATCTGGAAAATATGTTTAAAAAATAATTAAATTCTTGCAATTAGCGACCAATTTTAGTCGCTTATGTTTAAAAATTTTAAAATATAATATTTGGTTTACAGACCAAAGTTGGTCGCTATATTTTGATTATTAATAAATAAATAAATAAATAACTTAATTTAAATATAGAAACCAACTTTGGTCGCTAAATTTATATTATTAAAATACTAAAGCGGCCAAAGTTGGTCTCTATATTTAAAACATGGAATATTTGGTCCTTTTACCTTAGAGACCAAAGTTGGTCGCTAATTAGCGACCAACTTTGGTCTCTGAGGTAAAGCGACCAGCAAAATAGCGACCAAGCCAGTTTGGACGCTTTTTGGTCGTTTTTTGACCTGTAAGCGACCAACTTTGATCGCTTTTTGTGATCGCTTTTTTCCGGAATTTTAGTAGTGTTAAACCTAAGCATTTCAGAAGATCTGAGTTCTAATCCTTACCTAGATGAACAGGAAAGCAGACGGATTATTAGATTTATCAAGAAGAAAACTCCAATAATCTTTCCATATCAGTGAGTAGAAATGAGAGACGACCCCAAAAGTCTCTCTTTATTTTGATACTTGAATTGCGAGAGACAAAATGAAGCGAGATGCAAAAGGTTTAGATTTTATCTGTTATTTGATAAAAAAATTTACCTAATATATCACTTGAGTGACCGGTAATTAAAAAAAGTACTCCTTCCAGTTTATGTGAACCTATTTTATTTTTGATCCGTTCCAAAAAGAATGATCCCTTTCTAAATTTGGTAACAATTTAGTTTATACTTACAATTCTACCTTTAATGAGAAATTTTATAACCACACAAATAATCTAGGCCCCTTTTTGACTTGTTTAGGACCACTGATTCCAAAAGTCTTCATGTTTTTTTTAAACTCCGCGCTCAATCAAACAGGTTCACATAAATTGGAGCGGAGAAAATAAATATTTTGGTAATGTTTGCGTGACGTGTATTATTTTGATTCTATTATTTTCGCTATATAAAGATGATTTCGTTTCATCAAATTTAAAGACAAGTAAACATGGTCAACCATGTCAAGCAGATGAAACATTGATTTATCAGAACTGCAATTTACATAATTAACTAGATGCCATTTACATGAATAGTTAGCATCGGTAAGTTTACACCAAGCATCACAATAGTAATCATTTGCACGTAAAATATCAAAAACTAGGATTGTTCCATCTCAATGCTCTTTTCTCTTAAACAATCCGTATAAACTTCACCTGTATCTCATATTTCTGGTCCTAAAAACTCGGAAACAGTAGGAGGGTTATAATAGGTCATTTATGTAAAATTAGTCAATTTATGATTAAGCTAATGAGAAGTTATATGGTTGATTCAACTTGTCTAGAATTATCGTCATATTGATTTCCTTCGAGGAAGATATGTTGTATACCAACTTTAACCTTCTGATCTATTAGTTTAATAATATGTCATGGGCGGCTTTCCAGCCGTGCCCCATGACCCCTTGGGCGCGCCCCGTGGCATCCTAGCAAGCCTCCCAATGCCTAGCGCCACGGACGGCCTCGTGGTCTTGGTCACGCCAAGTGACAAGCGCGCATGTGCCTCTGTCGCCCCACCGATATCCCTCGCCAGCGCCCAATTGCAGGCGGATGCCAACAGCGTCGCTCGCGCAGACCCTGATGCCAAAGACTATGGTGCTGACAACGGACATGTTGCTGCCTTATAGAAAACTAAGTCTTTTTCATTGTAAATATAGAGTAGTTTTATTCCATGTACTTCCATTATGTTTCTCTAGCTTAATCAAGTCTAGTCTTGTAGATTTGGTTTATTTTTTTTAAGTATTATTAGGGGGGATCAAGCAATCAAACTTTCTAGCAAGCAAATAATTCTCTGTACTGGTGTCTCTCCCCCTCGACACCGCGTTGCCTTTCTGTAATAGCTTTCATTGATGCAATCAAGCTTTCTTTCATTCTCAATTCTCATTCTTGTTCTCTCAATTGCTCTTGACATTGGTTTTTCCGTACGGCACTGACAATCTAGTCTAGTGTACGGAGGGGACCTCAGTTGGCGGACAGCAACTGCACTGACATCAGTTGCTTAGCCTTACGTCGCCCTTCCAAAGAATCTCAGGAAGGTGCCGCATAACAGTTGGTATCAGAGCCTAGGCTCGACATCGGACGAGGGAACGCATTGCCATTACCACCATTTCTGACCATGGTGAATCATGGGGACCGCATAACGGCCCTTGAACAGACGGTCGACGGATTACTGCCCATCATGGATACGGTGCCTGAACTAAGAACCAGCCTAGGGCAAAGGTTGGACGACCTGGACCGCAGGGTGCTCCAGGCCGAAGTTGACATAGAAAACATCAGTCGTGACTCCGAGGGAGACCGGCAAACGGCAGCCACAGAGGCAGCCAAAATTTTTGGCAAATTCGAGGGACTCCAACAGGAGTGTGCCGAGGATTTAGCTTACAGGGCACAAAAGGCAGACAGAGTGATTGCTATGCAACAAACTATTGACGACTTGACAGACAAGCTCAATGTCGTCAATGCTTCTTTACAGGGCCTGCTGCGAGGCGGTGGAAACCAAATCGGGGGCACTGCAAACCCCACTTCCGCGACACAAAAACTGAAAATTCCTGAGCCAAAGCCATACAGTGGAGGTAGGAATGCCAAGGAAGTGGAGAACTTTATCTTTGACGTCGAACAATATTTCGATGATGTTGGGGGCCTAGAAGAAGCTAAGAAGGTAGCAACTGCTGCCATGTATCTTCAGGGTGATGCTAAACTCTGGTGACGGGTGAAATACGAAGCCATCAAGGCCGGTGAAGATGCTCTCGAGACATGGGCAGAACTGAAGGCAGACATACGCCTACAGTTCTTCCCCGAAAATGTTGAATACAATTCAAGGAGAAAGCTACGGGAGCTCCGCCAGACCAAATCCGTGCGGGACTATGTGCGGGAATTCTCCACACTCATGCTAAGCATACGCGACATGGGGGACAAAGACAAGCTCTTCACTTTCCTAGAAGCGCTGAAAACTTATGCCCGTATGGATCTACAAAGACAACGGGTAGATACCCTACCCAAGGCGATCCAAGCAGCTGAATGCCTTGGGGACTATCAAATGGAAGCTCGGAAGGATAGGCCTCAGCCGCCTGCCCGAGTGGGATTCAAAGGGGGCCAGTCGAGCAATGGCGGCCCTAGCAGAAGTGGGGGAGATCGGGGCTCAACCAAACCTAAGGCTCCCTCCACAAGCAGCAACAGTGCTGTGTCTAACAACAATGATCGGGGGAGGAAGCCTCCTTCAGGATGTCGTCATTGCAGCGGACCACATTGGAACAATGAGTGCCCACATGCACAGATGAACGACCATCAGACTTTTGATGATGGGACTGATGACGACTCAGATGATGTGGATCAGACTGAACCAGTAGGTTCCTTCAATGCAATTGTTGGCTCCATTTCTGAGGCATTAGCAGAGACTAGTGCTGGTACCCGTAAGAAGAAGGACCCATGTCCAGTCACCAAGAAAGGGAAAAAGAAGGCGGATGAGGAGACTCCTCTTAAGCACGAGAGGACCTTAATGTTCGTTGAGATGAAGGTGAATGGAAAGCCCATTCGGGCCATGGTAGACACGGGTGCTACCCACAACTACTTAGCCTCGACTCAGGTGGAGCGCCTTAGTCTAGTTGTAGGGAAAGGTAGAGGCTGTGTCAAGGCTATCAACTCACCTCCCCAGCCAGTGGGTAGAATAGCCAAAGAAGTACCAGTGAATCTTGGCCCTTACGAAGGAAAATTCAACCTGCGCGTGGTGATCATAGATGACTTCGAGTTGATAGTTGGATTGGAATTCCTAAGGCAAACCAACACCATGCCTGTACCGTATGCTGACATGTTACTGATGATGGGAGCAAATGGGACGAAGCCCTGCATTATCCCGTGTATGCCCATGAAGATGGTCGTTGAAAACATCTCGACCTTGCAATTGAAGAAGGGGGTCAAAAGACCTGATTCCACGTTCCTGGCAACCCTCTGCATTGAAGATGTAGAACGCTCCTCAGATCCCATTCCTGAGTCCGTGAAGGAGCTACTACTAGAGTTTGAAAATGTCATGCCACAAGATATGCCAAAGCGACTACCGCCTAGGTGCACTGTGGACCATGAAATTGAGCTGGTACCGGGCGCGAAGCCACCCGCCCGAGCACCTTACAGAATGTCACAACACGAACTCACCGAGCTTCGGAGACAATTGAAGGAAATGCTAGACACAAGGATTATCGTGCCCTCCAAATTCCCATACGGGTCCCCTGTGCTATTCCAAAAGAAACATGATGGTAGTCTACGACTCTGTGTGGACTATCGGGCTCTAAACAAAATTACTGTGAAGAACAAGTACCCTATTCCATTAATGGCAGACTTGTTCGATAGACTGGTAGGTGCGACGGTGTTCACCAAAATAGACCTGAAGACAGGTTATTGGCAAGTTCGGATTGCAGAGGGTGATGAGCACAAGACGGCCTGTGTGACAAGATATGGGTCGTACGATTTCCTTGTTATGCCATTCGGCTTGACTAACGCCCCAGCTATGTTTTTCACTTTGATGAACCAAGTCTTTCGAGAGTACATTGATGAATTCGTGGTGGTCTACTTGGATGACATTGTGGTATATAGCCAAACATTGGAGGAACACCTGATGCACTTGCGGAAGGTCCTAGCTCGATTGCGGGAGCATGAACTATATGCGAAGCTATCTAAGTGCTCCTTTGCTCAAAAGCAAATTGACTTCCTCGGACATGTCATCGAGGAAGGGTGGATCAAGATGGACCAGCAGAAGATTCAGGCAATCACAGATTGGCCGCCGCCTAAGGATATCCACGCCTTGAGGGAGTTCCTTGGTCTATGCAATTTCTATCGACGATTCGTGAAAGACTACTCCCTCATTGCAGTACCATTGACAGAACTCCTCAAGAAGGTCACGCCTTGGGAATGGGGACCCAAGCGAGCGGAGGCCTTCAACGCATTGAAAGCGGCTATGTCTAGTAGCCCCGTCTTGGCCCTTCCTGATCTGGCCAAGCCATTCGAAGTACAAATAGATGCATCTGACTATGCCCTCGGTGGAGTTTTGCTACAAGAAGGGCATCATGTAGCATACGAGAGTCGGAAGCTAAAAGATGCAGAGCAGCGCTATGCCGCCCATGAGAAAGAATTATTGGTTGTCGTCCACTGCTTGCGCCTCTGGAGGCACTATCTGTTGGGGACCCCGTTCGTGGTCAAGACAGAAAACACAGTTGTTAGCCATTTCATGACCCAGCCGAAGTTGAATGGTTGACAGGCCAGGTAGCAGGAACTCCTAGCTGAATTCCACTTCAACCTGGAGTACCGAAGTGGGAAGACCAATCATGTTGCTGATGCGCTCAGTCGGAGAGCTGATCTAGCATCGGTGTGCCTACTCGCCACCCTAAGGGGGAGCGAAGTAGCCACCTCCATCAAGGACCAGATACAGGATTTACTCAGCAAGCATCATGTTGCACAGTATTTGGTTGATTTGGTAGGACAGGGCAATACTCGTTAGTTCTACATGGAAGATGGTTTTCTGAAAGTGAAAGGGAACCGACTTTATGTTCCTAAAGGAGGAAATCTGCGAATGACTCTTCTGGCTGAATGTCATGATACTCTGTGGGCCGGCCATCCCAGTGAGGAACGCACCATGGCGTTACTTCGTCGTGCATATTATTGGCCTTAAATGGCCGATGACGTTGCTCAGTATGTGAAGACTTGTCTAGTATGCCAGAAGGACAAGTGAGACCGCTTAACACAAGCGGGACTCTTGGAACCACTAGCTGTCCCAAAGAGATCTTGGGAAAGTGTTTCCCTGGATTTCATCACTGGATTGCCCAAGGTCGGAGATCTAACAACTATCTTGGTTGTGGTAGATCGGTTTTCCAAGTATGCTACCTTTATTGTTGCCCCACAATATATATCAACAGAAGATACATCTCGACTCTTCTTCTTTCATGTCGTCAAATATAGGGGCCTACCCAAAGACATTGTTAGTGATCGTGACTCACGCTTCACTAGTAAATTTTGGACCCAACTCTTTAAGTGCCTTGGGTCGAAGCTGAGTCACAGCTCAAGTTTTCATCCTCAATCTGATGGACAGACGGAGAGGTTCAATGGTATGTTGGAGGAATATCTCCATTAGTTTGTAACCGGATCGCAGAAGAATTGGGTGAAGCTTCTGGATGCTGCTCAACTGTGTTTCAATTTACAAAAGAGCTCTAGTACAAACAAAAGCGCTTTTGAAATTGTTACCGGACAGCAACCGCTATTCCCACACACAGTCAATGCACCAAATATGTCTAAATCTCCTCGAGCTACTAGCTTCTCAAAAGAGTGGAAGCGAAATTTGGAGATAGTGCGGAGCTATCTTGTCAAGGCTCAAAAGCGGATGAAGAGGCATGCTGACCAGAATCGTCGCTTTGTTGAATACCAAGTAGGAGACAAAGTGATGGTCAAAATTCCAAAGCATTACTTATTTGCGGGGGTCCATGCCCCTCGCCTATTGCAAAAATACATTGGACCCTTGTCCATTGAAAGGCGCATTGGGAAAGTTGCATACCGGGTGGATACCCCAGCTTGGTGAAAAATTCATCCTGTCTTCCATGTCAGCCTCCTGAAACCTTTTCGGGAAGACACGGAGAATCCTTCACGGAGCCAGCTCACAATACCCAGTATTCGAGGGCCCAATTCAACCGGAAAAAGGCGTGTTGAAGTTATCCATGATGATAGAGTGATTCATGCCTCAAGGAAAGATCACCAAGAGTTCTTGGTGAAATGGCAGGGCTGCGATGCAGAGGAGAACACTTGGGAGAGGGGAACAAACCTCAAAGCCTACAAGAGCCTAATTGAATATTATCTTGCAAGTAAGGCGCCGAGGACGTTGCCAACTCAGGTGGGGGAGAATGTCATGGGTGGCTTTCCAGCCGTGCCCCATGACCCCTTGGGCGCGCCCCATGGCGTCCTAGCAAGCCTCCCAATGCCTAGTGCCACGGACGGCCTCGTGGTCTTGGTCGCGCCAAGTGACAAGTGCGCATGTGCCTCTGTCGCCCCACCGATATCCCTCGCCAGTGCCCAATCGCAGGCGGATGCCAACAGCACCGCGCGCGCAGACAACACCGCGCGCGCAGACCCTGATGCCAAAGACTATGCTGATGACAACGGACCTGTTGCTGCCTTATAGAAAACTAAGTCTTTTTCATTGTAAATATAGAGTAGTTTTATTCCATGTACTTCCATCATGTTTCTCTAGCTTAATCAAGTCTAGTCTTGTAGCTTTGGTTTATTTTTTTTAAGTATTATTAGGGGGGATCAAGCAATCAAACTTTCTAGCAAGCAAACAATTCTCTGTACTGGTGTCTCTCTCCCTCGACACCGCGTTGCCTTTCTGTAATAGCTTTCATTAATCCAATCAAGCTTTCTTTCATTCTCAATTCTCATTCATGTTCTCTCAATTGCTCTTGACATTGGTTTTCCTGTACGACACTGACAATCTAGTCTAGCGTACGGGGGGAACCTCAGTTGGCGGACAGCAACTGCACTGACATCAGTTGCTTAGCCTTACGTCGCCCTTCCAAGGAATCTCAGGAAGACGCCGTGTAACAAATAGCATGAAACGAGTTATAAACCTATTAGAAGCAGCGCAAATCACCATTAGTGATCAACCTAATTTTTGTAGTTTTTTATTTTTTAAAATATTAATAAGTTGAGTTTGCATTTGCAAAATCTAAACTAAACGCTTCAACAAATACTTTTTTGGGGGCAAAAATTCAAAGAATATCCATTTCCGATCCTTAACGGAAATATTAATAAGGTTAGACCATTTCTCAATGACTATCAACATTATAATCGTCATGTACCCCTTTTAAATTTTTCAAAAGTGTTTTTCAAATAAATATTTTTGGCGAGAAATAATTTGTATTTGGCTAATTAATTCTAAAAATACTTTTGACCAGCAATTAGTGTTTGCCCAAACTTTTAAAAAATATTAAGTGTATTTTTTTTTTCTCACCAAAAAAATACTTCTTAGAAGAAGCTATTTTCTTCTTTTTCTTATAAACTGCTTCTGCTTCTACTCAAAAATACTTTTTTCCTTCTAAAAGCTTGGTCATACAATTTAGTTTTGAAAAAAATTACTTTTGATACAAAAAACTCTTTTGGCCAAAAGAAAACATGGGCAAACAAGCTATTAAATTCCAGTCTAGTCAAATCCTCTTTCATACTTATCGTGTGATAAAATGGATAATATAATCTGTAGCAATCGACTTCCAAGATATATGATCTGTTTCTTTAATTCAGAATCTAAAAATTTCAAATCCAAGAGATTTGCTCGATAATCACGTCATATATAGGTCAATGCACGATACAGTGCTTGACAGCACGTTCTCTGGGATATCATTAGAGACGTTCTTAACAATAATAATGCTGGCTTTGTGCTGTTTGGGCCGAAATTATAATTTGAAGTTTATGTATTCTGAATTTACTATCGAACTAGTTCGTCGTAGTTATTGTGTTCACTATTAAATATTAGTAATACGTATTTAATAAATATCCTAGCACATATATAGGTCTAAGCAAAGCATCACCCGATAATTAACCTAGTAAAATTGGTAATTAACTTGCCAATATAGGTTACTGTTTGTAACGACCCGATCGAATTAACGTCCCGTTCGGCGGCTTAAGGTCTCCAGCAGCTTCGTATTATGTGTTATGACTTGCGTGTGTGGTCGAGTTCGTTTTTCGGATGATTCGGGATCAATTTGGAAGAATGATTCTTGTTTTAGAAGCTTAAGCGGTAAGAGTTAACCGCAGTTTGACTTTTGTGTAGAAAACTCCGAAATGGTATTTTGATAATTCCAATAGTTTCGTATGATAATTTTGGACTTAGGCGTACGACCAGATTTGGATTTGGAGGTCCGTAGAATAATTTGAAGCATTTTGGCGAAAAATTAGAAAGTTGAAGTTTTTGGAAGGTTGAGAGGTTTGATTGAGAGTTGATTTGGTTGATATCGGGTTTGGATTTTGATTTCGGGAGTTGGAGTAGCTCTGTTATGTCATTTGGGACTTGCATGCAGAATTTGACGTCATTCCAGGTTGATTTGATATGTTTCGGCGCGAGTTGTAGAATTTGAAAGTTCATAAGTTTATTAAGTTCTTCTAGGTGCAATTCATAGTTTTGGCGTTGTTGATGTGATTTTAGGCCTCGAGCAAGTCTGCATTATGTTATAGAACTTGTTGGTATATTTCGACGGGGTCCTGGGGACCCCGGATGTGTTCCGGATGGGCCACAAACCATTTTCTCATGTTTTGAAATGCTAGTTCTGATGTCTGGTTCGTGTTCCCGTTCATTGCATCGCGTTCGCATAGTGTAACTTGGAGGCAGGCGGTATTGTTCTTCGCGTTCGCGAATAGGAACCCGCGTTCGCGAAGGATTGGAAGGCTTTTGTCTTCACGTTCGCATACAGAGGTCTGAGATCGTGGAGGGATAAGGCGGGAAGGCACCAGACATTATTCTTTTCGCGTTCAGGAGTTCACATACGCATTCGCGTAGTGTCTGAAGATCTTTGTCACCGCGTTCGCGACCTTTATGTCGCGTTCGCGAAGCACATTTTGGCAGCTAAAGATTTTTCTCTTCGCGAGTGCGATAGATTTTCCGCGATCGCGATGTATAATTCACTGGGCAGAATATAAGTTTCAAAAACGAGGTTGTGTTATATTTCACAATTTGATTTTGGGAGCTCAGTTTGAGGCTATTCTTGGAGAGATTTTCAAGGGAGTGATTGAGGTAAGCGATTCTAACTCAGATTTGGTTAAATTATATGAATATATCATTATTTTTATCATTTAATTAGTGTTTTGGGTTGAGAAATTGGGAAAAATTTGTAGAAACTTTCTAGGCTTTAATTTGAGGATTTGAAGGTTGAGTTGTGATCGGATTTGAGTAATTTTGGTATGGTTAGACTCGTGGTTGAATGTTCGTTCAGATTTTGTAATTTTGGTAGGGTTCCGAGACGTGGGCCCAGGGGTTGACTTTTCGAGTAGACTTTTTATTTCTCTTTCAAGATCGAAGATTTATTATCCGGAATTATTTCCTATGAGTTTTATTTATGATATGAAGTTATTTTTGGCTAGATTTGAGTCGTCCGAAGGTTGTTTCACACAAGAAGGTCATTCTAGAGTATCAGTCTAGCTTATTTGAGGTAAGTATCTTGCCTAAGCTTGTGTGGGCGAACTAACCCTTAGGATTTGAGTCATTTGTGCTAATTGTATCATGTGAAGGCTGTGTATGCATGGTGACGAGTATGTACTTAGGCTTATTTGTAAAAATTTAACCGTTGTAGACTCTTAGGTTCTTATGCTCAATTAAAAATGAAGTTGTCTTATCATGTTAAATCCTCCATTTTCTAAATTCACCTGTCTTATTTGGAGTTGATTGATTTATGTTCTACCGTTGTTGCCAATAAACTCTTATATGCCTTTATTTAGGTTATCGTCTCTTTTATTGCTATGCTATCTTTTCCGTAATTACTTATCCTTAATTGAAGTTATCATTACCTTTTCTGTAATTGCTTATCCATAATTGAAATTATTATTATCTTTTCCATAATTTTCACCTTAATTGAAGTTACTATTATCTCTTCCGTAATTGCTTAACCTTAATTGAAGTTTTGTTATTACTTTCATCATTGACTTGTCCTTATTTGGAATCATTGATTCATGCTATATGTCTTATCGTCGAGTTGTACTTATGTGGAATCATTGTTGCACACTATCACTTCCCTCGTTGATCTATTCTTGTTGAAACCATTATTCTCTATTGTCATTTTCATTGTGAGCTCGTTCTTCCATTTCTTTGTGATCTGAAGTTCTTGTATTGATTTACTTACCATACTCTCGTGTTATTGTTGTTGTTGCTGCTGTACTCAGTTTTGTTGAGCCGAGGGCTATGCGTAGTTGTATTATTGAAACTGTTTTGAGGAAATATTATGGTGTATGGGCACATGTTGTGAAAGTCATTTTATTGTGTTGTTATGTTTTGGCACACATGGTATTGTTGAGATGATTGTCGGGGTGTTCGCACGTGAGTTGTACGTACTATTGTTATTATTGATATTTGCACATGCGGCGTGATAAGGTAGGCTATATACGTGGGTTTGCGCATGTGGCGAGACAGGGTGGGAATATTATTATGTGCGTGCGGCGAGACAAGGAGGGCATTTACTTTATTATTGCGCACGTGGCGAGACAAGATGTGCTAAGTCGAAAAATGATTTGTGATGACTTGTGATGGCCTGGGGGCATTGGTATTATTGATATTTGTGTAGTGGTGTGCCTACCTTGTGTGAGTTATACCGTGTATATTTTGTGGTGATCGTTTCTTATGTGCCATTAATTGTCTCTACGCTTACTTGTTAACTTGAATTGTGATAGAATACTTGCACAAGCATACACATAACTAATCACCCATATAGGTTTACGAAGATAAATCCTGATGTTATGGACCATTTACATGTACTCCCATTTACTTGTCTTCTGTGTGAGAGTCATTCTATTGGCAAGTGAGTTGTCCGTGTGGTCATGATTCATTCTTGTTGGTGACACGTGAGTTGTCCCTGCGGATATTTGATATTGTCACTCCCTTAGAACGTGAGTCATCCGTTCAGTTATGAATTTTAATGTGGGTACGAGATGCCAAGTGATTAGGGCTCACAAATTGGGACCCACGAGATGTGACTATGAGGTGAAGTACCACGGGGAAGTCTTTGAACAAATCTTATGTATAAGCGTTTGCTCTTATTGAATTATTACATGTTCCCTCTATATACATGGTTTTACCGGACTTAAATTGTGTTCGGCTTACTCTATGATATTATTACATGTTTGTCCCCTATTGTTAATTGTTGTTTCTAGTGCTTTATTGCGAGTAGTTTTTTTTTTATTTTTATCTTTACCATTCTTAGCTTTATATTGACATTGTTTTCCTGTTAGTTTCACCTTCATACTTGTCGCGCCTCTTTTTTCTCTCTTCACATCGAAAAATCGGGTTTATAACATTTTGGGTATGGGACAACTCATTCCTTTTGGGAACTGGGTTTGCATTTGAAGAGTCGCCACCTAATAATTTAAGGTGCATTAGGACACCTATAGGGTTCATTTATGAGTTTGTTTGATAACCAGATATATGGTAAGGGCTTGAAATTATCCTAAGGGGAAGGTGATAGGCACCCCTCAGGATCCATTAGTGTGGTTCCCGGCAAGACAGTTTTGTCAATATGTACAATTAGCAGATATACAAGTATAGGCTCAAATAGTAGAGGATTTAAGTTTAAACGCATAAGAGTTTGAAAACAATTATTAAAAGGCGAATTTTGAAAAGGAGTTGCAGTTTTACAAATACTTGAGAATGCAAAAGGGAGGGGGGTCTTAGGATCGTTTATAATATGGATCACATCAATGCGATACCCGGTATGACACTCCTCGGAAGAGGGGATACACGTGGTATTAACACACCGGTCATCATATCCATATCTACCCTTCCCACCCCGTTAAGGTATTAAAGCTCGGATTGGTCTCGACCTCTATTGCATGCTATTACCCGCCCTTTTCCTATCAGTCCTGGAGGATTTTAGGACTACTATTCCTATAATAGAGAGTGTTTTAGGCTGACTCTTAGGTTTTAAAAGGTAAAAAAGCTAAGGCAACATACAAAACATGTAGGACTGCATTTAAAGGGGCAACATGTAAACAATTTAAAAGGCTCATATATACCTCCGCAGACAATGCATATAAATAGCATGACTTAAACAAATTAGGGTCTGAATTTTAAAACACTAAAGTAGGGTGTTTATATTGTTGAAGCAGACCAAATTTATTACATAACTCAGATAAGAAGTCCGAATCAGGTCTGCCTGCTAGTTGTAGCAGTGCTAATTAACAAAGGCGAGTTCAGTTTTACCATTATTACCTAAGGCTTGCCTAGGTGTTATAGTGATGTCTTATGAGCATGATGTCTATTACTGATTAAGAATTCAGTAGAGCAATGGTTAAACAGGCGATTTGGATCCTATAGGCATGCTTTCTAAACCATATTAATTAACATGAAAAAAGTGAGCTATCTAATCTGATTCAGACAGGCATGAGTCAAACTGATTTTAACTAAGCTGATTTTAGATCCTATAGGCATGATCTCTAAGTATTAAAGGTTGGTTTGGTCCTATAGGCATGGTATCTAATTGAACATGCAGTGAAGTAGGCAGGATTTGTTTGGCAAAAAGCGAAATTCCTATAGGCATGATTTCTTATTAAAACTAATTTTTTTTATCCTATATGCAGGATCTCTATTTGTGTGAAAGTAAAGTATGCAGAATTTAATTTAAACAGAACAGATCCTATAGGCATGTTCTCTAACGGATCATATCGAAATACATCCTATAGGCATGTTATCTACCCTTCTAATATCTAAAACATGCATAATCACCCCATCCCTTTCACTAGCCAACCTTAATATTTGTTACAAATTATTACAGACCAAATACTAAATTATATCAGAAAAAGTGTAAAATAAGAAGTTACAACCATAGGAAGCCTGATCCTGACTTCCTCTCTGAGTTATTGTCACGACCTAATTTTCTAACCCGATCGTGATGGCGCCTCTCGTGAAGACAAGGCCAGCCAACTAATCCAAATCGTATCTTTAACAATTATTAAACATAAATGAATAAATAAATATAGCTTAACGACAATAATAACCAGTATTTAAAACCCAACATAACCCGATCGGGGTGTCACAAGTCACGAGCATCTAAAGAAATCCTGAACACAACTACAGGGCCAATAATATACAAAATTAAATTCTGAAATTCTAAAGACAATGTCCGGTGCCGCGAACGCTGGCGGTAACCTTGCTCAGCTACAATAGTAATACCTTCAATGAGCTAATATCCCGCTACCGGGTGATCAATACCTGCAGCTGCACGCGAGGTGCAGGGAGTAAAGTGAGTACTCCGACCCAGTGAGTAATAAAAGTAACTACAGTCCGAAGATAAGAAAATCCAGTAAATACACAAAGTAAGCTAAAATCCAAATATACAGCAACATATGGAACTGAGCATCTAAACAACAGTATAAATACAAATACATGAATGCAATGCAATGCATATGATGGTACATTCCAGTACCTACTGCGGCGTGCAGCCCGAGCCATCCATATTTATTTATCGTCGACGACGCTCACTGGGGGTGTGTACAGACTCCGGAGGGGCTCCTATAGCCCAAGCGCAATATCTTGGTCAGTCATTGTTACCTGACCAATTTACATCATACAGTGCCATTGTTACCACCGTTTCAAGTATATCATACAGTGCCATTGTTACCATTATTTCAAGTATATCATACAGTGTCATCGTTACCACTGTTTCAAGTATATCATACAGTGTCATTGGACTCCGGAGGGGCTCCTACAGCCCAAGCGCAATATCTTGGTCAGTCATTGTTACCTGACCGGTCAGCCCATTGTTACCTGACCAATTTACATAATACAGTGCCATTGTTACCACTGTTTCAAGTATATCATACAGTGTCATTGTTACCACTGTTTCAAGTATATCATACAGTGTCATTGTTACCACTGTTTCGAGTATATCATACAGTGTCATTGTTACCACTGTTTCAAGTCACTTTATAATCAGTCCAGAAAATAATATAATAAGCCCCTTGGGCATTTACAAAATAGAAGTTTCCAGCCCGAAATACATTTAAAATGTCATTTGAGTTTTCAACACTTAGAATTACGGCTAAGTTTGCAAAACAGTAATTAAAACCTTGGACTGAAATTAAATGATATTAATCCCCGAAGGATTCTACAAGTCGGCACAAGGCCCCCAAACGTGCCATTAAGCCCAAATATCATCAATACATGTGCGTATCAGTCGCCAACATATTATAAGTATCAATACAATGTGCGAATCAGTCGCCAATATACTATAATTATCACTCGGGATGGACCAAGTCACAATCCCCAATCATATACGACCCCGCACCTGCCATGGGATGCGTGTCACGCCTCAATATAGCGTTACGATGTGAAAGTCCGGGGTTTCAAACCCTCAGAACAACAGTTGCATCAATTACTCACCTCGAACCGGCTACTTCTTTAGCTCGCGACGCCTTTGCCCCTCGAATTGGCCTCCACGTGCGTCGAATCTGTCCAAAATCGCAACGAATATGTCGCATTATGCTAAAGGGACAATACCCAATCGAAAGCAATCGAAAAATATCGAAATTCACGAAATTTGCAAAACCCGAGCCCCGGGCCCACTTCTCAAAATCCAGAAATTTTTATATCAAAATGTTTCTTATAGCGCCACGAGTCTATACATACCAAATTCACAAGAATCGGAGTCCATTTGACCCCTCAAATCCCAAATTTAGAATTTCAATTTCAAGCTCTATTTTCTTACAATTTGGCTATATTTTCATGAATTTCAAGGATGATTGCACAATATAATCATGTATTTAGTTCATAGGACTTACCTCCAATCACTTCCCATCAAAACCCCTTCAATTCCCGTCCAAAAGCTCTCAAGATTGCTCAAAAATGGTGGAAAAATGGGTTGGGTTCGCGGATGAAATGTTAATATTTCGGAAGTACTGTTCACGGATCACTATTCACGGGTCGCTATTCACGACACTGTTCACTGGTCACTGGTCACCCGCGCGGTTACTGTTCACTGCTGCAGAAAATACAGCAGTTTTTTATGAAATTTGCAACACAACCATGTTTTACTAAAATGGCTCTAACTCCATCATACAAACTCGTAATTAGACGATTCTTGTTCCTATGAGTCACAAATAATAATACGAATACAATCGTTCAATCGAAACTCAATTCGGAGCTCGTTTGACCAGTTCAATACCCATTTCGCTCGTTAAACAATTAACTCACATTTCACGTCAAAAACCCAATCGCGACTTGATGAAATTAAACCAAAATTTCCATATCAGTCCTATAATTCATGATTTAAATTTTGGAAGTCTGCAAATCAAATTTGGATCTATAGAACTACAAATGAACCTTTAGATCGTTACATTTATGCTCAAAACGGCAAAAATCTACCAAAAATGACCCGTTGGGCATCCGAAACACACCCGAGGCCAGTGGGACCTCAACCAATCATGCCCACATAATTCATAACATCATTAAAACCTGCTCCAATCATCAAAACACCTCAAACAATATCAAATTATCCAAAACTCATTGAATTCAAGCCTAAGTTTCCAAAAACTTCCGAAAATACACTTTCGATCAAAAACCCAACCAAACGATGTCCGAATAACCTAAATTTTTTCACACACGTCAAAAATAACATAAAAAAGCTACAGAAACTCTCGAAATTCCATTCCGACTCCCGGATCAAAATCTCATTTATCAACCGGAATTCGCCAAAATATTAACTTTGTCAATTCAAGCTTAATTCTACCCCGGTCATCACAAAAATATTCCGGACACACTCCTAAGTCCCAAATCACCTAACGAAGTTATCCAAACCATAAAATTTGCATTTCGAGCCCTCTAACACATAAGTCAATATCCGGTTGACTTTTCCAACTTAAGCTTCCTTAAAAGAGACTAAGTGTCTCAAACCTTACCAAAACTAGTCCGAATGACTTCAAATTTTGCACACAAGTCACATTCGATATTACGGACTTGCACCAATTTTCAGAATCGCATTCCGACCCCGATATCAAAATTTTCACTTCCGGTCGAATTTTCTCAAAAACCTTCAAATTCCTATATTTAGCCAAATGACTTCAAAATGACCTCCGGACATCCGAATTCACTTCCGATCGCGCTCCCAACTCCAGAATCACCATACAGAGCTATTCCCAAACTCGAAATCCCAAACGGACATCTATAACTCTGAAATGCCTTCCAACCCAAGTTTATGAAATTCTTCTAAAATACTAACTTCCACAATACACGCAGAAATGCTCACGGGTTATCCAAAACTAAATCCGGACATACGCCCAAGTCCGAAATCATCATTCGAACATGCTGGAACTTTCAGATCTCAATTCCGAGGTCGTTTACTCAAAATTCCAATCTTAGCCATTTTCTTCAACTTAAGGTTGCCGCAACGAAAAGTTTCTTTCCAATTTGACTCCGAATTTCTTGAAATTCAATTCTGACCATACGTACAAGTCAATATACCTAAAATGAAGTTGTTCATGACTTTCAACTTCTGAACGATGCGCTAGAGCTTAAAACGACCGGTCGGGTCGTTACAGTTATGGAATAAACCACCTCAAATGTCATTTGTGGTTTCAAAGCCTTTCTCATACCTGGGTGTGTCAAAGTTCCCTAAGCGTCTCAAGGGACCTCGGGCAGTGCTTACACCCAGGTTTACATAACCAGACAAAAATGCGTACAGTGTGGAAGGGCCATCCCTTATGTGTCCAAGTTTAGAGGGAGTTCAAGGGTCCCAAGGTAAGGCTCACACAAGAGGGGGCGAACCTAGGTTCTAAGAATATAGTGGAAGTGTAGAACATAGTTGGAAGAGATTTATTTAAAATTGGATTGAAACTAGTAAGTGGTAAGGGTAGTTTGAAAACAGTAGTAATAAAACTCAAACTACACAGAATCAGTAGTTACACAAAGGGGTCAAGGGGTTTTGGGAATTCATTGTATGTAGCATATGATCCTAGAAGGAGTCAGGTTTGGTCATGCAAAGCAATAACTGATGCTGACATGCCCACAAACCAGCCAGAGGATATAAACACATAGAGGGGATATAGGGGTTTGGGATTCATAAGTCAGCAAACACATAACAAGTGACTGACAGAGTACATACATAGGGAATCATTGATCTAAATGGGAAGGGACATATTACAACATGCTAGTAATATAACTAAATTGCAGAAACATAAGCAGGAATAGACAAGAATGAAAGAAATTGGAACAATCAAAGGAACATATTGTTGTTGAGACTTTAAAAATTAACTAGGACATACCAGTAGAGAAGCAAAGTGCAGAAAGAAAAATAAGCAAGATTCCACAGTCTAGCCTTGGCTTTCAGCCGGCTAGACAAAGTAGCAACACAAGTAATAGTAGAGAAAAGAGAGAAAGTTTGAGTGTAAGTGTATGTTCTGAACTCAAATTGTTCGTGTGTTTTGAAAGAAGAGAGGGTGGGTATTTATAGTTTTGAAAACGAGTGAAATCTTAACAAAACATGGAAATAATCACAATCAGAATCAATTAACACAAGCGATTCCCTTTAATTAAGGAATCACTGCTTAACGGATACTAACAGGTTTTAATTAAGGAAAGAAATCATATTGGGAACAGATTGATTATTGCCATATAAGGGGCAGTAAAAGCATGAAGTAAATAATCAAGTCTAAGTTCAAAGTAGGCTTAATTTTTGGGGAAAATTCAGCAAGGTAAAACACTACATTAATTAAATGAGGGGAATCAATTAATTCAAATAAACGAGTAAAATTTGGGTTCATAAGAAAACTTTTGCAATTAGTCTCAATATCGAGGGAATTAGGATCAATCAAGAAGGGGTCAAGATTCTGCATCTCAACATATAAATAGCAAGGAATGAACAGGCACGCAGAATCAAACATGTTGACAAAAGAAGCAACACAAACATACAGTAGCAGTAGGGGTAAGCTAGGGTTCAGCAGTAAGAAAAGTATTCGAAGCACAGTAGTCAAGTAGGTCAAGTAGTCACTTAGAATCAATAGTGAAGAAGAACATAGTAACAGGTAAGAGATTCAGAAACAAGTAAAGGCCTCACAGTAACAAGTGAGGAAAACCTTTTAAGAAATTAGGGTTTTGACAACAGTAGTCGAGTTTAAGAGATGATGAGAAATCAGAACCACATAAGTCACACAAAGAAAAGAGAATCAAAGAACTTAATCGAACAAATGCACATTCAAACAAACAAGAACAGTTTCAGAACTCGGACAAGACCAAAAGGGAACTAGGGTTTTTAACATGCTGAAATAAATAGAAGAACAACATGAGCAAATCATTTAAACATAGCAAAATCACAAACAACATTAAAAACAGAGAAGAACTCTTTTGAAAAACTTAAAGGAAAACCCTAATCGTTGAAAAATGAAGAGTCACGTTGAAAGAAAATCGGAGAATCTTTGAGAAAAACACTTAAGAAGTTCGTAATAAGCACAAATTTAAGATAGATCTGAAGAAAATTGAAAGATCTCAAAGATTAGGGTTTCGAAAAACCCAGAAAAGGTGAGAAAGACCTTGAAAGTTATCGATCTAATCAGAAAAGTCAAGGATATGCCTTGAAAGGCCATGAATGGTCGGAGAAAGGTCATGGATGGTCGGAGAAAGGCCATGAACAGAAGTTGAGCAAGAACTAGACCAGATTCCTTCGAGGTCTGGCCATGGAACCACAGAAACAAACACCCAAGAGCCATAGGAGGCCGATACACATCTCAAATGGCCACGAGAGGCCATGGATTAGGCAGGGGTTGAGGTAGATTAAGGTGAAATTAGATGGCGGCAGCTAGGGTTCATGAGAGGTTGCAGAGAGAATTGAGAGGAAAGAGATTCAAGGGCGGCATTTGGTAAAGAATGAATTAGGGTAAGGGGTCGTTTAGGTTTATTTTAGGTAAGGGTAATGGTGGTCGTTGATCTGAATGATCAACGGCCAGGATTAAAATAGTTAGGTGGGGAATCCGGGTTGGGTTGGTTAAATTGGGTTAGGGGTCGGGTTTAAATTGAAATTGGGCCGGGGGGAATTGGGTTTAATTTGGGGTTATAATTAGGCTAAAATTGAAAAGCAATTGGGCTATTATTTAAATAGCCAATTTTTTCCCTTTTTAAATTATAAAAAATAGTAAATTAATTTATGAAAATAGATTGAAAGCACTAAAATAATTTATAACATATAATTAATAATTTATAAATACAGGACTTAATTTTATGAATATAAAACATAATTAAATCTTAAAAGGGCTAATATTGCAATTATATGCAATTTAGCTTAAAAAATACAGAATAAATTTGTAAAAATATGCAAAAATTACCTTAGCTATATTTAGCATAAATATAAAATTCAATAAATGAATTAATAAAAATAATAATTTTGGAAATAATTATTGGTTTTTTATTGAAAAAGAGGAAAATATATTGATTTAAAAAACTTTAAAAGTTATGAGAAAATAATAAAATATTTGGACATACTTATATATGCATATATATGTTATTTTGAAGTTATTTTGCATATTAAAAATATCTAGGGAAAAATTTGGTATCAACAATACTTGTACAGGTTATTTAGTCTAGTAGGTGTCTTGATTGTCCTCGTTACTACTTTATCGAGGTTAGTCTTGATACTTACTGGGTACCATTGTGGTGTACTCATGCTATCATTTCTGCACATTTTTGTGCAGCCAGGTACCTCGGATGTTGTTGATCATTAGCTAGTTGTTCGGACTTTGCTGTGGAGACTCAAGGTATACCTGTCATCGCGTTCGCAGGCCTCGGAGTCACCTTCTGATTTTGTACTTGTACTATCTATTTCTATTCCGAAACAATTGTACTTAGAAATATTTTCTAGTAAATTCAATAGAGCTTATGACTTGTACTACTGGTTTTGAGATTATTGGTTTTGTATAGTTGTTGGTTGATTTTGTCATTAAATCAGTAAGTATTAAGCTTACCTAGTCCCTAAGACTAGGTGCCATCACGACATCCTATGGAAGGGAATTCATGGTCGTGACACTGTTAACCTTATATAACTTAAATCCATTAAAGAAAAAATTTGAATAAGCATTAATTGATAACGAAGTAAAATTAGAACTAACCTCGAACTATACAAGGATTTCAAAAATCTTTGAATATTATTTAAAAAATCCATTCCTTTCTATCGAGTTTTGATATAAAACCCCCATTCTTCCTGGCCTCCAACTTGTCTTTCTCTATTCGCACTGCCCCCAAAAAGGAAGCTACCACTAGTGATTGGTCCCATCATTCTCTTTTTTACTATAAATATTTTCTCTAATTTAAGCTCTCTCCAAACCGCAAAACTCAATGGCCGAAACTCAGTCACTAACAAAATCACAAAATCCCCACATAGTCATACTACCAACTCCTGGTACGGGTCACCTAAATCCTCTTGTCGAATTCGCTAAACGACTTGTTTTACAACACTACTTCTCTGTAACTCTCATTCTTCCTACAGATGGCCTCATACCTGAATCTCAAAATACTTTCCTTAACGGTCTTCCCTCTGGCATTGATTATCTCCTTCTTCCTCCAGTTAACTTCGACGACTTGCCCCCCGAAGTTAACATTGTGACGCGCATTTGCCTTACTATTACCCGTTCTCTTGATTCTCAGAAATCCGGAAAAAAACGACCAAAATTTAGCGACCAAAGTTGGTCTGTGGGAAAAAGCGACCAAAGTTGGTCGCTAAACTAGCGAAAATAATAAAATAAATAAAAGAAACAAAATAGCGACCAAGGTTGGTCGCTATATTAGTCAAAATGTTGACTGGACTGGTCAGACTTTCTTGGTCAAACATTTACTGAGATTAGTGACCAATGTTGGTCGCTAAAGTGGGACCCACCTACAAAATTTTAATAATTATATTATTATTTTAAAAAAATTATAAAATATAAATATATATAATATAAAAATTGCGACCAACGTTGGTCGCAACTTAAAGGGTAGGAAGATACCGTCCAACTTTGGTCGCTTAAATGGGACCCAGTTATACAATTTTAATAATTATATTATTAATTTAAATATTATATGAAATATAATTAAATCTGATTTAAATATAGCGACCAACTTTGGTCGCTAAACTAAATTCTTGAATAAATGGCGACCAAAGTTGGTCTCTATTCAGGTCAACAATGGTCAAAATTAAAAATCACTTTTGTATTTACTATCTAAATAATATAAATGTAAGCCGTTAATACTTTTGTAATACAAGGGATTAATAGTACTACGAATCGTGCGTGTCTCTCTCTCTCTCTCTCTATATATATATATATATATATATATCTGTGTGTGTGTGTGTGTGTGTGTGTGTGTGTGTATATTCAATCTGTAGCCTTTTCTTTTCAAAATTAATGTGTTGTCTTTTATTTAAAAGTAGTCTTGGGATTTACAAAAACTTCCTAAAGAAGTCTTGAAAGTACCTGTATGTGCTAGTACTATGCTAATTGACTGCAGGTACGTCCTGGACAGGTTAGGTAAATATATATAGCTTATCCTGGACAGGTTAGGTAAATATATATATATACTTACGCTATATTATGCACTGAGTATAAGTCTATTAGCTAATATTATATCGAATATAACTTATATATATTGTAAGCACGTGATTTTTGCCCAATATGAGAATTACTCCCATCGTTGAACGAGGCGTTAATTCTTAAAACGACAAGTCGGGTCGTTACATATATATACTTACGCTATACTATGCACTAAGTATAAGTGTATTAAGTAATACTGTATCGAATATAGCTTATATATATATATATATACTTACGCTATATATATATAATATACTTACGCTATACTATGCACTAAGTATAAGTGTATTAGATAATACTGTATCGAATATAGCTTATATATATATATATATAATATACTTACGCTATACTATGCACTAAGTATAAGTGTATTAGGTACTACTGTATCGAATATAGCTTATATATATATATAATATATATATACTTACGCTATACTATGCACTAAGTGTAAGTGTATTAGGTAATACTGTATCGAATATAGCTTATATATATATATACACTTACGCTATACTATGCACTAAGTATAAGTGTATTAGGTAATACTATATCGAATATAGCTTATATATATATATATATATATATATATATATATATATATATATATATATAATATATATATACTTACGCTATACTATGCACTAAGTATAAGTGTATTAGGTAGTATTATATCGAATATAGCTTATATATATATATATATAATATATATACTTAAGCTATACTATGCACTGAGTATAAGTGTATTAGGTAATACTGTATCGAATATAACTTATATATATATATATATATATATATATATATATATATATATATATATATATATATATATATATACTTACGCTATACTATGCACTAAGTATAAGTGTATTAGGTAGTATTATATCGAATATAGCTTATATATATATATATATATATATATATATATATATATATATATAATATACTTACGCTATACTATGCACTGAGTATAAGTGTATTAGGTCATACTGTATCGAATATAGCTTTTATATATATATATATATATATATATATATATATATATATATAGCTTAAATAGAATTAAAATCCTAAATTTATACTACATATATATATAATTTTAAATTGAATTAAGAGTAATATAATATTTTTAGAAATAGTGACCAACTTTGGTCGCTATTTCTAAAAATTCAAAACTGATTTACCTAATAAAATTGCGACCAACTGTGGTCGATATTTTTAATTCCAGACTGTCAAAACGGGGATCTCCTCCCATTCTTTCTAAAAAATTTTCAAAATCTCTCTTTTCTCTCTTACACTCAAACCCCCCCCCCCCTCCAACTCCCAGCACTAGAGGCCCCACCCACGCCACCAACAACCACCGCCCAGCTGCCGCCGCCCCGTCGCCGTCGCCTCTACCGCTGCTGCGTCTCTCTCCTTCTCCACCTCCTAAAAGTTCTAGGTTAGAATTACAATTTATATCTTTTGTGTAAGCTTATAATGTTTTGTTTATTAGCTATGAATTAGTTTCAAATGACTAGTGTTTCAATTGATTATTTAACATTGTATTTTATAGAAACCTAGGGTTTAGGTTGTATTTATCATTATTTAACATTTTATAAAAATCTAGGGTTTATAGAAATGTTAACATTTTATTTAACATTTTATAGAAATCTAGGATTTATAGAAATCTAGGGTTTAGGGTATGGGTTGAATTTTTAGGATATAATCATAACTTTTAGTTTATGTTTAAACTCGTAGGATATGAATATAACTTTTAGTTTTTAGGTTTTGTTCTTACGAATTGAACTTGTAGGATATAAATTGAAATTTTAGGATATGAGTTGAATTTTTAGGATATGAATTGAAACTTTTAGGATATGAGTTGAACTTTTAGGAAATAAATTGAACCTTTAGCATATGTATTGGAACTTTAGGATATGACTTGAACTTTTAGTTTATGTTTAAACTCGTAGGATATGAATATAACTTTTAGTTTTTAGGTTTTGTTCTTGTGAATTGAACTTGTAGGATATAAATTGAAATTTTGAGGATATGAGTTGAATTTTTAGGATATGAATTGAAACTTTTAGGATATGAGTTGAACTTTTAGGAAATAAATTGAACCTTTAGCATATGTATTGAACCTTTAGGATATGACTTGAACTTTTAGGATATGTTTAAACTCGTAGGATATGAATATAACTTTTAGTTTTTAGGTTTTGTTCTTGTGAATTGAACTTGTAGGATATAAATTGAAATTTTAGGATATGAGTTGAATTTTTAGGATATGAATTGAAACTTTTAGGATATGAGTTGAACTTTTAGGAAATAAATTGAACCTTTAGCATATGTATTGAACCTTTAGGATATGACTTGAACTTTTAGTTTATGTTTAAACTCGTAGGATATGAACATAACTTTTAGTTTTTAGGTTTTGTTCTTGTGACTTGAACTTGTAGGATATAAATTGAAATTTTAGGATATGAGTTGAATTTTTAGGATATGAATTGAAACTTTTAGGATATGAGTTGAACTTTTAGGAAATAAATTGAACCTTTAGCATATGTATTGAACCTTTAGGATATGACTTGAACTTTTAGTTTATGTTTAAACTCGTAGGATATGAATATACCTTTTAGTTTTTAGGTTTTGTTCTTGTGAATTGAACTTGTAGGATATAAATTAAAATTTTAGGATATGAGTTGAATTTTTAGGATATGAATTGAAACTTTTAGGATATGAGTTGAACTTTTAGGAAATAAATTGAACCTTTAGCATATGTATTGAACCTTTAGGATATGATTTGAACTTTTTTAGTTTATGTTTAAACTCGTAGGATATGAATATAACTTTTAGTTTTTAGGTTTTGTTCTTGTGAATTGAACTTGTAGGATATAAATTGAAATTTTAGGATATGAGTTGAATTTTTAGGATATAAATTGAAATTTTAGGATATGACTTGAATTTTTGTGGATATGAATTGAACCTTTAGGATATAAATTGAACTTTTAGTTTATGTTTAAACTCGTAGGATAAGAATTGATGAACTTTTAGTTTTTAGGTTTTGTTCTTGTGAATTGAACTTGTACGATATAAATTGAAATTTTACGATATAACTTGAACTTTTTAGGATATGAGTTGAACCTTTAGGATATGACTTGAACTTTTGTGGATATGAATTGAAGGTTTAGAATATGAATTGAACTTTTAGTTTATGTTTTGGAATTTTAGATTGCCGGAGGATTATTAGAAGAGGTTAATGACGTTATTAGACATGCAATAGAACTTCCACCAAGAATAACTAAGACACAATACCTGGCAAAGTGTGCCTTTAATTGTTCTTCTCATTAGCGACAATGATGATGAGAAGGCAATGGCAAGTGTTTCAAATAGTGATTGTGTAGGTAGGAATTTAGTATTTCCTAAGTAGATAAAATAAGAGCTTATAGAGTAATTATGTACTTCATTTTCCATGAGGAAAAAAAGTTTAATTGAGAGTGACAAGGTTGATGAAGGCGGAATGTGTTCCGTTGGTCATGGCAGTTCCCATAAAATGGGGATCATAAGACTCTATGATGACAAAGATTATAGGAAGTTTTGTTCTAAATTTTCTTTCAAGTCTGATCCGTACAAGCTTAATGTGATATTGGTGATATTTCTTCAGATTCAGACAATGATTTGACCGACAAAAGTATGAAAATGCTCTTAAAAAGAATTAAAGGTAAAATCTTTTCAACATCCTTCTCTACCAAGAAAAACGTTTTACTTTTAATTCTTTTTAAGAGCATTTTCATACTTTTGTCGGTCAAATCATTGTCTAAATCCGAATAAATATCACCAATATCACATTAAGCTTGTACGGATCAGACTTGGAAGAAAGTTTAGAATAAAACTTCCTATAATCTTTGTCATCATAGAGTCTTATGATCCCCGCTTTATGGGAACTGCCACGACCAACGGAAAACATTCCGTCTTCATCAACGTTGTCACTATCAATCAAACTTCTTTTCCTCTTGGAAAGTGAAGTAGAGAATTCCTCTATAACCTCTTTTATCTACTTAGGAAATGTTAAAATCCTACCTACACCATCACTATTTTGAAACACATGTTGTTACCTTCTCATTATCATTGTAGCTATAGAGATCAACAATTGATCAAAGACACACCCTGTCAGGTACTGTATCCAAGTTATTCTCTGTATCCAAGTTCATCCCGAGTAATAGTACCACGAGGATAATCACCAAAGCCACCAGACAGCTTTATGATGCCAATGAAGCAAGATGAGCTATTTAATGAAACTCGTATTGTAAAGAAGAAGAAAGAGACTGATTCAGAAAGGAGGGTCGAGCCTCGACTATATACATGTAAGTTCTTTACTTTTCATTAAGTATTTTGATTTACTTTTATATAAATTTTGAAATACTAATTCAATATATATAATTTTTCATATAGGTTCGCTTCACATGAAGCTGACGTGGGGGAATTCATACGCAGTCAACCACCTAATGAATCGGGCGAGACAATCCAACTTTCGGACGAGAATGCTGAAAGAACACTCCTTGAGTACTTTATATACTTTGAACTAGACAAAAAAACTTAGTTCTATTGTGTTAGTTCTTTTTAGTTCGAATGAGCTTGTAATAAGCGTTAACTTAGTTTTGTTAGCTTAATGTGTTAGTTCTATTGATTGTTGCTTTTAATTGTTGTTGTTGTTGTTGTTGTTGCTGGCATAAAATGCCTGTTTAGGATGTTTGGTAAGCTGGCAGGTGGTGTAGCTGCCAAAACAGACAGTTTCTGCCAAAAATATACCAAGAAAAGCGACCAACTTTGGTCTCTATTTGGTCGCTTTTCACTATAAAAATAATAATTTTCTGGGCAATAGCGACCAACCTTGGTCGCTACCTGCCCAGATTTCTATTAAAAAAATACAATTTTTGGAAATATAGCGACCAATGTTGGTCGCTTATCTTTAAAAAAAAATTAAATTCTTGAATTTAGCGACTAACTTTGATCTCTATTGTCCAGATTTTAAAATATAATATTTGGATTAGAGACCAAAGTTGGTCACTTTCTAATGATTAATGATAAATTAAAAATAACGTATTTCATATGTAGAGACCAACTTTGGTCGTCAAATTTATATTATTAAATTAATATAGCGACCAAAGTTGGTCACTAAAGTCAAAATCAGAATATTTGGCCCTTTTAGCTTAGAGACCAAATAGCGACCAACTTTAGTCGCTAAATAAAAGAGACCATCAATATAGCTACCTGACGTGTTTGGTCTCTTTTTGGGCCATAAGCGACCAACTTTGGTCGCTTTTTGTGATCGTTTTTTTTTCGAATTTCTAGTAGTGTCTCTTCGAGAGGTTCTTAAGTCTCTTGTTGAATCAAAGAAAGTAGTTGCTTTAGTGGTTGATCTTTTTGGTACTGATGCATTTGATGTGGCTAATGAGTTCGAGATTTCCCCTTATATGTTCTATACTTCAACGGCTATGATGTTGTCGCTAGCTTTTTATTTACCAGAGCTTGATAAAACTGTTTCTTGTGAGTTTAAAGACTTGCCAGCCGTTCACATGCTAGGTTAGAGACGGATTCAGATCTATTATATATATCTCAAGCGTTTAATTTATAAACATTGACATTGAATTTCCTTTTACACTATTAGACTGATCAAAAGATCTACACATAACTCTTCATGAAAAATAAATAAGATTTAAAATCTTGTAGTAAAACAGCTTACTAGCCTCAATAGCTAAAATTGACCTGATGGTCAAAAATATTTGTAGAGTGCCGGTGAATATAGTTAAACTCTTATTTTAATGATTTAGAGGTTGTGAGTTCTTTCAAAATTGCTCAAAACATAATATTTATACTCTTTATATTGCATTTGATGTGACACTCCTTTTAGTTTGTTTTACAAAAAATTACACATTTTTATATATCTGGAAAATCTTTGATTTCAAATTTCTATTTTAAACTTAATGACATGTTTTTGTAGCCACAAAAATGTGGCGGTGTTTGACTTGGCATGAAGTTTAAGGGAAAAAATGAAAACTTTTAAAACTTGTAGTCTGAAACAAGCTATTAATATTTGTGTGATATAAATCATCTAATTACGGATAATATAGAAAGTTTAAACTTAAATTGTTTCTAAATAAGTAAGTATGACATTCATATTGGGATAGACTAAAGGAAAGTATAATACGTAAATTGGGCCAAAAGTAGTATAATATGTTTAAAATCACGAGTTCCATTTGATATATATATATATATATATATATATCATGATCTTAATAAATAATTATGGATTGAATTGAATGCATTTCTAACCACATACACCATTGCTATTCCAGGTTGCATACCTGTACATGGGAAGGATCTTCCCGACCCGGTTCATGACAGGAAAAATGAGGCATACAAATGGGCTCTTCATCAGACAAAGAGGAAAAAAATGGCCGAGGGCATAATTTTGAACAGCTTCAACGACTTGGAACCTGGAGCTATTAAGGCTCTACAGGATAAAGAATCTGGTAATTATAAGCCAACCATTTATCCAGTTGGACCAGTTGTATTAATGGATACAAGTAACAAAGTTGATGATGAGCCATCACAATGTTTGAAATGGCTTGATGAGCAGCCACGTGGATCAGTACTCTACATTTCACTTGGGAGTGGTGGGACCCTCTCACACGTGCAGCTAATTGAACTGGCAATAGGGTTAGAAATGAGTGAACAAAGATTCGTATGGGTAATAAGATGTCCAAATGATAGAATTGCTAGTGGTACATACTTTAATGTCCAAAATTCAAGTAACCCTCTTGATTTTTTACCTAATGGGTTCTTGGAAAGTCGGTGGATTCTGGACACATTGTGGATGGAACTCGACTTTGGAAAGTATGATTCATAGTGTTCCTCTTATTGCTTGGCCTCTTTATGCCGAACAACGGTTGAACGCAGTTTTGTTAAATGAGGGTTTAAAAGTGGCATTGAGGACAAAAATTGGTGATAATGGTATTGCAGGGCGATTGGAAATTGCCGAAGTAGTGAAAGAATTGATGGTAGGTGAAGAAGGAAAAGAAGTGCGCAAAAAAAATGAGAGAGCTACAAGCTGCAGCAGCAATGGTGGTGAATGAAGATGGTTCTTCAACTAAAGCACTAGCTGAACTAGCTTCTAAGTGGAAGGAGATGTCACATGATTAATACTCCCCCCGTTTCAATTTATGTGAACATATTTCCTTTTTAGTCCGTGCCAAAAAGAATGACCCCTTTCCCGGAAACAATTTACCTTTATGCAATGATTTATAGCCACACAAAATATATATGCCTCATTTTACACCATAAGTTCAAAAGTTTTCTATCTTTTCTTAAACTCCGTGCCCAATCAAATGAGTTCACATAAATTGAAACGAAAGGAGTAATAACTTTGGCTCCATTGGTTGTCACGTGCCCTCCTTGTTATTCAGTTTGGTAACTTTGATTAGGGGTGGGCATAAAATCCGAAAAACCGAATTCCGAACCGAACCAAATTAATTTGGTATTTCGGTTTCGGTTTTTTCGGTATTTCGGTCTAATTTGGTACTAGATTTTTGGTATTTCGGTTCGGTTTTCGGTATTATAATTTTACAATTTTGGTACACCGAAATACCGAAAATTTGTTGAATCTATATAATATATATGACTATATCTAAGTTCTAAGCCCAATTACCTATTTAATAGCCCATGCCCCATAGTCCCATACCTTCTCCCGGCGTCTTACCCACCCAGGCCCAACTCCCCCAACTCCCAAGCCCAATCTCAATCAATTACCCAAGACCCAAGTCAGTTAATAGTATACCCAAGACCCAAGTCGAGAAGACTGTTTTGATTATGGATAGCCCTAATGTGTTTCTGAGATCTAATGTTCTCATCCAGGCCATTAGGGCTTACTGCTTAGGAAGGATATCATCGAGAAGAAGAAGACGAGAATCGACTGCGAGTCTAGGATATCAGTCTGCGAGTGCCGAGTCTTGACGAGAATCGACTGCTTAGGATATCAGTCTACGAGTTACGACTTACGAGTTACGATCAGTCGACAGTCGAGCTCGAGTCTCATCTCATCTTCACCGGTTAACTTCACTACTTTTGTAAGTTTTGTAAGTCTCATCTCATCTTATTCTCATCCCAGCTCGATTTTCTGCATCAAACTAATTTAGGGTTATAGGCGACGATTTCTAGCTCGATTCGATTCCCCACTCCTCACAAATTTCGGGCAAACGAAGTGTCGAAGACGCTGCTGTCCTGTTCCAGTGTTCCGAGCTCGATTCAATTTCAATTTCAAAGGTATATTTCGCTTTCTTTTGGTTGTACTGCTGATTGAATGAACTGCTGTTCCGAGCTTTTCCCTTTAGTAGGAAAATATCATCTGTATCACGTTCATGTTGTTTAATTCATTTGCTTGTATAATAACAGTTGTGAGTACACGACTATGTGTTAGGCTTACCATATGATTACTTTGTTTAGGTCTGATTTTTAGAACTTTCCTTGCATTTTTCTTGTGATAGACACTTTCGGATGATGACAGTTGAGTGAATTCATTGTTAGTCTTCTTTGTTGTGACATTCTTATGGTTGCTGGTTTGGAAAGATTTAAATAATTGTGGAGTGTGGACTTGTCACTTGAGTAGTAATGGCCATGGTTTTTTATTTATTTATAGATAGCTAGAAAAGGATATTGTTAAATGTTAGTGGCTTGTTTAGCCTTTTTAGCTTTTGCTTAGCTGCAGACTGCAGTTACATTAGAGTATTAGACTGCTGCTGCATCTGTTGGAAAGATATTGTTAATTCGTTATAGCCTTTCAAGAAGTATTGGGGTGAGCCTGAAAAGATGAATAAAATAATTTTTATTGCTTCCGTCTTGGATCCACGTAACAAATTTGAATATGTTGAGGGAGCACTTGAAGAACTTTTTGGGGAGGAAAAAGGGAAGAAAATAAATGCTGAGGTGTATGCTTATATGAATTCTTTGTTTGGAGAGTATCTAAAAAAGTATTCAATCGAATGCGCATTTTAAATGGTGAAAATTCTCGGACTGTAATCTAATCATTTTTCACTTACTCTTTCTTTCTGTTGGATGTTGGATTAATATAACAGTACCTTTATTTTTTTTTAGGTAAATGCTAGTGATAGTCGTGGAAAGGCTGATTCTAAAATTGAGAAAGGAATTGGTGGTAGTACTGCAAATTCCATAAAAGAACTTGTTAGCAATGAATCCCTAGGTGCTAATATTGGCAGGTAAACCTCTGCTTTCTTGAATGTTTGTATCAGAAGTATGATTATATCCATGTTGATGATTGTAGATTGCACCATCAGAAGACTGTTCTGATTATGGATGAGGTTGATGGCATGACTGCTCATAGATTTTCTATTCTTTCGGAGTTGGCTCGTGATGTGTTGGCAATTCCAATTTCTAGTGTGGCGACGGAATGCGCGTTTAGCACTGGTGGTCGTATTCTTTATTCATTTAGGAGTTCATTGACTCCTAAATGTGTGCAAGCTCTTATTTGTGTTGCACTGTATTTAAGTGTTAATACTTAAGACTGTTTTTGTTGGACTGTGTTTAACTTGTTTAACTGTGTTTAAGTTGTTGGACTTGTTGGACTGTGTTAAGTGTTTAACTGTGTTTAAGTTGTTTAATATAGTTGTGTAATGTGCATTGTGCAGTTTGCTAGCTTTTGCCAACTACAGTATACGCCAGATTCATTGTGCATTGTGCAGATTGTAATATTGTATAATATGACATACAGTATTGAGTATACTGGCGTGCAAGTTTGCAACTGCAGATTGCCAGATTGTAAAGAAGTTATTGTCTTGTTCAGCTTTTGCTTTTCAATTATTCTTAAGCCATGTGAAATTGTGAATTGGTTATCACAGATTCACATCACAGGGGTTTCAGGTTTCAGCCACAATTAAGAGAATATAATATGTTATTCTTGTTTCAGCCATGTGCACATTGTCCAGTTGTGCACTGTTATATATCGAAAAACATATTCTTTTAGAGTGAAAATTTCAATTGTGCATGTGCACTGTTAGCACTTAGCATTGATTATTCATTGATTGTTAAACCGAAACCGTACCGAACCAAAATAAGAAATACCGAACCATACCGAAATATTTTGGTATGGTATTTGATATACACAATTGATAAACCGAATACCGAAATACCGAACCAAAATTCTTACATACCGAACCGAAATACCGAACGCTCACCCCTAACTTTGATCAATTCTGCTTGAATAGAGTTATAATTATTATTTTTTGTCTTTAAAGATCGAATGTATGGCCGAATCGAAAAAAAATTAGAAATCTTCACTACTTTGAGAATACAGAACAAAAAATATAACATAAAAGTATTTGTCGTCTAGGGATAGTAACGAAAGGTGCAGGGTGCGGGGCGGTGGGGCCGTGCTGGTTTCGATAGTATGGGGGCGGTGTGGGTATAAACATATGCGAGTTCAGCGCAGAGCGGGGCAAAATTTAAAAGAAAAACTTAATTTTTTGCGCGCACGGTACTGGTGCAGGTTATGTTTAATTTTTTTTTACAATATTACTAACTTTTCAGGTTTTATACATAATACCAACTGCCACTTGTCATCCATCCAATTTATTATTATTATTATTATTATTATTATTATTATTATTATTATTATTATTATTATTATTATTATTATTATTATTATTACAATAACAACAAATATAACTGGAGTTTATTCTATTCTTTTTCTTGCATCCTACAAATTGATATCTGAACCTAGTTCTATCATTTTTTGTTTATATTGATGATACTATTACCCATTGTAATCACGTAATTTTTGACTCGCGCATCTTTAAAGTTAGTTTAGTATTTCTAGTATTTTTAAAGAATTTATTCTAATAGGAATATAGTTCACTCTTATTTTTAATTTTAAAGTATAAATTTGAAAACACAAAAATAGTTTCATTAAATATTTTCTTGTTTTAAATTAAGGCCATTAGTATTTTATAGCAATATATTTTTATTTCTACTATGATTTTCACTAATTTTTCTATACTTTTATTTTAATATAATCTCTTAAGAATACCAAAAATAGTTTCATATTTTAATATAATTTAGTGTAATTAATTAGAATTGACTCTTACATTTGTAGTATTTTTATCTTATATTTGACTAAGATTTGGACAATATTTTTAAGCGCATTTTTAAGGCCCAAATCGACAGCTCATAAGCCATTAACCCACTTGATCCATCAATCCATAACCCCATCATATCTCTTAATTAAATCCCAATCATTCACCCATTCCCATCCAACGGCCCATATACTTTCCACCTATAACATAAAAGATTTTTACCTATCTATACCATATATCAAATCTTATTACCAAAAATGTTCATAATTTGTTATTTACCCATGTAGTCCACACTTTTACTACAAATTATATACCAATCCAAAAATAGGTAGATTTTGCCATTAAAAAAGCCCTAAAATGAAGGCACCAAATCTGATGTGATTCTGTCAAGGATTTTATTCGAATTTTGAAACTGAAGGAGATCTCTCTTCCTGATGAAGGCACCAGTTGCGTAATTATCTCCTTCCTCAACAGAAAGAGATCTCTGTTGATATCAGCTACAACAAAAAACGCAATCAAATTGTACAATTACTGAAGAGAGGCTATATCTGTTCTTCGTCTCAAATTGTACAAAATTGCTCTTCGTCGATATCAGTACTCAAATTGTAGAAACTATATCTGTTCTTTGTCTTTTTTCCTATCAACTACACGAAATCATGTCAAAAATCCCAATAATGCTGAAATCGAATGGTAATTGGGATAACTATGGCAGATTTAGAGATTTTGAAATTGATGCCATTGTGGTAGATGATAATGCAAACTACGGAATTCTCAGTTCTACAATTACAGAATAATTATCGATTGATACATCGGATAAAATTATAGAAATCAAATACATTGTGAACGAGAATTGTCCTCCAATGGAGATTAGAAATGATATGGGGGTTCGTGCTTACATGGAAACCAAAAAGGAGAATAAAAACTTAGGCTCGTATCCTTTATGTATAAGTGTAAGAGATTTCAATATGGAATTGGCAATCAACAATGAAAGTACCAGTGCAGGTATGTTTGATTCGACATTGCAGAGAGTTATGGTGTTACTATGTTATCTACAATATTACTACAATTAAACTACAAAGCTCACATAGTACTGAAAAGGATAAAGCAATGTTGCTTTCAAAATTATCTACATAGAAACTACATTTATGAATTTATTGTTTGCAGGTTCGTCTGGATCCCTAAACTTACTTGAATTTCCATCCTCACCAGCTATAGAGGAATATCAAAGTGAAATAATAACTGAATCTACGCAAACATATATTGAAGAAGGACAAGTTTATCAGGACAAGCAAACAGTAGCTGCTGCAATGAAGAATTATTCAGTGATGCACAAGTTCCAGTTCAGAGTAAAAAGATCTAGTCATAGAAGGTATGTAGTTATTTGTGGATAATATATCAGCAAAATCAGTGTATGATTGAAGATAGGTGGGTTTTATAAATTGTAGTTAAATTGTAGTCAGTTTGTAGTTTATTGTAGTTTTTTCATAAATTTGTGTAAATATTGTATTTCTTTTGTAGCTACTGGCTTATATGTGTTGCTGAAAGCTGTAAATGGCATTTCAAGGCAACATCAATTAATGATTCGGCAATGTTCAAGATAAGAAGTTTCAGCCGTCAACACACATGCTACCTAATGGACGAAACATTCATACAACGCAAACGTACTGCAGCAGTACTTGGTAGCATGGTCGTTCCAAAGTATTGTGATCCTAAGACTGTTTACACACCAAAGGACATACAAACTGACATGTTATCCGAACATGGACTGAACCTAAGCTACATGCAAGCATGGAGAGCAAAGGAAAAAGCTTTACAGTTTTTGAGAGGGAATCCGTGTGACTCCTACAACAAATTACCCAAATATTTTTATATTCTTGAGAAGAATTATCCTTGTTCTGTTGTTAAATTGAAGAAGGCAGCAGATGATTGCTTCTTATACGCATTTGTTGCTCTTTATACATCAATAAATGGTTGGCAACATTGTAGACCGGTAGTAGTGGTTGATGGGACATTCTTAAAGTCAGCCTACAGGGGGATTATGCTGACAGCAAGCACCATGGATGCAGCAGGTAAATAATGGAATAATTTTGTACTTATTTTGTAGACAGTCTTTAAAATGCAGTTAAATTGTAGTTATGTTGTAGTTATTTTGTAGTTATATAAAAGAATGTAGTTAACATGTCTATATTTCTCAATATATATTGTAGTTGTTATTTAATCATATTTTATGTCTTAAAAATGTAGGTACTATTTTTCCCTTGGCATATGCTATGGTTGATTCTGAAAACGACGCGTCTTGGAAGTGGTTCTTTGAGCAATTCAAGGAGGCATATGGTGAAAGACCTTCAATGTGTGTTGTTTCAGATAGGCATGAGAGTATACTGAAGGCAACATCAGTTGTCTATCCGGGATTGGCACACTACTCTTGCATGTGGCATATATGGACAAATATAAGGTCAAAATTCAAGAAGGGACATCTACAATTACATGAATTGTACTTTGCTACAGCACGGTCATACACTATGGATGAATTTAATGAAAGGATGTTGAAGATTGAAGAGGTAGACCTGCGTGTAAAGTCTTACCTATATGATATTGGCTATCATAGATGGTCAAGAGTACATGCAACGGTGAATAGAACTTTTACTATGACGTCAAACATTGCCGAGTCGTTGAATGCTGTAACAAAAGATGCAAGAGAGCTTCCAATATTTGATCTATTTGAGTATATGAGGACTCTTCTTGAACGTTGGACAAAAGAAAAGTTATCGAAGGCAAATGGTACTTTCACATACCTTGGTCACAAATACAACAAAGAATTGGAAGACAACAGTACATTATCTCAGAAACTAAGAGTAAGATATTTTTTTTTGGTGCAGTAGAATCAAAAAAGTACTAGCTGCAGTTTTTCTAGATTGTAGTTAAACTGTAGTCAAATTGTCGGTAATAATAGTTTGTAGATGAGCTGTAATATATTTGTTGCTGATTTGTAGGTAAATTGTTGATAATCCATTTTAATGATTGATGTATTATTATTTCTGTTTGGTCTTCAATTGTAGGTGAGGGCTTTAACAGATCATATACATACTGTGTTAGATGGTGTGAAGCGGTACATTGTGTGTCTAGAAAACAAGAAATGTAGCTGTGGACAATTCCAACTTGATGAACTTCCATGTGCGCATGCTTTGGTAGCATTAAGGCATAGGAATGAAACATACGAAAATTATTGCTCTCCGTATTACACAAGGAAGAGCCTTCTTCTTACCTATGAAATGCCAGTAAATCCTCTTCCTAATGAAGGCAAATGGGATGTGCCACAACATATTTTGGATGAGGTAGTAAAGCCACCGGCGGGAGATAAAAGGCAGCCAGGGAGACCTCACAAGGAAAGATATAAAACATTTGATGAAATAAAGTCAAAGAAATACAAGGTGTCATGTGGCAATTGTGGAGGTGAAGGGCATAACAAAAGAACTTGCAAGAATGCGCCGAAAAAGAAATGAATATCATGTAGTTAGAATAGTTATTCAAAATAAATGTTAGTGAGCTCAAATTATCGGATTTTCTTGTGTAATTGTTTAAGTTTTTGAAGATGAATAAGAAGTATAAACATCAATTTGTGTATCTGCACTATTTATGTTTTTATGTATTCTGTCAAGCATCTAAAGTTGTTTTTTTTATAGAATAGTTAAACTTTAATATTTACTGTATACAAAAAAACTGATATTAATAAAGAATGCATTCAACGTAAATTGTATCCAGATTGTAGTGAATATGTAGTTTAACTGTGTTAGAACTGTAGTCTTGTTATTCATATGTAGAGGAGTTGTAGTTAAAATGTAGTTTGACGTAGTTTAAATGTAGATAAATTGAATTTTTTGATAAACCTTGTTGATAAAAGATGGCTAAATTATTTATATGATTCCTGTATTTATTTTATCTTTCTGCTGTGTAACAAATGACAGTTATATACATATATTACTTGGCACTTGAAGGTATTTATAAAAATAACTTGAAGATTAAAGTCAAATTGTAAGACAAAGTTGTTGCTGTAAAAATGTAATCAGAGTACTCGAGTATAATGTAATCAACAAAAAGTGTTGTAGAAAACCAAAACGACATATTTCCTACATTGTTTTCCAATTCAACTACCAAATTTCACAGACCAAACTAGGAACACAATAGTCTATTTCTTCTTTCGTTGCACTCTAGTCCTCTCGTTTTTTGCCGGAGCACCCTTCCTCCTTGCTAGCCTGCCAGTAACCTCACTCTCACTGATTGACCCATCTTCTTGCTTCTTTGTTGCATAGTCCCACAGTAGAGCTCCATAGCGTCTACAGTGTTGGTCAATATCAGAAAGATCTTCCTTTGGGATTGCCAAATCTCCAAGGCTAACATACTCCGCAAATGCAGCCACAAATACACCACAATCGCTGCATAAGATGAGAATTTTTCATTATATAACAAATGATTAAAATAAAAAAATTAAACATATAGAAAGGGAGATTATTTTTTTACACTGAGCCTTCCTTTTGTTGTGGAATCTCAGCAACCATCCATTGTATGTCGAGAGGGTCCGTAACTGGTTTTTCGATGTATGCCTTTGTGCTCTTGAAGTTAATGTCTTTACGTTTACCATAAAAACCAGTGCATGACAAATACAGAGGGATAATGATTGAAAACTTGTCAACCAATGTCTCAACTGTTTTATGACGGTTTGCTCTCACCATGGAATCATAAACATAAAGTTGTCTGTCCTTTATGTCAAAAACTAGCAACAACCAATGGAAGTTCTCTACAAGGTTCACAGGTATGAGCACATAGTCAACAAGATCCCAGGCAACATTAGCAAGAATTCTGTACCCAAGAATATATTCTCCAACATCATCCTCGGGTTTAACAACCGAATACCTTTGTTCCGGTGGAGAACTTATGAACTTGTCATAGATTCTTTCAATCTTTGTCTTGAACAAGCAATCCGTGGTTGTGAACCTAGTATTATTGTTGGGGCCATATTTGCCTCTTTTTCGCAGATAATACATAATAACATCAATGTGCTGCCAAAATAGAATAAACATATACAATAAGGTACGGTGTAACCACACTTGTCTACAAGACAGCTACAGATTAACTACAATTTGAATTTATTAAAAACTCTAACAGATTGCTGCAAATTAGCTACACTATAACTACAAAAATATAACAGTTAGTCCAAGTACCTCACAAAATGTAATTTAATTGTAGTTTGTATGAACCATAGTGAACAAGTACTATATGTACAATTGACCCATCAGACTACAAAACAACTACACATTAACTATATTTATGCACTGTCTACATTTATTCACTATACAGAGGAACAAATGAAACATACCACCTAGCTTAAGGTCCCAATAATCAGCAAGTTCAACCTACAGTTAATATTAATAGGCACAATCACAAGCTCTACAATATTACTACAAGGTAACTATAGTTGTGGTACACGGAGATTCCAAGTCAGTCAATAGTACCAAAATTCCAGTTTGTACATACAATCATCATCACATATGATACATAAGGTCCATAAAAAGCAAAATTTCACAGCTGAGACATAAATATAGTAACATATATATGTTGTCTACAATATTACTACAATTACACATCATAGCTGAAAAATAAACTACAATTACACTACACAGCTGAAGACAAAACAGATATTGTGAATGATTATGTTCTTTATACTTACTGTGTTATTGATGACTTGTCCGGGGTGAGCAAGGTCATAAAACCAGTCCTTCTTATCAATCTTTTCACAACCAAAATCCAACCAAGGCTTGATTTGGTTATCCTTCTTGGAAAAGTAATATTTCCTCCTGTAATAACAAAAAAAGATGATCAAATACAAAAAATTGACAAAATGAATTACAATTTTAAAGTATAAAAATGGTGAACAGACAGTGTAAAATGAAGCATTCATACCTCCTAGATACTTTATCACTACGAATGTATAACCAGTTGGTGAACCTTTCTGTCAATTCAGGATCTACATTTTCACCTATGACACTTGTGAAGAGGTGTTTGAGGTAAAAAAATTTAGGTCCAACAGATGTGCTGCCTCCAGAACTATACAAAGATGTGAAAGGTGATCGTGCATGTTTTCCCGGTTGCCTGGTTCTACCGGGATGAACAGGGGTTGATTCATCTCGTATGGGCTCGCCATACATGACCAACTGTGATAAGTTTTCTGGCAGCTCAAAGTCATCCAATGTCAAACCTTTGTTTTCAATGCCTTCAGGAACAACTTTTTTATCAATGCCTTCAGGAACAACTTCAGTCACAGTCACACCGTGAATTGGCGACTGTGGAACTTCACCTTCTGTAGATAAGTGTAGATCTATGTAGATATGAACAGTATTATGGAGTTATAGAGAATATAGAGAATATATTACCTGCTTGTTGTGCCTCAACCACTTCATCAATTACTGGTTCTTCCTCAATATTTCGTTGTAGATGTTCTGCTGAAACATCAGCTTGAATGAATAATTGGGAATGAGAATTGTAGATATATGTAGGAATATGTAGTTAAGGTGTAAATTATTAAAATTTTGCATAAAAACCTTATTGTAATGAAGGAATGGTTCTGTACCTGCTTTATATGCCTCAGCTGCTTCTTGGAAGTCAGGATATAAGTCAACATGTGGTTGAAAATGTTCTGGAGAAATTGTAGCTGCAACACATAGTAAAAAAATGATTAATATAATTAAATAATGCTGTCTTGAAATTTGTAGATATGTATGTAGGAATTTTGTAGATACCTGTATTGCTTGTGCTTCCATGCAGTTGATCACCAGCATTGAACTGGAATTGTTGGTTGTTCTCTCCTTGATGTTGGTAATTATTTTTTGTTGAACTACCAGCAAACTACAATTTTGGGGAATATTTGAGACTACTTTATTCATATGTCTTAATTATTCTTAGTACAAAATTATATGTAAATTCTTACCTTTGACTCGTCCAAATCAAACCTCTTGTTTATCACATTCATAACACCCTTCAAAGATTGATCTATGAACTCTCGAAGGCTTGAGAGTTCCTCAAAAACATCCTTCCTATAGGCATCTAACTTTCCATCAACCTAAAAATTAAATATATAATTAGTTGGTAATCTTATTCTAACTGCTACAGTTACACTACAATTCAACAAACTATAATTGTTATAGATTTATACCACAAATTAACTACAATGTATAACATACTATAATTGTTATGTAATGAAGTCAAAATGTAGCAAATTATGTCAATATATTGTAGTTATTCATAATACCTGCACAATCCCCTTTTCCAACTTCATGAGCTTGCTACTGACAGATTCAATGTCCTCTTGACAATCTGTATATTTGGGTTCAAATGATGGAGAAGCAGCAGTTGGAACATGTGATGGTTGAGCACCATGTTCATCTTCATATTGAATCTTGTCTGGCAGATTAAGCACTCCAAGATCTTCTCCAGATTCAATCATGTTTGTGAACTGAATGATGAAAATAACAGTTAATTCAAGTGACAAAAAAAATGTAGATTCAATGTAGTTATTATGAATGTAATTGTAGCATCATACAAAAGTGGAAAAAAATACCTTGATCCACTCAGGCTTGATCATCTTCTCTTCAATTGCAGTTAACCAAATCTGCCCCTTTGTAGCTGACCATCTTAAAATGCGAGGTACAGATTCAGAACATCTCGTAGCAAGCTCGGTGCTGACGGACGAGCAACACTCATATAGCCACACTTGCAAGGCTAATGAGCATCTCCGTATCAGATAAGAATGTACATGGGGATTAAGACGATGTCGGACAGATTCAATAACCTGCTTGAAGGATTTGATACCCCATGGGTATGACTCAAAATTACTAGACTCTATTAGAAAGAACATAAACTTGTCTATGAAAGTCACATGGTCTTTATTAGAAGGACAAACAAAAAATTCCAACATATAAAGAATGCACAACTTCACCGCATCCACATCATTTGCCCATGCTTTATTAGTCACTACATTTTTCAAATGCCATTTCTCAACCCTTCCTTTGTTCGGAAAATATGTATTCATTAAAGGGCTAACATAGGTGGAAGTGTAACCATAGTCTGAAAACTTATTCACACAATTAAGACCAGTTATCAACCCAAATTCTCTCAAGGAAAAATTCAATTTTTCACCCTTAAATAGTACTGAAAAATATGAGTCAGTAGACTTTGTCAATTCATACTTCATCAGAAGATGAAGTGATTGGTTTTGCATACAGATTGTGGGGAGACCTAATAAGTAACCAAACAAGTTTTTCTGAAAACCCTTAAAGCATTCGGAGAGAGTAAAGCTTGTATCTGGCTAGGTATGCTAGGATCACACAAACTGTGGAATCTAAGCACACCATAATCAACATTTTGTTGTGCAAAGTAAGGTCCATTCTGTAGAAAATATAAAATTAATGAACATTAGTAGTTTGCATAAAAAGGAAGCAGTAATCTACATATAACTACATGACAAATACAAAATATAACTAGAAGAAGAATAGCCTACCCACACCTATAACTACAAAACAATAACAGAAGAACAATGCACGTGTAAACATTATCTACAGGATGTAACAGTTACTTCAAGTATCTCACATAAATGTAGATTAACTGTAGTTAGAATGAAGTTAAATATAGGAGCTATACAGGCTACAATAAAAAATAACATATCTACAATTTAACCATCAGACTACACATCAATTACAAACTAACTACATTTATACACTGTCTAAGAGTCACAGTTCCAATTAAACTACAAAATTGAGACAAAGAATCTACAAAACAGTTACTTCAAGTATCTCACATAAATGTAGATTAACTGTAGTTAGAATGAAGTTAAATATATGAGCTATACAGGCTACAATAAAAAATATCATATCTACAATTTAACCATCAGACTACACATCAACTACAAACTAACTACATTTATACACTGTCTAAGAGTCACAATTCCAATTAAACTACAAAATTGAGACAAAGAATCTACAAAATTAGGACAATACCACATTTTACCAAAATACACTTGAACAATCAAAGAAGAACAATGCACGTGTAAACATTATCTACAGAATGTAACAGTTACTTCAAGTAACTCACAAAATGTAGATTAATTGTATTTAGAATGAAGTTAAATGTAGCAGCAATACAGGTTGCAATGAAAAATACCATCTCTACAATTTAACGATCAGACTACAAATCAACTACAAACTAACTACAGTTATACACTGTCTAATAATCACAGTTCCATTAAACCTACAAAATTGCGAAAAATAATCTACAAAATTAGGATAATACCACATTTGGCCAAAACACACTTGAACACTAAATTAACACTTGAACAACAGATTTTTACAACCAAAATCAAACTACAAAACAGTGAGGAAACATAAATAGTGTTTACCTTTATTGAAATTTTTTCCTTAACCAATTTTGGTACTTTTTTTGAGGGTTTCTTCTTCTTTGGTTTTGATGAAGAAGGAGAGACCTTGTGTTTTTTCACAGATGGAACTTTGGGAGAATCATCTACAAAATCGTCATCTACACTCAACTCTTTCCCCTTGCGTTTCAGTTGATTCTCGACTAGTTTATCAACTCCACCAACATCAACATCGTGCAAATGCTTGCTTCTCATTTCCGCACGAATTTGTCTAGGAGATGAAATACCAGTAGTTTGTTCACTTGCATGCGTCGATTGTGGGTTTTTTGGTGGTGATTTTGGTGTTAAAACACCCAAATCAAAGGTTGGAATATCAGCTAATATAGCTTTTGATGATTTTTTTTGGGGAGTGTTGGTTTTTTTCATGATTTAGGAGTTGAAGACAATGATGGAAGTGAATTCAAATCGTGGGGGATACTATCAACTGAAGGTAATTAAGTGGAGAAGAAAGTGATGGTAATTGTGGATGAGAAGAGATTGTACGAGAATGGAGGAAAAACTGAAGGTAAATCGTGGGGGTGGGGGTGGGGGGAATTAACTGAAGGTAAATCATAAGGGGTGTGGGGGGTGGGAGGAGAGAGAGGCGGGTAAACCAAATAACGTGAAAATACAGTCCTAAAATCACGCCTAAAATAAATGAAGGAATAATTATACCCTTAATTTGAATTATGGTATAGAAATAGTAATTTGGTATGCTTAAATGTAATAAACACAAATCTTAAACATTGAGGGTAATAAGGTTTGATATATGGTATAGATAGGTAAAAATGTCTACCATAAAAGCTTAATTTATAACACTTCAAAAAAAAAAAACCTAAATCCTGGCCCAGCTGCATTCCCCACCTCCATCTCCCAGCAACACCTTAGAGACCAGACCACCACCCCTGATTCTTGAGCAGATCGGCGCCAACCACCCCTCCCACCGTCTTCTATCCTCTCAGTTCACCTCCATACACACAACTCCTCACTTTCTTCTCATTTTTCTCGTACCAATATCTAAATTCAATCTCTGATTTTCAGATTTGAAAACAAAAAACAAAGACCCCAAAACAAGAAGAAAAATTATATAAAAAAAACAGAATCTAAAAGCTGGTTTGATGGGAGAAAATTATTTGTTTTTATGCTGTTGCCATCACTCTCTCGTATAGTTCGAATCGAAGCTAATAAAATAACTGACGGGTAAGCTCAACCGGATCAATAACAAAAATCAGAAGAACAAGCCAAGACAACCATATTCAAATTTTAATTCTAGAAATTTCTGTTTCTCATATTTTAACATAAAAGACTTTCTGGATATAGATCCGGACCATGCACATAAATTGATGTGAGGTAAAAAGGAGGTTTTGCGGCCTCGGAACACAAGATTTGTTTCTAACACAAGTGATGTCCTTTCGGGTCATCACACCACCCCACCCCCACCCTTCCTTAAATAAAAATATTATTAAGAATACTTTCTTTTCATGTTGTAGGTAGATTACTTTCTTTTTTATTTTAACAAAATGAGTATTCTTTTTTCGTGATGTAAAAAAAGTATTTTCTTTCATTTCAACAAATACTTTCTTTTTCAACCAAAAAAGAATATTTTCTTTTTAGTTATGGAGCACAAATTTTACTGTTATTTTTGCATGAAAAAGTAAAGCAGCAGCACATTAGTTTCTTTAGGTTTGTATGAATTTTTAAAAGAATAATTAATTTTTTTTAAAAAATAAGATCCTCAAAACATTGGATATTTGGGATTTGTGGGGGTGGGTGGGGGGGAGGGGGAGGGTAGAGTAGCATAAAAGAAATATTTTTCTAAAGAAAATTATCTATTCTCTAACCAAATACTAAAAAATATTTTCTAATTTTTTTTTATTCACCAATCAAATAAGCACCCGAAAAGTTAGCTATATACACACACTATACTATATATACATAGTATATAAGTCATATTCGATAGTATACATCTTAAGATATACTATATATACATCTTAAGATATATATATATATATATATATATATATATATATATATATATATATATATATATATAAACTAAATTAATTGGTCAACATCGAAGCTGCAAAATAACGAGACCCACTAGTCTCAACTTCATGATTAACGTGTAATTCATTTTAGAGAAAAAGAAATAGAACAAAAGTGGAACGTGAGAACCGCCCATAATAGTTTAACACCTCCTGATATATAAAAATAAGAACTAAAAGATGGAAGTTTTATCTTTTATAGCAAAGGTTTACGCTTTATTTATTATAAATAAAACTCTTTTAACAAAAATCAAACAATATATAACTGATACTGCATCTGTTCCCTTTCACTAGTAATTAACTTCACATGCCCCTAAATGAAATTACTTATTAAGGGATTGTTTTCCTAAATTACCCTTGTTAATAGTTGTTAAAGTTGTAATTCCAATAAATTTGGGAACTGTGGCTATTTAATACTAAGGTAAATATTAAAATAACATAATAAATCTCTCTTGATTTGCTTAAATAGAAAAATAAAAGGAAAAACTTTTTTCTACTGTAAGAGATTAATAAAAGGAAATATAGGGATTAATAATCCATTGATAGATTGGCTAAATGAGTGATTGAAATTAGTGAGTTTAATATTGGATATAAACCACGGATTGCAATCAAGTCACAAATTTTGGCCGAGTTTAGTCCGGTATGAAGCCTTTAGCTGCAAAAAAGTAGTTTTGGTGTCGGGAACTGTGTCCAGAGTTTGGATCCCTTTTACGCATGGCTCATCCAATGTGAAGTGGTTCACCGAGATAAGATTATAAAAATATATGGAAAATTTTAAAAATCTCATTTTATATTTCACTTCATAATATTAATCTTATTTGTGATTTATAATATTACGTTTATCTTTCTTATATTATTTTTTTCAATAATAAATCTTTAACCTATTTATTATTAATATAAAAGAATTATAATTTGAAAAAGCTCTTTAAGCGACTTGCCAATCTGAAGGAATCCAATTATATCACTGCCAGCAAATATCGAATGTCCAATGAGAGAGGATAGGGGAAAAAATTACGACGACGAGCACTAAAACGTGTGAATCTACGTATTCAAATGATTAGTTTATGTTATAAATCCTGCTGATAAGGCTGACAGCAAGGAAAGGGGGTTGCAGATTTGGTTTTGTTCATACGATTTACAACATCTAAATTAGATTTTCTTCTTTGGTCCTGTATGAATATTAAACTAAGGGGCTGTTTGGTTTAGAAGTAAATTATGTGAAAATTATTAAAGCAATAATTAGTAATGCACATTTTGTAATGTAGGAAATATAATGCAGGTATTACAAATACAAGAAGGAATTATTTATTAATGGATTTGGTTTGTTATATAAAAAATTATAAAATAGTACTTAGCGTATTTTTTAACAAAATAAAATATCCGGTGCTACATGAAGGGTTATTTTTGTCATTTAGTAGTTTTACTCTATGATTGCCAATCGTCGTAATCTTATTTCACTATCTATATCCTACGCAGAATTGTAGAGAAAAGTAGGGGGAGAGAATTCTTATTGCTTTGAGATGAATTACAATGGAATGTGACATCTCTATTTATAAGAAAAGAGTGACTTAGCCATCAAGTAAAATCCCTAAAATCTCTCTAAAATATAGACATTCACCTTAAATAAAACTTTATTTATAAAACTCCCCTTTGAACGTCTATTCAACAGATAATGAGCCTCGTTAAAACCTTATCTAAAATAAAACCTAGTGGGAAAAAATTTCTAGAGAAGGAAAAAAAGTACACATGTTTAGAAATACGCCTTTTGGTTGCCTCGTTAAAAACCTTGCAAGGAAAACCCAGTGGGGCAAAACCTTGTAAGGGAAAAAGAGTACAACACGTATTAACTGCCCCTGATGAGAGCATCAATTCACATATTTAAATCTTCGCATTCAATCTTGTGTACCATCTTCAAAAGATCGTTGGTAGATATTTGATAAATGAATCAGCCATATTAACTTGAATGAATATATTGCTGTCACGACCCAAACCGATGGGTCGCGACGAGCACCGGTACCTTACTCAACCGAGTATCAACATAACGTATCTTTTCATATCATACTATTATAGATAACTGAGTCGTACAGGCTCCCGCGAAGTAGGTAGAACACAACATGTAATGCCAACTTAAACATAAGATATATGAGCCTCTAAGACCAAAATAACCACTCGTACACTGAACATAGGCCGACAAGGCCATACAATCTTTTACGTACATGACATCTGTCTACAAACCTCTAAGAATACATAATTGTCATAAAGGTCGGGATAGAGCCCTGCCATACCAAACAATACACATCTAAATCATACTGACCAAACAAGCAACTCCGAAGCAAATGCAGTGCACCAACATCTTCCGTTGAGCTGATCGCCTACTTGGAGGACTCTCGACTTGTCTATCGAAACCTGCGGGCATGAAATACAGCGTCCCCAAGAAAAAAGGGACGTCAGTACGAATAATGTACCGAGTGTTGCACCCCCTTTTTCCCTCCCTTTTTTGACGGGGAAGAGGTCCGTGTTTCGACATTCATGGGGTGTAATGACTCATTTCCTTTTGGGAATTAGGTATTTGAAGAGTTGCCACCTAACAGTTTATGGTGCGTTAGGGCACCTAGAGCGATTAACTCTTGGGTTGGTTTGCGTTACCAGAGATTAGGGTAAGGGCTCAAAGTAACCGTGGGGGAAGGTGTTAGGCACCCCTCTTGGTCCACAACTGTGGGTCCCGGCCGAACTTATATTCACAAATTAGTCCATATAAATAGTTGAATCAAGTAAAGCACATTGGACAATTCAAGTAGTAAGATAAAGGTTCGAACAAGTTGTAAAACCAAGGATTAAATAAAGAAAGGATTTGGCAAGAAGGGGTCCTAGGTTGGTTATCCTGTAGGATCACCCCACGCAATATCAATGAGCGACTACACGTGACATTAACGCGTAGTCATCATATCCCGTATCTACCATTTCCATCCCCTTATTGAGCATGCAAAGTGAGTGTTTGGTCAACGATTTCTATTGCGTGCTGTTACCCGTCCCTCTTTAATGGTCCTGGAGGGAGTTAGGACCTCTACCTATAGGTAGTTCTAGACGTACCCCTAAGGTTTAGAAAGGCAAAAATTCTAAGGCGACAGTCAAAACATTTAGGACTTTCACACATAATAGGAGCAATTAAGAGGCTCAGAGTTTCCTCCTCAAACAAACATACAAGCAGCACTACTCAAACACAGTTAAGGTCTTTTATTAATCAATGTCCTAAAGCAGGATATCTAAGTGAATATGCAGAAACAGACAAAACCTTTTTTTAGACTCAGGAGTTATACCCTAGTAGTTGCCTAGGGACTCTATTAGGACCAGAAAACGTGAAGCGATAGAGACAGTTTCAGAGAATGCAGTTTTGAAAACTCCTTAAAGGCTTGCCTATACGCAAAATACTGGTGTCTATATTAATACAGTAACAAACAAATTTTGAAATAGGCTTCTTTAATACCTATATGCATGATATCTAATGAGATTGAGGCAGTTTGAAAGAACTTGTTTCAGGAAATTCTTAATACTTAATAAAATCAATTCAGAAATGAACTAGGCATAATCAAGTTAATTTATTAGACTAAATTAAACTATCAGATAGTATTACGAGTAGAGATCCCTATAGGAATGATATCTAGTCGGATTACTGATTTCAATCGATTTGCAGCAACATACAGAAATACTCGTTATAACTGAATCAGAATTAAGTCCTATAGGCATGACATCTATTATTGAACTGATTTAAGACATGATTGTTTAGGACCTATAAGCATGGTTTCTAAACGTGAAAGAATGTAAAATCTTATAGACATGGTTTCTACTTGATGAGCAAATAAACTTAAAAGTAAAGCCCTATGGACATGATTTCTATTAGGCAAAGCAAACAAATTAAAGAGTAAAGTCCTATGAGCATGTTTTCTATTTAGGCAAGCAATCAGACTTTAAAAATAAGGTCCTAAGAGCAGGGTTTCTAACCGTATTACCCAAAAAGTATGCATCTACCCACCCTTTTTTACCAAATACCCAATATCTATTTACAAAATATTACAGGCCAATGAATGAATTACATAAGTAAAATAGAAAATTAAGAAGCTATTCTATAGGGAGGCTTCAATTAGGCCCAGGTTTCCCAAAGCCTCCAATGGCCTCATATGCCTCTGTTCCATAAACAAATTAGAGTCTAGGTGCATCAAAGTTCCCTAAGGATCTCAAGGATCCCAGGCAGTGCTTACACCTAGACTTAGTAACCAAAGATTGAACAAGTGCGGTGTGGAAAGGGCAGCCTCAGTATGCTAGAGTTCAGAGGGTTCTCAAAAGGATCCCAAGGCAGTACACTTACTAGAGGGGACATAACTTATTGACTAAGAGTAGAGTGAGAAGTGATGGACACATGTTGAAAAGGTTTTAGTAAGAAACTGTATTTAACCAAAGTCTTTTTCCTTTGAAAATAATATAGTAAAACAACAGAGACTTGTTTGAAGAGATGAACAGAAGTCAAAACACCTTAGGACAGGTTTACACATAGCTAGTTCACAGAACAAAGTAAATTCAGTAGCCACACACAGTGGTCAAGGGGTTTGGGATACATAGAACATTTGACTGCAAACACATAATCCAGCAAAGGTCTGGGACTGGTTTAGACATGCTCAGAAATAGCTGACACTGGCATACACAAAACCAGTCATGAAGAACACAACCACATAGATGGGTGATAGGGATTTGGGGATTCATAGGATATAGGATGGTAAGTACACAACAAGTAAGAGATTATTAGTAAGACATGCTCAGAAACACACATAAAGGGAATATGCTGATCTAAAGGAAGGGGAAGGCATAATAATATGCTGATAATGTAAATCTTAACTACAAGTTTCACAATAGAACCACAAATAGAAGCAAACTAGAAACAAGAGAAACTGAAACAATAAGAGAAGCATGTTGTTGTTGGAACTTTAAATTGAAACTAGGACATACCAATGAAGAGGAGAGTAAGCAGAATGGAAAGAACAAGAGATAACAAATAGTTAGCCTTGGCTTGCAGCCGACTAACTTAGACAGTAGCAAATAGAACAAGAGAGAGAGAGAGAGAGAGTAAAGATTTTTTTAGTATGAGAGATAGTTTTGAACCCTAGTGTTCGTGTGTCTGTGTTAATGAAAGACTAGAGTATTTATAGTTTGAAAACAGGTAGTAAATAAGGTAAGAATCATATTAGCATGGTAATTAAGGAACTCAGAATCAGTCAGTCAGAAAATCAAGGCAAGTACTCCCTTAAGTTAAGGGAATTAATTCAAACGGTAAGAACCAGTATCATAAGGCAAGAAAAATCAGTACGTGACTAATAAGGAAAGAATCAAGGTTCAGTTAGCATAGGGTAGCCAATTAGGACTAAGTTCAAAAAACTCAAACTAAGGAAATGACTCAGTAAAAATAATGTACCACAACAAATAAGGTAATGGAATCAGTCAATTTAAATAAACGAGGTAGAATTTTAGTTTTTTTAAAAGAAAATCTTTCAACCAAACCATCAAATAAGGAAATCAGGATCAATCAAGAGGGAGTTATGATTCTATACTTCAACATATAAATAGAGAAGAACAAACAGACGTAGCAAACAGGCAAGGTCAGCAATATCGACAGAAAAAGGCAAGAGATGAACAATCAAGATGAATACAATCACATAGAAGTAATACAAGTAGGCTAAGGACTAAGTAAAACCCATTTGAATCATGGTAATCACAAAACTTAACAAGAATCGAGTAGTCATGCTAACACACAGAACCAAAACAAAGAAGATCTAAAAATTAGGGCTTTTAACATGGGCAAGTTGAAAAAGCAGTAAGAACATATAATCAGTCAAGATATGCAAGGATAGGAGTTTCAAACATAAAGAATCAGTTTAAATAAAGTGTAGAAGAAGTTACGAAAAAATCCTAATTTTTAAAAAGAGAGTAAAACAGCTTAAAGTTGATGATTTTTCAAAAGAGGTTTGACAATAGGGTAGAACATAAAATAAACAGGCTTTAAGCGTTTAAAAATGGCTCAGATCTAAGAAATACAAACGAAAAATTAGGGTTTCAAAGGAAACCCAGGTAGAGATAGAAGAACCTGCTTAGAACTTCATAGATTGTAACAAATATGGTGTGATTTTTCTCAAAATCACACCGGAGAAGCTATGAACAACCAAAATAGCAACCCTAGATACAAGTCGGCATGGCCTAGGGCCCTTTAATGCCTCAGAGATGATGAGCAGGGCGATGGAGGAACCATTGGAGACTTGGGGTTGAAAGGTGGTCGCCAGAGATGGCCGGAGAGGGAGGCAGTGGTTGAAGAAGGCTATGGTTAAGTTGAGAGAATAGAGAAGACCAAAGGATTCAAAAGCGGTGGGTTTAGAAGATGATTTAGGGTTGGGGTGTTTAGAGTTAAAAAAGGTAAGAACGGACGAGGGCCGTTGATCTTTTAGACCAGGATTTAATATGGATTTGGGTCGGGTAGGGGTAATTGGGGCCTAGGTCGGGTAATCTGATTAGGAATTGGGCTTGGATGGGTTAAAATTAGGCTAGAATTGAAAGCCAAATCTAGCTATAATTTAAATATCCACTTTTCCCCATTTAATCTATAATAAATAATAAGCAATTTCTGGAAAATAATTTTCTATACAAAAATGATTTAAAATATGTAATTATCATTTTAAAAATATAGGGACCAATTTTACCCATATAAAATATAATTATACATTAAATAGGCTAATATTGCAATTATATGCAATTTAGCTTAAAAATACCAAATGCAATTATAAAAAATGCATAAAAATATATTAACCATATTTTGGCATAAATATAGAAATTAAATGGCTAAATCACCATAACAATAATTTGGAAATAACTGTTGGAGATTTTATGAATAAAAGGGAAGGAAATAAATCAATTTAAATCCTTAAAATTATGGAAAAAAATTGTAAAAACCTTGTGCATGCTTATATACGCATGTATATGCTTTTTTGAAGGTATTTATGAATATTAAAAAATATATAGGGAAAAGTTGGGTATCAACAGCTTCCCCTCTTTACCCGAGAAGGATGAAAGAGTTTTCGGGTAAAGAAATGATGGCCAATTTTGATCGGATGGGTTGTTTTGAAAGATAGAGGCCAACCAACGATTTTTGAGTTACCTACATATCCTTGGTTTTACAGGAATCATGCCACGTGCAGTTCTGGATTCACCTGCGGAGTATGCCAATGAAATTAATGCAAGAACGAACACGAGATGTGGAAATAACTGCGATGAGCGGTTAAGGTTCAGGACGTCTTGAGGGAACTGGAGCGAGATCGATCCTGCTAGGATAGCAGTTGCCTACTGGTTACCTGTAGATAAAAGATGCTACAAACGTATTTGTGAAAATTTAAACATGATGGAAATTCCCTTCGGGCCATGAAGGCTGTCTTCGGACGGTTAAAGATGACGTCCTTGGACCATGATATCCTGGGCCATGAATTGTTTAGTGAGGGATTCGCAGGCCATGAAATGGTGTTCTCGGGCCATGACAATGGTGCCTCCGAATCATGACGCCTGTGAATAATGATATGCAAGTTCGAGAGATCCTCAGGCAATGACATGGTGTCTTTCGGCTATGAGGATAGTGCCTTTAGACTATGACGCCTTTGGATAGATTGCCTATATTTTAGCCCATGAGATGCAATAATATGATGTAACAAGACAAGGTTTAGTCTTGTAAAGTGGCGGACAGAGCTTAGATCGATTGAAACACAAGTAGATAGTAGTAGAAAATATAGCAATATTGGTACAAAAAGGGACAATGCTTAGTCCCGTGCAAGTGGGGATGTGAGGATTTGCCTTATGCAAATGGGAAGGCAAGGATTAGCCTCATGGAAATATAGAGTCAAGGCTTAGACTCATGCAGGTATGGAGTCAAGGATTAGCCTCATGCAAATATGGAGTCAGGGCATAGACTTATGCAGGAGGGAAGAAGGAGTTAGCCTTATGCAAATATGGAGGTAGAGCTTAACCTCATGCAAGATTCGGGACATGGCTTAGTCCCATGCAAATAGAAGGCAATGCTTTGCCTTATGCAGATATGGAGTCAGGGATTAGACTTATGCAAGATTGGAGACAAGGCTTAGTCTCATTCAAAGAGAAGGCGGTGCTTAGTCTTATGCATATATGGAGTCCGGGATTAGACTCATGCATGATTGGAGAGAGATCTTAGTCTCATGTAAATGTGGAGTTAGAGATTAGACTCATGCAAATATGGAGTCAAGGATTAGACTCATGCAAATGTGGAGTCAGAGATTAGACTCATGCAAATGTGGAGTCAAAGATTAGACTCATGCAACGAGAGAATAGCAGATAAGGGTAGGGTATGTCTTAGCTGGAGGTATATTCAGTGTCTGAAGGCCGAATGGATGGTGAATTTGCTTTGCGTACGAATGCTACCATTACGTCAAGTGTGCCTGCGTTCTAAGAAAAATCTTAAGTTTTATGAAGGGAGGTTGGTTCTTGCTCCGTCTGCCGGCCTTGCTTTGCTCCGCTCTGGAAGCCCCCTTAAAGTTCCCTAGGTATCACCTGACCGTTATGAAAAATAGAATTTTCGAAAAATATGCATTCATTAATATAATAGAATCATTTTGGAAGCATATTGATATATCAAGTAATTTTTGATGAACTAGCGACTGTGACACATTTCAAAGGCATTGCAGCTCTCTTATGTTGGAATTTTAAGGGTCCTCCTCAAAATTCTGCCTCAGTTTGGTAGATGATTTTTAACGTTTGTGCATGGCGGACCCTCCTGAATCTTCTTCAGAATTTTGAGATTCCTTCTCAAAATTATGCCCCAGTTCTGGACTGATTACTGACTTCCAGGTGTGTGATGGCGCCAGCTGCTCCGGAATTTTGAGGACCCTCCTCAAAATTCTGCCCCAGTTTCTGATTTGGGGTGGGGGAAATGAAAATTTTATTATGATATGACCGAACCCATAAGGCTTCCTACGTATCCCCTCTTAAACGGGAATCAGGTTAAGTGTAGTTTAATTACATCAGAAAAGAAACGTGAGATAATCTAGGCATAGTATCTCTTGACTGCGTCTCAATTGATTAGTTTTGGCCAGATCTCTCCATCCATCTCTCCGAGTATGAGTACTCCTCCTGTTAGTACTCTGTGAACCATATACAGACCTTGCCAGTTGAGAGAAAATTTCTCTTTGGCTTCATCTTGGTGCAGGAAGATAGTCTTCAATACCAGCTGCCTTAGTGCGAACTGTCTTGGTTTGACCCTTTTGTTGAAAGCTTTGGACATTCTATTCTGATAAAGTTGGCCGTGACATACTGCATTCATTCTCTTTCCATATATAAGGTCCAATTGTTCATAGCGTCTCCTTATCTATTCTGCATCGCTTAGTTCAGCTTCCTGCATGACTCTTAAAGAAGGAATCTCTACCTCGGTTGTGATGACATCCTTAGTACCACAAATCAACATGTAGGGGGTTTCCCCGATTGACGTGCGAACTGTGGTATGGTACCCTAACAGAGCAAAGGGTAAATTCTCGTGCCACTGCTTGTGATTTTCTACTATTTTCCTCAGTATCTTCTTAATGTTTTTGTTGGCGGCTTCTACGACTCCATTCATCTGAGGTCTGTAGGCGGTGGAATTCTTGTGCTTGATTTTGAAAGTTTCACATATAGCTTTCATCATATCACTATTGAGGTTGGCGGCATTGTCAGTAATAATGTACTCAAGAACCCTGAATCGACAGACAATACGATCCTTGACAAAATCTGCGACGACTTTCTCGGCTACAGATTTGTAAGATGCAGCTTCTACACATTTTGTGAAGTAATCAATGGCTACCAGAATAAACCAGTGTCCGTTCGACGCAGTGGGTTCTTTTGGACCGATAACATCCATTCCCCAGGCGGTGAGTAGACAAGGTGATCTTGTTGTATTGAGCTCGTTCGACATCACTTTTATCATGTCAGCATGCACTTGACATTGAAAGCATTTGCGGACATACTGAATACAATCCGTCTCCATGGTCATCCAAAATTACCCTGCCCTGAGTATTTTCTTGGCAAGATGAAACCATTCATGTGCAGACCACATGTCCCAGCATGCACATCCTCAAGTAGCTTAGAAGCTTCCTTTGCGTCGACACACCTTAGTAAACCCAAATCTGGGGTTCTTCTATACAAGTTCCCTCTGCTGTGGAAGAAGTGATTTGACAATCTCCGGAGTGTGCGTTTCTGAATGTGATTTGCATGCTTCGGGTATTCTCTTTTTGATAAGTACTCTTTGATGCCATGGAACCAAGGCTTTCCATCTGCTTCTTCCTTAACATGAGCACAATATGCTGGCTGATTATGGATCCTCACCGGAATGGGATAAATTATCATGGATGACAAGTGGCTAATGCGTCGAAAAACTCATTCTGAATTTTGGGCACATGTCGAAATTCTATCTTTGTTAACCTCTTTCTCAATTCCTGTACATGGTGCAAATATGGCAATATCTTGGAATTCTTTGTGGCCCACTCTCCTTGTACCTGGTGTACAAACAAATCTGAGTCACTGATCACCAACAACTCCTAAACGTTCATGTCAATTGCCATGTTGAGCCCTAGTATACAGGCTTCGTACTCTGCCATGTTGTTGGTGCAGGAAAATCTGAGTTTAGCAGATACTGGATAATGATGACCTGTTTCTGAAACCAAAACTGCTCCAATGCCTACTCCTTTGAAATTTGCGGCTCCATCAAAGAACATCCTCCAACCGTCGTATGCTTCAGTAATGTCTTCTTCTATGAATGATACTTCTTCATTAGGAAAATATGTTTTCAAGGGTTCGTATTCTCCTCTTACCTGATTTTCAACGAGGTGATCTACCAATGTTTGTCCCTTGACTACCTTTTGAGTTACATAGAGGATGTCAAACTCACTCAGTAGTATCTGCCATTTAGCCAACTTCCCAGTAGGCATGGGCTTCTGAAATATGTACTTCAGGGGATCCATCCTGGATATGAGGTATGTAGTGTAGGCACAGAAATAAGGCCTCAATTTTTGGGCTGTCTAGGTCAGAGCACAGCAAGTGCGTTCAAGCAAAGAATACCATGCTTCATAAGGTGTGAATTTCTTACTCAGGTAATATATGGCTTGCTCCTTTCTTCCTGTCTCATTATGTTGTCCTAAAACATATCCAAAGGCTCCATCTAATACGGATAGATAAAGTAACAAAGGTCATCCTGGTTCTGGCGGGACCAGAACTGGCGGTGTGGATAGGTATTCCTTGATCTTGTCAAAAGCTTTTTGACAATCCTCGGTCTAACTTATCTCGGCATCCTTCCTCAGCAACTTGAAGATGGCTTCACATATTACTGTGGACTGTACTATGAATCGGCTGATATAGTTGAGCCGTCTCAAGAAGCTCATCACATCCTTTTTGCTTTTAGGTGGTGGTAACTCCTGAATAGCTCCGACTTTAGTCGGATCTAGCTCGATCCCTCGGCGACTGACAATGAATCCCAATAACTTTCTTGCGGGAACCCCGAATGCACACTTTGCGGGGTTCAACTTCAAATTGTACCCTCCTGAGCCTGTCGAAGAATTTCCTCAAATCTACTATGTGATTTGCGACCCTCTTGGATTTGATAATGACGTCGTCCATATACACCTCTATTTCTTTGTGTATCATATCATGGAAGATGGTTGTCATGGCCCTCATGCAAGTAGCTCTAGCATTCTTCAGACCAAATGGCATCATCTTGTAACACTATACACCTTAAGGCGTAGTAAAAGCTATCTTCTCGGTATCGTATTCATCCATCCAGATCTGGTGATAACCTGCGAAGCAATCTACAAAGGATTAGAGTTCATGCTTGGTGCAGTTATCGATCAAGATATGTATATTAGGCAGTGGGAAGTCGTCCTTGGGACTTGCTCTATTTAAATCCCGATAATCAACACATACTCAGACCTTCACGTATTTCTTCGGAACTGGCAAAATGTTAGCTAATCATTTTGGGTACTCAACCACCCTAAGAACCTTGGCTTTGATATGCTTGGTAACTTTATCCTTGATTTTTATACTCATGTCTGGTTTGAATTTTCTGAGTTTCTGCTTGACTGGCGGGCATATGGGATTGGTAGGAAACTTGTGAGCTACTACATATGTGCTCAAACCGGTCATATCATCATACGACCATGCGAAGATATCCTCATATTCCTTTAGAAAATGGATGTACTCTTCCTTCTCTATTGGCGACAAATGAATGCTGATACAGGGCTCTTTGACGGTCTCGGCGTCTCCCAAATTTACTGCTTCTATTTCGTCCAAGTTGGATTTGGTTTGTTCTCAAAATTCTCAACTTCTATGACGATTTCCTCGGGTATCTCATCTTCTTCCTCTGGGTCACTATCCCCATGTTGCATTGCCTCATTACATGTCACAGTCACTGGTTCATCAGGAAAAGTAATAATAACACTGTAGAAGGGAAAAGTATAAAAATAGTAATGAATAATGATAAAGGACAAATGCATTTGTTTAAACTGAGAAGATTGTTCAAACAAAGCTTGGCTCGGTGGATCAAGCATTTATTTTGAAACAAAGAAATCTTAAAACAAAATTGCTGGAAATTTAAAATGCCTAGAACGGCTATAAATTCTGCCAAGCTACCCAAGGACTCGGCGGGCTCGGGATGGTGTGGCGGTCCAGTTTCTGAGAAAAGCTCCATCTGCCGTAGACTGAATGGTGATGCCTTCTTCCTCATCCTCCTCAATTATGGCACTGCAGTCCATATCCTCATCTTGCAAGAATAAATCCTTTAGTCCAGCTAGTGCTTCTTCTTCTGTAGTTCCCCATATTGTATCTGCCTGATGAAAAGCTTGTTCCAAACATGGTATCGGTAGCTCAAGAGGGTAATACGGTCCACGCCATGGAGGCGACCACTCCCTGTACTCTTGCCATATATACTGGTATCCGAGCCCAAAGTTGGTACCATGATTTTTCAGCCGTATCGGCTTGATGATACCTTGGAGGTTCTTTCCCAACCCTTTGTCAGGTTCATATCTGGACCATGCTAGTATGCTTTCTATTTTGTTACTCACCACTTATCTTCTCGACGGCATTGACCTGTTCAATGTGATGATAGGTTTCCCCTCCTAGCCTCTTTCTATGTCCAATGGTCGAGATGGTTTGACTAGTATAGATGGGGTTACTTCCATCTACATGAATGATTACCTCCTGATGGTTCCATTTGAATTTTACGACTTGATATAGTGTGGAGGGAATGGCTCCAACAGCATGGATCCATTGGCGGCCCAACAAAAGATTATATAAGGCTGGTATGTTAAATAGTTGGTATTCAACATCGAACCATGTTGGTCCCATCTACAAACAAAGGTTGATTTCCTCGATCGTGGCCCTCTGATACCCATCAAAAGCCTTCACATCATGCTTCCGATCGTATTTCATGGAAGCCTTTGTCCAACTTTTTCAGGGTATCCAGTGGACAAATATTTAGACTCGAACCTCCATCAACTAGGACCCTAGCAATGAATTTGTCTTCAAAATTTACTATGATATGCAATGCTCGATTGTGATTTAAACCTTCAGGCGTTAGCTCATTTTTCTGGAAGGTAATCTTGTGGCTTTCCAACACCTAACCGACCATGTTGGCCATTTCTCCACCAGTGATATTATTGGGTACATAAGCCTCGCTCAGTACTTTTATCAAGGCGTTCTTGTGTGCCTCTGAATTCTGTAATAGAGACAAGATAGATATCTAGACTTTGTTCAGATGGTCAACAACATAATACTCTTTTGCCTGTACTTTCCACCATAGATCATCCGGACCGGTCTCAATGACCGGATGCCTAGTAGTGGCATCCTTACTTGAACCTCCCAGGTGTTCAGGTATGTAGACTCTTCTAGTGTTAGTCATTCCATGTGCGACGTCAGATTCCTCTATCTTAGTCTTTCCTTTTCACCGAGCCTCAGCAACATAATCCCAGGGTATTGCTTTTGAGTTGAATGGGGCTGCGGTTGACACCATCACAGTTAAAGGTGTGACCACCTCTACTTGAAATAGAGCGAAGGTGGCTACGGGCGGAGCTACTTCTACCTCGAATGGAACTGATGTAGTTACCTTAACATCAATAGGTGTTTGAGTCTAAACCACGATAAGAATAAGTTTAACTACAACCTTAAAGTCATCGCCTTCTTGGATAAGCCCGATTGACCCCTCAGGATCTCATTCTTCATTTGTTTCTATAACATGTACATCGTTACCTCTATGATCAGGGAGGGGATTGTTGCGGACATTAGGTGCGGTTTCCTTCGCTTGTATGACCTTGTTGTCAATGAGTGTCTAGATCTTATCCTTCAATGTTCAGCACTCAACAGTGGTGTGCCCTTTCATACCAAAGTGGTATGCACAAGTTTTGTTCGGATTGACCCATTGGGATGGATTTTCTAGTGCCACAGTGGGAACATGGGTGACGTAACCTGCGGCCTTTAACCTTTTATACAATTGGTCGATGGGCTCAGCAATGGCGGTGTATTGTTTGGGCGACTTGCGATCGAAGTTGGGTCTTGGCCTTGGATAATTTTGGCAAGTCGGTGGTGATTGGAAGTGGGATGGTTGGGAATTATAGGTATGATGGACAGTGGCTGGTTGAGAATATCTGGGAGATAAAGATTTATATGTAGGTGGTGATACTTTGTATGTAGGTAGAGATGCTTGGTATGTAGGTGGAGATTCTTGGTATATGGGTGGAGGTGTGTGATAGGTGTCTGGTAGGTGGGTAGAGGTGCTTGATATGTGAGTGGAGTTTTTGGGCCCTGGGCCACCATTACTATTCCAACCCCTTTCTTCTTTGATATGTCACCTGATTGAAGTGCCTTATTCGTGGCTCCCAATGCCTTGAAATTCGTTACCATCCTGCTATTGATTCCTCCCTCGATCCTTTTCCCGAGCTTGATGATATCAGAGAATTTATGATTTTCGATGACCATTAGTCTCTCATAATATTGTGGATCCTGTGCCTTGACGAATAATTTGTTATCTGTTCTTCGTCCAAAGCGGGCCTGACCTTGGGGGCTTCCGACCTCCAACGAGTAGCATATTTGCGGAAAGTCTTAGTAGGTTTCTTCTTAAGATTCTGAATGTAGAAGACATCTAGTGCATTCTCCATGTTGAATCTGAACCTGTCCATGAAATCCGATGCCATGCTTACCCAATTGGACATTTCTTGGGATTCTGGCTGATATACCAAGACAAAGCGTCCCCAGTAAGGCTCCTCATAAAGAGCTTCATTTGAATCTTTTCATCCTTTCCAACCCCGACAAGCTTGTCATAGTAGTGTCGCGCCCCCTTTTTCTAAAAAAAAAAGCAAAATCGGGCTTGTGACATTTGGGAGGACAACTCATTCCCTTTTGGGAATTGGGTATTTGAATTTGAAGAGTCGCCACCTAATGATTAAGTGCATTAGGACACTAAAAAGGGTTTGAGTTTTAAGAACTAGAGTTTGGGTAAGGGCTAGAAATTATCTCGAGGGGAAGGTGTTAGGTACCCCTCAAGATCCACTAGTGTGGTTCCCGGCCATGTTACAATTATGACTTCACATAATCAAATAAGCAATTAAGGGCTCAAGTAAGAAGGGGTTCACATACAACATTGCAAGTAAGTCGAAACTTGAGAAAGGGTAAAAAGGGGTAGGAATTTGATGAAAGATTTAAACAATTCTACAAGGAATAGAGGAAAACAAATAAGAGGGAGGGGGGTCCTATGTTTATGATTAATATGGATCACATCAATGCAATACCTGGTAATCACTCCTCAAAAGAGGGGCTACACATGGTGTTAGCACACCGGTCATCATATCCCTAGCTACCCTTCCCACCCCGTTAAGGTATTATAGCGCAGAATGGTGTCGTTACTTATTGCATGCTATTACCCGTCCCGATTCTATCAGTCCCTGAGGCATTTGAGACTATTAATCCTAAAGGAGAGGGAGTTGGGGTTTTTGAGAGTTTCAAAAGGATAAAAATCTAGGCGACAAGCAAAAAAAAAACAAACAACAGTTAAAGGGTGAACAAATAGCAATTAAGGCTCAAGTAGGCCTCCTCATTCAAAGCAACAAGTTATTTAGCATGACTTACAAGTACTGGTTAGGTCTTTAATAAATTAAGGCGTAGGACAGGCTAATTTATCACATATTTTCCAGATGAGGAGTCCGAATTAGCCCTGTCTGGATGTAGTTATCAAAACTGATACAGTTGGTTAATTACCTAGTAGTTTGCCTAAGTGAGACCTATATGCATGATATCTAACAGAGTACACTAATTTTTTACGAAAGGATGTTGGTTTGAAAATATACGGACTTATGACTGATTTTAGATTAGAAACGAAACTGATTCAACTGATTTGCTCTATAGGCATGATCTTTAAGTGTCATTGGTTTAAAACGGTTACGTAAGTGCAAAAGTCCTATAAGCATGGTGTCTAGGATGCAATTGATTATTTTAACCTATAGACTGTTTGCCTAATGTGTATATGCAGAAGTGCAGAAGCCTATAGTCATGATTTCTATATGCAGCAGTATAGAAACTTATAGACACATTTTCTGATGCTGAAATGAAACAATCTTATAGGCAGGATTTCTAAATGCATAATAAAACAATCTTACAGGCAGAATTTCTAAATGCAGATATATAAACGAAAATGTTGTGATTTCAGAAATAAAACCTAAAGCATGATATCTACCCCATATGCCTAACTTGAGAGACCCTCCCCCATTTTACTATACACCCCATAGTTATTACAAATTATTACCACTTGAATGAATCCAGAAAAAGTATATTACATCAGAAATTCCAACTACATCTGAACAGCCTAATTAAGACTCAAAGTCCAATAATATGAGATAAACCAACTTCTAGGATCATATTCCCAAAGCCTTTCTCATCTTTTGGGTGTGTCAAAGTTCCAAGGAGCTTTGTGAACTCCATGCAGTGCTTACACCCAATTATATTACAGAATTATAGCAGTGAGGAATGGCCAGCCCTCTAATTTCCAAGTTCAAAGGGAACTCAAGGCTCCCAAGGCAAGGCTCATAGGAGGGAAGTAGAACTTAGAATCTAAGAGAAAGTGCAAGTGCATAGAGGGGGAATTAGGGAAGGCCATGGCAAGCTGGTGGTCATGCCCAGCAATTAGGAGTTCTGGCACACCCCTGACTAGCCTGTTAGCCACATTTATTGGGAGTTAGGATCCATTAAGGATCAGGTCCAGACATGAGCAGCAATTTGGATATTGTCAGGCCTGAACCTTAAGTCAAACACATGAAGGGAGTAGGGATATGGGGAATTCACAACAAACATGTACTGTCGATGCAAAGAGAGAGTAGCATATTCAGTACAGAACATGGACAACAAAGTAGACAGGAGTGTAGCAACTGTAAAGTAAACACACAGGGATGGTGCTGAAATCAAAATTAAGACATACTAGTTTAGGGAAACAAATAAGTGAAAGCTGAAGTCTTGTAAACCAAATTGCAAGCAAACAGTACAAAAGATCTTAGAAGAGAGTAGACTATTGAAAGTGTATTGTAATTGAGAGGTGTGAGAGTAAAGTATTGAATTCGAAGTCTGTCAAAGTGAAGAAGGGTAGTCCCCTTTTATAGTGAAGAAGGCAAGTAAGAAAAGGTAAGAAAATAGGTCTGCAATCAATCACACAAAATCTCCCTTTAGTTAAAGGATTCTGATTTCAAACGGGTAGAAGGCAATTAAGGAAAGAATTGGATTAAAATCTTTTCCAAAGTAACACAAGAAGGGTAAATACACAGGGTTTATTTAAGGCAAAAGTCCAATGGTACACGGTTTGTGAAAAAAATAAGGAAAGGGAATTAATCACACAACCAGTAAAAACTCGAAATCGCAGGCTTTGTTCGAATGAACCCAGTCAGGAAAAGGTAAAGAAGGTTCAATTAGAGAAAATCAGTAATAATCAATCTAACCCTATTAAAAGGAATTCAGAATCAATCAATAGTTGGCAAAACCCTTTGGAAAGAAGAATTTCTCATATATAAAGATCACAAATATGTGAATCAAGAAGGAGCTGTCCTGTTACTTAGAAAAGAGTAACATAGAAAGGTTCAGAATCATAAGCAAAAGGATACAAGTTCAGTTTGTAGACTCATAATGAGTCTAAGAGTTCAGGGTCCCAAAGTAGAACCCTAACCCGAACACAAAATCAAACTTGCCAAAGAAAACCCCCAAATCCTAGGGTTTCGAACTGAGTCAGACAATAGAGATGAGAAGGCAAGCCACTCGATAGAGGCTCAGGAGTCTTTTTCAAAGACTTATGAGAAACAAACAGACATGACACACAGTCGAGAGCATAGAGAACACGTTTTGAGAAAAACTCAGAACTTATACAAGTTCATAAGAAAAAGTGATACAAACTTAAGAAGCGGTAGATGAAACACATTTAGAAATAACACGAACATAGTCCAGTAAAGCAAACAAAATCGAAGAACTTAACAGTAAACACGTATAGTAGAAGAGTAATGAAAATACAACAAGGATATTCATGTGAGCACAGAAGTAACATGTATAAAAGAAAAGTAGAAGAATAGTACATGTGTAGTAAAAAGAAGTCACACGAGCATGATATATACAAACACACATAAAGAAAAGAAGAAGAAGAATCAGAAAGATGTTTTTGAAAAAAAAACCTTTCAGAAACTCTAAATCGAAGACAAACGATTTTGAAAAGAAAATTTAGGAAAAACACTTTAAATGTCAAGTAAAGCATAGATACAACATAGATCTAATCAAACAAATAGAGAAAGAACCTCGAATAGCTTAGGGTTTCGAAGAAACCCTAGAAATGAGAAAGGCTTAGAAGAAGGTCCGATTTTGAGTCGGATGAGTGAGAATCAGGTTCCTGAGGCCTGAATATGCCGGAGTAGAGGCCGGAGAAGCCATAGAACCCAAGATATAAGAAGATATGAAAGAGAACCATCTAGGTCAAACTTCAAAACCTCGAACACCCAAGGTCTAATGGTGGAGAGGGATGAGTATAGACCATCCATGGTCTGAGAAACCATGGACTCCGGTGAAGTGGTGGTTGAAAAGGGGCAGGAGACGATTAGGGTTCCGAAGAGTTTTGAGAGAGTTTGAGAGACGTAGGGTTTCATGGCGGCGGGTCAAGTGAGAATGAGGGGATTAGGGTAGTCGTTTGGGTTTAATTATGGAAGTTGATCTGTATGATCAACGACCTAGATTTAAGAGGGTAGGTGGGAACCGGGTAGGGTCGTTTGGATTGGTTATGGGTTGGGTCAAATAAAAAATGGGCCGGTCCGGTTGGGGTTAGGATTGGGTCAATGTAAGGGCTGTAATTGAAATGACATGGGGCTAACTGTTAAATAGCCAGTTTTTCCTTTTATTTTATAAAAAATAGTAAAAATGATTTTAAAAGCAAATTAAAAGTACTGAGCCAATAATAATATATAAAAATCAATTTAAAAAATACTGGAACCAACTTTACAATTATAAAATGCTATTAATCTTAAAGTAGGCTAGAATTGCAATTATATGCAATTTAGCTTTTAAAATACCAAATAAATTTGTAAAAATATACAAGAAATTATCTTAACTATATTTTGGTATAAATATGGAAATAAAATAAATTATTCACCAAAATTGATGATTTTGGGAATAATTATGGATTTTGTAATGCTAAAATAGACAATAAATTGTTTTTAAAAATCTTTAAAAATTAGGAAAAAATACCAAAACTCTTGGGCATGCTTAATTTGAAAGTATTTTGTATAAAAATACATAGGGAAAAATTGGGTATCAACAACTGCCCCTCGTTACCCAGAAAGGATGAAAGAGTTGCCGGGTAAAGATATGATGACCAATTTTGACCGAATGAAACGATTTGAAGAATTTTGGCCGAGCTGTGGTTCCTGAGCTACCTACATATCCCTGGTCTTACAAGAATCAACCCATATGTAGTTCAGGATTCATTGACAGAATATGTCGATGGAGATTTCGAAAGACGGACGCGATGTTCAGGTTGGGAAGGATGGTTAGAGTGTGATAAGCTGTGGGAACTGGAGCGAGATCACCCCTGCTGAGACGGCCGTTGCTAGCCGGTTTACCTGCGAATGACCATATATTGTGCATAAATTTAAACGTGATGCAAGTTCCCATTGGACCATGAATGCTGTCTTAGGACGGTTAGGATGACGTCCTCGGACTATGACGTCCTGGGCCATGAAGCATATGATAAAGGATTCGCAGGCTATGAAATGATGTTCTTGGGCTATGAGAATGATACTTCCGAACTATGATGCCTTTGAATAATGATATGCAAAAGATAAACTGGGGTCCTTAGGCCATGACATGGCATTCTCGGGCTATGCAAATGGTGCCTCCGAACAATGACGCCTTTGGACAATTTGGCGATCTTTCAGCCCATGAAATGCCGAAGGTGGCGATATTTCAGCCGATGCAAGACGTGAATAAAAGGTGGCAATATTTCAGCCATGCAAGACGTAAATAAAAGGTGGCGATATTTTAGCCATGCAAGACTGATAAAGTGGCGATATTTCAGCCATGTAGGATGGGGACAAAGCTTAGTCTCGGAAGGCAGAAAGGTAGCCTTATGCAATGCAGAGAAATGCAGATGGAGACAGCTTAGTATCGGAAGGCAGAAAGGTAGCCTTATGCAATGCAGAGAAATGCAAATGGAGACAATGCTTAGTCTCAAAAGGCATAAAGGCAGCCTTATGCAATGTAGGGAAATGCAGATGGAGGTACAACTTAACCTCGGAAGGCAGAAAGGTAGTATTATGCAATGCAGAGAAATGCAGATGGAGGTAGAGCTTAACCTCGGAAGGCAGAAAGGAAGCCTTATGCAATGCAGGAAATGCAGATGGAGACAAAGCTTTGTCTCGGAAGGCAGAAAGGTAGCCTTATGCAATGCAGAGAGATGCAGATGGAGACAATGCTTAGTCTCGGAAGGCAGAAAGGCAGCCTTATGCAATGTAGGGAAATGCAGATGGAGGTACAGCTTAACCTCGGAAGGTAGAAAGGTAGTCTTATGCAATGCAGAGAAATGCAGATGGAGGTAGAGCTTAACCTTGGAAGGCAGAAAGGCAGCCTTATGCAATGCAGGAAATGCAGATGGAGACAAAGCTTAGTCTCGGAAGGCAAAAAGGTAGCCTTATGCAATGCAGAGAGATGCAGATGGAGACAATGCTTAGTCTCGGAAGGTAGAAAGGTAGCCGTATGCAATGCAGAGAAATGCAGATGGAGACAATGCTTAGTCTTGGAAGGCAGAAAGGTAGCCATATGCAATGCAGAGAAATGCAGATGGAGACAATGCTTAGTCTCGGAAGGCAGAAAGGTAGCCTTATGCAAGGAGTAAAAGAGCAAAATGATGATAGAATTTTCTTAGCTGATAGCGGATCGAGATATTGCGACTGCTGGGGATACTGTGTCTGCTGGGAGAACTGCATGTGGATAGCAGCTGCGAGTAAGTGCAACGATTCTGAGTGTTGTATTTCTGAGCAATGTGAGTCTCGTGAGTGTATAGTATATTTGATGATTTTGCAACTCAACTGACTGCATTCAAAGAAAAATCGTGAGTTTTGTAAAGAGGGGAGGTTAGTTCATGTTCCCGCTAGCTCTGCTTAACCTGCTCGGCTCCGTTTCGATGATATTGGGCGTATCATTGGGGTAGCATTGCTAAACGAAGCAACTTTGTTAGCAGACATGCATGATTTAGTAAAGAAATATGTCGATAAATACATAATTAAGAATAGTTTTCTTTAGATGAACTGACGACTGCGATGTGGTCCAAGATACAACAACTTCTCTCGCTCTGGAATTTTGAGGGTCCTCCTCAAAATTCTGCCCCAGTTTACTGGGCTGCTGCTGCTTGCGTCGAATGGCTGAAATCACTTCGAAATTTTGAGGGTCCTCCTCAAAATTCTGCCCCAGTTTCCAATAGCGGGGGGAAGGGGGTATGAAAATTTTATTGAATTATGACCGAACTCACAGGGCTGCCTACGTATCCCCTATTAAACGGGAATCACGTAAGGCGTAGTTCAAATTACATCATACAGGAAATAATTAGAGTTACACATAGTATCGCTTCACTGCATCTGAATTGATCAGTTTCGGCCAAACTTCACCGTCCATTTCTGCCAGTATGAGGGCTCTTCCGGTGAGGACCCGGTGAACCATGTATGGACCCTGACAGTTGGGAGAGAACTTCCCTTTGGCTTCCTTTTGATGTGGGAAAATCTTCTTTAACACTAGCTGCCCCGGTGTAAACTGAATTGGCTTGACTATTTTGTTGAAGGCTCTGGACATTCTGTTCTAATAGAGTTGACTGTGGCAAACTGCATTCATTCTCTTTCCGTCTATAAGAGCTAGCTACTCATAGCGACTCTCAACCCATTCTGTATCGTCAAGTTCGGCTTCCTATATGATTCTTAAGGATGGAATTTCTACCTCGGTGGGAATGACTGCTTCTGTACCATAAACCAACATATAGGGAGTTACCCCGGTTGATGTGCAGACTGTGGTGCGGTATCCCAACAAGGAAAATGATAACTTCTCATGCCACTTCTTATGCTTTTCTATCATCTTCCTTAGTATCTTCTTGATATTCTTATTAGCGGCTTCTACAGCTCCGTTCATCTGAGGTCTGTAAGCTGTAGAATTCTTGTGTTTGATCTTGAAGGTTTCATACATGGCTTTCATCAGGTCACTATTGAGATTGGAACCATTATCAGTGATGACGAACTCCGGAATTCCGAACCGACAAACAATACGGTCGCGGACAAAATCTCCTACCACTTTCTTAGTCACTGCTTTGTATGATGCTGCTTCAACCCATTTGGTGAAATAATCAATTGCCACTATAATGAACCTGTGCCCGTTTGATGTTGCATGCTCGATAGGTCCTATAATATCCATTCCCAAGCGGCGAACGACCATGGCGAGCTTGTTGCAGTAAGCTCGTTTGGAGGCACGTTTATCATGTCTGCATGTATCTGACAGTGATGGCATTTTCAAACATACTAGATGCAGTCCGTTTCCATAGTCATCCAAAAATAACCAGCTCGGAGTATTTTCTTGGCTAAGACAAAGCCATTCATATGCGGACCGCAGGTCCCTGCATGAATTTCCTCTAATAGCCTGGATGCTTGCTTTGCGTCGAAACACCTTAGTAACCCCAAATCAGGAGTCCTTCTATATAGGATTCCTCCGCTATGAAACAAGTTGTTAGATAATCTTAGAAGTGTGCGTTTCTGAGTAGGATTTGCGAGTTCTGTATATTCTCCTTTCATCAAATATTCCTTGATATCATGAAACCAAGGTTTTCCGTCCGCTTCTTCTTCTACATGAGTGCAGTAAGCTGGCTGATCATAGATCTTTACCGGAATAGGATCAATGAAGTTCTTGTCTGGGTGCTGTATCATGGACGATAGGGTAGCCAATGCATCGACAAACTCATTCTGAACTCTGGGAACATGTTGGAACTCTATCTTTGTGAACCTCTTCCTCAATTCCTGTACACGATGCAGATAAGGGAGTATCTTTGAGTTCTTGGTTGCCTATTCTTCTCGGACCTGATGTATAAGCAGGTCTGAATCTCCGATCACTAGCAATTCCTGAATGGTCATGTCAATGGCCATCTTGAGCCCTAATATGCAGGCTTCGTACTCGGCCATGTTGTTGGTGCACGGGAACCTGAGCTTGGCAGACACCTGATAATGCTGGCCGGTTTCTGATACTAGGACCGCTCCTATGCCAATTCCTTTGAAGTTTGCTGCTCCGTTAAAAAACATTCTCCAACCATCATAGGGTTCTGAAATATCTTCCCCTATGAAAGATACCTCTTAATCAGGAAAATACGTCTTTAGAGGCTCGTATTCTCCATCCACGGAATTTTTAGCAAGATGATCTGCTAGTGCTTGTCCTTTGATTGCCTTCTAAGTCACGTAAATAATGTCGAATTCACTCAGTAGGATTTGCCACTTGGCTAGCTTGCCAGTGGGCATGGGCTTCTGAAAGATGTACTTCAAAGGATCCATTCTTGATATGAGGTAAGTATTATAGGCACAGAAATAGTGTCTCAACTTCTGAGCTACCCAAGTCAGAGCACAACAGGTGCGTTCCAATAGAGAATATCGTGCCTTGTATGGGGTGAAATTCTTGCTGAGATAATAGATGGCCTGCTCATTTCTTCCCATTTCATCATGCTGCCCTAGAACACAACCGACAGCTCCATCCAATACTGCAAGGTAGAGTAACAGGGGTCTACCTGGCTCGGGCGGGACCAAAACTGGTGGCGTTGACAGGTATTCCTTGATTCTATCAAAGGCTTTCTGACAATCATCCGTCCATTTGGTAGCGGCGTCCTTCTTCAACATCTTAAAAATTGGCTCACAAATGATAGTGGATTGAGCTATGAAACGGCTGATGTAGTTATGTCTTCCCAAGAAACTCATAACCTCTTTCTTGTTCTTTGGTGGTGGCAATTCTTGGATGGCTTTGACCTTTGACGGATCCAATTCTACTCCTCGATGACTCACAATGAATCCAAGTAGTTTTCCGGCAGGAACCCCAAATGCACATTTGGCAGGATTCAGATTCAAATTGTACCTTCTTAGTCTGTTGAAGAACTTCCTCAGATCTTCCATGTGGTCATTGGCTCTCTTTGATTTGATGATGACGTCGTGTACATATACCTCGATCTCTTTGTGTATCATGTCATGGAAAATAGCAGTCATGGCCCTCATGTAGGTGGCCCCAACATTCTTTAACCCGAACGACATCATCTTGTAACAATACATCCCCCACGGCGTAATGAAAGCCGTTTTCTCCGCGTCTTCCTCATCTATCCATATCTGATGATACCCAGTAAAACAATCAACAAACGATTGTAGTTCATACTTGGCGCAGTTGTCAATTAGAATGTGTATGTTCGGCAAGGGGAAGTCATCTTTTGGACTAGCCTAGTTGAGATCCCGGTAGTCGACACAGACTCTAACCTTCCCGTCCTTCTTCGGCACTGGGACAATATTGGCTAACCATGTTGGATACTCTACTACCCTGAGAATCTTGGCTTTGACTTGCTTGGTGACTTCTTCCTTGATTTTCAAACTCATGTCAGGTTTGAACTTCCTGCGCTTTTGTTTTACTGGTGGACATGTCAGATCTGTTGGCAGTTTGTGAGCTACAATAGATCTACTGAGACCAGTCATGTCATCATAAGACTAGGCGAATATGTCCTCATATCCCCTTAGAAATTCCGTGTACTCTTTCTTTTCTGATGGTGACAGATGAACACTGATGCGCGTTTCTTTGACATTTTCTGTATCTCCCAGGTTGACAATCTCAGTTTCGTCTAGGTTTGAGTTAGGTCTGTTCTCAAAATCCTCAACCTCTTTAACAACCTCTTATGGTATACCATCTTCTTCTGAGTCTATATCCATTTGTTGCGTTATCTCGTTGCATGTCACAATCATCGGTTCATCAAGATAAGTAATAGTAATGCTGTGTAAATAAAGTAAATGATAAAAAGTAATAAGAGCAAGATTTTATAAGAAACTGAAATGCTTTGGTAAATTTCATAATTGTTTTGAACATTGGGGCTCTTATTTCAATATTAAAAATGCGGAAAGAAAGTCAATTAGCGAAAATAAAGATAATGCATGGTGCTTTGTTCAGCTTTGCTACCCTGAAGCTTTTCGGGCCCTGGTGGTTCTGATGAACCAATTGTTGAGGCGTGCCCCTCAGCTCACCGCTTGTATAGAAGGGCCTTCCTCCCCCTCCTCCTCAAAAATGACACAACAGTCCATATTATCATCTTCCAAAAACAAATTCCTCATCGCCGCCAGTTCTTTCTCTTCTTCTGACCGATATATGACATTGGCTGGCTGGAAGGTCTGCTCTAAGCGGGGTATCGGATGCTCCAACGGGTAGTAGGGACTGCGCCATGGTGGCGACCAGTGGTTGAACTCCTCCCAAGTGTATTCATATCCCAAACCAAAAGTGGTACCGTGTTTCTTCAACTTGATAGGCTTAGCGATTCCTTGGAGATTCTTGCCAAGTCCCTTGCCAGGTTTGTATCCACACCAATTCAGTATACTTTCAATTTTTTTATCTCACAATTTGTCCTTGTCCACGGCGTTGACTCGCTCAATATGATGGTAGGTTTCTCTGCCTATCTTCCTTCTTCCTCCGATGTCTGGGATGGTTTGGCGACCGTATATGGGATTGCTACCGTCACCGTGAATAATTACCTCTTGGCGATTCCACTCGAATTTCACTACTTGATGTAGGGTTGATGCTACAGCCCCAGCGGCATGGATCCAGGGCCATCCCAATAGCAAGTTGTAAGATGCTGGGACGTCTATCACTTGAAAGTCAACGTCGAACCAAGTCGGTCCCATTTGCAGACACAAACTGATTTCCCTAATAGTGGACCTTTGGGATCCATCGAAAGCTTTGACATTGATTGCTCCATCCTTGATCTCATGCAGGCTCTTTCCCAATGTTCTAAGTGTCACCAATGGACAAATATTGAACCTGGACCCTCCGTCAATCAGGATTCTGGTGATGAAATGATCTTCGTACTGCACAGTGATATGCAATGCCTTGTTGTGGCTTATCCCTTCAGGTGGCAGATCATCTTCGTGGAAAGTGATTTTGTGACTCTCCAATACTTGCCCTACCATGTTTGCCATTTCTCCTCCAGTTATGTTTCTGGGTACATATGCCTCGCTCAGCACCTTCAATAAGGCGTTCTTATGTGCGTCAGAACTTTATAGCAGAGCCAAGATAGAGATCTAGGCTGGCGTTTTGTTCAACTGACCAATGACTGAATACTCTTTGGCTTGTATCTTCCTCCAGAGATCATCAGATCTAGTTTCAGTGATGGTTAATCGTCCAGAGGCCTGCTTACTGGACTCGGCTAGATGTTTTGGGGTATAAACTCTGCCGGTTCTTGTCATACCCTGTGCTGCGATTTCTTCTCTAGATTTGGTTTTCCCTTTCCTTCTCACCTCAGTGGTGTAATCCCATGGTATGGCCTTCGTATGGAACGATGTTATGGCTGTCATGTCCACCGAAATGGGCACCTTTGCCTTGGATGGTAACACAACCACTTCGAATGGTACAGGTGTCTATAGAGACCCAAACGCAACCTCAATAGGTCTTAGCGTCTTTGTAGAAGAAGGTGCTTCAAACTCAAGTGGTATGGACATGTTTACTTCAGCGTTTTCAGAAGGCTGGATCTGGACCACAATCGGATTAAGTGTGACCATTGGTTTCTTTTGCTCGTCACCTTCAGCGATCCATCCAATTGATCTTTTGGGGTCCCAATCGTCCTCTATCTCAATCATGTGAACGCCTCCACCCTTGTGGTCAGGTAGAGGGTTGTTGCGGACATTTGGAGCTGGCTCCTTTGCTATGATGATCTTGTAAAGCTTGGATCTTATCCTTCAGAGAGCGGCACTCATCAATGGTATGCTCCTTCATGCCGGAATGGTATGCACAGGTTTTGTTTGGGTTGACCCATTGGGAGGGGTTTTCAGGATTTACGGCAGGGATAGGGGTGATGTAACCAGTAGCTTTGAACCTTTCATACAACTGGTCGATAGGTTCGGCAATGGCGGTATACTTTTTGGGGGGTCTACGGTCGAAGTTTGGTCGGGGTCTAGGAAAGTTTTGGCGGGTGGGAGGTGATTGATAGTGAGAGGGTTGAGTATTGTAGGTTTGGTAGACATGTGCGGGTTGGGAATATCTGGGTGAAGTAGGCTGATATGTGGGAGGTGGAGGAGATTGGTAAATAGGTGGTGAATCTTGGTAGGAGGGCGAGAGTGCTTGGTAATTTGGGGTAGGTTGATATGTGAGTGGAGGTATTGGGTAGGTTTGATATTCGATTGGGGATTTTGTTCTCTGTGCAACCATCACGGTGCTCACGTCCCTTTTCTTGGACGTGCCACCAGACTGTAGAGCCTTGTTGGTGTCCAGCAAAGCTTCAAAGTTAGTGACCATACCACTTTTGATACCTTCCTCGATCCTTTCCCCTAGCTTGATGATGTCGGAAAATTTCTAGCTTTCAATTAGCATTAACCTTTCAAAGTACTGGGGGTCTTGAGCTCGGACGAAAAACCTGTTCATTTGTTCTTCTTCTAAAATCGGTTTGATCTTAGTAGCTTCTGATCTCCAACGAGTAGCATACTCGCGGAATGTCTCCGTGGGTTTCTTCTTTAAGTTCTGGATGTAGAACACATCTGGTGCATTTTTCGTGTTGAACCTGAATCTGTCCATGAAATCGGATGCCATACTTACCCAATTTGACCACTTCTTTGGGCCTTGGTTGATGTACCAAGACAAAGCATCTCCCTTCAGACTCCTTATGAAGAGTTTCATGCGAATCTTTTCGTCCCTCCTGACTCCGACCAACTTGCTGTAGTATGTCCTTAGATGAACTCTCGGATCCCCGGTACCGTCAAACATTTCGAACTTAGGAGGTTTGTACCCGTCGAGTAGTTTGACATCTGGTTGTATGTTAAGGTCCTCGTAGTTCAATCCCTCGATCCCCTTGCTTCCTTCAACACCCCGAATTCTGCTAGTCAGCTTCTTGAGTTTCGCGGCCAGATTCCTGATAAGAGAGTCTTTGTTATCAGACTCAGGTGTCCTTGAAATAGGTTGAGTATAGTGTGGTGTGGTTTCCACATAGATAGGGGTGTTTTGGGGATGATCATTTGTGGAGTTTAGTGGTTCAGGAATGAGTAGTGGGGTGTTGCTTGAAGTGTGGCATGTGTTGCAGTGGTGATGGGGAGCGGGTTAGTTTTGTGGTTTTGGGATGCTTTGTGGAGGTGTGGGGTTTTGAGTGTTGGCAAAGTTGACATTTGGGGTAGTGAGGGAAAATGACAAATTCGCCAAGTTCCGAACTTGGTCCAGTTCTTCCTGAAACTTCAATAACTTCTGTTCGAGTTGGGAGTTATTTTCCTTGGAAACCTGAATACCCTGAGGAACCTTTACCCTTTCAACTGAGTTCTCTTTTCTGATGTTACTCAAATCTTCCATCTTTCCCTTGTTCTTGTTTCTGATGGGACTCGGAGGAGGAGGAGGTGGAGGGCCCTTAGATCTTGTGGAGTATGATGACGATGCCAGAGTGCACGAACTAACCTTTAGGGAGGGGAATACACAAAAGGTTAAAACAAAAAAGGTAGCAAGTTAGTGCGGATCATGAGAAGAAAACATTGCAATATTTAAACACATAGTGCAAGAATATAAATCGTGTCCTAATTTTGGAGCCTCATTTTGCCCAAGGTAGGCCTAGCGACAAGTTGATTTGGACAACTTATAATTCTAAATGCCTCATTTTATTGATAAAATAAGACGAATCCCAAAACGACACTAAAATAGCAGAAAATAAAATGTCACTAATGGTCGTTAGCCTTATTACATTTTTAAAGCAAAAGAAAAAACTCCTAACTACTTGGTCCCAGAAAGACCTTCCCCAGACTCGGCATCTTTAGCTCCATCGAACAGCTTCACCAGCTCACGCAGTCCCAGCAGCAAATAGGCTCTAGCCAAGTGTCCTCCTTCATTTCCCTTAGCGTTCTGGCAGTTTTCAATCCTTTGGATGAACTTCCTTTCCAACTCTACTAAACCCCGCTCCAAATACCCTAGTCGCTTGTTGGCGCTGACAGCCATATCCTTCCATTCTTCAATCAACTTTTGATGGGCTTCTTGAATTTCCCAGTCCTCACTCTCGCATTCCCAAATCCTCTTGCGCAATTGGTTGTACTTGACCTGTGCTTCAGCCTTTTCATCAATGATCCTGTGACCTCGAACAAACCCAGGTTGGCCCAGACCATTGTGATTATCCTCCAGCCATCCTGAATAGTATGGGGTGCAGCCAGCATGGTATCTGTCTGGCTCGATAGTATCTCTTCCCATGATAATCTTGCAATGCCACATATGCTGAGCTTGACACTTATAGGGACTGTCATCAGCTTGAAAGTCAGCCCGGAAGTGACTCATCTTGTCGACCCTTGGTATAACCTGCTTCCTACCAGCCTGTCTCATGACCCGGAGGGAGACATATGGGTAGGTTTCTCTTAAACCAATCAGTATCAGAAATGGTGTGTCCCTGGATCGGGCGATGAAATCGGCAGTAGGGAACCATTCGAACATCCATTGTATTTTAACCTCAGTCAGATTTTCAAACAGCTCCACCCATCCTTTGGCATCTTTTGGCTGAGGAAACATGTCGGGCATGTAGTTCATTCGCCTTGGTTGATGTAAGGTTATATGATCGTCCCAGTCTCTACGCTGAATCTCTTGCCGATATTCACCCCTTTGGAGATGCTCCATGAGCCAGAGCTGGAGTAGCAAGTTGCAGCCCTCGAAGTGTGGGGCTCCTTGTTGACACTTTTCCAGGGCTCGGTACATTTCTGCAACGATCATGGGCACTATGCTAAAGGGTTGCCCACCAATTCCCTCCATTAAGGTTTTAGTGACCATAGCTAGCATGGTGTGAATCCTTGCTTTCTTCATAGGAAACACTATCATCCCCAAGAAGCAGAACATAAGGACAAAGACCCTTTTGTGGATATGCCCCAATGATGTGAGGGCGAATTCATTTGGGTAAGTGCGGTAGGACTTACTATGGCTGTACCTCTCGTACAGATAGTCGAAAGGAATGTAGGAATCCTTCAAACAGGTCAAGTCTGTGTTTTTCTTTAGTCCCATCATTTTGAGAAAACCCCTACTATTGCTCCCAAACGCACACACAAGTATACATGGTCGACAAGTAATATAATGATAAGTTGAGTGTCGAACCCACAGAGACTTGTGTAAACTACTCACTAAATCACTAAAATTGTTATTCAATCCAACTAAAATCAAAGTCCAATAATATGATTATATTATACTACAATTCTAAATAATAACTAAGTTATCAAGTAACGAGTTGATTGTTGTGTATTCAGTAGAGACAAGTATTCCAGAGTTGTGATCGATTCACCAATCGTATTGTGTTCTAATTAACTCTCCCTTTCATATAACTCACTCATGGTTGCTAATTAATCGATAAATGCTCTCATAGCCTTCTCCCGAAGTACTACTCACCTATTCTCAATAGATTAACACCTATATTCCTATGAAATCAATCTATTAAGAACGCATTAAGATCACGATATTTAATTAAGCACGGTGACTAGGTATATTCCTATCCTAACCACAAATCCGCTCCCCCTAAGGGTTAAGATCATGCTCTCTTTAATTCTTCTCTAATCTAAATATGGCTTTCCCAAGCATATCATAGATAGTAAATAGAACCTAACTGCTAGCCAGACAATTAAGCAATTCAACACAGAATTGAAGAAACAACCATATATTGGTGAATTATAATCAAGGTCAAGTCAATATCAAACAACAATATTCATGGCTAAATCACAACCCCAGAACAATGGGTGTTTAGCCACTCATGATATAATCAAACAATTGCATAAGTGTTGAATAAATTGGAAATACTAGAAAAAGATGAAGAAAACTGAGAATTCTTCGCTTCCTCACGATCCCGTGTGTATCTCTACTCCAAAGTGGCGTCCCCCCCTCAAAAATAGGTTTAGTCTTGCTTTTATATCAGTTGGGTAGGTCTAGGGCTAAAATAAATTTGTCCCAGGAAAAATAGGACACATTTCACGTCACCAGCACCCAGCCCGGTGCTAGGCGCCCTCCACGGCGCCCCATTATTTGTGCATACTATTTTTGGCGCCCAACTGGCCCTTTTTCCCGGTTTCATTCGTGTTGGCTCAAATCTCGAGCGTTGCACCCTGTTCTGTTTAGAATTTGGAAAAATGTAAAACATGAAAGTTGTATCCCTTTGTGTTAGGTTTCCAACCATATATTTTGGAGCGAAAATGGAGTTCTGAGAAAAACTTTATGTGTATGTTACTAGACAGTGCGCAATATGCCCTCTCGAGTCTTCGTTTATTCTTAACTATCAAAGTTGACCCCTGACACGATCCCGACTTAATTCCTTGGGCTTTTACTCAGACTTCAAAGCTCCAAATCACGTTAATTCATTCCATAACATCTATATAGCTCGGAATCGCTCCTACAAGGCATAAAACACATCGTTAGTGCAAAACATTAGCGATTAAAGCTCAAACTCAACTAAAGTGCAGTAAATTAAAGTGTAATAATCGACTAAAATACATAATTATAGCCTATCATAAACACCCCACACTTAAACATTGCTCGTCCTCGAGCAATGGGACTATCTAATAAACCCCCCAACTACGTACAAGTATCAATTATAGAGGAGCACTTTAACTTTTAACCACACACTATACCCTTGACTATGATCAATACCGGCACACAAGCATGAACACACAAAAATTTACATTCTTCCTGTTTAAGCAAGCCCAAGTATAATATTTCAATTCAATAATTTCTAATAACCTAATTGTCACCACCCAACCTCACAAGCCGACTTGCAACCACTAAGTACCCTCAATTTATGCACTTACCCAACAAGAAAATTTACAACATTACCAATCATTCATGAGATCATGTGCCCTCACCAACAAACCGAGAGTGAATATAAATTGGTCCACACATTCAAATATGCTTTTGAACATAATTTAAGGACATCACACAATTGAACAAAATTCGCTCACTCTCACAAAGAATTCATATGCATCATGTGGTCGTTCCATAAGCTTGCCCGTATTGTATATCTCCACTAATTTAAGCTAGCCAAATCTAGGACCAATTAGGACTTTTAGGTTGTAATGTAGGCTAAGGGACGGGTATGATATATTTAGAAGTAGTGACTCACCCTCCTAAGCACTTTAATACACTACATTTACACTTCAAGCACATATTCTTCTCAACCAAATCACTTGCCATATACAACATAGCCCTCTTTTCACATAAGCACTTCTGTATTTTGTCACTAGCACAAATCAATAAGAATGGGAGGTGTGTATTTTTCTACATTATTTAAACTATCATATTTTTTTCTCTTTTCTTGCAATTTTTCTTTTCCTTTCACTCTATTTTTTTTCTTCACACACTCCATACATTAAAGTTCATCGGCTAGTGACTTTTGATTTCAACTTTAGTGCACCAACGAGCCCTTCCATGTTTCCACTCGAAAACTACTCCCCAATATCTCACCTTACTTCTTTTAGAGACTAAGTGCCTTAGGAGGTAAAAGTTCAATTAATATCAAATTAAGAATAAAATAGGGGTATGACTTGTAATGTGGGTGAATAAAGAAAGGTCTATAGGCTCAAAGGGGCTAGCAACGGAAAATTTTATTTTTATCTGACAAGCACAACTATGATCAAGCAAGAAAAATGCCTACGTCATCTCCTAGATTAGAACAACTCACAATTTCGCTTCAATTAACACACGAGGCTAGTTCTAGACTACACAAGATAGCACAGAAAATCACGAATCCTCACACACACGTTGCACATGACTCAATCAAGATGGTTCTGTTCAACTCTCAAGTCAAGCAAGCACAAATAAATGAGAAATTTAAGCAACATTGCACTATGCGGCATACAAGTCAGACAACTGAGAAAAGGCGTCACAAAATAGGCTATTTACTTTACTTAGGCTTTACACTTCAAACCAAATACACGTGAAAACAGAATGTATATCATAGCCTAATGTGCCAACATCAACCATGCCAGTGAGTATCTCTACATATTGTTGTTTGATATTGACTTGACCTTGATTATAATTCACCAATATATGGTTGTTTCTTCAATTCTGTGTTGAATTGCTTAATTGTCTGGCCAGCAGTTAGGTTCTATTTACTATCTATGCTATGCTTGGGAAAGCCATATTTAGATTAGAGAAGAATTAAAGAGAGCATGATCTTAACCCTTAGGGGGAGCAGATTTGTGGTTAGGATAGGAATATACCTAGTCACCGTGCTTAATTAAATATCGTGATCTTAATGCATTCTTAATGGATTGATTTCATAGGAATATAGGCGTTAATCTATTGAGAATAGGTGAGTAGTACTTCGGGAGAAAGCTATGAGAGCATTTATCGATTAATTAGCAACCATGAGTCAGTTATAATTACACGCTCTGCGCCTTATTTATAGTCGCATGAGTGAGCATTTACACGCGCGTTTGCCCTGTTCTGTTTAGAATTTGGAATAACGTAAAACATGAACATTGTAGTCCTTTGAGTTAGGTTTCCAATCATATATTGTGGAGCCAAAATGGAGTTTGGAGAAAAATGTTATGGGTATATTACTAGACAGTGCGCAATATGCCCTCTCGAGTCTTCGTTTATTCTTAACTATCAAAGTTGACCCCTGACACGATCCCGACTTAATTCCTTGGGCTTTTACTCAGACTTCAAAGCTCAAAATCACTTTAATTCATTCCATAACATCTATATAGCTCAAAATCACTCCTACAAGGCATAAAATACATCGTTAGTGCAAAACATTAGCGATTAAAACGCAAACTTAACTAAAGTGCAGTAAATTAGAGTGTAATAATCGACTAAAATATGTAATTATATCCTATCATCACCTACTCTTGTGATTTTACGGCATACGTAAACCCGGAGTCTCCCACGGAATACCAGCTAATCCTACTATTTCCTCGAGCAGAGGTGTCATCTCAATCTCCCCAAAGCGAAACACAGACCGATCACAGTTCCAGAACAGAGTAGCAGCTTCTATGATTTTGTTGTTGGGTTGGACCTCGAGGAGAGAAGGAAAATTTCCTAGGTATTTCCGGACAAGAGCTGATCACTGGAGTGAAGATCCTCCCACCAGCTTAGCAACCTTGGGTGGATGTTGGTGACCATGCCAAATCTGGGGACTTCGTGCCTCATTTCTGCAAAACAAAGTGTTAGACCCTTACCCCGCCGGACTCGACTATTTAAACCAATAATTAGCATGAGCAACATTTAGTTCTCCAACTAAATGCACAGAGGTAATGTCCGTTTGGGTTCCCAGGAAACCCAGTGGACTTTGGACAAGGCTATCTTAAAGAGTCATTATGTGGACAACATAACTGACTCGGCTAGGTTTTGACAGTGATGCATGCACAATTGAATAGAGTAGGGTTTCTATAAGGTATTAGACTGGTACCCTTGAGCGGACAACGCAAGAGGGAAAGACACATAACCGTCGACTACACTGTTGATCGACTGATTTTACCGCATATACGCCTTTGCCAAATTTAGAGGGTAATGATATCGGAAGGGCACAACCACTCATTATAAGCGTTGCTATGATATTTTGTTTGGCACGAGTGGAATATGATGTTGAATATGCAGTTACAAGTTGTCATGTATTTGCACGTTCATAAAGTAATGATTACAATAATTGCTCATAATTACAACAGTATTGAAGGAAAGCGGTAAAATAAGGCATTAGAGAAAATAAACAAAGAGCCAAGTCAGTTTCGTAATAGAAGAGAAATAAAGACATTAAATAAAGGCAATAAAGAAGCAGTAAAGTCACAAATAACATGAAATGGTAAAAGCCTAAAAGAAGTATCCCCAACAGAGTCGCCACGCTGTCGCGTCCCCTTTTTCTAAAAAGCGAAATCGGGCTTGTGACATTTGAGAGGACAACTCATTCCCTTTTGGGAATTGGGTATTTGAATTTGAAGAGTTGCCACCTAATGATTAAGTGCATTAGGACACTAAGAAGGGTTTGAGTTTGAAGAACCAGAGTTTGGGTAAGGGCTAGAAATTATCTTGAGGGGAAGGTGTTAGGCACCCATCAAGATCCACTAGTGTGGTTCTCGACCATGTTACAATTGTGACTTCACATAATCAAATAAGCAATTAAGGGCTCAAGTAAGAAGGGGTTCACATACAACATTGCAAGTAAGTCGAAACTTGAGAAAAGGTAAAAAGGGGCAGGAATTTTATGAAAGATTTAAACAATTCTACAAGGAATAAATGAAAACAAATAAGAGGGAAGGGGGGTTCCTAGGTTTATGATTAATATGGATCACATCAATGCAATACCCGGTAATCACTCCTCAAAAGAGGGGCTACACGTGGTGTTAGCGCACCGGTCATCATATCCCTAGCTACCCTTCCCACCCCGTTAAGGTATTAAAGCGCAGAATGGTGTCGTTACTTATTGCATGCTATTACCCGTCCCGATCCTATCAGTCCTGGAGGCATTTGAGACTATTAATCCTAAAGGGGAGGGAGTTGGGGATTTTTTAGAGTTTCAAAAGGATAAAAATCTAGGCGACAAGCAAAAAAAAAAACAAACAACAGTTAAAGGGTAAACAAATAGCAATTAAGGCTCAAGTAGGCCTCCTCATTCAAAGCAGCAAGTTATTTAGCATGACTTACAAGTACTGGTTAGGTCTTTAATAAATAAAGGCGTAGGACAGGCTGATTTATCACATATTTTCCAGATGAGGAGTCCGAATTAGCCCTGTGTGGATGTAGTTATCAAAACTGATATAGTTGGTTAATTACCTAGTAGTTTGCCTAAGTGAGACCTATAGGCATGATATCTAACAGAGTACTCTAATTTTTTACGAAAGGATGTTGGTTTTATAAACGAAAATATACGGACTTATGACTGATTTTACATTAGAAACGAAACTGATTCAACTGATTTTCTCCTACAGGAATATTCTCTAAGTGTCATTGGTTTAAAATGGTTACGTAAGTGCAAGAGTCCTATAAGCATGGTGTCTAGGATGCAACTGATTATTTTAACCTATAGACTGTTTTCCTAATATGTATATGCAGAAGTGCAGAAGCCTATAGTCATGATTTGTATATGCAGAAGTATAGAAACTTATAGACACGTTTTCTGATGCTGAAATGAAACAATCTTATAGGCAGGATTTCTAAATGCATAATGAAACAATATTATAGGCAGAATTTCTAAATGCAGATATATAAACGAAAATGTTGTGATTTTAGAAATAAAACCTAAAGCATGATATCTTCCCCATATGCATAACATGAGAGACCCTCCCCCATTTTACTATACACCCCATAGTTATTACAAATTATTACCACTTGAATGAATCCAGAAAAAGTATATTATATCAGAAATTCCAACTACATCTGAACAGCCTAATTCAGACTCAATGTCCAATAATATGAGATAAACCAACTTTCAGGATCAGATTCCCAAATCCTTTCTCATATTTTGGGTTTGTAAAAGTTCCAAGGAGCTTTGTGAACTCCAGGCAGTGTATACACCCAATTATATTAAAGAATTATAGCAGTGAGGAATGGGCAGCCCTCCGATGTCCAAGTTCAAAGGGAACTCAAGGCTCCCAAGGCAAGGCTCATAGGAGGGGGCAGACCATAGAATCTAAAGGAGAGTGTAAGTGCATAGAGGGGGAATTAGGGAAGGCCATGGCAGACTGGTGGTCATGCCTAGCAATTAGAAGTGATGGCACACCCCTGACTAGCCTATTAGCCACATTTATTGGGAGTTAGGATCCATTATGGATCAGGTCCAGACATGAGTAGCAATTTGGATATTGCCAGGCCTGAACCTTAACTCAAACACATAAAAGGGAGTAGGGATATAGGGAATTAACAACAAACATGTACAACCGAGGCAAAGAGAGAGTAGCATATTCAGTACAGAACATGAACATCAAAGTAGACAGGAGTGTATTAACTGTAAAGTAAACACATAGGGATGGTGCTAAAATCAAAATTAAGACATACCAGTTTCAGGGAAACAAATAAGTGAAAGCTGAAGTCTTGTAAACCAAATTGCAAGCAAATAGTACAAAAGATCTCAGAAGAGAGTAGAGTATTAAAAGAGTATTGTAATTGAGAGGTGTGTGTGTAAAGTATTGAATTCGAAGTCTGTCAAAGTGCAGAAGGGTAGTCCCCTTTTATAGTGCAAAAAGAAAGTAAGAAAAGGTAAGAAAATAGGTCTGCAATCAATCACACAAAATCTCCCTTTAGTTAAGGGATTCTGATTTCAAACAGGTAGAAGGAAATTAAGGAAAGAATTGGATTAAAATCTTTTCCAAAGTAACACAAGAAGGGTAAATACACAAGGTTTATTTAAGGCAAAAGTCCAATGGTACACGGTTTGTGAAAATATAAGGAAAGGGAATCAATCACACAGCCAGTAAAAAATTGAAATTACAGGCTTTGTTCGAATGAACCTAGTCAGGAAAAGGTAAAGAAGGTTCAATTAGAGAAAATCAGTAACAATCAATCAAATCCTATTAAAAGGAATTCGGAATCAATCAACAGTTGGCAAAACCCTTTTGAAAGAAGAATTTCTCATATATAAAGCCCACAAATATGTGAATCAAGAAGACTGTCATGTTACTTAGAAAAGAGTCTAACATAGAAAGGTTTAGAATCATAAGCAAAGGGATACAAGTTCAGTTTGTAGACTCATAATGAGTCTGAGAGTCCAGGGTCCCAAAGTAGAACCCTAACCCAAACACAAAATCAAACTTGCCAAAGAAAAGCCCCAAATCCTAGGGTTTCGAATTGAGTCAGACAATAGAGATAAGAAGGCAAGCCACTCGATAGAGGCTCAAGAGTCTTTTCCAAAGACTTATGAGAAACAAACAGACATGACACACAGTCGAGAGCATAGAGAACACGTTTTGAGAAAACTCAGAACTTAAACAAATTCAGAAGAAAGAGTGATACAAACTTAAGAAGAGGTAGATGAAACACATTTAGCAAGAACACGAACAGAGTCCAGTAAAGCAAACAAAATCGAAGAACTTAACAGTAAACACGTGTAGTAGAAGAGTAATGAAAACACAACAAGGATAATCATGTGAGCACAGAAGTAATATGTATAAAAGAAAAGTAGAAGTACAATACATGCGTCGTAAAAAGAAGTCACACGAGCATGGTATATACAAACACACATAAAGAAAAGAATAAGAAGAATCAGAAAGATGTTTTTGAAAAAAAAACCTTTCAGAAACTCTAAATCGAAGACAAACGATTTTGAAAAAAAAATTTGGGGAAAACACTTTAAATGTCAAGTAAAGCATAGATACAACATAGGTCTAAGCAAACAAATAGAGAAAGAACCTCGAATAGCTTAGGGTTTCGGAGAAACCCTAGAAATAAGAAAGGCTTGGAAAAAGGTTCGATCTTGAGTCGAATGAGTGAGAATCAGGTTCCTGAGGCCTGAATATGCCGGAGCAAAGGCCGGAGAAGACATAGAACCCAAGATCTGAAAGAGAACAATCGAGGTCAAACTTCAAAACCTCGAACACCCAAGGTCTAATGGTGTAGAAGGATGAGTATAGACCATCCATGGTCTGAGAAGCCATGGACTCCGGTGAAATGGTGGTTGAAAAAGGCAAGAGACGACTAGGGTTCCGAAGAGTTTTGAGAGAGTTTGAGAGATGAAGGGTTTCAAAGCGGCGGGTTAGGTGAGAATGAGGGGATTAGGGTAGTCGTTTGGGTTTAATTATGGAAGTTTAAATTATGGTCGTTGATCTGTATGATCAACAACCTAGATCTAAGAGGGTAAGTGAGAATCGGGTAGGGCCGTTTGGATTGGGTTATGGGTTGGGTCAAATAAAAAATGGTCAGTCCGGTTGTTTTTAGGATTGGGTCAATTTAAGGGCTAAAATATAAATGAAATGGGGCTGTAAATGAAATGAAATGGGGCTAAATGTTAAATAGCCAGTATTTCCTTTTATTTTATAAAAAATAATAAAAATGATTTTAAAAGCAAATTAAAAGTACTTAGCCAATTAATAATATATAAATATCAATTTAAAAAATACTGGAACAAATTTTACAATTATAAAATGCTATTAATCTTAAAGTAGGCTAAATTTGCAATTATATGCAATTTAGCTTTTAAAATACCAAATAAATTTGTAAAAATATACAAGAAATTATCTTAACTATATTTTGGTATAAATATGGGAATGAAATAAATTATTCACTAAAATTGATGATTTTGGGAATAATTATGGATTTTGTACTGCTAAAATAGACAATAAATTGATTTTAAAAATCTTTAAAAATTAGGAAAAAATACCAAAACTCTTGAGCATGCTTATTTTGAAAGTATTTTGTATATAAATGCATAGGGAAAAATTGGGTATCAACAAGTAGGTCCTTAGGTGAACCCTGGGATCACTTGTAGCATCGAACATTTCGAACTTGGGAGGTTTGTACCCTTTGGCAATTCCACATCGGCCTGTATGCACAGATCTTCATAGTTCAAACCTTATATTCCTTTATCACCTTCAACACCTTGAACTCGACTTGTTAACTTCTTGAGCTCTTCGGCCATATTCTTAATGAGTAGGTCCTTTTTTGAGGGTTCCGATGCACAGGAGATGGGTTAGGTAGAATGTGGTATAGTTTCCACGTATATGGGGTTGCTCTGATGCGTGCCAGGGACTTGGGTATAGTGATGGTCATTGGTGGAGTTTTGTGGATCGGGAATGAGTGGTGGTGTATTTTGGGGAGTATGGTAAGTGGTGGTTGGTGGGTATGGAATTGGTTGATGATGTTGTTGTGGTGGAGTTGGTACTGGTAATGGGTTGATATTTTGTGGTGGAGTGGCATATTGATTTGGTGTTGTTGGTTTTGTGTGTTTTGAGGAGGTGTTGGGTTCTTTGCGTTTTGTTGGTGGATATCAGGGACATTAAGGGTGAGTGACAAATTTGCAAAATTGCGGACCTGCTCAAGTTCTCCTTGCAGTTCTAGTATCTTTTGTTCCAGTCTCAGAACCAGGTTAGTCGGCGCCAGAGTACTGCGGCCGTCGGAACCCTCTGCTTTTTGTGTTTATTCTAGGAGGAAGTGGTGGAGGGCTTCTAGATCTGGTATGATATGCTGATGAGGCCAGTATAGATGAACCAACCTAAGGGGATGTGAATAATTATAAAAATAAACAAAAAACAAAAAGGTAACAAAATAGTGAAGATTCTGAAATGCTTGTAGTATTTAAACACATATTACGAAATATAAACTCGTATCCTAATTTGGGAGCCTCGTTGTGCCCGAGGTAGGCCTAGTGACAAATAAATTTGGAGAACTTCAAATGCCAATAAATGCTTTATTTCATAATATAAAAGTAGACAAATCCAAAAACGATACTAACATAATAGTAAAACAAGTTGCTACTGGCACTTGGCCTTATTACATTTTAAGAAAAGCAAGTAAATCTAATCTATTTGGTCCTAGAAGGACCTTCCCCAGATTCGATCTTCCAGACTCCGTCAAACAGATCTCCCAGCTCGCGCAGTCCCAGCAGCAAGTAGGCTCGGGCCAGATGTCCTCCCCCAGCTCCCTCAGCATTTAGGCAGTTTTCGATCCTCTTTATGACTTTGCCCTCTAGCTCCACTATTTCTCACTCCAGATATTCCAGTTTCCTATTAGACGTGACTGCGATCTCTTTCCATTCTTTCATCAACCTCACGTTCCTCTCATGTATTTCCCGATGCTCATTCTCAGAGTCGTGGATCCTCTAGCGCAGTCTGTTGTATTTGACTTGGGCTTCAGCTTCCTCGTCTAAGGTTCTAGTTCCCTCGACCAGTCCCTGGTGTCACCGTTCCTTTTAGATTGTCCTCCAACCATGTCGGGTAGAGAGGCTCGCACCCTGCATGATATCTGTCTGGTTCAACAATGCTTTTTTCCATAATGATTTTGCAGTGCCACATATGCTGAGCTTGACACTTGTAAGGTATGTCGTCATCTTGGAAATTTGCCCTGAAATGACCTATCTTGACGACCCAGGGTACAACCTGTTTCTGCCTGCTTGCCTCATAACTCGTATAGGGACATATGGATATATCCCTCTCAACCCGATCAACACCAACTGCGGAGCATCCCTGGACCTGCTAATAAACTTGTCTGTTGGGAACCATTCAACCATCCACTACACCTCTCACTCGGTCACATTGTCGAAGAACTCTACCCATTCGCTGGCACTTTCTGACTGAGCAAATCTGTCCAGAATGTAGGTCATCTGCTTAGGGTGATAGAAGGCAATGTGGTCGTTCCAAGCCCTTCACAGAAATTCTTAACGATATCGACCCTTTTGGAGATGCTCCAACAACCATAACTGCAACAATAAATTACAATCCTCGAAATGCTTGACCCCTCTCTGACAGCGCTCCAGAGCCCTGTATATGTCAGCTATGATCATGGGGACTATGGTATATGTCTTCCCATTAATCCTTTTCCTCAGAGTTTTGGCGACCATGGCCAACCTAGTGTGGATTCTTTCCTTTTTCATTGGGAACACTATCAGCCCTAGAAAGCACATAATGAACACGAACACTCTGCGGTAGATGTGACCCAATGAAGTGAGGTCAATCCCCTGACTGTATGATTTTATGGCACTAAAAGCCCAGGACTGTCCCAAGTCAACCCTGCAAGTCCTCCTATTTCCTCTAGAAGTGATGTGATTTCTATGTCACCAAAATGGAACACAACTCTCTCACTGTCCCAGAATAAGGTGGCAGCCTCGATCAATTTGTTGTTTGGTTCAATATCTAGCAAGGAAGGCAATTTACCAAGATACTTTTCACATGCTTCTTGTCACTTGAGGAAAGGTCCTCCCACCAATCTAGAAGCAATGAAGGGATGTTGCTAACTATACCGAATCTGGGGACCTCGTGCCTCATTTTCTGCAAAATAAGAGGGTTAGACCTTACCCCCACCGAACTCGACTATTTATACATTTATGATCAGCATATCGACATTTAGTTCTCCAAATTAATGCAAAAAATGTGGTTGCGTCCATTGGGATTATGGTAAACCCAATGGACTTTGGATAAGGCTTATCTTAAAGGATCACTATGTGGATAACTGATCCGACTAGGTTTGACCATGATGCATGCACAATTTAAATAGAGTAAGGTTTCTATGGGGTTTTACACTGGTACCCTCAAGCAGACAACTTGAGGGGGAAGGCACAGAAACGTCGACTGCACCGCTGATCAACTGGTTTTATCGCAAATAAGTTTCCGAATTTAAGGGTAGTAAATAGGAAGAGCACAACCACTCATTAAAGCGTTGCTATAGGATTTGAGACGCACGAGTGGAATATAATGCGGAGCATAATTTATGCAGCAATTAATAACATGTAGTCAAGTATTTTCACGTACAAAAAATAAATACAGCATTTAAATACTTGAAAGACAGTTACAAGAAAAAGGAAATAAGGAGACAAGTCAGTTTCAGGGCAATAAAGAAATTATAAATGCTAAACAAAATAGGCAGTTAAATCCAAATAAGGGAGCAGGGTACGGGATAAGAATGCTTGGACTAATTTGTAAAAGACAAGCTCGTTATGGTAAGAGCCTAAAAATATCCCCAACAGAGTCGCCATGCTATCACGCCTCCTTTTTCCCTCCCCTTTTTGACGAGGAAGAGGTCTGGGTTTCGACATTCACAGGGTGTAATGACTCATTTCCTTTTGGGAATTGGGTATTTGAAGAGTTGCTACCTAACAGATTATGGTGCGTTAGGGCACCTAAAGCGATTAACTCTTGGGTTTGTTTGCGTTACTAGAGATTAGTGTAAGGGTTCGAAGTAACCGCGAGGGGAAGATGTTAGGCACCCTTCTTGGTCCACAACTGTAGGTCCCGACCGAACTTATATTCACAAATTAGTCCATATAAACAGTTGAATCAAGTAAAGCACATTGTATAACTCAAGTAGTAAGATAAAGGTTCAAACAAGTTGTAAAACAATGGTTTAAATAAAGAAAGGATTTGGCAAGGAGGGGTCCTAGGTTGGTTATCCTATAGGATCACCCCTCGCAATGTCCGGTAAACACTCCTCAATAAGGGGCTATATGTGACATTAACACGTAGTCATCATATCCCGTATCTACCCTTCCCATACCCTAATTGGTCATGCAAAACGAGGGTTAGGTCAATGATTCCAGTTGCGTGCTGCTACCCATCCCTCCTTAATGGTCCTGGAGGGAGTTAGGACATCTACCTATAGGTAGTTCTAGACATACCCCTAAAGTTTAGAAAGGTGAAAATTCTAAGGCGACAGACAAAACATTTAGGACTTTCACACATAATTGGAGCAATTATGAGGCTCAGAGTTTCTTTGTCAAACAAATACACAAGCAACACGACTCAAACACAGTTAAGGTCTTTTATTAATCAATGTCCTAAAGCAGTATATCTAAGTGAATATGTAGAAACAGATAAAACCTTTTTTTAGACTCAGGAGTTATACCCTAGTAGTTGCATAGGGACTCTGTTAGGATCAGAAAATGTTAAGTGATAGAGATAGTTTCAGAGAATGCAGTTTTGAAAACTCCCTAAAGTCTTGCCTGTCCGCAGAATACTTGTGTCTATATTAATTTAAAAATAAACAGATTTTGAAATAGACTCCTTTAATACCTATAGGCATGATATCTAATGAGATTGAGGCAATTTGAAAGAACTTGGGTCAGGAAATGCTTAATACTTAATAAAACCAATTCAGAAATGAACTAGGTGTAATCAAGTTGATTTATTAGATTAAATTAAACTATCAGACAATATTGCGAGTAGAGCTCCCTATAGGCATGATATCTAGGCGGATTACCAATTTTAATCGATTTGCAACAATATAAAGAAATACTTGTTATAACTGAATCAGAATTAAGTTCTATAGGCATGACATCTATTATTGAACTAATTTAAGACATGATTGTTTAGGACCTATAAGCATGGTTTCTAAACGTGACAGAATGTAAAACCTTATAGACATGGTTTCTACTTGATGAGCAAACAAACTTAAAAGTAAAGCTCTATGGACATGATTTCTATTAGGCAAAGCAAATAGAATAAAGAGTAAAGTTCTATGAGCATGTTTTCTATTTAGGCAAGCAATCAGACTTTAAAAATAAGGTCCTAAGAGCAGGATTTCTACTTGTACTACCCCATAAAGTATGCATCTACCCACCCTTTTACTAAATACCCAATATCTGTTTATAAAATATTACAGGCCAATTAATGAATTACATAAGTAAAATAGAAAATTAAGAAGCTATTCAATAGGGAGCCTTCAATTAGGCCCAGGTTTGCCAAAGCCTCCAATGGCCTCATATGCCTCAGTTCTATAGACAAATCAGAGTCTAGGTGCATCAAAGTTCCCTAAGGATCTCAAGGATCCCGAGCACTGCTTAAACCTAGACTTAGTAACTAAAGATTTTACAAGTGCGGTGTGGAAAAGCCAGCCTCAGTATGCCATAGTTGAGAGGGTTCTTAAAAGGATCCCAAGGCAGTACACTTACTAGAGGGGCAGAACTTATTGACTAAGGGTAGAGTGAGAAGTGATGGACACATGTTGAAAAGGTTTTAGTAAGAAACTGTATTTAACCAAAGTCTTTTTCCTTTGAAAATAATATAGTAAAACAACAGAGACTTGTTTGAAGAGATGAACAGAAGTCAAACACCTTAGGACAGGTTTACACATAGCTAGTTCACATAACAAAGTAAATTCAGTAGCCACACACAGTGGTCAAGGGTTTTGGGATACATAGAACATTTGACTACAAACACATAATCCAGCAAAGGTTTGGGACTGGTTTAGACATGCTCAGAAACAGCTAACACTGGCATACACAAAACTAGTCATGAAGAACACAACCACATAGAGGGGTGATCGGGATTTGGGGATTCATGGGATATAGGATGGTAAGTACACAACAAGCAAGAGATTATTGGTAAGACATGCTCAGAAACACACATAAAGGGAATATACTGATCTAAAGGAAGGGGAAGGCATAATAATATGCTGATAATGTAAATCTTAACTACAAGTTTTACAACAAAACCACAAATAGAAGCAAACTAGAAACAAGAGAAACTGAAACAATAAGAGAAGCATGTTGTTGTTGGAACTTTGAATTGAAACTAGGACATGTCACACCTCCTTTTTCCGCCCCCGCGAGGGGCGTAGGGAGTTTTCTCCAATTAAAGGACAGTCGAAACGGGATTTGTTTGTTTGTTTTAGAGTCGCCACCTGGAAATTTTAAGGCGTCCCAAGTCACCGGTTTTAATCCCTGAATCGAGGAGAATATGACTCTGTTTGTTATTCTGCGAACCAGAAATCCTGAGTAAGGAATTCTGTTAATTCGGGAGAAGGTGTTAGGCATTCCCGAATTCCGTGGTTCTAGCACGGTCGCTTAACCATTTTTATATTTTGCTTAATTATCTTGATTTACTAAATACCTTTTTTCTTGTTGCCCGATTTTATTACCGCTTTTGTTTAGATTGTTTACAATTATATAAACGAATCACGCGTACGTATATTCGTATTATATACCTTTTATAATTGTAGAGAATCGTGCCACACATACGTGTACACAAAAAGGTTGATAATATTTTTATATTTTTATTATAAAAAAAATTTATTTGATATTCGAAATTGTGCTTAAAATAAAATTAAGAACATTCGCCTTTCTTAAATAGTGAACCGCACATCTCGGGTTTTATGAAATTAATTTAATATCCTCCGACGAATCTTTTTTTTAATTAAAATTTTGGCTCAAAGTTGCGCGAACGCATAATCCGAACTGCCTTTAAAAAAATGTAATTTAGGCCACGCGAACGTATCCCTAATTTCACAAAATATTCGTGATAAAATTCTCTACAAATTATTTATTGCATCCACTTATTTTTATATGAAAGCCATAGAGAAACACTGATTTAGACGTCTCTAAATTTTCTTGAAAAGAATTCAAAAGTTATTGTGTGTTGACCGCAAGTCTTATTTTATGCGTATGAATTATATACCTCAAAACTATTCAAATTTTAAAGAATTAATGATATGAAAAAGAAACAAACAACATGTAACTAAAAAAACTACCATTTTTATCGTGGATACAACATTAATATATCCAAAAATCGAATCGCATATAAAACTGGAAAAGAATTAATTTGATAAACAAATTAATAGTTTCTGAAGAATTTTCATTGTTATATTTAATGCGAACTCTATTTCTACATATCCTTGACATAAAATGTTGCAATTCGTTCTTATAAATCCCATATCCTTCTCATATACTTGTTTTTAGTCCAAAGTTATAATTGTTTGGTTAATTTGTTTACAATGGTAGATAAGAATCAAGTTCATAAGAAAGAGAACTATTATACAAATTGATTCAATAAAATTGCATCACATGCAATATAGTTGTACGTCTGAACCATTCCTAATATTCTAACCTCGTAACGAATTATATCAACTCACCTTTCACTTATGGTTATACATGTAACTGTTATCACGCCATGTACGAACAACATACAACTTACATCAATCTAGTTTTAAATAAAATCGGACTTTTGTGACAAAATATGCTAGTAATGTAGTTTCTTGAAAGTTCCATACTATTCCATACATAACCAACAATATCATAAGATTTAATTAATGGCTAGCTTTCTGCCATGTTCCCTATCTTATAATTTGAATATAGCTATACTTAATGAAATTCTGAAATAAATAACATTATTACAAAGCTTATGCGAATTTCAAAGGGATGATTAACTAACAGTTCTCACATCAAATGTAAGCTATTATATTAACCAACTGAAACAAAACTGAAATTTAAGCTAATAGATTTAAACGAGTAAAAGACATAATTATAATTCCGAACTTCATTTATTTGGCAATGTTGAAGCTTTCCACAACATTAGTCTAAAATATATACCTGATATTGGAAGCAAAAGAAAATGAAGATGAAAATCAGCGGCAGTAATAACAGTACAACACAGCAACAACAACCCATCAACAGTAACAACCCAGTAACAGACCGGTGGAGTAGTAATCCCAAAACAAATGCTTCCAACTTTTATGAAACAACAACAATTAATGTTGATTTCAAACAATGAAAGAAAGCAGAATATTTTTTTTTTATTTTTTATTTGAAGGTTTGAATATTTTTCGGAATTTTTCTCTCTCTTAAATATTCAGCTCTTTTTTTCTCTGTTTGTGTTTTTCTGTTCTGTCTATCTGTTCTTTTTTTCTTCAGATTCGTTCCTCTCTGTTATTCTGTTCTCTCTGTGTGTTTTTTTGTTATTCTGTTCAAGACTTCCTATATATAATCCCAACCCTTTAATCAATTAAAATCAATCCTTTTCCCCTACCAAACCCATTATCTTCCCACTCATCCCCATTACATTAAATAAATATATCAACCCCACCCCATTATATTTTATCCCCCATGCCTAACATAAACAAATACAAGATTCCCCCACACTAAAATTTGTCTTGTCCCCCCTTTATATTTAATAACTATATCACAACCCACCCCATTTCATTTTGTCCCCATGCTTCACATAAAAAATTACAAAATATACAATTCCTAAACTACCCCTCTGACCTTATTGCAATTACCATTTTAACCCTGAACGTACTACAAATTACCAAACTACCCCATCAGCTATAACAATCAATTAATCAAACTTAACCAAAATATAGACAATATGATCAATTTCTAACAATGTTAGAACAACAATATGAACACGGATGAACATCATAACAACAATATCACATGAACACAAATTGAACAACAAAGAACAACTAAAATTTGATTAAACAATATTTTTAGCAACAACGAGCCTATTTTCGGATTCAACAACAACAACAATCAAACAAGTATATTTAGATTTCTAAATTCAATAATATTGAACTTAAAATTAACTCTAACAACATTACAACCAACAATTCCTATATTAAACTTTATGAGACAAATTCAAGAAATAATCATAAATGGTAAACAAAAAAAATCAAGCTATATAAATTTCGGATTCAAGAACAATCAAACAAAGTATGAACATGAATGAATCTATTTTTTTAAAACAACAAACATGACGGATTAAATGACTCAAACAACATTAATAATTTCTGGAAAATATATAACAACATGAAACAAATTGAAGAAATAATCAATTAAATTTCAATTTGAATCTAACAAACATCAAACTAACAAAATCTTACCTAAACAATAAAACAAACATGAAAACCCACTAATTAACTTTCCATTTGAAATCTGAAAATTAATTCAATCAAAACACATGAACAAACTAAAAATTAATTCAAACGATAGACATGAACAAAGCAAGGATCGAACATTTATCGACTTTTACTTCGAGAAATATAAAAACGAAATATGGACAAAATAAGACTCAAAAACAACTAACCGGAGATGAATCAACGATGAACTTCGATTGTAAACAAATCTGTCTGAGCCTCGACCAAAGCTCAAACGAATGACGACAAAGACGAAGGCAAGATGAAGTAGCAACCACAACGTTAGTGAGGCCATAGCAACTTCGTCATTTGTTCGACGCAAAGGCAATATGAAGCAACAAACCTGGATCGTGAGCATTAGCAACTGCTGCGACGAGCAGCAGCAGCAGTGCTGGTCATGGCGAAAAGGCAGCAGCGCACGTCGAGCAGCAGGTGAAGGAGCAGAAATGGCTGCGTCAATGGCGGACGCGGGTAGCAGCTGTGACGGAGAAGCAGCAGCGTGGTTTGCTTGGTTAACGACGAAGCAGTAGCGACGGAGTGGCTTCGAACCACCTGCTCGACGTGCAACAGAAGTAGAAGAAGCAGATGATGCAGCTGAAGCGATAATGGAGGAATCGAACATGGATGGTCGTTCATGTTGGTGAAGCGCGGATTGTGTGTGTGCTACGTCACCGTGGTTGTGTGTGTGTGTGTGTTGTCGACGTGGTTGTGTGTATGTGGCGTTGGGATGAAGGGAATGAGAGAGGGGCAGCCATGGTTGGAAGGTTTGGAGCTTTGGGGAAGAAGAAGATGATAGGGAGGGGGGGTGGCGGATGGTTTAAGTCTAGGGTTTTCTTCTTCTTTGTTTTTTGTTTTTGTTTTGTTTTTTGTTTTGTAAAAATGAAAAAATGAAAATGAAGAGGGGGAGTTGGGTTGTTGGTACTGGACTGGGTCGACCCAGTTCGAAATGGACTGGGTCGTTTGGGAAGATTGGGTCATTTTTTGGGCCTGTGGCTTGAAATCGAAGAAGAGGCCCAATTTCGACTTTCTTTATTTGTTGCTCTCTTTTCTTCTTTTATTTTTCTAAAACTAAATTATAAAAATACTTAAACTATTATTTAAGAACTAAATTAAGTTATAAAAGTGCATATTAACTCCCAATAACAATTAACGCGCAATTAAGTAATAATTAAGCATAAAATTGTATATTTGGACCTTAAATGCTAAAAATGCAAACGATGCCTATTTTTGTAATTTTTTTTTGTGAAACAAACTTAGTTACTAACAATTGTATAATTAAATCCTACATGTGAAATGCGACATATTTTTGTATTTTTAATAATTTTAACAAATAAACATGCATAGACAAATACAAATAATTATTCAAAATATCACAAAATTGCACACCAAAGAAAAATCATTTTATTTTTGAATTTTTGGGAGTAATTCTCATATTGGGCAAAAATCACGTGCTTACAGCTGCCCCTCTTTGCCCGAAGACACGAAGGGTTTTCGTGCAAAGATAAAGCGAGCGATTTTTGCCCATCCGAGTACTCCGTGTGAAGCATTTTTTTTGAAAAAGATTTGACCGAACCTTTGCTTCAAAGGTTTCCTACATATCCTGGGCTAAACAGGAATCAGGTCAATGTAGTTCGGGAAATTTTGGTAGCTGGGACTACCGTGAGACTGCAATGTTACTGTTGTTGCATGCTATTACTACTGCTTACCGATCTCCTTGTTACACCGTGCTTAAAAGAAAATAAGAAGCTAGGCTAGACTGCAATTTATTTTTGTTGCCTTGCTTTCTTGTCTGCTTGCATTTCTTACGGTGCTTTTCTTCCGATGCTTTTCTTCCTTTCGACACATGCACTTGAGTTTTTGCTGGGACCTCTTATTGCAACCTTCTGCTTCCCAGTGTTGGGGATTTTTATTGTTTCCTGCTGGGGATTCATATTGTAACCCTCTGTTTTATTGTCCTCTGACTTGATCTTGAAATGTATGCCTCTGTTGTATGGGCGGGCTCCCAACTTCAATACTTGAAAATTAAAGACTGAAATGTATATCTCTGTTATCTGGGCGGGCTCCCAACTTCAACGCTTGAAATGTAAAGACTGAAATGTATGCCTCTATTATCTGGGCGGGCTCCCAACTTCAATGCTCGAAATATAAAGACTAAAATGTATGCCTCTGTTATCTGGGCGGGCTCCCAACTTCAATGCTTGAAATGTAAAGACTGAAATGTATGCCTCTGTTATCTGGGCGGGCTCCCAACTTCAATGCTTAAAATGTAAAGACTGCAATGTATGCCTCTGTTATCTGGGCGGGCTCCCAACTTCGACGTTTGAAATGTAAAGACTGAAATGTATGCCTCTGTTATCTGGGCGGGCTCCCAACTTCAACAACATCTTTAAAAATAAACGACATTCCTCTCTTCAGGCGGACTCCTGACTTTAACAACAACTTTGAAAATAAATCGCCATTCCTCTCTTCAGGCGGGCTCCTGACTTCAACCAATAAATCGCCATTCTATTCTTCAGGGGGGCTCCTGACTTCAACCAATACATCGCCATTCCTTTCTTTAGGTTGGCGAGATTTCAACAACTTTTAAAAACGCCTTTCCTCTCTTCAGGCGGGCTCCTGACTTCAACAACAACTTTGAAAATAATCGCCATTCCTCTCTTCAGGCGGGCTCCTGACTTCAACAACAACTTTGAAAATAAATCGCCATTCCTCTCTTCAGGCGGGCTCCTGACTTCAACAACAACTTTGAAAATAATCGCCATTCCTCTCTTCAGGCGGGCTCCTGACTTCAACCACTAAATCGCCATTCTGTTCTTCAGGGGGGCTCCTGACTTCAACCAATATATCGCCATTCTATTCTTCAGGTTGGCGAGATTTCAACAACTTTTAAAAACGCCTTTCCTCTCTTCAGGCGGGCTCCTGACTTCAACAACAACTTTGAAAATAATTCGCCATTCCTCTCTTCAGGAGGGCTCCTGACTTCAACCAATATATCGCCATTCTATTCTTCAGGGGGGCTCCTGATTTCAACAACCTTTTTTTTTTCAAATTCAAACTTCTTCTTTTTTTTTAAATTATCCTAGGAGAAAATTCATCAGACTAGATTTTGATCCTAGGAGAAGATTAATCCGACTAAGATTTTATTATATTATCTTGGGAGAAAAATTTCATCAGACCAAGATTTTGACTCTAGGAGATAAATCATCAGACTAGGTCCATTTTGTTGTGATCTTAGGAGAAAGATTCATCGGACTAAGATTTGACATCTTAGGAGAAAATTTCATCGGACTAAGATTTGATATCTTATCTTGGGAGAAAAAAATTCCATCTGACCAAGACTGTGACTCTAGGAGATAAATCATCAAACTAGGTCCATTTTGTTGTGATCTTAGGAGAAAGATTCATCGGACTAAGATTTGTTATCTTAGGAGAAAATTTCATCGGACTAAGATTTCTATCTTAGGAGAAAGATTCATCGGACTAAGATTTGATATCTTAGGAGAAAAATTCATCGGACTAAGATTTGATATATTATCTTGGGAGAAAAATTTCATCGGACCAAGATTGTGACTCTAGGAGATAAATCGTCAAAATAGGTCCATTTTGTTGTGATCTTAGGAGAAAGATTCATCGGACTAAGATTTGATATCTTAGGAGAAAATTTTATCGGACTAAGATTTCTGTCTTAGGAGAACGATTCATCAGACTAAGATTTGGTATCTTAGGAGAAAATTTCATCGGACTAAGATTTGATATCTTATCTTGGGAGAAAATTTCATCGGACCAAGATTGTATCGGGAGGGAAATTCATCAGACTAGGACTTTTTATCCTAGGAGAAAAATGTAAAGATCAATGATTTGAGAAACTTACCTTTGCAATTTCTTCTTTTCTTTTCTTTTTCCTTTGCGCTGCTTTGTTCTTGCTTGCTGGGGATAATACCATTGTGGGAGTCTCCTTTCTTCCCCTCCTTCAAATCTCCCGGCTATTTTTTTTTCTTTTTTTTTCTTTTTTTTTGTTTTTTTTGTTTTTATTCTAAATTCTCTCAACACTGCTGGGGATAAAAGTGTTATCTTCTTGGGATAATGTTGTTGAGGATAACGTTGCTGGGGAATTTTATCCATTCAAATTGATGCTTCATTCTTCTGGAAGCTGCTGGGGATGATAATGGCTTTTGCTTTTTCTAAACACCAATTTCATCTCCTTGGTTCTGTCTGCTGGGGATCAACTTCCTCCATTGGAAGCTTATTATGTTGGGGGCAACCCTGTTTCAAAGACCACTTCCTTGGTGCTATCTTTATTCTTCCCCAAATGGTACCTGATTTGGCAATCTTTATCATGCATTTCCGTTATAAATGCTATTTCTTTTACCTGTTTCAAATCAAACAAAATTTGTTAGTTTAAAACGCGGTGGTTGGTTGTGATTTTTCTGCTGGGGATATCCCTCTTCTTTCGTGGCATGGCTCGGAAACTTGCATTTTCCCGACCTTTTAGTCTCGCATGAATTTCCCAAATCATGCTCATTGCTCTCCTTGTTTGTCCACGGGCCTTGGCCTTGAGGTTTAATAACCTTTGATTTTGGAAAGGATATCCCTCTTGACGCTCGTTGATCCTTTTGTCAATTCCCTTTTGCTGAGGATATCTTTTTTGACACTGGCCTCACACTTGTTCCTTGCTGACTATACCATTTGTATGTACTAGTCAGATCTTATCTTGGAAAGCTGATGGCCTATTTTGAAGTCATTTCCCACTGGTTCTGACCAAACAGACTCTACTGGGGAAATTTCTATGAAGGAAAAAGATAAAAGGGAACAGAATAAAAGACAACGGAAAAAGATGACTCTTTAACAAAAGATACTATAAATAAAGACCTATCAAACGCAAATACTGACTCTAATGGTCATGATATGCACATGTGGACTATCCTCTGCCGTCAATAGTCTTTCAAGACCTTCAATTGGCAATTCCCCATCTGATTCCCAATCTTATTCGACTTGTAGTGCCCGAAGGGTTTTCACCATCAAGTCTCTCTTATTTTGGTTTTCTTGCTTGGGGATTATTTATTTATTATTTTTAATTTCTTTTTACACCATGCACATTATGCACATTATGACCATTATGACCGAGCCGTGAGGCGCCTACGTATCCTCTTTGAGGAATCAGGTCGAACGTAGTTCCCAATTCCTCTTTTTTCATTTGACTTTCTTTTGTTTTTTTGTTATCATTTTTCTCTTCTTTTCCTTTTTTTTCTTTACCTTCCAGGCTCGTATTTCCTAGTCGTTGCTATTGATTCCGAACGAGGGGTATGAAAGAAAATAAATAAGGCTCAAAAGGGATAACGAAGGATAAAGTGTTTAGGTAGCAGAACAAAATGCCTTCGTCATTCCAGTCTTCAAAACATGCCAAGTGCAAACAACACGATTGAACATAGATTTATAGTCTCTTCCGATGGTGCTGGACTTGACAATTATGTTAAGCACTTGCTTTTTCATTTGTCATTTCTAAAGCACTGCTGGGCGACACTCTCACTCTCATTCTCATGAACGACCCTCATGCCAATTTGGCGAACCCTGCATTTAACGGTTTTCTTTATGTTTAACTTGCCCCAGTTCCACATGACTCGGGCTTCAAATAATCTCAAACCGTTCTTATTTCCTTTAAATGCTTTAATCACCTTCCGAGGGTTTTATGATTAACTTTTAAGATTAGGCCCAATATGTGCGCATGTCATGTCACGAGAATCGGCGCTGAACAAAAAATGATAAAAGGACTAAACAAAAGATGACTGGAAACAATAAAAGACCGACTTTTGTATTAGACTACTGGCGAAATGGTTTGAATAATAAAACAAACAAAACAACCAGAATAAAATCCTAACACAACCTCGACAAAACTTAAACAAACTGATATGACAAACTGGAAAAATAAGAAGGTTTGACACAAGACAATATTCAGATTACAATCCTAAGAATAATCCGAACAACAGAAATGACAACAAAATAAGCCACCACAAGCTTCTCTCTTGCTAACCAAGGAACGGAGCGTCCTCCCACTTTATCAAAATTGGCATCTTAGCCACTGAGCGTTCGCATCAATACTGCCAAGACCATTATCAGCTTTAATATCATCAACCTCCGTCAACAAGTCCCCAATAGGATTCGAGTGCTTCTGTTATCAGGCCCGATTCCCGCAGAGTGTGTATCATGAGGTGCAAGTAAAGGATTCTGCGCGATATTCTGGGTGTCATTGTCCGGATTACCACAAACCAACCACTTTCTTTCTTTGTGATTCGAAACAACAGGTTAAAATGGACTCAGTCGGTCCCCATTATTAACAACATTTTTTTTTCATTTTTTTTTCTTTCGATTTTTTTCTTTCGATTTTTTTTTTCATTTTTTCTTTTCTTTTATTGTTTTTCGATTTTTTTTTCATTTTTTGTTGTGGTCGAATCTTATGGAGATTGCCTACGTATCATGACCCCGCATGAATCAGACCTTGCATAGTTCGGACCAATAAAAGATAAACAATACTAAACACATTTTTTTTTCCAATTAAAAACAAACTGGGTTTCAAAGGTTTGAAGATGACCTACAAACTCGAAAATCAAACAACCCACATATTCTAATTAAAGATTTATAACCTTGAAATAAAAAGGCCAGATTCCTTTCCCCGTTTGACAAATGCAACCAAACGGCTATTTTTGCAAATGTGGCCCCTTCCAAATCTCACATGAATTTTGAGGTCGGGGAGGGTTATTTTATGACACTTTACAAACTTGTCCGTTCTTTTACGAAAATTGCCTTTCGACAACTGAAAGATACTCTAAGGCTATTTCGGCAAGAACGGTTTAAGACGCGGCCGAAGCTGGCTCGACGTATTTTGACCAAAAATCCAAACGGTATTCACCTGACCGCTGACTCTTTGTTTTTTTCTTCAAATTACAATAAAAACCTGGTGTTGCAAACACGGCCCTTAAGCGCCTCGGGGACGAAGATTTTTAAGGCTGTGTGGGTCAACTGGACCAAATCTTAGAAATGATCCAAAGGTGGCTGTTTATGCAAAGTCAGCCTTCCGTCGTCCCTTTCGGGAACATTCGGCTATGTCTTGATAAAACAACATCACCCGACAAAATTAAAATTTGACATATTTTTTTTGGCTATTTTTTAGCAAAAGGGGAGGTTGGACACCACCCGACTTATTTATGACAAAATTAAAATTTTGACACGTTTTTTATTTATTTATTGGTTTTTGGCTTTTTTAGCAAAAAAGGGGGGGTTGGACCCGATGAGGGTTGCCTACGTATCTCACATCCGGTGAGAATCAAACCCGCGTAGTTCGGGCTGATCAAGAATAAGTAAATGAACTAATTTTTTTTTTTGAATTTGTGAAAGAACTATTTTAAAAGAAGAAAGGAAGTTTTTTTTTTGATTTTCTTTTTAAAAGAAAGACTTCTAAGATATTTTTCTGAATTTTCATTTGTTTTTTTTTCTTATTCTAAAGAAAAAAGAAACTATTTTTCGGAATTTTACCTTTAATCAAAGAAATGCTTCTAATTTGTTTTTTGAATTTTCTTTTCAATTTTGAAAGAAGAATCAAAATATTTTCGGATTTTTTATTTTATTATTTTTTTTTTAAATAATTTAAAAAAAACTTTCTAAAGAAGTCAATAATGGAAAATATTTTTGGATTTTTTGTTTTGAAAATTGGGGGTCTAAAAAAACTTTTCTAGACTTTTGGCAAGACAAATATTTTTTGCAACTAATAAAGATATACATATATATTTTGGAAATAAAGAAAAACTTTTTGGACTTATATATATATATATATATATATATATATATATATATATATATATATATATATATATATATATATATATATATTTTGTGACAAATAATGAAAGACTCTTTTTATTTTTTAATTTTTTTTGCATTTTCATAAACAAATAAATAACAAAAAAAATATTTTTAAAAAATAAGACTCTTTTTTATTTTCATTTTCATGGCAAGACAAACTATATATTTTTTCTATTTTTTTTTGAAAAAAAAACAAGACAGAACAACGACTTTGTTTTATTTTCCTTCTATTTTTCCTTTGCTTTTAGTAAAACAAACTAATAAAATATTTTTTTTTTAAAATTTCGACAGAGTTTTGACAGTATTTGGGCATTGTTTTTTTTTCAAAAATAAACAATCAATTCCCTAACCGCTATTTCTTTTTTTTTTCAATTTCAAAATATTATTCCTGATATTCAAAAGTCAGTCAACACACAAATCCGGATCAAATAAATGCGCAAGTAGCAACAAGTAAGATGCATCAGGATGGTCATTTTCATTTTTTGGTACACCTATCCTAGACAGACCCAACCCCTGTGTTGAGCCTCCAAAGTCAAATGCACGTGATGCAAACAAACGTTCCTACTAGGGATCCGGCATGAAGCTGAGTTATTCTAAGTGAAAAACCTGAGGCATATTGTTTTAGCCCTGGCTTACCCAAGTGGACAGCTTGAGCCGAAGTGAGGGCAACGTACCGGGAGCACGAAAGTCTACCCGCCCTAGTTACTTGTCCCAACTTCGTTTTATTTGGTATGACTTCTAACAGAAAGGTGGGCCATGCGCACGTGTACACCATAAATTCAGAAGACTCAGAAAGAAGAAGGGTTTCGTAGCAGTTTTATATACACAATTCAAATAATATTAAAGCGGTAAAAGCATCATTTAGCACATTAGGCATATATCATGTAAAAATCAGATAATAAATAAAGCCAACTATAACAATTATTTTAAGCTCGAATTCTTGAACCCTGAACCAGTGGTTCTGGGTTTTCCCCAGCAGAGTCGCCAGAGCTGTCACACCTCCTTTTTCCGCCCCCGCGAGGGGTGTAGGGAGTTTTCTCCAATTAAAGGACAGTCGAAACGGGATTTGTTTGTTTGTTTCAGAGTCGCCACCTGGGAATTTTAAGGCGTCCCAAGTCACCGGTTTTAATCCCTGAATCGAGGAGAATATGACTCTGTTTGTTATTCTGCGAACCAGAAATCCTGAGTAAGGAATTCTGTTAATTCGGGAGAAGGTGTTAGGCATTCCCGAATTCCGTGGTTCTAGCACGGTCGCTTAACCATTTTTATATTTGGCTTAATTATCTTGATTTACTAAATACCTTTTTTCTTGTTGCCCGATTTTATTACCGCTTTTGTTTAGATTGTTTACAATTATATAAACGAATCACGCGTACGTATATTCGTATTATATACCTTTTATAATTGTAGAGAATCGTTCCACGCATACGTGTACACAAAAAGGTTGATAATATTTTTATATTTTTATTATAAAAAAATTTATTTGATATTCGAAATTGTGCTTAAAATAAAATTAAGAACATTCGCCTTTCTTAAATAGTGAACCGCACATCTCGGGTTTTATGAAATTAATTTAATATCCTCCGACGAATCTTTTTTTTATTAAAATTTTGGCTCAAAGTTGCGCGAACGCATAATCCGAACTGCCTTTAAAAAAAATGTAATTTAGGCCACGCGAACGTATCCCTAATTTCACAAAATATTCGTGATAAAATTCTCTACAAATTGTTTATTGCATCCACTTATTTTTATATGAAAGCCATAGAGAAACACTGATTTAGACGTCTCTAAATTTTCTTGTAAAGAATTCAAAAGTTATTGTGTGTTGACCGCAAGTCTTATTTTACGCGTATGAATTATATACCTCAAAACTATTCAAATTTTAAAGAATTAATGATATGAAAAAGAAACAAACAACATGTAACTAAAAAAACTACCATTTTTATCGTGGATACAACATTAATATATCCAAAAATCGAATCGCATATAAAACTGGAAAAGAATTAATTTGATAAACAAATTAATAGTTTCTGAAGAATTTTCATTGTTATATTTAATGCGAACTCTATTTCTACATATCCTTGACATAAAATGTTGCAATTCGTGCTTATAAATCCCATATCCTTCTCATATACTTGTTTTTAGTCCAAAGTTATAATTATTTGGTTAATTTGTTTACAATGGTAGATAAGAATCAAATTGATAAGAAAGAGAACTATTATACAAATTGATTCAATAAAATTGCATCACATGCAATATAGTTGTACGTCTGAACCATTCCTAATATTCTAACCTCGTAACGAATTATATCAACTCACCTTTCACTTATGGTTATACATGTAACTGTTATCACGCCATGTACGAACAACATACAACTTACATCAATCTAGTTTTAAATAAAATCGGACTTTTGTGACAAAATATGCTAGTAATGTAGTTTCTTGAAAGTTCCATACTATTCCATACTTAGCCAACAATATCATAAGATTTAATTAATGGCTAGCTTTCTGCCATGTTCCCTATCTTATAATTTGAATATAGCTATACTTAATGAAATTCTGAAATAAATAACATTATTACAAAGCTTATGCGAATTTCAAAGGGATGATTAACTAACAGTTCTCACATAAAATGTAAGCTATTATATTAACCAACTGAAACAAAACTGAAATTTAAGCTAATAGATTTAAACGAGTAAAAGACATAATTATAATTCCGAACTTCATTTATTTGGCAATGTTGAAGCTTTCCACAACATGAGTCTAAAATATATACCTGATATTGGAAGCAAAAGAAAATGAAGATGAAAATCAGCGGCAGTAATAACAGTACAACACAGCAACAACAGCCCAGCAACAGTAACAACCCAGTAACAGACCGGTGGAGTAGTAATCCCAAAACAAATGCTTCCAACTTTTATGAAACAACAACAATTAATGCTGATTTCAAACAATGAAAGAAAGCAGAATATTTTTTTTGTTTTTTTTTTATTTGAAGGTTTGAATATTTTTCGGAATTTCTCTCTCTCTTAAATATTCAGCTCTTTTTTTTTCTCTGTTTTGTTTTTCTGTTCTGTCTATCTGTTCTTTTTTTCTTCATATTCGTTCCTCTCTGTTATTCTGTTCTCTCTGTGTGTTTTTTTTTGTTATTCTGTTCAAGACTTCCTATATATAATCCCAACCCTTTAATCAATTAAAATCAATCCTTTTCCCCTACCAAACCCATTATCTTCGCACTCATCCCCATTACATTAGATAAATATATCAACCCTACCCCATTATATTTTGTCCCCCATGCCTAACATAAACAAATACAAGATTCCCCCACACTAAAATTTGTCTTGTCCCCCTTTATATTAAATAACTATATCACAACCCACCCCATTTCATTTTGTCCCCCATGCTTCACATAAAATATTACAAAATATACAATTCCTAAACTACCCCTCTGACCTTATTGCAATTACCATTTTAACCCTGAACGTACTACAAATTACCAAACTACCCCATCAGCTATAACAATCAATTAATCAAACTTAACCAAAATATAGACAATATGATCAATTTCTAACAATGTTCGAACAACAATATGAACACGCATGAACATCATAACAACAATATCACATGAACACAAATTGAACAACAAAGAACAACTAAAATTTGATTGAACAATATTTTTAGCAACAACAAGCCTATTTTCGGATTCAACAACAACAACAATCAAACAAGTATATTTAGATTTCTAAATTCAATAATATTGAACTTAAAATTAACTCTAACAACATTACAACCAACAATTCCTATATTAAACTTTATGAGACAAATTCAAGAAATAATCATAAATGGTAAACAAAAAAAATCAAGCTATATAAATTTCGGATTCAAGAACAATCAAACAAAGTATGAACATGAATGAATCTATTTTTTTTAAAACAACAAACATGACGGATTAAATGACTCAAACAACATTAATAATTTCTGGAAAATATATAACAACATGAAACAAATTGAAGAAATAATCAATTAAATTTCAATTTGAATCTAACAAACATCAAACTAACAAAATCTTACCTAAACAATAAAACAAACATGAAAACCCACTAATTAACTTTCCATTTGAAATCTGAAAATTAATTCAATCAAAACACATGAACAAACTAAAAATTAATTCAAACGATAGACATGAACAAAGCAAGGATCGAACATTTATCGACTTTTACTTCGAGAAATATAAAAACGAAATATGGATAAAATAAGACTCAAAAACAACTAACCGGAGATGAATCAACGACGAACTTCGATTGTAAACAAATCTATCCGAGCCTCGACCAAAGCTCGAACGAATGACGACGAAGACGAAGGCAAGATGAAGTAGCAGCCACAACGTTAGTGAGGCCGTAGCAACTTCGTCATTTGTTCGAGCAAAGGCAATATGAAGCAGCAAACCTGGATCGTGAGCATTAGCAACTGCTGCGACGAGCAGCAACAGCAGTGCTGGTCATGGCGAAAAGACAGCAGTGCACGTCGAGCAGCAGGTGAAGGAGCAAAAATGGCTGCGTCAATGGCGGACGCGGGCAGCAGCTGCGACGAAGAAGCAGCAGCGTGGTTTGCTTGGTTGACGACGAAGCAGTGGCGACGGAGTGGCTTCGAACCAACTGCTCAATGTGCAGCTGCAGTAGAAGAAGCAGACGATGCAGCTGAAGCGACAATGGAGGAATCGAACATGGATGGTCGTTCATGTTGGTGAAGCCGCGGATTATGTGTGTGCTACGTCGCCGTGGTTGTGTGTGTGTGTGTGTTGTCGACGTGGTTGTGTGTGTGTGGCGTTTGGATGAAGGGAATGAGAGAGGGGAAGCCATGGTTGGAAGGTTTGGAGCTTTGGGGAAGAAGAAGATGATAGGGAGGGGGGGGGTGGCGGATGGTTTAAGTCTAGGGTTTTCTTCTTCTTTGTTTTTTGTTTTTGTTTTGGTTTTTTGTTTTGTAAAAATGAAAAAATGAAAATGAAGAGGGGGAGTTGGGTTGTTGGTACTGGATTGGGTCGACCCAGTTCGAAATGGACTGGGTCGTTTGGGAAGATTGAGTCATTTTTTGGGTATGTGGCTTGAAATCGAAGAAGAGGCCCAATTCCGACTTTCTTTATTTTTTGCTCTCTTTTCTTCTTTTATTTTTCTAAAACTAAATTATAAAAATACTTAAACTATTATTTAAGAACTAAATTAAGTTATAAAAGCGCATATTAACTCCAAATAACAATTAACGCGCAATTAAGTAATAATTAAGCATAAAATTGTATATTTGGACCTTAAATGCTAAAAATGCAAACGATGCCTAGTTTTGTAATTTTTTTTTGTGAAACAAACTTAGTTACTAACAATTGTATAATTAAATCTTACATGCGAAATGCGACATATTTTTGTATTTTTAATAATTTTAACAAATAAACATGCATAGACAAACATACAAATAATTATTCAAAATATCACAAAATTGCACACCAAGAAAAATTATTTTATTTTTGAATTTTTTGGGAGTAATTCTCATATAGGGAGAAATTCACGTGCTTACAGGACATACCAGTGAAGAGGAGAGTAAGCAGAATGGAAAGAACAAGAGAGCACAAATAGTTAGCCTTGGCTTGCAGCCGACTAACTTAGACTGTAGCAAACAACATGTAGCACAAGAGAGAGAGAGTAGAGATTTTTTTAGTATGAGAGATAGTTTTGAACCCTAGTGTTCGTGTGTCTGTGTTAACGAAAGACTAGAGTATTTATAGTTTGAAAACAGGTAGTAAATAAGGTAAGAATCATAGTCGCATGGTAACTAAGGAACTCAGAATTAGTCAGTCAGAAAATCAAGGCAAGTACTCCTTTAAGTTAAGGGAATCAATTCAAACGGTAAGAACATGTTTCATTTAAGGCAAGAAAAATTAGTACGTGACTAATAAGGAAAGAATCAAGGCTCAGTAAGCATAGGGTAGCCAATTAGGACTAAGTTTAGAAAACTCCAACTAAAGAAATGACCCAGTAAAAATAAAAGTTCCACAACAAATAAGGTAGGGGATCAGTCAATTTAAACAGACGAGGCAAAATTTTAGGGTTTTAAAAGAAAATCTTTCAATCAAACAATCAAATAAGGAAATCAGGATCAATCAAGAGGGAGTTATGATTCTGTACTTCAACATATATATAGAGAAGAACAAACAGACGTAGCAAACATGCAAAGGTCAGCAATATCGACAGAAATAGGCAAGAGATGAACAATCAAGATGAATACAATCACACAGAGGTGATACAAGTAGGCTAAGGACTCAGTAAAACCCATTCAAAGCACGATAATCACAAAACTTAACAAGAATCGAGTAGTCATGCTAACACACAGAACCAAAACAAAGAAGATCTAAAAATTAGGGCTTTTAATAGAGTCGAGTTGAAAAAGCAGTAAAAACATAGAATCAGTCAAGATATGCAAAGATAGGAGTTTCAAACATAAAGAATCAGTTTAAACAAAGTGTAGAAGAAGTTCCGAAAAAATCCTAATTTTTAAAAAGTGAGTAAAACAGCTTAAAGTTGATGATTTTTCAAAAGAGGTTTGAGAATAGGGTATAACATAAATGAAACAGGCTTGAAGCGTTTAAAAATAGCCCAGATCTAAGAAATACAAACGAAAAATTAGGGTTTTAAAGGAAACCCAGGTAGAGATAGAAGAACCTACTTAGAACTTCATAGATAGTAACAAATATGGTGTGATTTTGCCCAAAATTACACCGGAGAAGCCATGAACAACAAAAATAACAACCGTAGATACAAGTTGGCATGACCCAGGGCCCTTGAAGGCCTCAGAGATGATGAGCAAGGCGATGGAGGAATCATTAGAGGCTTGGGGTTGAAAGGTGGTCGCCGGAGATGGCCGGAGGGGGAGGCAGTGGTTGAAGAAGGCTATGGTTAAGTTGAGAGAAGAGAGAAGACCAGAGGATTCAAAGGCGGCGGATTTAGAAAATGATTTAGTGTTGGGGGTTGTTTAGAGTTAAAGAAGGTAAGAACGGACGAGGGTCGTTGATCTAAAACGACCAGGATTTAATATGGCTTTGGGTCGGGTAGGGGTAATTAGGGCCTGGGTCGGATAATCTGCTTAGGAATTGGGTTAAAATTAGGCTAGAATTGAAAGCCAAATTTGTCTATAATTTAAATAGCCACTTTTCCCCATTTAATCTATAATAAATAATAAGCAATTTCTGGAAATCAATTTTCTATACCAAAATGATTTAAAATATGTAATTATCTTTTAAAAATATAGGAACTAATTTTACGCATATAAAATGTAATTATACTTTAAATGGGCTAATATTGCAATTATATACAATTTTGCTTAAAAAATACCAAATGCAATTATAAAAATGCATAAAAATGTATCGACCATATTTTGGCATAAGTATAGAGATTAAATGAATAAATCATCATAACAACAATTTGGGAAATAATTATTTGGGATTTTATGAATAAAAGAGGAGAAAATAAATCAATTTAAACACTTAAATTTATGGAAAAATTATAAAAACCTTGTGCATGCTTATATATGCTATTTTGAAGGTATTTATACATATTTAAAAATATATACGAAAAAATTGGGTATTAACACCGAGTATGTAAGGCGCATAAATAAGTACATAAAAGACATGGAAGAAATATAAAGTAAATGACCCAACCTGTAAGTCTGGATAACTCTGTAAATCATGAAATACTTATAGTGTCATGAATATGCGTATGAATTGCATGTTGTGCATAGGTACATGTGCTCATAACATCATCAAGCCTCTGAGGGCATCCCATCATATCATCTCGGCCACTGTGGGTAAAATCATCAACATATACCAGCTGATTAGGTGGTGGTGCGTATATAATGCCATAATCTTTTTCCATATATATATATATATATATATATATATATATATATATATATATATATATATATATATATACGCGTATATAACTCCATCTGGTCATGTGTCAATGTACATGAATGAAAAACATGAGAAGTACGCCAATAAAATCTTTCGGGGTGTCATAAGACCATTTTGCCTTTGAATAATACCATGAAGTAAACTTTATCAACTTGCGAATTTCCTGAGACCCATGAACAGACAATAGAATAATAATTCACACAGGGAATCAAGAATATAGACACCCCTAGTATTTCTATGAATAGAGTCATTTATGAAAATTGTGCATTTGCTCGTTTTGTTTGTGACGTATAGATCATACCAAAAAGAAAGATGAGATATCCTTAACATACCTGGAGTAGGGAAAAATCCGCATGACATTCTTGAAAAAGGTTGCAACGCACTCCTTTAGAATTGCTAAATTTTACGTTGCTACGGTTCTAACAATTCTCGCTGGAATTGTAAATGTTGCATGGAATTTTGTTGGAAATCTTGCTAGGTTGATGTGGCGTCTGTTTGAAAATGTTGAATTAGTAAAATGTTGAATTAACGTCTGAAATTGGTTTGAAATGGGAAATGGTATGTAGCATTGATTGCTATGTTGGATTAGGAAATTGGTTTGAATAGCTAGCATCTGTTTGATACCAAAATGTTGCAAGACATTTTGTTGGAAAGAGAATGTTGATGGCTTTAATTGATTAGGCACCTTTGTATTTAATTTCAATTGAAACAATTATAAAGATGACTATCATAGTCATCTTCCCATGTTTTTTTAGGGCTAATACATATTCCACGTGTCCTTATTATTCAACTGCCCAAAACAAGAGTCACTAGATCCATTTCAATTAGTTTCCACGTGGGAGGCTTTGGTATTTATCCAAAGTTTTTAATTAATCCATTACTTGTTATTAATTAACTAGGTAATGTTCTATTACCCAATAATTAACCAATTACCCACGTAATTGAGAATTATTTTCACTTAATTAAAATACTATTCACTTTTAACATATCTTGTACACCTTACTATCATGGCAATGTAGTACCTTGTATGGCACTAATCCATAAATACCGAATACTTTAGCTCGGGTCATATTTTATCCCAACATGTCAAACTTGGACGAAAATTCATTTTCTTTGACTTGCTTCCCCTCTCACCTTCACGAATTTACTCATCACTTGTTTGAAATAGCATGATGCTTATAATCTCAAAATAATCCCATTCTCGAATATACGTCGATTATGTTACGACAAAACTTTAACAAACAAAAATGCGGGATGTAACATCATTCCCCCCTTTGGAACATTCGTCCTTGAATGTTGAATGATGCACTTATCATTCTCATAACCCATAGCTCCTATGAATACTTTAGTGCTCTTCTTGCCATCTAGGCAACTGTTCTGTGAATAAGTCCAAAGGCCATGGCATTCCCTCCTTTAGGCCACTTTCTCACACCACGACTTATGGTCGAAATCCTTCCAGTCTTGTAACTGTTGCTATCTTTTATCATGCAGCCTGTACGACTCTGACCTTGTAAGTGCGCTTATGCGCCTCTTCTTTCCTTTTTCCTCTGATATTTAGCCATTACTGAAGTTCTTCGCTTGGTATTTTGTCGAGCTTACAAATATTGCTATATCTTATTTCATAGACCTGGTTATCCATATGGATGACTTTATTGTATCTAAGTAAGTTATTATATACCATGACTTTTACCTCGATTTCTTGTTACTGAGGTCTACTACCAAATTTCACGTTACTTTCATTGCTTATATAATACTATAAATCTATGTCCTTTAATGCTTCCACATTACTGTTCATCTTAAGAATGATAGCCTAATCTCATCTCATACTTTATAACTTTTATCCATCCATTGTTGATTCATCTCAATATTGATCTATAATCTACCCCTGATATCTTAACCTTTTATGTAGCACTGCCGCTAGTGTTCATGTTTCATCAGGGAACATCTGGAATGATTAGTCTGATCCACCCGGGGCGATACCATGATTTCATAACAGTATCTCATAGCATCCCAATGCATTTCACCTTGCATGGGTATTTTAATCTTGTCCAATTCATGAGATACCTTTCTTTTCTTCGTCAGATCATTACTCAATCGAAGGCCCAAACGTTATCCTTTATCTATCGCAATTACAACCTCATTCTATTACCAGGTCAGCATTTCATTCCTTCTAAATGCTATTAGTCTTAGACTCCTTTGAGTTCATTCAGGCTATATTGAGATTTGTATAATTTAGAGAAACCATCAGCTCTTCTTGTTTTTACGGGCTTAATCCTGAGGACTTATCCATTTTTGTTACCTTTTAACTCGCCCGTTCTTATCCTTACTCCTGTCTTCTAGAACCTTGTCGCTTCACCATATAATAACTTGCGACCTACACAACTCTATTTATATTACTTGCAACCTTTCAACTTGCTTGCATCATAGATTTCCTTATGTCATTTTGGAACGTCAAGCGAGACATCACATCGTCTCTGACTCTTCTTTACTCTCTTAGTCAGGCTTTTCGATACCTAAACCATAGGCTGGAAGGTATTCCACTGACGATTCCGCTACCATTCCTGGATATTGAATCCCCATGCTTCTAGCCTTTGATAATAGGCTAGATTCATGTAATTTGGCGACTGTTTATGCCCATGTATGACTATATTTCACTGTTATAGGATAGTTAAATGATGATAAATTGGCTCTAATTGTGAATTTCATGTTTTGCAGGAGCGAGTTGCGCTTATGAGGACATAAGACAGTGTTTGGATCTACATCGAAGCAAGGGAAGCCCCTCGGAGTTGAGTGTGTGTGATAGAAGAGAGAAAAGATGTGCTAAACTGATGACCAGCTTAGCGCGACCATTAGCGCAACCACTAGCATGACCGCGCTATCCGAGGAACTCGAGACAGAATACTATGCTATATTCACGACCATTAGCATGAGCACGAGTGCGGCCGCACTAGTCCAGTTCAGAGATTATAATTTTAGGGGCTAACTTGGAAGTTCGGGGGTAATTCCACTTAACCGATAAGAGGTCCAGCTCACCCAAAGGGATATTATCAAGGTTTTTATAGCTTAGTTGAAGGTAAGGAGAGGCAAGAGGCAAAGAGGATAGTTAGGCATCGAGTTGTTAGTATGAATACGATTATGAGTAGCTAATTCCTTAGTCTAGAGTTTTGATGGAACCTATTGAAGGATGAACTTCATGTTATATTAATATAGTTTACCCGGTTTAATCTATATTCTTATTGTAGTTAATTGATAGGATCATCAATTAGCTGTGCTTATTTAGTATGTATTAATCGGAAGAGAGTGCATATTTAGGTAAGTTGAGTGAACAACACCACTCCCAAAGTATATGAGGGATCAATAACCAAGGGTTTAAAGGTCGGATTAGGGATAACGAAACCTTGGGTGCGATCTAAAGTGAGCTGTAATAAAAGTCAGCTTGCGTAACTCGGGAGAGTGCGTCTAGTAAATTGTCGTGATTACTTGAGAGAGATTTATGATAATAAGAGTGGTCATGATCGATAGAGACGATTAGGCAAATCTATGCGAAATATAACAGGAAGGGATTCCATCAATAGGGAAAATCACAACCTTAGATCCTTCTCTTACTTGCATACAACCCAGTCATATTTAGCTTTTAGTTTTCTTGCTTTCATTCAGTTATAGTTAGTAAAAACATCTCCAATTGTTATTCACAATATCAGGAAAGTTGATTACGAAGAATTCAGTGAGTTTGACAAGAGTAATTGGAAGGTTAATTCCCCATGGGATTCAACTCTGGGCTAAATACTCATATTATATTTGTAAAGACCTCTTGTCCTTTTTATAAGGCATAGTTGGGTGTGATCAAATTTTTGCGCCATTGCCGAGGAGTTAACGATGTTATCAATTACAGTTGAAAGAAATACAAAAATTCTTAGTGTAGTCAGTTTTCTTTATTTTCAATCTATACATTTAAATTAACGTTTGTTGACTTGGTTGTATATGTGCATGCCCAAAAACTCATCGAGAACTAGTGAAGTATTTGAACCACTATCAAATCCCGAGAAAGTTTTCAAGGTCTTGAATCGGGCCAACCAGAAAAACAAACAACAATAATCAACTGAACAACTCAAACTGGACTTGGGGGATAATGTGTTAGACCCAGCTGCGCCAGTAGCGCTAGTGGAACCACTTGTGCTAGAGGCTACTCTATATGACTGGTCACAACCCACAGTAAAGAATTTGGCCACAACAATATTAGTCCCGTAGATACAGGCCGAATCTTTTCAAATCACGAACAACATGCTGCACTTGTTGCAAAACAAGAGACTATTTTTGCAGTCATACATTGAAGATCCTCAACAACACTTGAAGAATTTCCTGTCGATCTGCAAAACTTAAAGGCAGCCTAACGTAACTCAGGAAGTAATAAAGCTGTTATTGTTTCCATTCTCAGTGACATGAGCTGCCCAGACTTGGCTAAATTTGCTCCCCATTAACTCCATCGCAATTTGAGAGGATTTAGTCAAGCAATTCTTTAATAAGTATCATCCACCCAACAAGACTGCTCAGCAAGTTGATGAAATTTTGAGCTTCAAACAAAAATCAATGGAGACACTGCAAGAAGCGTGGGAACAATTCAAAAGGATGTTGGTTATATGTCCACACCATAGTATTATAGATCAGATGTTGGGGCAGCGGTTTTACATGGGTTTGACAGATAGCGTAAAGGCCAATGTTGATGCTTCAGCTGGTGAAGCATTCTTGAGCAAAACATGGAGAGAAAGCCAAAGCCTACATGACAAGATGGCACAGAATTCGGGGTGGACAACCAGGAATGCACCTATCACTCCAGTAGTTCAGCCAGTGCCCTTAGATACATCCAACACTCTTGTTGAAAATATGGCCACATTAATGACAAAGATGAGTATACTCACCAAAAAGGTGGAAGAGTCGGGGCAGAAACAACATGTACACGTTGTAGATACTACCAATGGGGGCTTATGCACATCTTGCATTAGTCAGCCAATTGGTAACCAATGGAATGCAGAAAGTGATCATCATCATTACCCTGAGGACATGAATTATGTGTCTAATTATGGGGGCCAGAGACAGGGTGGTCAGAATCGGGGCCAACAGAATTAGCCATACAGGCCACTCCAGCCACAACTTAATAATGGAAATATGGGAGGTATGCGACCTCACAATAATATGGTGCCCTACCAATAGTCATAGGGATACAACAATCAAAATCAGCATCAGGGTTATCATCCTCCTCAGCAGTAGCATAGTGGAAGACAGGAGATGGGTTTGCCAGACTCAAGGCAATGATGCAGCAGGTTATTGGGTCAAATGCAAAAATGAGTGAAAATGTAGATGCACATGAGTCAGCTATAAAGAATATTGAAGGGTAGATGGGCCAGATTTCGATGTCTTTGAATATTCGTCCTCGTGGGACATTACCTGCAGATACTCAGATAAATCCAAAAGATCAAGGCCCGAAGCAGCTGATGACAGTGAGTCTACGTAATGGAAGAGACTTAGACTTGGATCAAGAGAGGGCTCGAGAAAGCAGATAGGCTGAGACACTTGTACTAGTGCCCATTGAGCTAGATGATTCAACAAAACTGACCTGCCCAGGAAGAAACCAACACGCAGATTGAGGCTGAGAAAGAACCTGAGACAACCCAGGAATCGGTAGTTGAGGTGGTGTCTGATAAAAGAGAATACCCAAATCATTGGCCAATAGAGACTGGCCAAGTACCAGAAAGAGGAGCAATACAAGAAATTCTTGGAGATGATGAAACAAATCCACGTAAATATTCCATTGATTGATGCTTTGAAGGAGATGCCTGGTTATGCAAAAATGATGAAAGACTTGCTGTCCCGAAAATTCCATTTCCAAGACTTGGTCACAGTGACTCTAACTCAGACCTGCAGTGCTGTAGTGACTAGACCAGTTGCTGAGAAGTTGTCTGACCTAGGGGAGTTTCATAATTCCCAGCACTCCTGGTAACTTTTCTTTTGCTAAGGCACTTTGCGATTTAGGGGCTAGCATAAATCTTATGCCCCTGGAAATCTATAAAAGGTTGGGGATTGGAAGAGCTAGACCCACATCTATGTTGTTGCAGCTAGCTGACAGGACCTTGAAAAGACCTTCTGGTATCTTGGATGACGTGCTGATTCAGGTAGGGAGATTTGTGTTCCCGATAGATTTTTTGATTCTGGATTGCAAGGTGGATGAAGAAATTCCGATAATTTTGGGAAGGCCGTTCTTGGCCACAGAGAGAGCTCTCATTGATTGTGAAACTAGGGAGCTCAAGATGAGGCTGAACGATGAGGAGATAACATTCAATGTGCAGAAATCTATGCGGCGACCAAGTGAATTCTCCAATTATTCTCTTATTGATGCTGTGGATGTAATCGTAGAGACAGATGATGAGATGTTGACTATTGAGGACCCTCTTGCTGCATGTCTTGTAAATTTAGATGAGGTGAATGGGGAAGAATTAGCAGAATGGGTACTGGCTTTAGAGGCAGAGGATTTTAGGATAGAACACTTGAATTCGAGCCCCTGCACTTAGAAAATAGAGAAACTCCTCCAGCCAAGCCAACTATAGAAGAACCACCAAAGCTGGAGTTGAAGCCTCTGCCCGCCCATCTCAGGTTTGAGTTCCTAGGACCTAACTCCACATTACTTGTTATTATCTCATCTAGTTTGCTAGATGTGCAGGCATAACAACTTTTGCCGGTACTCAAGGAGTGCAAGACTGCCATTGGGTGGGCCATGACAGACATTAAGGGGATCATCCCAACATATTGTATGCATAAAATTCTGCTGGAAGAGGGGCACAAACCGTCCAGGGAGCACCAAAGAAGGCTGAACCCCAACATGAAGTAAGTGGTGAATAAAGAGGTGATTAAGTGCTTGGATGCGGGAATCATTTTCCCAATCTCTGACAGCAAATAGGTTAGCCCGGTGCAATGTGTTCCTAAGAAGGGTGGTATGACGGTGGTCAAAAATGATAACAATGAGCTGATCTCTACAAGAACCGTCACAGGCTAGAGAATTTGTATGGACTATAGGAAATTAAATCTGGCCACTCGAAAAGACCACTTCCCACTTCCCTTCATTGATCAGATGCTTGACAGATTGGCAGGGAGGTCCCACTTCTGTTTTCTAGATGGGTACTCAGGGTACAATCAAATCTCCATTGTGCAAGAGGATAGAGAGAAGACCTCCTTCACATGCCCATATAAAAGTTATGCTTTTAGGAGGATGACCTTTGGCCTATGCAATGCACCAGCCACATCCCAAAGGTGCATAATGGCCATATTCACTGACATGGTCGAAGACATAATAGAGGTGTTTATGATTGATTTCTTAGTGGTGGGAAACTCATTCGATGAGTGCCTCATAAATCTGACTCGAGAGTTTAAAAGATGTATTGAGACTAACCTGGTACTTAATTGAGCGAAGTGCCATTTCATGGTACAAGAGGGCATAGTCTTGGGACACTGGGTATCAAGCAAGAGAATCGAGGTGGATCATGCTAAAGTTGACGTGATAACAAAGCTGCCACCCCCACTTTAGTCAAGGCAATCAGGAGCTTCCTCGGGCATGCCGGTTTCTACCGGAGATTTATAACAAACATCTCAAAAATTGCCAACCCTCTCTGTAAGTTGTTAGAAAAAGATCACCCTTTCTTATTTTCTGATGATTGTAGGGTAGCATTTGAGGAGTTGCAAAGGAGGCTAGTCACATCACCCATCATTGTTTCCCCCGACTGGGAGCAACCATTCGAACTCATGTGTGACGCCGGTGACTATGCAGTGGGGGCAATGCTGGGACAACAGAAAGATAAGCTAATGCACCCAATTTACTATGCCAGTAGAACGTTGAGTGGAGCCGAACTGAACTACACTGTTACTGAAAAGGAGATGCGGGTTGTGGTGTTTGCATTCGACAAGTTCAGATCATACCTGATTGGCTCTAAGGTAATTATATATACTGATCATGCAGCTCTCAGGTACTTGATTGAGAAGAAGGAGTCCAAACCACGTCAGATTTGTTGGGTGTTGTTACTACAAGAGTTTGACCTGGAGATTCGTGAAAATCAAGTCGCTGATCATCTATCACGACTTGAAGGAGCTGAAAACTCAGTTGAGGTAGAGGACATTCTGGAAACCTTTCCAGACGAACAACCACTAGCTATAAGCCTTGAGGAAGTGCTATGGTATGCAGAATTTGCAAATTACCTGGCAAGCAGTATAATTCCCTATGACCTTTCCTCTATGCAAAAGAAAAAGTTTTATCATGACTGCCGCATGTATTACTGGGATGAACTTTATCTGTTTTGAATATGTGTTGACAATATGATCCAGAGGTGTGTCCTCGAGATAGAACAATCTTCTGTTTTGCAAGCATGTCACACATCGGTGTATGACGGGCATTTTGGAGGAGTCAGGACTGCATCAAAAGTGCTAGAAGCCGGTTTCTACTGGCCAATAGTGTTTAAGGATCCACATCAATGGTTGAAAGGCTGTAATGAATGTCAGCAAACCGGGTACATTTCCCCTCGCCATGAGATGCCTATGAACCCAAATGAAGAGGTTGAAGTGTTCGATGTCTGGGGGATAAACTTCATGGGCCCCTTTGTCAGCTCCTTTAGAAATAAGTACATACTTGTGGCTGTAGATTGCGTGTCCAAATGAGTAGAAGCTGCAACACTTCCTACCAATGATGCAAGAGTGGTGGTGGGGTTTTTGAAGAAGAATATATTCACCCTTTTTGGGACCTCGAGAGCTATTATTAGTGACGGAGGCACTCACTTCTGCAATCGAGCCTTCGAAAAATTGTTAGCAAAGTACGATGCACGCCACAAGGTGGCAACCCCGTATCATCCTTAGAGCAATCGATAGGTCGAATTATCTAATAGAGAGATAAAGAGTGTACTGACCAAGACTATGAATGCCACAAGAACTAATTGGGAAAAAAGCTAGATGATGCATTCTGGGCCTACAAAACTGCTTTCAAAACACCAATTGGTATGTCACCATACAAGTTGGTGTTCGGGAAGGCCTATCACTTGCCGGTAAAACTAGAACATATAGCTTGGTGGGCAATGAAACAGCTGAATCTGGACATTGAGGCTGCGGGAACAACTAGAGTCACAAAATTGCATGAGCTCGACGAGTTCGGATATCTTGCTTTTGAAAGAACAAGGTTGTACATGGAGAGAATGCGGAGGTTGCATGATAAAAACATTGTTGAGCAAAATTTCAATCCTAGAGACATGGTATTGCTTTATAACTCAATATTAAGGCTATTTACAGGTAAACTCAAGTCACGATGGTCTAGACCATTTCGAGTGATCGAAGTATTCCCCTCAGGTACTGTAGATATTGCCTCAGAGAAAGACTCCCATACATTTAGAGTCAATGGGTAGAGATTGAAACTATATGTGGGCAAGAATGAACCAAAGTAAGTGTTAGAGATCCATCTGACTGAACCTCAGAGGTCGAGCGAGCCTTAAATGCGCTTATCTATGTCGTGCCGTGATGTTATATCAGGCGCTACATGGGAGGCAAACCATTGATTTGTTGTAACTGTCATGCCACAACATTAACTAAGGTGCTGGTTGGGAGGCAACCCAATGATAGGCAGTAATTATTAATTTTGATTTTGGGAAGTACTAACCATTGCAGGTGAGCTTGGGCAGGTGATAAGTCCATCAGACGTGGAAAGAACATGGGAAAAATGGAAAATTTTCGTGCGCAGGAGCACGCCTGCGCTACCCACCGCGCTACAGGCCGCGCATATGGGCAAACATTCCGCCTCAGCATCTCCATCACTAGTTCCGCCTATTTAACTTAACATTTTGTTTTATTTTTTTTATTATGTATAATTGGTTAAGTGTTATTTCCCATAAATATCCCCCCCCCCAACTACTCTCCTTTTCTTCACTCCCAAAATCCCCCACGTTCAAAAAATATTCCCAACCCTAACTCCCTTCCTCTTCAAAAATTACCTCTTCTCCATTCCCAAACTCCCCAAGGCTCAAGCCCAACCCCCCTTACTCTTCTTCACTTCTCACCATCTTCTCTCACTACATGTAAGGTTTCTCTTTTTGCCAATTATTTTCTTCAGATTTTTGTTTTTACTTTTTATTATGTAGTAGCTTTTTCTTTTCTTTTCTTTATAGAAATTTGTAGTGTTTGTGTACTGTTTGTTGGCGGTAATGTTGGTGGAGTTGTATCTTATCTTAGTGGGTTAATTTGGGGAAATTGTGGTTGTTTTGGGGGTTACAACATGTGTGAATTGGGGTGTGGGTATATAATACCCACAAGGTGTTTGCTTAAATGCCATAGTGAGCATAAATGAGTAATTGTGACCAATTGTGCACATGAAGTCTGAGTAACCGCATTGAGTCACATTTTTTGGGGTGTGCTAATGTTATTCCTTTTCCAGGTACAATGGCTCCATCTAGGAAATGACGGACCACAGTTGGTTCTTCCAGCAGTCAAGCTAGATCGTACAGGGCGCGCGGGTCAACTCCTGCTCGTCCATTTGATAGTAGTAGGTTCGTCTCTACCAAGGCTCAGGACCGCTTTGCGGATAAGGCCCCTAAGAAATCGATATCAGAAAGGGGCATAGATATAGGGTCGGTCCAGCTCGACTGCCCTAACTTGTATAATGAGCTGGTAAGGCGGGGGCTACAAATCTTCCTTGCAGAGCAGGATGAGGGGAATGTGATGGTTATCCGTGTATTTGTTGTATTTTCTTTTCTTTTTTATTAATAAAAAACTTATTGGTGAAAAATAAAAAGAGGCTATACGAAGGATATACCAGTTACCCGCTACTGTGGATCCGTATGAAGACTATTATGAGATGTATGGAAGATCACACACGCAGTGGGAGCCGTTCTTTCCAACAATATGTGTACCCAGCAAGGAATTACATGGATGAACTATGGTTAGATGTTTCACTCCGCGGCGCTAACCTTTGAAGGGAAGTGCTGGTTATATGTTATCAACAACCGCCTGATCCCGTCTTCCAACACTATGGAGGTAAATAGTCCTCAAGTGGCTCTGATATGGTGCTTTATGAATGGTCACAACTTTGACGTGGCCAAGCTAATTCATGAGGAGATGTTCACCTGTTGTCCGGTGAAATGGTTTGGGTTCTTCTTCCCTTCCTTAGTTACTAGACTGTGCCGGGCAGTTCGGGTGCCGAAAAATCTAGCTATGGGTGGGATAGTGCCAAAAGACTACAAGTTCCGAGCAAATAAGTTAACCACTAGGAAGGAGCCGGTGGCAACAGGTGGTTATGATAGTGGTGCATCTGATGACTTCGAGGAAGAGGAGGCTGAGTAGGAGGATGTGAAGGCCGAGTCACCGACCCATGAACAAATTGCAATAGCTGCAGCACCATCTGGGACTGCAGCACCATCTGGGGCTGCTCGGGTTACCCGGTTCATAGCTTTGGATCAAGAGGTAGCTGGATTACGTACCTCGATCACTGAATTAGGTACATAGGTTAATGCGGTGGCTGCCCAGCAGGTGAAATCGGAGAAGAAAATATTGGGTTGCCTGAGAGCTCTGGGTTGTGCTTGCAATCTTAACCCAGACACGGTCTCCGATCAAGAGTGATCATTCAGGGAAGTTCCTTTGCCTCACCGTTCTTTATTTTGTATGCCATGAGGTCATGTCTTCCTTTTAAGTGTGGGGTGGGGGATACTTCAATGTATGTATGTATATGTAACTACTTGACTGTTTGATGTTTTCTTTGTTTTTCTTGATTGTTTTTGGTGGTTTTGAGTAGTAGTCATATTAGGTAAGTTGACTTGTCCCGACGATAGATCTCTTTCGACGGGGTTCTTGAGGGTCTAAGTCGACGTGAAAATCTAAAAAAAAAATAGAAATATGTTGGACTCTTCCTGATGACGGATCTTCTAGACAGTTTTCATGAGGAAAGTAAGTCTAAAGAAAATACCAAAAAGTTTTTTTTTGTTTTAGGCAGTGTAGTAACTCCCCCTTAGTTTTTCTGTGGGCCACAGTTCTTTTTGAAGGGTTTTGCTTGAACCGGGTGTAGTTTGTTTTTGTTTATTTTATTTCTAGTTTTTAGTTAGTATTGATAGGCTATGAGCTGAAATAGAAAGAGAAACCATTGGCGTTGATACACCTGAACACAGTAGACAGTAGAGTATAACGCTTAGTCTTAGTGGTTGATTATTGCTAGAGTGCCTTAAATTGTATGTTTGTAAATGACTTGAATACTCAAGCGAGAGTGTCTTGATAAGCCAATCTAGAGTGAGTCATGTGCCATGTGTGTGTGAGTTGTACTGTATTCTATGCTCAGTATTTGATGCCTAGAACTTGCCCCGTCTGTTTGCAAAGCGAAATAGTAGCTTTATTCAGTCTTAGAAGTGATATAGGCAGTTCTTTGTTAAGCCAGATATATAAAGCAGACCCACCTAAATGCAATACATCGTAGTTAGCCCCGTTGAGCCTATAAGCCTGTTTCTTTGGCAACCACATTACAAACCTTACCCAATTATTTGAACGACCCATATGTTTGAACCCTTTTACCTCCCATGAGCACTTGAATGGTTATGAAATATGCAAAAGCTAAAGTGGGGGTGGTGGTTTGGTTTTTGAGTGGAACCGATAAAATGGAGAAAAGGTACAATATTTGAAAAAGTAAATTAATAAGCACCACTTAAAAAGAAAAAGAAAAAAGAAAAAAAGAAAAAAAAGAGAATGAGTAAATGTAGTACTTGATAAGTGGTGACTTGATACAATTGCACCTAATAGAGTGGGATGTTATAAATAGAGGTGTGGTGGAATGCCTGGTTGACATAAGTATGGTTTTTAATGTTAATGTGATTGTATTAAAAGTTCTTAGGGAGGTTAGTCACTATATCCAAATATATCCTACCCATCCCTTAGCCTACATTACAACCAAATGAAGTCCTAATTGATCTTTGACTGAATGAGCTCGATTAGTAGAGTAGTACACTACGGGCAAGCCTATGGTGCATCTGTGTGGCATATGAATTTTCTTTCAGAAAGTGATCGGTTTTTGTCTGTATAAGTTCCTAATTCTTCTTAATATTATTATTTGTGGAACTACTCTCTTGTGTGATGTGAGGGCATATGATTCACGAAGGAAAGGTAAGTCTTGACTTCTGTATAGAGTAATTTGAGTAAGTACGAATATTGCACGACATGTGAGAGTCGACTTTTGAGGCAAAGATTGTACACTGCTAGACATAACTTTGGTGATTTGTTCTTGGTGTGATACGTTAGGGGAAAAGCTTAGTGAAGGAACCTTTATAGAGTGTGGTGGATTGCTCGAGGACTAGCAATGATTAAAGTGTGGGGTGTTGATAATAGGCTAGATTCATGTAATTTGGAGACTATTTATGCCCCAACTTGACAATGTTTCACTATTCTAGGATAGTTAAATGATGATAAATTGGCTCTAATTGTGAATTTCATGTTTGTCAGGAGCGAGTTGCACTTATGAGGACTTAAGACAGTGTTTGGAGCTAAATTGAAACAAGGGAAGCCACTTGGAGCTGAGTGCGTGTGACAGTAGAGAGAAAAGATGAGCTAAAATGATGACCAGCTTGGCGCGACCATTAGTGCTCCCACTAGTGCGACCGTGCTAGCCCAGGAACTCGAGACAGAATACTGTGCTATATGTGCGGCCATTAGCGCGGGTGCGAGCTCGGCTGCGCTAGTCCAGTTCGAAGATTATAATTTCAGGGGTAAACTTAGAAGTTCAGGGGTAATTCCACTTAATCTATAAGAGGTCCAGCTCGCCCAAAGGGACATTATCAAGGTTTTTACATCTTAGTTGAAGGCAAGGAGAGGCAATCAACAAGGAGGATAATTCAACATCGAGTTCTTCCTTTCTTCCTTTTGTACTTACCATTTATGATGAATTTTGCTATTGTTAGTATGAATATGTGATAGTAGGCTATATATACGCTATTTACACTCTAAATATACCAGACTTTATTGTTGTTTTAAAGGATAAATGATAACAAAATACTCTAATTGGTGTTTTTTTGCTTCGCAGGAACTAATCCAAGTTAGGAAGAGACTATGGAGTGTTTTGGAGTCAATAATGTGGATAAAAGGCCAATCAAGGAGAACCCAAGAAAAATAAGCAAGAAAGAGGCAAAGAAGGACTGGGCAAGATGACAACACGACCACGGTCGACCGCAGCTGGACCGCAGTAGGCCAAGCAAGAGAGGCAGAATACTTGCGTTTCACCGTGGTCGCGCCGTGTTCTGCTGCGGCCGCAGTCGACTGTTTAACTGCCAGAAATTTAGGGACTAAAGTGTAAATCGGGGGAAACTTATCCTAACCCTTTTAAACTCAACAAACTAGGCAAATCAAAGGTTAAGCTTGTTTTTAGGCTGATTTGGAGGCAAGAACAAGTGTGAGAAGAGCAATCAACCATTAGAGTTTTTCAATCTTCTCTTTGTTATTTTCAATTGCACATTGAATACTTTTTGTAGTTTTATCTTGCTTTGCAATGAGTATCTAACTATTTAATCTATAGTTTTGATGGAACCTATTAAAGGATGAACTTCATGTTATGTTAATACAGTTTACCCGTTTTAATCTCTATTTGTTCAACTACGTTCTTATTATAGTTAATTGATAGGATTCTCAATTAGCTGTGCCTATTTAGTATGTATTACTCGGGAGAGAGTGCATATTTAGGTAATTGTTGAACATCACCACTCCCAAAGTATATGAGAGATCAATAACCGAGGATTTAAAGGCGAGATTAGGGATAACGAAGCCTTGGGTGTGATCTAAAGTGAGCTGTAATCAAGGCCAGCTAGAGTAACTCAGGAGAGCACATCTAGTAAATTGTCGTAATTACTCAGGAGAGATTTACGGTAATAAGAGTGCTCATAATCGATAGAGATTATTATGCAAATCTGTATGAATATAACAGGAAGGGATTTCATCAATAGGGGAAATCAAAACCTTAGAACCTTCTCTTAATTGTTTACAACTTAATCATAGTTAGTCTTTAGTTACTTAATTGCAGTCAGTTATAGTTAGTAGAAATATCCTCAATTGTTATTCAAAATGTTTGGGAAGTTGATTCTGTAGAATTTAGTGAGTCTAACAAGAGTAATTGATAGGTTAATTCTTTATGGGTTCAACTCTGGGCTAAATACTCAGATTAATTTGCAACGTCCGCTTAGTCCTTTTTATAAGGCATAGTTGGGCGTGATCAAATTTTGGCGCCGTAACCGGGGACTTAATGGTGTTATCAATTAAAATTGAAAGAAATACAAAAATTCTTAGTGTAGTCAGTTTTCTCTATATCCAATCTATACATTGAAATTTTAACGTTTGTTGACTTGGTTGTACAGGTGCATGCCTAGAAACTCATCGAGAACTAGTGAAGTATTTGGTTGTACTTGGTCAAGGCCTTGAATCGGGCCAACCGGAAAAACAAATAACAACAAAGAACTGAACAATTCGAACCAGACATGGGGGACCATGTGGTAGACCCAGCTGCGCCATTAGCGCCAGTGGCACCTCTTGTGCCAGAGGCTGCTCTATATGACTGGGCACAACCCGCAGTAGAGAACTTGGCCACAACGATTTTAGTCCCGCATATACAGGCTGAATCATTTCAAATCACGAACAACATAATGCACTTGCTGCAAAACAATGGACTATTTTTGGGGTCACAAATCGAAGATCCTCAACAGCACATGAAGAATTTCATGTCAATCTGCAAAACTCAAAGGCAACCCAATGTAACTCAGGAAGCAATAAAGCTGTTGTTGTTTCCATTCTCAATGATAGGAGCTACCAAGACCTGGCTAAACTCACTCCCCATTAATTCCATAACGACTTGGGAGGAGTTAGTCAAGCAATTTGTGAACAAGTTTCATCCACCCAACAAGACTACTCAACAAATTGATGAAATTTTGAGTTTCAAACAGAAATCAATGGATACACAGCAAGAAACATGGGAACGATTCAAAGGGATGTTGGTTATATATCCGCACCACGGTATTCCAGATCAGATGTTGGGGCAGCGGTTTTACATGGATTTGGCAGATGGCTTGAAGGGTAATGTTGATGCTTCAGCTGGTAGAACATTTTTGAGCAAAACATTGAGAGAAAGCTAGAGTCTGCTTGAAAAGATGGCACAGAATTTGGGTTGGACAACTAGATGCACATATTACTCCAGTAGTTCACTCAGTGTATTTAGATTTATCCAACACTCTTGCTGAAAACATGGCCACAATAATGACGCAGATGAGTATACTCACCAAAATGTTGGAAGAGTCAGGGCAGAAGCAACAGGTACACATTTTATGTACTACCAATGGGTTCCTATGCACATCTTGCATTAGTCAGCCAATTGGTAACCAGTGGAATGCAGAAAATGATCATTGTAATTACCCTGAGGACATGAATTATGTGTCTAATTATGGAGGCCAGAGACAGGGTGGTCAAAATTGGAGCCAACAAAATCAGTCGTACAAGCCAGTCCAGCCACAGATCAATAATGGTAACATGGGAGGTATGAGACTTCACAATAATATCGCACCTTACCAAAGGCCACAGGGATATAATAATCAAAATCAGCAGCACGGTTATCATCCACCTTAGCAGCAGCATGGTTGAAGACATGAAGATAAGTTTGCTAGACTCGAGGCAATGATGCAACAGGTTATTGGGTCAAATGCAAAAATAAGTGAAAACGTAGATGCACATGAGTCAGCTATTAAGAATATTGAAGTGCAGATGGGCTAGATTTCGATGTCTTTGAATAATCGTCCTCTTAGGACATTGCCTGCAGACACGCATGTAAATCCAAAAGATCAAGGCCCGTAGCAGTTGATAGTAGTGAGTCTACGTAAAGGCAGAGACTTAGACTTGGAGAAAGACAGGGCCGAGAAAGCAGACAGGCTGAGACACTTGTACCAGTGCCCATTGAGCTAGATGATTCAACGAAACTTACAGAGGTGACAATGGAGCCTGCCTAGGAAGAACATAACGCACAGATTAAGGCTGAGAAAGAAACTGAGATAGCCTAGGAACCGGTAGTTGAGGTGGTGTCTGACAAAGAAAATACCCAAATCATTGGGAAGAAGAGACATCTAGTACCATTCCGACAGAGGCTGGCCAAGTAATAGAAGGAGGAACAATACAAGAAATTCTTGAAGATGCTGAAACAATCCAGGTAAATATTCCATTGATTGATGAATTGAAGGAGATGCCTGGTTATGCAAAAATGTTGAAGGACTTGATGTCCCGAAAATTCAATTTCCAAGACCTAGCCATAGTGACTCTTACTCAGACATGCAGTGCTATGGTGACTAGACCAGTTGCTAAGAATCTGTCTGACCCAGGGAGTTTCACAATTCTCTGCATCATTGGTAGCTTTGCTTTTGCCAAGGCACTTTGTGACTTGTGGGCTAGCATAAATCTTATGCCCCTAGCGACTTATAAGAGGTTGGGGATTGGAAGAGCTAGACCCACATCTATGTTGTTGAAGCTAGCTGACAAGACCGTGAAAAGAACTTATGGTATCTTGGATAACGTGTTGATTCAGGTAGGGAAATTTGTCTTCCCTACAGATTTTGTGATTCTATATTGCAAGGTAGATGAAGAAATTGCGATAATTTTTGGAAGGCCGTTCTTGGCCACGGGGAGAGCTCTCATTGATTGTGAACCTGGGGAGCTCAAGATAAGATTGAACGATGAGGAGATAACATTCAATGTGCAGACATCTATGAGGTGACTGAGTGAATTCTCTAACTGCTCTCTTATTGATGCCGTGGATGTAATCGTAAAAGCTGATGATGAAACGTTGACTATTGACGACCGTTTTGCTGCATGTCTGGTAAATCTAGATGAGGTGAATGGGGATGAACTAGCAGAATGGGTCTTGGCTTAAGAGGGCAGAGGGTTCTGGGATAGAACTCTTGAATTCGAGCCCCTGCACTTAGAAAACAGAGAAACTCCTCCAGGCAAGCCATCCATAGAAGAACCACCAAAGCTAGAATTAAAGCCACTGCCCGCCCATCTCAAGTATAAGTTCCTAGGACCTAACTCCACATTACATATTATTATATCATCTAGTTTGTTAGATGTGCAGGCACAACAACTTTTGCAGGTACTCAAGGAGTGCAAGACTGCCATTGGGTAGACCATGGCAGACATTAAGGGGATCAGCCCAGCATATTGTAAGCATAAAATTCTGTTGGAAGAGGGACACAAACCTTCTAGGGAGCAACAAAGAAGGCTGAACCCCAACATGAAGGAAGTGGTGAAGAAGGAAGTGATTTAGTGGTTGGATGCGGGAATCATTTTCCCAAACTCTGACATCAACTGGGTTAGCCCGGTGCAATATGTTCCTAAGAAGGGTGGCATGACGGTGGTAAAAAATGATAACAATGAGCTAATCTCTACATGAACCATCACAGGCTGGAGAATTTGCATGGACTACAAAAAATTAAATCTGGCCACCCGAAAAGACCACTTCCCACTTCCACTCGTTGATCAGATGCTAGACAGATTGTCAGGGAAGTCTCACTTTTGTTTTCTAGATGGGTACTCAGGGTACAATCAAATCTCCATTGCACCAGAGGACAGAGAGAAAACCTCCTTCAATTGCCCATTTGGCATTTATGCTTTTCGGAGGATGCCCTTGGGCGTATGCAATGCACACACCACATTCCAAAGGTGCATGATGGCCATATTCAATGACATGGTCAAAGACATAATGGAGTTGTTCATGGATGATTTCTCAGTGGTGGGAAACTCATTCGATGAGTGCCTTATAAATCTATCCCGTGTGCAGAAAAGATGTATTGAGACTAACCTGGTACTTAATTAGGAGAAGTGCCATTTCATGGTACAAGAGGGCATAGTCTTGAGACACCGGGTATCAAGCAAGGGAATTGAGGTAGACCATGCTAAAGTTGATGCGATAGCAAAGCTGCCACCTCCCACTTCAGTCAAGGCAATCAGGAGCTTCCACGGGCATGCCGGTTTTTACTGGAGATTCATAAGAGACTTTGAAAAAGATCACCCGTCTCTGTAAGTTGTTAGACAAAGATCACCCCTTCTTGTTTTATAATGATTGCAGGGTAGCATTCGAGGAGTTGAAAAAGAGGCTAGTCATAGCTCCCATCATTGTCGCCCCCAACTGGGAGCAACCATTCAAACTCATGTGTGACGCTAGTAATTATGCAGTGGGGGCAGTGCTGGGACAGCGAAAAGACAAGCTAATGCACCCAATCTACTATGCCAGTAGAACGCTGAGTGGAGCCCAACTGAACTACATTATGACTGAAAAGGAGATGCTGGTTGTGGTGTTTGCATTTGACAAGTTCAGATCATACCTGATTGGTTCTAAGGTAATTATATATACTGATCATGCAGCTTTTAGGTACTTGATTGAGAAGGAGTCCAAACCGTACCTGATTTGTTGGGTACTATTACTGCAAGAGTTCGACCTAGTAATTTGTGACCGTAAGGGCACAGAAAACCAAGTCACTGATCATCTATCATGACTTGAGGGAGCTGAAAACTCAGTTGAGGTTGAGGATATTCTGGAAACCTTTCCATATGAGCAGCTGCTCGCTATAAGCCTTGAGTAAGTGCCATGGTATGCATAATTGCTAATTACCTGGCAAGCGGTATAGTTCCCTATGACCTTTCCTTTGTACAAAAGAAAATGTTTTATCGTGACTGCCACATGTGTTGGGATGATCCTTATCTGTTTCAAAGATTTATTGACAATATGATCCGGATGTGTGTCCCCGAGATACAAAAATCTTTTGTTTGCTGGCATGTCACGCATCGGCATATGGAGGGCATTTTGGAGGAGTCAGGACAACCACAAAAGTGCTAGAGGCTGGGTTCACTGGCCAACAGTGTTTAAGGATGCATATCAATGGGTGAAGGGATGTAATGAATGTCAGCGAACCGGCAACATTTCCCGCCGCCTTGAGATGCCCATAAACCTAATTCAAGAGGTTGAAGTGTTCGATGTCTGGGGGATTGACTTCAAGGGACCCTTCGTCAGCTCCTTTGGTAATAAGTACATACTTGTTGCTGTAGATTACGTGTCCAAATGGGTGAAAGTTGCAACACTTCCCACCAATGATGCAAGAGTAGTGGTGGGATTTTTGAAGAAGAATATATTCACCCATTTTGGGACCCCAAGAGCTATTATCAGTGACAGAGGCACTCACTTCTACAATCGAGCCTTCGAGAAGTTACTAGCAAAGTACGATGTGTGCCACAAGGTGGCAACACCATATCATCCTCATACTAGTGGACAAGTCGAAGTGTCTAATAGAGAGATAAAGAGTGTATTGACCAAGAATGTAAACGCCACAAGAATTGATTAGGTGAAAAAGCTAGATGATGCACTCTGGGCCAATAGAACTACTTTTAAAACACCAATTGGTATGTCACCATATAAGTTGGTATTCGGGAAGGCCTGCCACTTGCCAGTGGAACTTGAACAAAGAGCTTGGTGGGCAATAAAATAGCTGAATCTAGACATTGAGGCTACGGGCACAATGAGAACCATAAAATTGCATGATCTCAACAAGTTCTGATATCTTGCTTTTGAAAGAACAAGGTTGTACAAGGAAAAAATGAAGAGGTTTCACGACAAGAACATTGTGGAGCGAAATTTCAATCCCGGGGACATGGTATTGCTCTATAACTCAAGATTAAGGCTATTTCCGAGTAAGCTCAAGTCACGATGATCTGGACCATTTCGAGTGGTCGATGTACTCCCTTTAAAAGCTATAGAGATTGCCTCAGAGAAAGACTCTCGTACATTTAGAGTCAATGGGCAGAGATTGAAACTATATGCAGGCATGAATGAACCAAAGGAAGTGTCAGAGATCCACCTGAATGAACCTCAGAGTCAAGCGAACCATAAATGCACTTATCTACGTCGTGTCGTGACGTTAAACCAGGCGCTGCGTGGGAGGAAACCCATGGATGTTGTTGTTTTTCTTTTCTTTTGTAACTTCCTTATGAAAAAAAAACAAAATTCCTCGTGACTGTGATCGCGGCGCGACCGCGGTAAATGAAGAGTATTCTATCTCAGAATTCTTGATCCACCACGGCCACGGCACGACCGCAGTACGACCGTGGTGAAACGCAAACATTCTGTTTCTTCCTCCTTCACTCACGCCGGCTGCGGTGGGACCGCGGTCGATCGCGGTAGGTCGCGACTTCACCTGTCACCCAGGTAAGTGTGACTTAATTTTTTTTTTAATTTTCTTTGCTTTTCTAATTCCCCCCTCCCTTAATAAAATTAAAACACCTGACCCCCCCTTAATTTGCCCCATCTCCTCTCTCTCTAAGAACCCTAACCCAACGCCTCTCTCCTTTCTTCTTCTTCTTCGTCTTCTTCACCTCTCTCTCACTCCCACACACACACCACCCATTTCCCACTTTCTCTTCCCCAACTTTCATTCATCTCACCCTTTACTACATCCAGGTATGTCAGGCTTCTCTCTCTTTTTTCTTGTATTTTTGTTTTAGTTTTATGCAAGTTCAATGCATTAATTATTGTAGTATTTATAGTCGAATTTTTTTTCTCTTTTTGATTTTCTTTTCTGCTTTTTAGTGGGTCATGTGCACAATGTTTTAGAGAAGTGTGAGCACAATGTTGTAGAGAAGTGTGTGATTTTGTGTGTAAAACTAATTGTGGTGGGGTGAAATGGTGAAGTACGAATAGTTTATTTGGGGAAGAATTGATGTTTCCATAGGGCTAGGTGTGTTATGATAGAGCCTTGCTCATAAGGTGTTTGTGAAATTTCCCCAATGTAGTGGTAATGTCTAATGTGACCATGGTAGTGGTGAAGTCTGAGTAACCACCCAAGGTTCACACAACTCAAACCTCACTAATAAGAGGCTCTATTTTTGGCAGGTACAATTCATCAATCCAGGAAAAGACATACCACAGGGTCCTCAGCTAGTGGACCGGGCAGTTCTTCTAGAGCTCGTGGTCAAGCTACTGCGAAACAGTTTGACCACGCTAGGTTTGTCTCCAAACCAGCTAAGGACAGGTATAATGCCAAGCCATCCAAGAAATTATTACTTGAAGTACATATTGACCGACAAGCCTTGTATGTGGAATGCCTAAATATCTTTGCAGAGTTGAGGAGGTGTCAGCTGTACATCTTCTTTGACGAATCGGAGGAGGTGAATGTACTGATTGTTAGCGAGTTCTACGCTAACTGCCCAGAGCATGATAACAGGGTGGTCACAGTACGAAACACTTGGGTAAATACGTCCCTTGAGGCCATCCGCTGAGTGTACCGGCTGCCAGTATTCACTGGGGATAGAGATACTTACATTGCTTATCATCGCCCCACTATCTGGTGGGCACCAATTCTTGAAGCAATATGTGTGCCTGACAGGGAGCATATATGGATAAACCACCGAATCACATTGAACTTATAGTCTCTCAATTGGGGGGATAAGTGTTGGCTCACAATTACCAACAGTCGTTTGCTACCTTCCAACAACACTACCTATTTCAATGGGCCACGTGCAACAGCTATCTACTATTTTATGACCCACCAGGATTTTGATGTCACCAAGCTCCTTCGTGATGAGATGTTCATTCGCTCCCCATTAGTACTCAAATGGTTTTACTTCCCCTCTCTGGTTACCAAGCTGTGCCATGCTGCAAATGTTCCCGAAAATACCAGAGTAGATGGGAAATTTCCATTGAAAGCCCCATTCCGGGCTAGCAAAATCACACTTGGGAGAGAGCCGGTAGTGATGGTTGAGGATGATAATGAGGATGCTGAGGATGTTGCTGGCCCACCACAGCCGAGAGCTGATGAGACAAGCCCATTACAGGCCCACCGAAGTACCCGCATGACAGCCCTGGAGCAATAAATGGCTGGTCTCCGCACTTTGGTCACTAACTTGGGCACCAGAGTTGAAAATTTGACTACTCAATATGCCAAGTCGGAGAAAAAGATCATGGGCTGGCTCTGGGCACTAGGACGAGCGTGTCACCTTGATCCTAGCACCATATCTGATCAGGATTGAGCATCAGGGAAGTCCCCTTACCTTACTTTGCTTTATATGTGTTGACATAGGGACATGCCAAAGCTTATAGTGTGGGGTGGGGAATGGTTGTTGTTGTAACATTGTATAACTTTGTATGGTGTTGTTTTCAATTTTTTTGTTTGTTTGGTATTGTTAGTTTATGTGAGTTAACTTCAACTTGGCCCGAAGACGGACACCTTTCAACAAGTCTCTTGAGGGATATAAGTCGAACAAAAACAAGACAAAACAAAAGATTTTCGTTTGATTAGGTAGTGTATCAACTCCCCCTTGGTTTTTCTTTAAACCACGTTTCTTTTCCAAAGATTTCCATTTGAACCAGGTGTATTTAGTTTTTTTTCTTTTTAGTTTCAGAAGTCTTGGGCGAGAAACAAAAATGGAAAGAGGGACCCTTAACTCTATGGTACCTTGAATAAAGACAGCTTTAGTGTGACACTTAGGCTCTTTAGTTGACTCAAAGAAGGCCTTAAATTGTGTGTTCTTGAATGGCTCAAGTACTTAGAACAGAGTGTCTGATAATCCTAACTGAATTGAGTCATGTGCCGTGTGTGAGTGAGGTTTGCTATATTCTGTGTTAATATTCAATGCCTAGAACTTGCCCTGTGTGTGTGCAACGCGAAATGGTAATCTTGTTTGGTCTAGAAAGTGATATAGGAATTTCTTTTCTTAACTCTTCTGTGTGTGGTTCTTCCCACCTAACTGTATATACCTTAGTCAACCCCGTTGAGCCTGTAAGCTTGTTTTCCTTGGCAACCATATTACAAGCCTAACCCGAGTTAAAATAGCCTATCTTGTTGAACCTTATCACCTCTTAGAAGCACTCAAAGTGTAACAAATATGAAAAAATATAAGTGTGGGGTGGTTGGTTGGGCTGTAAAGTGGAATTAAGGGGACAGAAAGAAAAAAAGTGCACTGGCTGATAAATAATATTAGAGGCCACCAGAAAAAATAAGAGAAGGCTCAAACTGGTGGCATCTATTAAAAGAAAAAGTGTGCTTAAGAAAAAAAATAAGGGGTTAACATAATAATGTAATGGTGGAAGGAAGGAGTGATAAAGTGAAGAGCTTAAAAGTACACAATGTAGTGGAGTTCTTAGGGAGGTGTAGTCATTATACTCAGATGTATCCTACCCGTCCCGCAGCCGACACTACAACCAAATAAAGTCCTATTTGATTGTAGACCGAATGAGTTCAATTAGTTGAGTATTACACTACGGAAAAGCCTATGGTGTGTTGTTTGTGGCATAAGAATTTGTTCTGAGGGAGAGTGAAATGTTGCATTCGAATCTCAGTATGTGGTTTTGAAATGATATAAGTCTCTTTTATAGTGAGTAGGTACATGATTCATGAAGGGAAGGTAAGTCTGGACCTGTGACTGAGAGTAGGAGAGTTGTTTAGGGGCATTGTGTGGCTAGAAAGGAGTCCACTCTTGAGGCGAGGAGGTTGTGCTGAAGTAGTCTATCCATGTTAACTATTCTTGGTATAGGGAGTAGGGAAGTGACTCAATGACGATTAGGCCTATAGATTGTGGTTGTTTCTAGAGGACTAGTAACAGTTTAAGTGTGGGGTGTTGATAGTAGGCTATATAGACACTATTTACACTCTAAATGTACCATACTTTATTGTTGTTTTAAAGGCTATATGATAACAAAATACTCTAATTGGTGTTCTTTTGCTTCGCAGGGACTAATCCAAGTTAGGAAGAGACTATGGAGTGTTTTGGAGTGAATAATGTGGATAAAAGTCCAACCAAGAAGAACCCGAGCGAAAATAAGCAAGAAAAAGGCAAAGGAGGACTAGGCAAGATGCCACAGCGACCGCGGCTGGACCGCGGTAGGCCAAGCAAGTGAGGCAGAATAGTTGCGTTTCACTGCGGCCGTGGTCGACTGTGTAACTGCCCAGAAATTTTGGGACAAAAGTATAAATCAGGGAAAACTTATCCTAACCCTTTATAAACTCAACAAACTTGCCCAAGCAAAGGTTAAGCTTATTTTTAGGCTGATTTGGAGGCAAGAACAAGTGTGAGAAGAGCAATCAACCATTAGAGTTTTTTCAATCTTCTCTTTGTTATTTTCAATTGCACATTATGAATACTTTTGTAGTTTTATCTTGCTTTGCTATGAGTAGCTAACTATTTAGTCTAGTGTTTTGATGGAACCTATTAAAGGATGAACTTCGTGTTATGTTAATACAGTTTGCCCGATTTAATCTCTATTTGTTCAACTATGTTCTTTTTGTAGTTAAATGATAGGATCCTCAATTAACTGTGCCTATTTAATATGTATTACTCAGGAGAGAGTGCATATTTAGGTAATTTTTGAACATCACCACTCTCAAAGTATTTGAGGGATCAATAATCGAGGGTTTAAAGGCGAGATTAGGGATAATGAAGACTTGGGTGTGATCTAATGTGAGTTGTAATCAAGGACAGCTAGAGTAACTCGAGAGAGTGCGTCTAGTAAATTGTCGTAATTACTCGGGAGAGATTTATGGTAATAAGAGTGCTCATGATCGATAGAGATGATTATGCAAATCTGTATGAAATATAATGGGAAGGGATTCCATCAATAGGAGAAATCACAATCGTAGATCCTTCTCTTAATTGTTTACAACTTAATCATTGTCAATCTTTAGTTACTTAATTGCAGTTTGTTATAGTTAGTAGAAATATCCTCAATTGTTATTCAAAACGTTTGGGAAGTTGATTATGTAGAATTTTGTAAGTCTAACAAGAGTAATTGATAGGTTAATTCCTTGTGGGTTCGACTCTAGGCTAAATACTCAGATTATATTTGCAACGTCCGGTTAGTTCTTTTTATAAGGCATAGTTGGGTGTGATCAATATGATTATGAGTAGCTAATTCCTTAGTCTAGGGTTTTGATGGAACCTATTGAAGGATAAACTTCGTGTTATATTAATATAGTTTGCCCGGTTTAATATCTATTTGTTCAACTACGTTCTTGTTTTAGTTAATTGATAGGATCCTCAATTAGTTGTGCCTATTTAGTATGTATTACTCGGGAGAGAGTGCATATTTAGCTAAATTGATTGAACAACACCACTCCCAAAGTATATGAGGGATCAATAACAGAGGGTTTAAAGGTGGGATTAGAGATATCGAAACCTTGGGTGCGATCTAAAGTGAGCTGTAATAAAAGCCAGCTAGCGTAACTCAGGAGAGTGAATCTAGTAAATTGTCGTGATTACTCGGGAGAGATTTACGGTAGTAAGAGTGCTCATGATCCATAGAGACAATTAGGCAAATCTATGCAAAACATAACAGGAAGGGATTCCATCAATAGGGGAAATCACAACCTTAGATCCTTCTCTTACTTGCATACAACCCAGTCATAGTTAGCGTTTAGTATACTTGCTTTCATTCAGTTGTAGTTAGTAAAAACATTTCCAATTGTTATTCACAATATCTGGAAAGTTGATTACGAAGAGTTTAGTGAGTCTGACAAGAGTAATTGGTAGGTTAATTCCCTGTGGGATTCGACTCTGGGCTAAATACTCGGATTATAATTGTAACGGCTGCTTGTCCTTTTTATAAGGCATAGTTGGGAATGATCTACCTTCTATCGGAAGGATGCACTATTCACAACCTTCTGCATCTGAGTATCTCATACACCGTTTACCTTTACCTTACTTAATTTAAAGTTTCGCATCACATCTTCTATCTCTTTCATGATCTTCCTTCCATATTGGTAGAATTCACATCCATAATTGGAAGCTCTATTATAATACTTAAACCTCTGGTGCCTATACAATCCGGTGGGAATTCCATACAGAATTCTTATGAGGCTGGTATTTTCTAACTAGACTTATCGTAGCGCCGTTATAAAATATGGTTGTTGTGATATCTCTCTTGCACCTTTAATATTAAGAGTGATTCTGCTATGTTCTCAATCGCTATGTCCATAATTTTTCTGTATTCAATAATCAAACTCCTAATTTACTTAGTTGATGTAACTCTTTAGTTTCCTCTTTCCTCTGATTAGCCTTTAAGTAGGCTTAAGCTATCTTCCGATCTGTGGATCATGGTTTTAGTTATTACCTTTAGCCTGTCATGGCGCTATGGGATATGCATGATACCATCCTTTAACAACTTAATCCTTCATCTATGACAAGGGCTCAGTTCTTTTCTTTTAACGTATACCAAAATCTTCTATGGTTGTATATGCTGTATGTATAAAACTCTGAACCCTTAAAATGCGTTCATAACGTAACCAACTCTGAATCATTGATCGAATAATTCCTTTTTTCCATCTTAGCTTTCTTTCAATGTAAGCTATTACTTTTCCTGATCTTTCTGCCCCTTGTTGCGTCCATACTTAGCTTATCTTAGTGCCCACATATGCCAGATTTTTGTGCAACTCATATGATCTCGAATATTACTTTTAATTTTTAATTCCTGTTAATTAGCCACGGTAGGTGCCACTTTCCTTTGGAGTGATTACAATGTTGTTGTGAGACTGTTGTTACACGACCATTTCCTCTTTAGGTTATTGTGCTTAGGTTTGAGCCTTCTTACTTATTTCCCCAGCTAGTCTTTCGTTGTAGTACTTAGGGAGAACCCTTGACTCTTGTAAAGCTGTGAGCTTATTATGGATCTTTTTATGTCCTTCCTTGCCTATAATCATCTGTAGTTGCTTACCTCAATGCCCTTGTGCATGTAGGTTTGCTCCTAAACTGATATTTTGACTATCTTCCTAGTGTCACTTTCTTTTATCCCTGTAATACTCATACGACAACTTTAACTAATCCAACTCCTATTTGAATATATCTCAAGTATTATAATGACATTACTGCAGGGCTAAATTCCCCATGTTGGGGTTTATTATATTTATCTTGCATGATTTGCTGATTTGTCTGTAACCTCTTGTCTAGTCATGACTAGGTTCTTCTTGAATCAACTACTAACTACTCGTTAGACCATTCTCATATCCATATTCCGCATAATCATTCTTGGGTTATTTCCTTGTCTTAACTTACCTCACGTACTGGCTCCTTATCTATCAATAACATCCCAGGCAGGAATCCTTACTTCCTTTCTTTGACATCGCATTTACATAATGTTCCGGAATCGTAGCTGTCGCGCCCCCTCTTTCTCGCAAAATAGGGTTTATGACATTTGGGAGGACAACTCGTTCCTTTTTAGTGATTGGGTTTGAATAGAAGAGTCGCCACCTAATGATTTAAGTGTATTAAAACACTAGAAATGTTTGATTTGAACAACCAGAGATTGGGTAAGGGCTGGAAAATATCCCAAGGGGAAGGTGTTAGGTACCCCTCAGGATCTACTAGTGTGGTTCCCGGTCAGGCAATTATTGTGACTTTAGTGCAAGTAACACATAGGCAAATAAAAGCTTCAAATAAGAGGGAATTTTCACGTAATGGTTACAAATAAACAAAAGTAAGAAAAATGAACTAAAAAAGTTGATTTTCTTAAAAGAAATGGTTTAAAAAGATTTAAAAGAAACAAAGAAAATAAAGGAAAGAGGGGTCCTAGGTTTATTAATAATATGGATCACCCCACACAACATCTGGTAATCACTCCTCAGTAAGGGGCTACATGTGATGTTATTGTGTGGTCATCATATCCATATCTACCATTTCCCACCCCGTTAAGGTATTAAAGCGCAAAATGGTCTCGTTTACTTATTGCATGCTATTACCCGCCCCAATCCTATCAGCCCCGGAGGCACTTGGGACTATTAATCTTAGAGGGAGGAGGTATTGGTCTTATTTGTGGTTTCAAAAGGTAAAATACTAAGGCGACAAACAAAACACATATAACAAGTTTGGGGGAAGCATATAAACAAATAAAAAGGCTCAAACATACCTCCTTTAAACCAAAGAAAGCACATAATGTAGCATGACTTGCATGTACTATTTAAGGTCTGATTAAAACTTAAAGGGTCAAGGCAGACTGATTTATTACATAGTTCAGATAAGAAGCTCGAATCAGGCCTACCTGCTGGTTGTAGCATATAAAATCTGATTCAATTTATAAACTTTCACCCTATGGCTTACCTAAGTGCTGGATGAAGACCTATAGGCATGATATCTACTGATTCCAGAAACAATGAAGTAAACATGAATACATACTGATTTAAGAAAAATCGTCTGTTATTAAAGAAAGGCGAGTTTTAGCAAAAGAGCATGCATCATTGTTACTGGTTTTAGACTTATAAGCGAGTGAAACGATTCAAACTTGATTAATAGTTCATATAGGCACGCTTTCTACGCGTTGTTGGTTTTAAACCCCTTTTAACATACATGGTAAAATGCGGAAACCCTATAAATATGATATCTAGGTGCTGAATTTCATTTAAGGCCTATGAACATGATATCTAATTGCGGTTGATTGATTAAGACCTATAAACATGATTGCCTAATGAAGAATGTATATGCAAGATTCAGAAAGACCTATAGGTATATTTTCTATATGCATATGCAGGATTCAGATTTCCAGGTAATTATAGATATGGTATTTATATGAGAGAATGCAAAATCCCTACAGACATGGTATCTATATAAGGAATGCAAAATTCAAGAAGTGACATATAGACAGGATATCTATATGAGAATGCAGACATTCAGAAATAACCTATAAGTAGGATATCTATATGAGAGTGCAGAAATTCAGAAATACACCTATAGGCAGGATATCTACCCTTCACATAGTTATCCCTCCCTTTTCACTAGCCATCCCCAAGAGTTTATTAACAAAATTATTACAGCCCAGAAAAAAGAAAAATACATCAGAAATTAAAAGGAACAACCAAGGAGAGCCTAATTCAGACTTCTTGTCTGAAATATGAAGTAAACCAACTCCAAGAGATCATATTTTAAAACCTTTCTCCCATTTGGATGTGTCAGAGTTCCCTAAGAATTTCATAAGAACTCCGGGTAGTGCTTACACCCAAATGTATCACTAGATTAGGACATAGTGCAGTGTGGAAGGGCCAGCCCTCAGGTGTCCAAGTTCAGAGGGAACTCAAGGTACCAAGGCAAGTCTCACAAGAGGGGGGAAAAACTTAGGAACTAAGAGGGAGTTCAAGTGCAAAAGTAGAATTCTGAAAGGGGAAAGGGAAAAGGGGAATAACTTAAAATCAGTACACATAAGGGTGTAGGGGAATGGGGGGATTTGCAAGGGCAAAAGAAAAGCAGGCTGATGGGCACACCCAGCAATGTGAGATGTTGGCACACCCTCCAGCCTGTTCGCTTAAAGGTTAAGACCCCATTGGTTCAAACTTAATCCCTGGGCAATAATCCACATTGCCATGCCTTAAGTCACAACTGTAAAACACATAAGGGTAATGGGGATAGGGAGCAAGGATTCACAGTAGAAATAGGCAGAAATATATGAGCATACTAACATAAATATTAAACTTTACAGAAACAGTAAAGTAGGCATGGATATAAAAGCTGTAAATGAACACATTGAGATGATGCTGAAACTTGAATTAGGACATACTAGTTTCAAAGAAACAAATAGAGAAAATGAAGTAATCTTGTAGAAGCCACAGTGCAGACAAGAAGAGAGAATATTGTTATATGTAAATAAGAGTTCAAAAAGATTGTGAAAGTGTGTTGTATCTGTGAAGAGGGTCGTGCCTCTTATAGTGTAAAATCAGGCAGAAATAAGGTAAGAAAATAGTTGAGGAACTAATTGTCAATCAATTACACAAGACTCCCTTTAATTAAGAGATTCAGATTCAAAACGGGTAAAAACCATTTAAAGAAAGAAATTGAATAAACATTTTGTGCAAAGCATGCAATTAGGGGCAAATACATAAAAGTTTATTTTAAGGACAGGGTTTTAAAGTACACGGTTGTACAAATAAGGTAAGAAAATCAATTAGTAGCCAGTAAATCAAATGGTCAAGGATCTTGTAATTACTGATCCATGAATGAACCAAGTCATAAAAGCTGAGGAGGGTTTTGAAATTAAGTCGAGTCATGAGGAAAATAAGCAAAGAAGGAAGGAAAATCATTTAGTCCTATTCAAAAGGAAGTTTGAACTAATCATAAATTTGAAAACCCCTTTAGAGGGGGGGGGGGGTTCATCACATATAAAGAGCATACAAACATTCTGAGTTGAAAGAAGATGTTTCCATTGCAAAATCAGTAGGAAAATCCAGTGTAGAAGAGTTTAGTAAAAAGCGAGAATTGTTTGAAAACAAAGATGTCTAAACTAAGTTCAGAGACTCGAAGTTAGTCTGAAAGAATTAGGATTTTTTTTTTGAAATAAACCCGAGTTTAAGAAAACCACAAAGCAGAGACGAGAGGGCAAGAAATTGAATTGAAACATGTTTAGAGGTTTCAGAAAAGAACTGAAACTTCCAACATGCCTCTTTCAGCAACAGAACTCCTGAGTAACATGCAAACACAGTAGAAAGGTTCAAAGCAAACAGAGTGAAGAAACTAATTCGAAGCATAATGAGAAAAGACTGATAAGAACAATAGAAGAAGCATGCTTAAGAAGAAACTTAAATAGAGCTCAGTAGAAAGAACTTAATAAGGAGACTTAAGAACTAAACAAATACAATAGAAGAAACACAAGAACACAGGAGAAAAGAAATACAGTAAAAAAGCATGCGAGAACATAGTATAGGAAAATACAATAGGAGAAGCATACAAGAACATAGTAAAAGGAAAATATAAGATCACAGTAGAGGCAAATACACACAAAGGAAAAAGAAAGAAAGTTAGAGAAACATTTAAATATTTTCAGAAAGCCCTAGATCGGAGAAGAAATGGTTTTGAAAGTAATTTTTGAAAGAAAAGCCAAAGAAATCGTTTGAAAACTCAGGGAAAGCACAAATACACAACAGATCTAAAGGAATCGGAGAAAAACTCGAAGGGTTAGGGTTTCAGAAGAACCCTAGAAATGAGAAAGGCTTTGAAAAGTCACCGATCCGAGTCGGAGAGGTCAGAATCAGGCTCAAACAACCATGGTACGCCGGAGCAAAGCCGGAGATGACTAGGAAACTTCGAATTGACAGAGGTCTGGATGCAACCCTTCATTGTCAGGTCTTGAATCTTCAGAAATCAGGCGCGTGGGGGCCATAAGAGGCCGGTGTAGGGTTTCCGTAGCCTTGGAAGCCATGGATTCCGGTGGTTTCTAGGGTGGAAGTGGTGGGAGGTGACTAAGGTTTGAGAAGGTTTGAGAGAGTTTGAGAGAATGGGGGGGGGGGGTAGAGGCAGCTTGGTAGGTGGAAAATGATTTAGGTTTGGGGGGGGTTGGTAAATTAAAAAAGGAAAGGGAGAACGTGAGCCGTTGATCTGTTATATCAACGATTGGGATTTAAAGGGGTCCGAGTGGGTTATTTTAATTGGGTCAGGGGCGGGTAATTTTAGGAATTGGGCTGGGGTTCAAGTGGGCTTAATTGGGGTAGAAATGTTTAGGCTAAAATTGAAATAAGTAGGGCTAGTATTTAAATAGCCACTTTTCCCTTATTTATTTTATAAAAAACAAGTAAAATAATTTCTGAAAATAAATTAAAGGTACTAAAATAATTAATAATATATAAATATTAAATTAAAAATACTGGAATCAATTTTGTAATTATAAACGCAATTAAATCTAAAATAGGCTAATATTGCAATTATATGCAATTTAGCTTTAAAATACTAAATAAATTTGTAACAAAATGTGTGAAAATTACCTTAGCTATATTTTAGTATAAACATGAGAATTCAATAAATGAATTATCAAAATGCCAATTTTGGGAATACTTATTGTGGTTTTCTTCATAAAATAAGGCAATAAAATTGATTTTAAAAGCCTTTAAAATTAAGGAAAAATAATAAAATATTTGTAAATACTTATATATATGCATACATGTGCTATTTTGAAAGTATTTTACATATAAAAATATATATGAAAAAATTGGGTATCAACAGTAGCATGTCTGTAGGATTTGAATAAGTGCAATTTCATCCCTTTTTTATTTTTATCGCGTTCCTTCTTTACCACTACATATTTACTAGAAACACTTAATTTTGACTTAATACCACATTACTCCATATTCCCCCCTTTAGGAATGTACTAAGATTGAACGCTATGAAGATCTACCTATAGATGTTTTACCTTTTCATCTTTAGCGTCTTGTCACATCATCGAGGACCCTTACTCGCTTTGCAGGAATTATTCTGTACCAAGGATAACGAAATTCCTTACGCGGGAAGGTGGCACTTAGTGTAGCTGGCACACATAGTCCCTTAAGCTTAACTCTGCTCATATTGCTTGCTTTAGGGAAACGTCTTCCTGAATGACCATTCTCTGAATTTCTAATGAATCTTCTTCTGTTGTCCATTCTATTATTGCCGGAACAAAATCTAAAATTCTCATGATGCTGACTATTATCAAATCACTCAATTCCTACTTCATATTTAGTTTATCTTTTGTACCAGTCCATACTGATTCCTATTACTCTGGGTCTTACTTTACCTTCTCTTAGTCATGTTAAGTCGCGAACTTATTCCTTAAAATAAGGATATGACTTTATGGCCTATATTCTTTTATTGTCTCAAGGTCTGTCACCATTCGTCTTTTCCTTCACTTAACTGTAGACTCTGTAATACTGTCATTTTTTTGACCTAACGTTGTTGTTGATACTAAGTTTTTCCCTCATATATTTTAAAATGTATATATACTTTCAAAATAATGCATGAGCGTTAACTAGTATTTTTCCATAATTTTCTATAATTTTAAAAGGATTTTAATTAATTTATTCCAGAATTTTATTATCTAAATAATTACTAATTACATCACAAATAATTTTATGATAATTTATTACTTGTTTTTTATTATTTATATTTATATTAAACTTTAATCATTTTATGCATAATTATATTTGTATATTTAGGATATAATTGCAATAATTTTGCAATAATAGCCCATATATGCATAATTACAGTATTTACACGAAAAATGACTTTTATATTTTTATAATATTAAGTAATTATTTTAAATCATTTTCACGCACAAATAATAATTTTATCATTTATAAATTATTTTGTAAAATTATTTTATTAAATTAATTGGGTATTTAAAATCTAGCCCTTTTTAATTAACTAATTTCAGACATAGCCCAATTATACATACCAGCCCAAATACCCGTTAAACCTAACCTAATACCCATTTATACTCGACCCAACTTACCCTTTTAATCTTGGCCGTTGATGTTGAAAGATCAACGACCCTCATTCATCCGCGCTTTTTAAATCAACCTAACCCTAATTCACTTTACCCCACCCGCCGTCATCGAATCCTCTCGTCTCTCCGACACCTCTCAAACCCTAACCCTCCATCACCAATCTTCTAATGGTTCCTATTTAGAAATAGAATCATTCTTTGATTCCTTACCATATCCGGCCTTACCTCTTCACCAGCTACCTGTTTTTTGATATTATTTGACTGGCTTGCCCAGACTAGATCTAGTTCAAAATCTCTTATGTTGTGGTTGTTTCCATCCGTGTTCATCCTAACCTCTGTGAGTACGAATATTCTCGTATCTTTCAGGTAGGGTCTCATGTCTTGATTCAGACTAGATCTGGTCGGATTTTGTTTGTTTTATGCTACTCTCCACCTATATTTTGCTCTATTACTCACAAATCTATCTATTTTTAGTTGAATCTTCTACTTACCCTAAAACTAGGGCTCAAGATCTTTCCAGATCTAAAATAATTTTTCTTCCTTTGTATTTTTCCTTTAATGTTTCAGTATATCTACCTCTGCGTTCATATTTTCTTTACTATTTTTGATCGATTCTGTTTACCCTAAAATTTGGGTTTTTGATTTCTTAAAGACGAACTAAATCTATGTATTTCCATATCTATTATTGTTTCCCTTTTTGTTCTCTATGTTGATTTTACTTACCCTAAAATCTAGAGTTTTGATTCTTCGAACAAAATATGGTTCAAACCTTAATTATTTCCGTCTATATGTCTTTGTGTATTTTATTAAAGTTCTTTTGTATTTTTGCCTTTTCTTTTGGTTACATTAAGTTAGGGTTGTCAATATTTGGTATTTTTTTCCTTTAAATGTTTTTGTTCATCTGCCTCTATGCATCTTTCACTCTTGCCGTTAATTGCTGGCTAGTTTTATTTACCCCAAAATTAGGGCTTCTGCAATCTTTATTAAGATTTTAATCTTTCTCTTCTCGTATATACTGATACTTTCCTTATTATGTTCATCCTACCTTTTCCCTTTATTTCTTCACCTTGTTTGCTGATTGATAATTGGTTCTATATGATACTTACCTTATTCTGAGTAGTACTTGCCAGATTGCTCGTTAATTGACTAAACTCTGTACTATCTGCCCTAAATTAAACTTCAAATTGATCCTGGAATTATTTATTTACCTTATTTAACCTAGAACTTAATTACTAATCGATTCCGTATAAGGTTTTCCTTAAATCAAGTAGTAGCCTGACTTTACTCAATTCTGTCTTATTAACTTATTAATTGATTGTTAATTGATTTCCATACCTTATTTGTGTGTGATTGGTTCATTACCTTATTTGTTTTACTATATTGTATGCTACAAAAGCCCTTCCCTTGTCCGAATTTTAGATAAACACACCGAGTGTGACGACCCGGCCAGTCGTCTTATGAGTTACCGCTCTGTTTCCCCCATTTCTGCTTCTTATTTCTTTGTTTAATGGTTCTATATGTGATCGAGTTGATTGTTTCGAGTTCGGAAAGGATTTGGTAAGGTTTGAGACACTTAGTCTCTTTTGAGGGAGCTTAAGTTGGAAAAATCAACCAGATGTTGACTTATGTGTTAAAGGACTCAGATGCAAGTTCCGATGGTTCGGATAGCTTTGTGAGGTGATTTGGGACTTAGGAGCGTGATCGGAATGAGTTTTGGAGGTCCGGAGTGGATTTAGGCTTGAATTGGCGAAATTGAATTTTTGGCGATTTCCGGTTGATAGGTGAAATTTTGATATAGGGGTCGGAATGGAATTCCGAGAGTTGCAATAGTTTCGTTGTGTCATTTGGGATATGTGTAAAATTTTAGGTCATTCGGACATGGTTTGGTTGGGTTTTTGATCAAAAGCGTAATTTAGAAGATTTTGGAAATTTAGGCTTGAATCCGATGTGTTTTGGTTGATTCAGTATTGTTTGAGGTGTTTTGAGGATTGGTACAAGTGTGAATAAGGTTTTGGGATATGTTGGTACTCTTGTTTGAGGTCCCGGGGGCCTCGGGATGATTTCAGATGGTTGACGGAGAGTTTGGAAAATTTGAGAAGCTGCAGATTTTTCTGTTCGGGTATTTCGCACCTGCAGATTAGGGACCGCAGGTGCGATGCCGCAGATGCAAGGAAGGACTGCAGAAGCGGTCAAGGAGGAGAAGGGCAGGAGCCGCAGATGCGGTTGGCTGACCGCACCTGCGATGGGGCAGGTGCGGCTACTTGGTCGCAGATGCGGTTTTGGACCATTATGTGAAAGCCGCGAAAGCGGCTAGTTGACCGCAAATGCGATACCGCAAAAACGGTATCTAGGCCGCAGGTGGGAATCCCTGGGCCAGAAGGTATATATTATTTTCTTCGCGAAATTTTGCTAAGTTCTCCATTTTTAAGACGGGAAAGAGGCCAAGGTAGTGGATTTCAAGAGAAATCAGGGGATATTAGTTGGGATAATTCCCTAAGCTTCATTATTTGGGTTTATGATCATTTTTCCATTGTTTAGTCATGGTATTAGTGGAGATTAAGGAAGAAAAATTGGGGATTAGGGCTTGAGATTAAGAGACTTTAAAATGGGAATTTGAGGGGTCATTTGGACTCCGATTTTAGTGTTCTTGGTATGTATGGACTCGTGGAAAGATAAGGATTCCATTGATGTGATTTTTATCTAGTTTCAAGACGTGGTCCCAGGGGTCAGGTTTAGTCAATTTTGAGATTTTTGGTATTAATTGATTATTTTCGCTTGGGCTTCATTCCCTTAGCATATTTTGACGTCGTGATTCTGATTTTGGATAGATTCGATGCGAGTGGAGGCCGATTCGAGGGGCAAAGGCATCGCGGAGTAGCATTTTCATCGGTTTGAGGTATGTAACCATTGTAAATCTGGAACTAAGGGTACAAAACCCCATTATTTGAGTTGCTTTGATAAATGCGGTGACGTACATGCTAGGCTACGAGCGTGTGGGCGTGCACCGGTAGGGATTATGACTTGGTCCGTCCCGTAGCGAATATTAAGCCGCGTATTGGATTTAAAACCTTATGATATTCCGTACTTTAGTCATTATACGGTATTATGGGCTGTATTCCATGTTTGGGGCCTTGTGCCGACCTGTTGGGACCTTTAGAGGCATTTTTACTATTTTTCCTCACTCTACTGGTTGAAAGCATATCCTCAGTCATGTTCTACCTGTTTATTGTTTAAATCTAGTTTTACCACTCTACTTTCAAATGTGATAACTGTTGGACTGAGTTCCCTAATTTCTACTGTTGTGCCTGAGAGCATGTGAGGTTAATGATTGAGAGATGTTGAGAACCTAATGGTGAGGATATTTATGTATATATGAAATATGGGTCGGGCTGCACGCCATAGCGATACTTATATGGATCGGGCTGCACGCCGCAGCGCTATATATATTGGATCGAGCTACGCTCCACAGTGATATGACGCTTGGGCTGTAGGAGCCCCTCCGGAGTATGTACACCCCTAGTGAGCGTAGTCGACTATAAACTATGGATCAGGCTGCACGCCGCAGCAGTTACTATAATTATTATTATGAGATATTAATGAGTCTGAGTGCTAAGAGTGAGTACTGAGTGACGAGAGTTAAGTCACGAGTGATTGAGAGGCTACCCGAGAGGCCATATTTTGAGTGATACCTTGCCAGAGGGGCCCAGTTATGATATTTTCACTAATTTCACTCTTCTTTTAAAAATAAGGCTTTGTTTAAAATTGCTAAGTAAATGATTTTAATAATTCCCAATTGAAACTGAAGTTTTTATGAAAAAGCTGCTTTATAAACTTTGGAATTTGATCTGTTATACTGCTGTATACTCCTTTATATGTTTTTAACTGCTCGTCACTGCTTTCAAACCTTATTTACATTAGTTGCTTACTGAGTTGCCATACTCACGTTACTTCCTACACATTGTGTGCAGATCCAGGTGCCCGAGTGGCAGAGTGAGAGTCTTCAGGTTATCCAGAGTTTGCCGGAGATCGCAAGGTAGCTGCACGGCGTCCACAGCCCTGCTTTCCTCCTTCCTATCTTGTTCTTTTCATGTATTTTCAGACTATTGATGTATTAGACAGTTGGTTATGTATTTAGAGGCTCTAGACTTGTGACACCAGATGTTTGGGTTGTGTTGTCTTATGTTTTATTGACTTCTGCACATTTTAGTTATTTTAAACACTTATTATGAAAATTTGGTATTTAAACCCATGTTAGAAAATGGATTATTAAAAGATAAAGGGTTATGATCGATGTTTGGGTTGGCTTGCCTAGAAATATGATAGGTGCCATCACAATCGGGTATTCGGGGTCGTGACAAGTTGGTATTAGTGCCTAGGTTACATAGGTCTCACGAGTCATGAGCCAGTTTAGTAGAGTCTCGCGGATCGGTACAGAGATATCTGTACTTATCGTTGGGAGGCTGTAGAACATTTAGGAAAAAGTTCATATTCTTGAAATTCTTGTCGTGCGAATCTATTGATCTTAGTACTAAACTTCTGTTATTCCACTCTCTCATAGATGGTGAGGACACATGCTACTGGGCAGGATGGATGAACACCAGTACCACCAGCTGGGGCTACTAGATGTCGAGGATGCGGTCGAGGCCGTGGTGGAGGCAGAGTAGCTAGGGAAGCACGTGCAAATCCACCAACTGCCCCAGTTCAGGATCAAGTCCCAGTTATGGATTCTACCACTGCACCATCTCAGACACTAGTTGTGCCTATTGCAATTCTTGGCCTTCAGGAGGCTTTAGCTCAGATTTTATCAGTGTGTACCAGTTTGGCTCAGGCAGTCTCAGTTACTACGGCCGTAGCTATTTCTTAGGCCGGGGGAGGCACCCAGACTCCCGTTGCTCGCACACTTGAGCAGGTTGTGCAGGGACTCCAGACACCGGGGGCACCTCCAGCCCAGCCGGTTGCACCAGTTCAAGAGTGTGGTACCTGTTATGCCGGACGACGATCAACGTCGATTAGAGAGGTTCGGTAGACTCCAGCCTCTGACCTTCAGTGGTGCAGAGGACGAGGATGCCCAGGTTTTCTTGGTTAAGTGCCAGAGGATGCTTCGTACAGCGGGTGTTCTAGAGACTAGTGGTATACCTTTTACTACCTTTCAGTTTTCTGGAGCTTCCTTCACTTGGTTGGAGGCGTATGAAAGGCGTAGGCCTATTGGTGTGGTTCCCTTACCTGGCAGCAGATCTCTGTTCTCTTTCTAGAAAAGTATGTGCCAAAGTCTCGTCGAGAGAAGTTGCGAAGGCAGTTACGTCAGGGAGAGATAACAGTGATGCAGTATGAAATGCGGTTGTCTGAGCTAGCTTGTCATGCAGTCTGGTTGGTTCCCACAGATCGAGAGAGGATCAGGAGGTTTGTTGATGGCCTCACATATCAGCTTTGGATTCTTATGACTAGGGAGAGGGTGACAGGTGCTACTTTTGAGGAGGTTGTTGACATCGCTAGTGAGATTGAGTCGGTTCGTCGCTAGGAGCGAGAGGAGAGGGAGGCCAAGAGGCCTCAGGTATCTGGTAGCTTTAATAGTGCTCCTTCGAGGGGTCAGTTCCAGTAGGGTAGAGGCCCTCCATTCAGGCAGGCTCGCCCAGGTTATCGTGGGGCATCATCGGGTTATGGTTCTCATCAGGGCTACTCATCACTCAGTGCCCTTCCAACCCAGAGTTCGTCCTGTGCTCCATCAGTTCAGGGTTCTTCCATACCAGTCCATCTACTGGTTATTCCGGTGCAAGGGGTTCCCTTTTGTCCCCATCTCTAGCACTAGGGAGTTATTATAAGTGTGGAGAGTTTGGACATATGAGAAGGCAGTGTCCTTGTCTTCATGATGGTCCGTCTCAGTAGAGGGGTCAGCCCTCGACTTCAGCTCTAGCTACTTTACAACCCACCCACCCAGCTAGGGGTGGAGGTTAGTCAGCTAGGGGTAGCCCTAGAGGGGTGATCGAGGCCAACCCTGCACTACTATTGAGTAGCGAGAGAGGTCGAAGCATCTTTTACCCGATTAAGGTCGGGATCGATTTTCACAAGTAGCTAGATATTGGAGTCGGGTGTCTATCTAAATGAGAGATACGTATTTGCTCCAAATTGCACTTCTACACATTTTGGTTTTGATTATGATTCTAATTTTATAAACTACAATGCTCAACTAAACTAAAATATGCTAAGGTTAAACTATTGCAAGTTGTTCAAATGATTAAAAGGCACTAGGGTAGTGACTTTCACCTAGGTGGTCAATTGACAGATACTTGAGTTTAAGGTGTGATTGTCACATTTGGGGAGTGTGATATAACCATTGCACGATTCTACTCACTCTACACCTCTCGGTAGTTCGAATGATTTTGCCCGAATTGACTTTCTCAAGACCACTTGGGTATGCAAAATTTGCACAAGTAATCAAGGTTCAAGTCGGGTATTACTATCTCTAGGTTTAACCCTTTAATTGAGGCTATCAATCTCTTGAGTACGCCCCAATTCCTTATTGGACCAATTTTAGATACTTAGGCTCTCTTTCTCAAGAAGAGCCAAAGTCAACTAAACACAAACTAGTGTTTGCAACCACTAATTCAGCAATTAAATATGAAGTTAGTCCAAATATCAAACACCCATAGAGAATCAAGCATCAAAACACAAGACACATCAATTACCCACACTAGGGTTGAGTCACAACCCTAGCTTATGGGTCTAGCTACTTATAATTAGAGAAGAAAACAAAGAAATAGATGAAGAAAAAATCATATTGATTAATTGCTAAATTAAACTTGAAGATTCAATGTTGAAATAAAGCTAAAATTACTCAAAATAGATAAAAGAAGCTAAGTCACGAGCGCAGCTCTGAGGAAAAACTATCTGATGACCAAAAGATGGGAAAAGAAGCTATTTATACTAAGTTGATAATTCTAGAAAATAATACCTCTGCGGGACTAGTGCGGACCACACAAAACCAAGTGCGGCCGCACTAAGGCTCTTGACTCTCCATCTCTCTAAACTTGGACAATGTGGACCGCATAGAATCGAGTGCGGCTGCGGTGGCTTCTAGTGCGATCCGCATGAAATGGAGTGCGGACCGCAATGGGCTTCAATCTTCATCTTTTCAATTCTCTGAATCTTGACTCTGCGGACCACACTAAATCGAGTGTCGCCGCAGTGAATCCAATGCGGACCGCAGAAAATCCTTTGCGGCCGCATTGCCTTTTTGGCCTGAGATGCACACTCTCTGAACTTCACTTGTGAGGCCGCACTGGTCCTGTTTGATTGAGCTTTGCCTTATCTTCGTACTTGTGCAAGTTTCACTCCTTTTTGAGCTGGTCTTTGACATCTTGTCACCTTGTTGATCAAACCTACAATCAAGCACAACTTATGAGCCTTTGGGACTATTTTATACATATTTCTAATCAAAACTTGAGCATGAAGGAGTGTAAAATGCCTTATAATTCCTAGTTATCAACTCCCCTAAACTTAAGTTTTTGCTTGTCCTCAAGAAAACAAAATAAGACCCACCCCTTAAGAGAACATGCAAGAAAATTCAGCTATCCTAAAATGACCTCATCTAGCATCAATTGGGACTAACAATTGTCCTCAATACAAATGAATCATTAACAACATTTACCCTTTTAAACACCATGAATTAATTGCGATACAAGAGCATCAAGAGTTGACTTAACACATCAAAGAAACTCTTTATATTACTTCGGTCATTGTGGAACCCAAACTCACATATCCTCAACTCTCCCTAAGCCAACCTCATAATTAAGATAGTGGAACTCAGAACGAGGTTAATGGAAACACACTCATCCCTCTCAAGGAAAAAGTCACAAGTCCAGCTCTAAGTACCATATGGTTGCCCCTTATGTGAGTCACCACAAATGTAAGCTTCATTCAACTCAAGATCATATAGGACTTTTATGGAGACATAGTGAAGGCTTTTGGTTCAGGGTAGAAAATGTTTGGTCTAAGTAGGTTCTATATTCCCTTGAACACTTCTTTTGTTTCATTTTGGCACACATTCACTTGACCTTTAGAGTCATTTCACCTCTTTCTAAGGGGTTAGAGAGACACACTATCACTCTTTCTTATTCACTTCAAATCTTTTCTCCTTTCTCAAATTTTCACACCTTTCATTCTTTGCTTTTCTTGAATCCCTTTTATTCATTTCTACATTGAACATTCTTTTTGTCTTTTTGCTTTTATTTCTTTTTCATTGCCTTTCCTTTTCTTCATTTTGCACCTTTTTACCACTTTGTTGCCATCCTCGTCTCTCCCCCCAAACTTATATTTTTGCCATGTGCTAAGGAAAGATCGGGTGCCAAGAGAGGGTATCTTTTAGAACGGGTAAAGGCTTGTATTATGGTTCTTGAAGGAATTGTTGAAGCTATCATTTGGATCAAGGAGATCCTATAATCATGTCTCAAGTCAATATTCACTTAGGATTTCGCCTCAACAAACATTCAGGGCAAGTTCTAGACCAATGGCTCGGGACTTGGACTTGCAATGCAAATTTCTCACCATACAAGCTATGGGATTGCTAAAGACATAGAGTAGGGGGCCCACAATAACCTTAGATAAGATTTGAGCACATAATGGTCCCGAAAAACCACTCGATGATTATCAGTCAACACAAGAGTCTCAAGGTCACGACTTTCACCATCATAAACACAACAATTTGTTTTTGACCATGAGATCAGAGGCAAATGTGCTAGGCCCAAGTGAAGCTTTGCTTGAGGCACCCTTACCACTAAATACTAAAAAGCAAAAGAAAAAAAGACTCAAACCCTTACGAAGGTAGTCATGCCATCCATCATTGGGAAGAGCCAACTAGTTCACACAAATTCCACCTTTGGAAAGAACCGTGACATTAAGAAAACCAAAGGCTTATTGCAAAAATCCAAAACAAGAAGCTACGACCACAAATAAGAAGGTAAACTAAAAGAAAAAAAAATTACGAAAAATAAAATGAATATTTACAAGAGGGGGGTTTAATCGAATATACAATAAGGGATATGGATATATACAATGGAATATACTTTTATATACAGACCCAAGATAAACAGTACAAAAAAATAATGAAATGCTAAAATTATATACATACCAAAGATGAAAAATAAAGAAAGCATAAAATCTGTCAAATATATACATTCATCCAATCAAATCAAGGTAGGGCCTACCCCCTCAAATGAAAGTTGGCATTGTCCTTAATGCCAACTAGGCAAAACAAGCACCAAAAATAAAAAGGAGAGGATACAGAAACTCCCTATGGCCCATCTGTTTGCATGGGATCCTGAGTGGTCCCTAGGTCCTCTGTAAGCTCGGGAACCTGAGACTGGCTCCCTATGACCTGTTGTTGGGACCTGCACCTCGACCGAGGCCTGTGCTAACTCCTAGGGCTGGCTGGAGGACTCTCCATACGGGTCCTCCAATTGTATGACTACGTCATCTGCATGGGGAATCACCCTCTTCTTCTTGGGTGGTCTCTCCGACTGCACTAGCTGGGGATGGGCTGCTGGCACCGAGTCATCTAACAATAAATCTAAAGGCAGGTGATCTGCCTTCAACCCGTCACCCTCAACTCGCAACTCCTTCACGGGCTCTTTGGAAGCCTGCATCTTCCTCATCTTTTTGGCCTCCCTGGCAAGATCCTTGAGAGTTTTCCCATGAGAATCAACAGTGTCCATAAGAACTTCTAAGTGTCAAGGATTTTCTTCTAGTTGTCCAACATATCCTTGAGGGTGTCCTCAATAGACTGTGGGACCTGTGGAGGTGGAGGTGCTGACTGATTTGCCACTATAGAAGTAAGGACAGACAACTTAGAGGAAGCTGTCTACATCTAGTTATTGATGCTGAGAAGGCCTGGCTCAAACGGTGGACAGTCACTGGGTGGGCCGGGGTGGAGGGGATGTCTGGAACTGCTAAAGTGGAATGACCAGGGGGCATATCCGCTGAGGTGAAAGAAGGCTAAGTAGGAACCACTACCACTACTGGGTCTTCAGACTTGCCAGTGGAAGCAGTGGTTGTTCCCTTGTAGTTCTTGCTTTTAGGGTTGTCATCACCCTGCATGTTGTACCACGAGAACGGGGCCTTTGCTTTCACTTTGATATCAAATTGCTGCTTCTCTACCTTAGGTCCCTGAAGTACATGGTTAAGAAGCTGGGGAAGGGGTAGTTTCTGTCACCTTCACTGACTGCCTACGTAATCACCCGAGATATCACCTTCCCGACGTTAATCTAGTACCCCACCATAATTGATGCTACCAGTACTGCCCGGTGAAGAGGGGGTGAGTTGTCTTGGGTAGTGGGGTACAGTCTGTTGCACACGAATGTTTCCCACCCCTTAGCCTCGAAATTCAAACTTCTCTGTAAGATCTTCACTCTCGCATTCAACCAATCGGTGGTGGTACCTAGGATTGCCAGATACTATGCCAACCAAGGACGGACCTTCTTACCTAATTCCATTTGTGCCAGATACAGTGTTTCATCCTCTTCATCGAAGCCCAAGTAGTCATTTATTGCTTTCCCATAAAATAGTACTTTCAAATTCCGCACCTTGGACACTTTGGTGCCCTTTTTGATGTGGGCAACAATGGTGTAGAATTCCTTGACCAGGTGCTCGTTTCCATCCTTATAGGTGTTTAAGAAGTACTCCTAGCCCACTCTCTTTCTAAACTGCCTTCTCACATTGGGGTTGTGAGGCAAAAGGTCTCTATCCACAAAACTCTGTTATGGAATCAATTTCCTCACAGGCCACCATTCTCTTAACTTATGATAGGCCACCTCACTCACAAAGCGGTCTTGCCACACCTCCGGGTTTCAAGTTCATTCTACCTGTCGCGCCCCCTTTGTTTTGCGAAATTGGGTTTATGACATTTGGGAGGACAACTCGTTCCCTTTCGGGAATTGGGTTTTGAATTGAAGAGTTGCCACCTAATGATTAAAGTGCATTATGACACTAGGAAGGGTTAGTTTTGAGTAACCATAGATTGGGTAAGGGCTTGAAATTATCCCAAGGGGAAGGTGTTAGGCACTCTTCGGGATCCACTAGTGTGGTTCTTGTGACTTAAGTGCAAATAACACATAGGCAAATGAAGGCTTCAAATAAGAGGGGATTTTCACGTAATGGTTACAAATAAACAAAAATAAGAAAAAGGAACTAAAAAGAGTTGATTTCCTTAAAAGAAATGGTTTAAAAAGATTTAAAAGAAACAAAGAAAACAAAGGGAAGGGGGGTCCTAGGTTTATTAATAATATGGATCACCCCACACAACATCCGGTAATCACTCCTCAGTGAGGGGCTACACGTGATGTTATCGCGTGGTCATCATATCCATATCTACCCTTTCCCACCCCATTAAGGTATTAAAGCGCAAAATGGTCTCGTTTACTTATTGCATGCTATTACCCGCCCCAATCCTATTAGCCCCGGAGGCACTTGGGACTACTAATCCTAAAGGGAGGATGTATTGGTCTTATTTGTGGTTTCAAAAGGTAAAATACCAACGTGACAAACAAAACACATATAGCAAGTTTGGGGAAGCATATAAACAAATAAAAAGGGCTTAAATAGACCTCCTTTAAACCAAAGAAAGCACATAATGTAGCAGGACTCGCACGTACTGTTTAGGTTCTGATTTAAACATAAAAGGTTGAGGCAGACTGATTTATTACATAGTTCAGATAAGAAGCCCGAATCAGGCCTGCCTGCTGGTTGTAACATATAAAATCTGATCCAGCTTATAAACTTTCACCCTATGGCTTGCCTAAGTGTTAGACGAAGACCCTATAGGCATGATATCTACTGATTACAGAAAAATGAAGTAAACATGAATACATTCTGATTTAAGAAAAATCGTCTGTTATTAAAGGAAGGTGAGTTTTAGCAAAAGAGCATGCGTCACTGTTATTGGTTTTAGACTTATAAGCGAGTGAAGCGGTTCAGATTCGATTAAAGATCCGATAGGCATGCTTTCTATATGTTGTCGATTTTTGACACTTTTATAAACATAGTAAAAAAATGCAAAAATCCTATTGGCATGGCATCTAGATGCTGAATTTCGTTTAAAGCCTACGAAGATGATATCTAATTGCAGTTGGTTATTTAAGACCTATGAACATGATTGCTTAATGAAGAATGGATATGCAAGATTCAGAAAGACTTATAGGCATATTTTCTATATGCATATGCAGAATTCAAATTTCGGGTAATTGTAGACATGGTATCTAGATGAGAGAATGTAGAAATTTAGAAACCTATAGGCAGGATATCTATATGAGAGAATGCATAAATTTAGAAACCTATAGGCAGGATGTCTATATGAGAGAATGCAGAAATTTAGAAACCTATAGGCAGGATGTCTATATGAGAGAATGAAGAAATTTAGAAACCTATAGGCAGAATGTCTATATGAGAGAATGCAGAAATTTAGAAACATATAGGCAGGATGTCTATATGAGAGAATGTAGAAATTTGGAAACCTATAGGCAGGATGTCTACCTCTTTGCATACATAGTTAGCCATCCCTTTTTCACTATCCACCCCAAGAGTTTATTACAAAATTATTACAGCAAAAAATAAAGTAAAGTAAAGTAAAGAAAATACATCAGAAATTAAAAAGTACAACCATGGAGAGCCTGATTCAGACTTCTTGTCTAAAATATGAAGTAAACCAACTCCAAGAGATCATGTTCCAAAGCCTTTCTCTCATTTGGATGTGTCAAAGTTCCCTAAGAGTCTCATATGAATACCGGGCAGTAGTTACACCCAAATGTATCACTAGATTAAGACATAGTGCAGTGTGGAAGGGCCATCCCTCAGGTGTCCAAGTTCAGAGGGAACTCAAGGTATCAAGACAAGGCTCACAAGAGGGGGGCAGAAATTAGAGACTAAGAGAGAGTGCAAGTACAGAAATAGGATGCTGAAAGGGGAAAGGGAAAAGGAAACAGCTTAAATCAGTGCACATAGGGGTATAGGGGAATGGGGAGGTTGCAAAGAGGTAAAAGCAGGCTGGTGGGCATACCCAACAATGGGAGACGCTGGCACACCCATAACCCTGTTAGAACATTATTAGAAGTTAGGACCCCAGTGGATCAAACTTAACTCATGGACAACAACTTACATTGCCCTGCCTTAAGTCATAACTCAAACACATAAGGATACATGGGAATGAGATTCATAACAAAAAAAAAAATAGAAGGAAATCAGCATGCCACTTTAAGTGTTGAGATACACAGAAACAACAAGTAGACATGGATACAAAGTAGTAAATACAAATTGTTGTGGTGCTAAAAATTAAATCCGGACATACCAACTCTAAAGAGACAAATTGAGGAAAGCAGTAGGTCTTGTAAACAAGCGACAGTGTAGACAAGAAGAGAAGATACTACTGTGTATAAGTGTGAGTTCAGAAAGACAATGAATTGATGATGAGCTTGTGAAAGAGTTGTGCATTTATAGTGTGAAAATCAGGCAGAAAGAAGGTAAGAAAACAGTTAAGGAACTGATTGTCAATTAAGAATCAATTACACAAGACTTCCCTTAATTAGAGAATTCAGATTCAAAAGGGTAAAAACGATTTAAGGAAAGAAATTGAATAAGCACTTTGTGCAAAGCATGCAATTAGGGGCAAATACATAAAAGATTATTTAAGGACAGGAATTTAAAGTACATGGTTGTACAATTAAGGTAAGAAAATCAATTAGTAGCCAGTAAATCAATGGTTTGGGATCTAGTAATTACTGATCCATGAATGAACCAAGTCATAAAAGTTGAGAAAGCTTTTAAAATTAAGTCGAGTTATGTGGAAAATCAGCAAACAAGGAAGGAAAATCAATTAGCCATATTCAAAATGAAGTATGAACTAATCATAAATTTGAAAAACCCTTTAGAGGGAGATTCATCACATATAAAGAGCATACAAACATGTTGAGTTGAAAGAAGATGTTGTGCCATTGCAAAATCAGTAGGTAGTGGTTCGTCACATAAGTTAGTAATGCAGAAGAGAAGTAGCATTCTGATAGCATGCAAAAGATCCAGTAAAAAGAGTTTAGAATTGTGTGAAAACAAGGATGACCAAGCTCAGTTCAGAGACTCGAAATTGGTCTGAAAGAGTTTGGGGTTTTGAAATAAAACCTTAGTTCGAGAAAATCACATAGCCAAACCTGGAAGAACCCCAAAATTCTAGGGTTTCCGCCATTAATCGAGTGCAGAGATGAGAGGGCAAGTAATAAAATTCGAAACAGGTTCAGAGGTCCTAGAAAAGAACTGAAACTTCTAACATATTCCTTTCAACAACAAAACTCATGAGAAAACATGATAGAAAAGCAGCATACAGAGCACAACAGAAGAGCTCAAAGAAAATAGAGTAGGAGAAGCTAATACGAAACATAATGGGAAAAATTGATAAGAATAGTAGAAGAAACATGCTAAGAAGTTTTAGAAGAAACTTAAACAGAGCTCAGTACACTAATAAGAAACACTTAAGAACATAGCAAAGGAAGATGCGGTAGGAGAAACACACAATAACACAGTATAGGAAAACAACGTAGAAGAAGCATACAAGAACACGATAGAAGAAAATACAAGAAAAAAGTAGAAGAAAATACAAGAACACAGTATAGGAAAACACAAGAACACAGTATAAGAGAACACCATAGAAGAAGCATACAAGAACACGGTAGAAGAAAATACAAGAACACAATAGAGGCAGATACACAAAAGAAAAACAAAAGTCAGAGAAACATTTAAATACTTTTCAGAAAACCCTAGATCGGAAAATAAATGGTTTTAAAAGTAGTTTTTTTGAAAGAAAAGCCAGAAAAATCATTTAAAAGCTTAGGGAAAGCATAGATACACAACAGATTAAAAGGAATCAGAAAACCTCAAAGGGTTAGTGTTTCAGAAGAACCCTAGTAGTGATAAAGGCTTGAAAAAATCACCGATCTAATCAGGAGGAGTCGAGGTCAGGCTCGAAAAACCATAGTACGCCGGAGCAAAGCCGGAGATGGCCGTAGAACTTGAATCAGACGAAGCCTGGACCAATCTTCGTTGTGGTTAGGCCTTGAATATTCAAAAACCAGGCGTGTAGCAGCCGTAGGAGGACGGTGTAGGATTCTGATGGCCTTGGAAGCCATGGATTCCGGTGGCTTTAGGTGGAAGTGGTGGGAGGCGGCTAGGGTTTGAGAAGCTGTTTGAGAAGCTTCGAGAGAGTTTGAGAGAATGGGGGGATTCAGAGGCGGCTGGTAGGTGGAAAATGATTTAGGTTTAGGGGGTAATGGGTAATTAAAAATGGTAAGGTTGAAATATGGCCGTTGATCATTTGGATCAATGACCTGGTAGGTCATTTAAACAGGGGGTCGGGCGGGTCATTTAAACGGGCTGTGGGTCCGTAATTTTAGGAATTGGGCTGGGTGATTTGAAATTGAAATGTTGGATTAGGGGTGCAAATTAGGTTGAAATTAAAATGAAATCTCGCTAGATTTTAAATAGCCACTTTTCCCCATTTATTTTATAAAAAATAGCAAATTAAAATATGGGATTAAATTGAAAGTACTAAAATGATTTATAACATATAATTATCAATTTAAAAATACTGGACTTAATTTTTATAAATATAAATGCAATCAAATCATAAATGAGGCTAATATTGCAATTACATGCAGTTGAGCTTTAAAAACACTAAATGAATTTGTAAAAACATGCAAAAATTATATGGGCTGTAGTTTAGCATAAATATGAGATTCAACAAGTGATTCACCAAAAATGATAAATTTGGACACTTATTGGATTTTTCTTGACAAAATAAGGCACTAAAATTGATTTTAAAAGTCTTTAAAATTAAGGAAAAATAATAAAAATATTTGTAAATACTTATATATGCATACATATGCTATTTTGAAAGTATTTTGCATATAAAAATATATAGGGAAAAATTGGGTATCAACAACTGCCCCTCTTTACCTGGGAAGGATGAAAGAGTTGTCGGGTAAAGATATGATGGTCAATTTTGATCGAACGAAATGGTTTGAAGAGGTTGACCATGCTATAGTTCCTGAGCTGCTTACATATCCTTGGTCTTACAAGAATCAGCCCAAATGTAGTTCGGGATCCGTCGGCGGAATATGCCGATGGAGATTTTTCAAGACGGACGTGATATTCGGGTTGGGATAGATGGTTAAAGTCTAACAGGGCTGCGGGAGCTGGAGCGGGATTGCTCCTGCTGAGACGGATGTTGCTCGCTGGTTTACCTACAAATAAGCAATACAAGTGTATATTGTGCGGAAATTAAACGTGATGCAAGTTCTCGTCAGACCATGAATGTTGTCTTTGGACGGTTATGATGACGTCCTAGGCCATGAAGCGTATGATAAGGGATTCGCAGGCCATGAAATGATGCTCTCGGGCTATGACAATGATGCCTCCGAACTATGACGCCTTTGAATAATGATATGCAAAAGATAAAAGGGGTCCTCAGCTCATGGCATGGCGTTCTCGGGCTATGAAAATGGTGCATCCGAGCAATGACGCCTTTGGATAGGTTGGCGATCTTTCAGCCCATGAGATGCAGAAGGTGGCGATCTTTCAGCCGATGCAAGATGTAAATAAAGTAGTGATATTTCAGCCGATGCAAGATGTAAATAAAGTAGTGATATTTCAGCCCATGAGATGCAGAAGATGGAGATCTTTCAGCCGATGCAGAATGTAACTGAAGTGGCGATCTTTCAGCCGATGCAAGATGTAAATAAAGTGGCGATATTTCAGCCATGCAAGATGTAAATAAAGTGTCGATATTTCAGCCATGCAAGATATAAATGAAGTGGCGATCTTTCAGCCATGAAAGATGTAAATAAAGTGGCGATATTTCAGCCATGCAAGATGTAAATAAGTGGCGATCTTTCAGCCATGAGGATGGAGGTAGAGCTTAACCTTGGAAGCCAGAATGATAGCCTTTTGCAATGTAGGGAATGCAGATAGAGATAGAGCTTAGTCTCGGAAGGCAGAATGGTAGCCTTATGCAATGCAGAGAATGTAGATGGAGACAGAGCTTAGTCTTGGAAGGTAGAATGGTAGCCTTATGCAATACAGAGAATTCAGATGGAGACAGAGCTTATTCTCATAAGGCAGAATGGTAGCCTTATGCAATGTAGAGAATGCAGATGGAGACAGAGCTTAGTCTTGGAAGGCAGAATGGTAGCTTTATGCAATGCAGAGAATGCAGACGGAGACAGAGCTTAGTCTCGGAAGGCAGAATGGTAGCCTTGTGCAATGTAGGAAATACAAATGGAGGTAGAGCTTAACCTCGGAGAGCAGAATGGTAGCCTTATGCAATGCAGGAAATGCAGATGGAGGTAGAGCTTAACCTCGGAAGGAAGAATGGTAGCCTTATGCAATGTAGAAAATGCAGATGGAGGTAGTGCTTAACCTCGGAAGGCAGAATAGTAGCCTTATGCAATGCAGGAAATGCAAATGGAGATAGAGCTTAACCTCAGAAGGAAGAATGGTAGCCTTATGTAAGAAATAAAAGTCAGGTGGTAGTAGAGAATTCTTAGCTGATATCTGATTTCAATATTGTCGTTGCTGGGGATATTGTGTGCGTATAGCAATAGTGAATAGGTGACAGTTCTGAGAGTTTTATTCCTGATCAGTATGAGTGTATAGTATATTCGATAATTTTCAACTCAGGTGCCTGCACCCAAAGAAAAATCGTGAGTTTTGTAAAAGGGAAAGGTTAGTTTGTATTCCCGCTGACTTTGCTTGACCTGCTCGGCTGTGTTTCGGTGATACTGTGCATATCATTGGGGTAGCGTTGCTAAACAAAGCAATCTGGTAACATACATGCATGATTTTGTAAAATACGATATAAGTATATAATTAAGAAACAACTTTTAGATGAATCGACAACTGTGATGTGGTTCAGGACATTGCAACCTCTCTTGCTACGGAATTTTGAGGGTCTTCCTCAAAATTCTACCCCAATTTAATGGGTTGATGTTTCTGACTGTTGTTTGCGATGATTGGATGAAATCAACTTCGGAATTTTGAGGGTACTTCTCAAAATTCTGCCCCAGTTTCAAATTGCAAGGGGAAATGGAATTTTTATTGAATTGTGACCAAACCTATAGGGCTACCTACGTATCCCCTCTTAAACGGGAATCAGGTCAAGCGTAGTTCAAATTACATCATATAAGGAAAGAATAAAGGTTACACATAGTATCGCTTGACTGCGTCTGAATTGATCGGTTTTGGCCAAACTTCCCCTTCCATTTCTAAAAGTATGAAGGCTCCTCCTGTCAGAACCCGGTGAACTATGTACGGACCCTGCCAGTTGGGAGAGAATTTCCCTTTGGCTTCATCTTGATGTGGAAAAATTTTCTTTAACATCAGCTGCCCCGGTGTGAATTGTCTTGGCTTGACTCTTTTGTTGAAGGCTCTGGACATTCTATTCTGATAGAGCTGACCGTGGCAAACTGCATTCATTCTCTTTCCGTCTATAAGAGCTAGCTGCTCGTAGCGACTTTTCACCCATTCTGCATCGTCGATCTCTGCTTCCTATATGATCCTTCAAGAAGGAATTTCCACCTCGGCGAGAATGACTGCCTCTGTACCGTAAACCAGCATATAGGGGGTTGCCCCAGTTGATGTGCGGACTATGGTGCGGTACCCCAATAAATCAAATGATAAATTCTCGTGCCACTGTTTATATTTCTCTATCATTTTCCTCAATATCTTCTTGATATTCTTATTGGCGGCTTCTACGGCTCCGTTAATCTGAGGTTTATAGGTTGTAGAATTCTTGTGTTTGATCTTGAAGGTTTCACACATGGCTTTTATCAGGTCACTGTTGAGGTCTGAACCATTATCAGTGACAATTGACTCAGGGATCCCGAACCGGCAAACAATACGGTCGCGGACGAAATCTGCCACAACTTTCTTATTGGCGGCTTCTACGGCTCCGTTAATCTGAGGTTTATAGGTTGTAGAATTCTTGTGTTTGATCTTGAAGGTTTCACACATGGCTTTTATCAGGTCACTGTTGAGGTCTGAACCATTATCAGTGACAATTGACTCAGGGATCCCGAACCGGCAAACAATACGGTCGCGGACGAAATCTGCCACAACTTTCTTAGTCACTACTCTGTAAGATGATGCTTCAACCCATTTGGTGAAATAATCAATTGCTACTAGGATAAACCTGTGCCCGTTTGATGCAGCAGGTTTGATTGGTCCGATAACATCCATTCCCTAGGCGGCGAACGGCCACGATGAGCTTGTTCCATTAAGCTCATTTGGAGGCACCTTTATCATGTCTGCGTGTATCTTCCAGCGGTGGCACTTTCGGACATACTGGATGTAGTCTGTTTCCATAGTCATCCAAATGTAACCAGCTCGGAGTATTTTCTTTGCTAATACAAAACCATTCATATGTGGACCGCATGTCCCTGCATGAATTTCCTCTAATAGCCTGGATGCTTCCTTTGCATCGACACACCTTAGTAATCCCAAATCAGGAGTCCTCCTGTAAAGGATTCCTCCGCTGTGAAAGAAATTGTTGGATAACATCCGAAGCGTGCGCTTTTGAGTAGCGTTTGCGAGTTTTGGGTATTCTCCTTTTGCCAAGTATTCCTTGATATCATGAAACCAAGGCTTTCCGTCTGCTTCTTCTTCAACACAAGCACAGTAAGCTGGCTGATCATGGATCTTTACCGGAATGGGATCAATGAAATTCTTGTCTGGATGTTGTATCATGGATGATAGGGTAGCCAGTGCATCGACGAATTCATTCTGGGCCCTGGGAACATGCTAGAATTCTATCTTTGTGAACCTTTTTCTTAACTCCTGTACATGATGCAGATAAGGGAGTATCTTGGAGTTCTTGGTCGCCCATTCTTCTCGGACCTGATGTATAAGCAAGTCCGAATCTCCAATTACTAGCAACTCTTGAATGTTCATGTCAATGGCCATCTTGAGCCCTAATATGCAGGCTTACTCGACCATATTATTGGTGTAGGGGAACCTAAGTTTGGCAGACACTGGATAATGCTGACCGGTTTCTGATACTAGGACCTCTCCTATGCCAACTCCTTTGAAATTTTCTACTCCATTGAAAAACATTCTCCAACCATCATAGGATTCTACAATATCTTCTCCTATGAACGATACCTCTTCATTAGGAAAATATGTTTTCAGGGGTTCGTATTCTCCATCCATGGGATTTTCAGCAAGGTGATCTGCTAGTGCCTGTCCTTTGATTGCTTTTTGAGTCACGTAGACAATGTCAAATTCACTCAACAGGATTTGCCACTTGGCCAGCTTGCCAGTAGGCATAGGCTTCTGAAAGATGTACTACAAGGGGTCCATCCTTGATATGAGATATGTAGTATAGGAACTGAAGTAGTGCCTCAACTTCTGAGCTACCCAAGTCAAAACACAATAGGTGCGCTCTAACAGAGAATATCGAGCCTCGTATGGGGTGAACTTCTTACTAAGGTAATAGATGGCCTACTCCTTCCTCCCCATTTCATCATGCTACCCCGGAACACAACCGAACACTCCATCCAATACTACGAGGTAGAGTAATAAAGGTCTACCTGGCTCGGGCAGGATTAGAACCGATGGTGTTGACAGGTACTCCTTGATTCGGTCGAAGGCCTTTTTGTAGTCATCGGACCATTTGGTAACGACATCCTTCTTCAACATCTTAAAGATTGGCTCACAGATAACTGTAGATTGTGCTATGAACCGGCTGATATAGTTAAGTCTCCATAAGAAACTCATTACGTCCTTCTTGTTCTTTGGCGGTGGCAGTTCTTGAATAGCTTTGACCTTTGATGGATCCAGTTATATCCCTTGGCAACTCACAATGAACTCAAGTCGTTTTCCGGCAGGAACCCTAAATGCACATTTCGTGGGATTCAGTTTTAGGTTGTATCTTCTCCGTCTGTTGAAGAACTTCCTCAAATCTTCCATGTGATCAGTGGCTTTTTTGGACTTTATGATGACATCATCTACATATACCTCAATCTCCTTGTGTATCATATCATGGAAAATAGTAGTCATGGCCCTCATATAGGTGGCCCCTGCATTCTTTAACCCGAATGGCATCATCTTGTAGCAGTACAACCCCCGCGGCGTAATGAAAGCCGTTTTCTTAGAATCTTCTTCATCCATCCAGATTTGATGATATCCGGCGAAACAATCTACAAATGATTACAACTCATGCTTGGTGCAATTGTCGATCAGGATGTGTATGTTCGGCAAGGGGAGGTCATCCTTTGGACTGGCCCGATTGAGATCCCGGTAGTCGACACAGACTCTGACCTTCCCATCCTTCTTCGGCACCGGCACAATTGGCTAACCATGTCGGATATTCTACTACCTTGAGAACCATTGCTTTGACCTGCTTAGTGACTTCTTCTTTGATCTTCAGACTCATATCAGGCTGGAACTTTCTGAGCTTCTGCTTTACCGGTGGACATGTTGGATCAGTTGGCAGTTTGTGGGCCACAATATATGTGCTCAGACCATTCATGTCATCATATGACCAGGCGAATATGTCTTTGTATTCTCTTAGAAATTCTGTGTACTCTTCCTTTTCTGACAGTGACAAATGAACGCTGATTCGTGTTTCTTTGGCGTTCTCTGCATCTCCGAGGTTAACAATCTTTGTCTCGTCCAGGTTGGACTTAGGTCTGTTCTCAAAGTTCTCGACTTCTTTAACAATCTCTTCTGGTATGTCATCTACCTCTGAATCTATGTCTATTTGTTGCTATGTCTCGTTGCATATTACAGTCATTGGTTCATCAAGATAAGTAATAGTAATACTGTATAAGTAAAGTAATGAGAGAAAAATAATAAGAGTAGGATTTATACGGAAAATCAAAATGCTTTGATAAATTCCATAACTGTTTTAAACATTGAAGATCTTATTGCAAAATTTTAAAATGCGAAAGGAAAGTCAACTAGTAAAAATAAAAGATAGTGCATGATTCTTTGTTCAGCCTTGCTACCCCGAGGCTCTCCGGGCTCTGGTGGTTCTGATGGTCCAGTTATTGAGGCATGCTCCTCTGCTTACTGCCTGTATGGAAGGGCCTTCTGAAGTAAAATGATGATGCGAGAGTACACGAACTAACCTTTTGGGGAGGGGAATAAATAAAACAAAAGTAAAAGAAAAAAAGGTAACAAGTCAGTGCGAATTATAAGAAACAATGTTGCGATATTTAAACACTTAGTGCAAGAATGTAAATCGAGTCCTAATTTGGGGAACCTCTTGTGCCCGAGGTAGGCCTAGCGACAAATTGATTTGGAGAACTTAGAATGCTAAATGCCTAATTTTATTGATAAAAGTAGACGAAATCCAAAATGATGCTAAATAATAGGAAATAAAATGTCACTAGTGGCCATTGGACTTATTACATTCATAAAGCGAAAAAACAAATTCCTATCTATTTGGTCCCAGTAGGACCTTCCTCAGGTTGAATGCTCTCGTTAATCAAATCCTCTAGCTCGCGTAGGTTCACTAGTAGAAATGATTTTTCCATGTGTTCTCCTTCGTTTCCTTCAACGTTCTGGCAGTCGGTGGCTCTCTTCCTCACTTTCCCTTCCAATTCTAGCAGACTGTACTCCAGATATTCCAACTTTTTGCTAGCTTTGGCGGCCCTCTCTTTCCACTCGTTGATTTGGTCATTTGATGGAAGACTCCTCCACCAGTTTAATAAGAGTGAGGGTATGCTAACCATACCGAAGTTGGGGACCTTGTTCTTCATTTTCTGCAAAACAAAAGGGTTAAGACCCTACCCCCACCATACTTGACTATTTAAATATCAATAATTGGCATAAAAGCATTTAGTTCTCCAAATAAATGAACAGAACGTGATAGTGTCTGTTTGGGTATTAGGGAAACCCAGTGGACTTTGGACAAGGCCATCTTAAAGAGTCATTATGCGGACAACATAACTAACTCAGCTAAGTTTGACCATGATACATGCACAATTAAATAGAGTAAGGTTTCCATGGGGGTTTTAGACTGGTACCCTTGAGCGGACAACTCAAGAGGGAAAGGCACGGAGCCATCGACTACACCGTTGATCGACTAGTTTTACTGCAAATATGCCTTTGCCGGATTTAAAGGGTGATAATATCATAAGAGCGCAACCACTCATTATAAGTGTTGCTATGGTATTTGTTTGGAACGAGTGGAATATGATGTTGAAAACATGCTTATGCAATAATTAAAACAAGTTGTCACGTATTTGCATGTTATGAAGTAATTACAGCAATTCTTCATAAATTAAAGCAGTAATAAAGGAAAGAAGTAAAGGAAAGCAGTAAAAGAAATAAAGGAAAGAAACAAAAAACAAGTCAGTTTTGTAATAGGAGAGGGAATTAAATGCTTAAAGGTATTAAACAAATAAAGGCACATAAGAAATGTAAAGTCACAGTAATAACTTGAAATGGTAAAAGCCTAAAAGAAAATCCCCAGCAGAGTCGTCATGCTGTCGCGTCCCCTTTTTCTCGCGAAATCGGGTTTATGACATTTGGGAGGACAACTCGTTCCCTTTCGGGAATTGGGTTTTGAATTGAAGAGTCGCCACCTAATGATTAAAGTGCATTAGGACACTAGGAGGGGTTTGTTTTGAGTAACTAGAGATTGGGTAAGGGCTTGAAATTATCCCAAGAGGAAGGTGTTAGGCACCCCTCATGATCCACTAGTGTGGTTCCCGGCCAAACTATTGTTGTGACTTAAGTGCAAATAACACATAGGCAAATAAAGACTTCATATAAGAGGGGATTTTCACGTAATGGTTTGATTGTTTTGTGAGTGTCTTCAAAACTTCTCATTTTGCAGGAGAAGTTTGAAATTAACTTGGACGAGCATTACACCAAAGATAGCTGTGAGGATATTCTGAAAAATAGAAGCAGACAATGGCGCTACAAATTAAAAAAGCTATTTGAAAGTGCAAGCTCCGATGAAGAGGCTCGTAAAATTGAAGTGCTAGAGTTGACCCCGGAAAATTGGAATAGGCTTTGTGACATGTGGGCGAATCCAGAGCATAAGGTAATTTCTATTCATATTTGTCTCGTTCTAATTTTTTCTAGCAACCAATATTCACGATTTCTCCAAGAAAAAGGTAATTTATGTAATTAAGTATACGAACAAACAAAATGTACAAAAGATATTTTCAGCAACATGTTTTTATCTACTTTGTAGCACTGCAACATTCATTCATGGATGATATGGCTTACATTGATATGAGTAGACCCTTCAAAATTTGCATTTACAGAAAGAGTGAGAAAATAAACTTGAAGTAAAAAAAGAGAAAAAAGGATCCTTTAAATGCCTTTGTAAAATGCAACCTTTGAGAAGAGCTTGATGTAGTTCTTTAGTTTCTGTCCACTCTTTTATGCTAACATCTGAGAACTTATAGTACAAAATGATGGGGGGGGTCCTAGGTTTATTGATAATATGGATCACCTCACACAACATCCGATAATCACTCCTCAGTAAGGGGATACACGTGATGTTATCGCGTGGTCATCATATCCATATCTACCTTTTTCCACCCTGTTAAGGTATTAAAGCGTGGAATGGTCTCGTTTACTTATTGCATGTTATTACTCGCCCCAATCCTATCAACCCTGGAGGCAATTGGGAAAACTAATCCTAAAAGGAGGATGTATTCGGCTTATTTGTGGTTTCAAAAGGTAAAATACTAAGGTGACAAACAAAACACATATAGCAAGTTTGTGGAAGCATACGAACAAATAAAAAGGGCTCAAACAGACCTACTTTAAACAAAAGAAAGCGCATAATGTAGCATGACTCACATGTACTATTTAGGGTCTGATTAAAACTTAAAAGGTTGAGGTAGACTGATTTATTTCATAGTTCAGATAAGAAGCTCGATTCAGGCCTGCTTGTTGGTTGTAACATATAAAATTTGATTCAGCGTATAAACTTTCAACCTATGGATTGCCTAACTGTTAGACGAAGACCCCATAGGCATGATACCTACTGATTCCAGAAACAATGAAGAAAACATGAATACATACTGATTTAAGAAAAATCGTCTGTTATTAAAGGAAGGCGAGTTTTAGCAAAAGAGCATGCGTCACTGTTACGTAATTCGGAAGATTTTGGAAAACTTAGGCTTGAATCCGGAGTGTTTTGGTTGATTTGATGTTGTTTGAGGTGTTTTGAAGATTGGTACAAGTTTGAATAAGGTTTTAGGATATGTTGATTCCTTTGGTTGAGGTCCCAGGGGCTCGGGTGTGTTTCAGATGCTCAACGGATCATTAGTAGTTGATAAAAGTTGCAGAATTGCAGGTTCAGCTGTAGCAGATATTTACTCTTCGCGTTCGCGAGTGAACCCTCGCGTTCGCGAAGAGTCAGTGGAGGTTAGTGAAATTTTAGCCTTCGCGTTCGCGAGGAAGAATCCGTGTTCACTGTTGCGCTTCGCGTTTGCGTAGGAAGAAAATTGGCCTAGTAGAATTTACTCATCGCGTTCGCGATGAGAGGAATGCGTTCGCGAAGGCTTGTTTGGGTAAATCATTGCGTTCGTGAGGGCCTTGTCACATTTGCGTAAGAGGACTTTTGGTCAACGTCATTTTTATGTGTCACGAACGCAAGGCCTTGACCGTGTTCGCGAAGAAGGAATTAAATGCCTGGGCAGAATGTTTTTAAAAGGTTTATTTCACGAATTTTAGCCTAGGTTCCTCCATTGTTATGCGATTTTGAAGCTTTTTGAAGAGGGTTGAAGAGGTATTCAAGGGGGATCACTTAGAGGTAACATTATTGACTTCATAACTCGTTTTTATGTGATTAAGGACCTAATTAGTGGTAAACAATTTGGAAAAAATGAGTAATTAGGGCTTGAGTTTAAGAGATCTTTAAATGAGGATTTGAGGGGCTGTTTGGACTCCAATTTGAGTATTCTTGTTATGTATAGACTCATGAGAGTAAGAGGTTTCTAAAAATATAAGTTTTGCCCGATTATGAGATGTGGGCCCGAGGGGCGTTTTGGTCATTTTACCTAATTTCGCGTATTAGCTTAGAATTTAATTGTAGAATCAGTTACTTGAAGTGTTATTTACATTATGAAATTGAATTGAATAGATTTTGACCATTTGGAGTCGAGTACTCAGGGCAGGAGCATGGTTTCAGATTGATTTTTGAGCCGGTTCGAGGTAAGTGGCTTGTCTAACCTTGTGTGGGGGACTTTCCCCTTAGGATATGATATATTTGATAATTGAATTGCCTTGTATGTGAGGTGACAAGTGCGTACTTGAGCTAATTGTTGAAAATCCGATTTTTCCTTAAGTATTTCAATTGAGTTCGCTTTTCATGTTTTATTCTACTTGTGAATTTAGCATGTTGCTAGTTTAGAAAAGCATGTTTAGTTGACTTAATTGCCTATTTGCTTAAATTGCCTTAATTGCATTGCGTGAAACATGTTAGTCTAGAATTAATTGTTTACTTGGTATGAAATTTAGCTTAATTAGGTATTCTTGTGTTGCTACTGTGTGTTTTTCCATTGGGACTACGCGACGGCATCCCGGGAGATCCCCTGTACGTATTTATAATCTGAACTGAGTTGCGGGATACCATGAGATCCATGACACGTATATTGAGGATACCAAGAGATCCCTAGCATATATTGAGGATACCAGGAGATCCTCGGGATACCGAAAGATCCCTAGCATATATTGAGGATACCAAGAGATCCTCGGGGTACCAAGAGATCCCTAGCATATATTGAGGATTCTAAGAGATCATCGGGATACCAAGAGATCCCTAGCATATATTGAGGATACCAAGAGATCCTCGGGATACCAAGAGATCCCCGGTTATCATCCTTGTTATAAGTGGTACTTCCTTGTGGTTTGCCTTCAACTCTATTTTCGTTACTGTACTCTTATTATCCTGTGTATATTCTTACTGTAGATTCTCAATTGCAATGCTTATCTTATCATGTCATCTTTATATTTTATTTAACCTCAGTAGGGCCTTGACCTTCCTTGTCACTACCCAACTGAGGTTAGGCTTGGCACTTACTGAATACCGGTGTGGTGTACTCATGCCCATTATGCGCATGTTTTTCATGGGCAGATCTAGGTACCTCTACTCAGGCCTATCATCTTTGAGGAGGCGACTGCTCTAGAGACATCGAAGTACATCTACCGTGTCTGCAGACCTAGTAGTCCCTTTCTATTCTTGCTTTTAGCATTTTAGCCCTTCTGTATTTTTCTGTTCTTGTTAGACATTCCGGAGTTAGAGCCTTGTAGTATTGATCTTAGCTTGTGATTCGTGGATTTCCGGGTCTTGGATTTATGTTTTGGTATTGAGAGTTAAGCATGGTGTATGCCGAGTGACACATTTAAACATTGTTACTGCTTTATTTCTGTTTTAAATTGTTTACTTTCGAAAATTTTTGGTTTTTTCCGCAAATTAGGCTTAGCTAGTCGTAGAGACTAGGTGTCGTCACAATAGTTCACGGAGGGAAAACCGGGGTCGTGATGGGATTCTTTTGTGTTTAAGTTTGAACCAAATATATTAACATTTGAAACATTCATTAATATTAAACTTTTAACAATAGAGTTTTCATTTGTAGCATAGCAATTAATTACTATATATATACATGGTTACCATTTTGAAATTTTAGCAAGTATTTTGAATTGACTTTTACTTTTTAAAATTAGATGATTCAACTAGAACCAGGAATGGTCGTGGAAGGACAATGGGAAAAGGTCTTGGGAAAATGAAGAAGTCTATGGGAAGAAAGATGGTTATAGACATTCCAGTTGGTAAAGGACGGCCAGTTGAGGTAATTCCATCAACAAAGCTATCAAATGAATTAGGAATTATTGCTCGCAACTTTCTTTCGCTTCCAACCAAGTGGAAAGAACTCACAAGAGAGGATAAGGATGCAACATTAATTAGATGCCATGTAAGGATTCTTTTTTTTGTGATAGATAATTAATGTAACTTGAACTATAAGGTAGAGGAAAACTCATGCATCTTGTCAGAACTAGCAAAAATGATGATAGAAACACGAGCATCACAAAGAACACTAATTTCCTTAGCATTTTTCAAGATCCCATTTCTTCTTTTTGAGTAAGTCACCTGCCTGTTTCTTGAGTTCTCTATTCTTTTGATCTCTATCTTTCCTCTCCCCATTTTTTCTTTTCTCTTGTTGTTAACTCAATATTTACATTGGGATCAATCACTTCTTTAACCACCTGTTTCCCTATTAATGCATTTTATTAGTGTTTTGATAACATAACTTAACACTTAAAACTAGACATATAACTCGGTTAAATATTAGATATTTCATGCTCTTAAGTAGTAAATTACTAGAACTTGACTGTTAAGCTCTTATTATGTTTTGGTGTAAACTGGGACTTGTAAATGATGCTGAAATCTTGTTAGATCACATTTCCTAATTTACAGCCCCAACGTTAGTGCTGATACTCAATAAAACTTAGGTTTTCCAAGAAAAAAGAAGTAAAATACTTTGTTCTCATCAAACATTACATCTACTATACTTTTATATTTGAAGATTAATGTATCCACTAATTTAGTTAATATCTGATCTCTTCTCAAACGGAAGGCATATCTTCTATGTAAAGCAATTATTTTTACTTTATTTATGTTTGAGTTGTTCGAACTCGGAAAGCATTCTGCGTCAGTTCTTCCTCTTCCTTTCTATTTGCTTTTTTTGCTTGAGTTCTATGATCCCTGCCTACATTAGAAAGTCAGATATGTGGGATGAGAATTGCTAAAATGGGAGAAACTTATCATATGTATATAAAATAGAGAACCTGCTTAATGTGTAATACTTGACTTTTACCTTGCCTCATATGTGTAAATATTTTCACAACCAGACACCAAACCTATTCATAAATAAGTAGTTTTAATCTGTTTGTATATGTTATACAGTCATCTAGATATCATGCCCTCCAGTTTCTCATGTAAGAAAGTCGCGCTTCTATTAAAGTCAACAATGGTCTGAATCACTGCTTTTTTTCCTTCTTTGTGTAGGGTGTGAAGGAACATGAAGGAGTAGAGCCAAATAGGATTGAGTTCTACAAAAGCACCCATTACTCGAGTGGAAAAGGATGGTCATCTCCAGAGTCTGAGACTAACTACGTAAGTAAAATATTTTAGTAACATGTCACATGTATTCATTATATCTTATAATTAATTTAACTTATGTAATATTTTTATGTAGAACAAAATAAGATATTTGAGAGCTCAGTCTATTTCTGAAGAGAATCCGATGGCTATTAATGAAATTGTTGATAACGTACTTGGTACAAGGTCGGGATATATTAAAGGTCTTAGCTATGGTCCAAAGCCTAATACAACTGCATCAACAAAAAAGGAGGACAACAGAATTAAAGGACTCTCTTAGGAGGGCAAAAGAGGAAGCTGCTAGTGCCCAACATGGTTTACAAGAATGTTTGAATGGAGCTAAAATTAAGGTAGGAAATTAGAAGATACAGATACAGACATTAACTTCGGAATTGGGTACTCTAAGTGCACGCCAAGAGGAGTTATTAAATCAAATGCAGCATCATTTTATTGGCTCATCACCATCAAGGTTAGAAGTACTACATCTTTAAATGACAAATTCAATTATAATTCTTTTAGAATCTAAGTTCGAATATTTTTTTATGATACATCGAAGATTGAGCTCCACCAGATTATCAACTTTGGGTACACTAAATTTCACACTATTTATTTTTTTGTATCACAATTCAATTATTTGTTTCACTAATTAAACTCTACGTCTAATAAGAAGTTGTGGTTTATACCAATTATATTTTATTTATACCATGATACCATAAAGTATTAACTTAAATCTTAATTTTTTCTCTATCTTTTATACAGATATATGAAGGTAACTATTGGATCAAGACTAATTGCAAGTGAAGTGTCATTGCATTCCTCCACTTCTCAGTCCTAGTTTAGGAGTAATAATTATTATATCTCAATTCTCAGTTAGACTTTTATGTTGGACATATTTACTTTAATTATGTTTGATGTTCCGGAAAATTTCGACACATTTAATACAAATTGCTTAGATTTTAGCTTATTTTAGATGCAATTATCTTTTATATTTACGTAATTTTAGTGTTTTTGCAGTGTATGAGGTTTAAGGACTTAAGAGCATGGAAATGAGATCAAAAGGCCACAAAAAGACAAGAAAAGTGCAAAATGCATCGCAAATGTGAAATGCGGACCGCAAATCCAACATGCGAACCGCATAATGCTCAAGGGAATCTCAATTCACAACAGATTGTTGGGCAAAGTCTAGTGCAAGAAATGCGGTCCAGTCTGCGATCGCATAACTGGTTTGCGAGCCGCATAGTGGACCGCAAACTCGTCATGAAGGTTGCTGAAGGTGGAAAATGCGACGAGAAATGCTATCACATATCTGCAATGAGGACCGCAGAACGTGAATGTGATGAAGGCTTGGAAAGTAGGGTTTGGAGATGTAACGACCCGAACCGTCATTTCCTGTATTTTCATCCCGTATTCCCCGTTAAATACGTATTCATGTTTCAATATGTGTACTTGGTGAATTTGAGTAAATTCGGATCGAGTTTGGTATGAAATGGGACAATTAGTCTCTTTAAGAAAGAATTAGTTTGGAAAAGTCAACCGGACGTTGACTTGTGAGTTAGAGGGATCGGAATTGAATTCGATGATTCGGTTAGTTTCGGGGGATGATTTAAGGCCTAGAAGCGCAATCAGAATTAATTTTGGAGGTCCGGTGAAGAAATTAGCTCATCTTGGCAAAGTTAGTATTTTGGCGATTTTTGGTTGATAGGTGAAAGTTTGATCCGACGGTCGGAATGGAATTCCGAGAATTTCTGTAGCTTCGTTATGTCATTTTGGACTTGTGTGCAAAATTTGAAGTCAATCGGACGTGATTTGATAGGTTTCGGCATCAGAAATAGAAGTTGGAAATTCTAAAGTTCATAAAACTTGGATTGGAGGTTGATTCATGATTTTAGCATTGTTTGATGTGATTTGATGCCTCGAGCAAGTCCGTAATGTATTTTGGGACTGGTTGGTATTATTGGTCGGGGTCCCGGGGGGCTTGGGTGTGTTTCGGATTCCCAACGGGTCATTTTTGGAAGATTTTTGCCGTTTTGAGCATAAATGTAATGATCTAAAGGTTTAATTTTAGTTCTAGAGATCCAAATTTGATTTCGAGACTTCTAGAATTTAAATCATGAATTATAGGACTGATCTGAAAATGTTGGTTTAATTTCATCAAGTCGCGATTGGGTTTTTGACGTGAAATGTGAGTTAATTGTTTAACAAGCGAAATGGGTATTGAACTGGGCAAACGAGTTCCGAATTGAGTTTCTATTGAAGGGTTGTGTTCGTATTATTATTTGTGACTGATAGGAATAAGAATCGTCTAATTCCGAGTTCGTATGATAGAGTTAGAGCCATTTTAGTGAAAAATGGCTGTGCTGCAAATTTCTTAAAAGCTGCTGTATTTTCTGCAGCAGTGAACAGTACCCACACGTGAACAGTAACCGCGCGGGTGAACAGTGACCAGTGACATCTCGCGCATGAACAGTGCCCCCGTGTGAACAGTACCGAAAATTTCTGGACAGATTTAATGTCCAGCAGTCCGAGTTTGGTCATTTTTTTTACTTCCAAGCTCGGATTTTGGGCGATTTTTAGCAAGAAATCTTGGAAAATCTTGAGGTAAGTCACTTGTGATTATTTCTACTCCATAATATTGAATTATCATCGAATAATCCGACTAGATTACATGTTTTTGAGGAGTAAATTGAAGATTTAGGCTTAGGGATTTGAAAATAAGATTTGAAGATTTGAGGGGTCATTTGAACTCCGTTTTTGGTAAATGTTATATGTACGGACTCGTGGCGAGACGAGGAATCCGTTGATGTGACTTTCGTAATTTTTTGAGAAGTGGGCCCGGGGCTCGGGTTTTCGAATTTCGTGAATTTCGATATTTTTCGAGTCTTTTCGATTTGGTTATAATCCCTTAGCCTATTGTAATGTATTCATTGTGGTTTTGACCAGATTCGATGCGCGAAGAGGTAAATTCGAGAGGCAAGGGAATAGCGGAGTAGACATTGGACCGTCTTGAGGTGAGTAATGATTTTAAATGATGCACTAAGGGTTTGAAACCTCGGATTGCACAACATACTGCTATGTTGAGATGAGACACGCGTTGTATGACGAGCGCGGGGTCATTTACTATTGGGGATTGTGACTTGGTCCATCCCAGTTGATATTTTTACCGCGTAATTGATAAAGATTTATTGTTTTTCACTATGATTGGGCTTATTGCCATATTTGGGCTTTGTGCCAATTATCTGAAATCTTTTGTGAATTTACATCACTATTTTCCTCATGAATTGAAATATTATTTGAACTCAGTCCAATTGAATTATACTATTTTGTGAACTCAGCTACATTTATACTCAACTCGAGATTTAATGATATTTATAATGCTGTTGAGCTGAGCACTATTGTTTTACTGATGCCCAAGAGGCTTATGATTATTTTCTGGACAGATTGAGGCCGCGGGCCATATGTGAGGATATGTTGAGTGATGTGAGGAGGCTTTCAGGCCTCGAGTGTTATATGAGGAGGCTTTCAGGCCTCGTGTGTGATGTGTGAAGGCTTTCAGGCCTATTGATATTGCGCTTGGGCTGTAGGATCCCCTCCGGAGTCTGTACACACCCCCAGTGAGCGCAGGGTACCCAGGTGAGTTGGGAGTGGGACCGAGAGGCCGTTGCTTGTGTGTGGTGAGTTGGGAGTGAGCCTGAGTGGCTGATGTTGCGTGCTGGTGAGTTGGGAGTGAGCCCGAGGGGCTGATACTATACTGAGATTTACATATTGAGCCCGAGGGGAAAGCTTTTGATTTATCCTTACTGTGAAAATTATTTGTCTTTACTGTTTTAAAAGAAGAATTATCTGATACACACTATTTTACTGTATAACTGATTTTACTGCATGGGATAGCGCTATATTGTGCCGTTATGAGATTTCATGTTTTCAGTCGTTATTTATTTTTATTACTCACTGGGTCGGAGTACTCACATTACTCCCCTGCACCATGTGTGCAGATACAGGCAGAGCTGAGTTCGCTCCTGAGCACTGATTCTTTCCAGACCAGGCGGTGACTAGGAGTAACGAGGTAGCTGTTGACGTCCGCAGCCCCGTTTTCTCCCTTATCTTTGTTATTTATGATAATTCCAGACTTTGTAAAATATTAGTAAACTCTGTAGTAGCTCATGACTTGTGACACCCCGATTTCGTGCTGAGTTGGGAGGGTTTTCCTTGTTCTATCACGTTAATTTCGCATTTAAGATTATATTGCCCATGATTTAGACTTATTCCTGCTAAGTAATTATAAAGAGATGTACTGTTTTGTTGATTGGCTGGTCTTGTCCTCACGAGAGGCGCCATCACGACCGGGTTGGGATTTTGGGTCGTGACAGAAGATGCTATGGCTATGTCAAGATTGTGGACCGCATGTCTGTTATGCGACTGATATGCGGTTGCATATTTAACCAGAAAGGGTATTTTTGTCCTGAGTTTTGACCCACTATAAATAGATTTATTGGGATTTTGTGGGGCCATCTTGTCTAATTTTGGAGCTACAATACAAGGCTTTATTATTCCTCTCTTTTGGAAGCTTTTGAAGAAAGAATCTTGCACTTTGTAAGCTTTATGACATTAAATATTCTCATCCTTTTGTATTCTAGTATGTGTAGCTAACTTTAAATATTAAGGTTGTGGACCCTAAATGGGTGTTATGTTAATGGTTGTTTAACATTGAATATATGTATAATGGTTAGTTGATATTTATTTACTTCTCATTCTTCATTTATTGTTGGTGGTTGCAAACATTAACAAGTGCCATTAAATTCTTACTTTGCTTGGGATAGTGGGTTAGAATTTGGTAGAAGTAAATATCAAAGACTCAAGGCTTTAAGCCTTGTTTAAAAGAATCGCTTAGGAATAAGTGGGTTTTATTTGGAATATTGATTGTTCTTAATCGCAACTCTTTTATATTTTAAAAAATCACAAAGAGGAAATACTACCTAACTATTGAAAAATATTGGGTAGTCATTTAGAAATCATTTGCATATTAAAAGAACCATCCATTAGAAATATATCATATTAACACCGATAGCATTATACTTCATTGAAGGGGACACAACCTTTGTTTCTTTAATCAAATTAATTACATTCTCAATATCACAATTCGTTATTTCTTCAACTCACTATCATATCATACTCTTGTTACAATTAACTGAATAGAATTACGACTTTAGTCAAGTAACACACTATTTGAGTAACCTTTTCACACCTATTCCATGTGAGATTCGACTTCAACCTTTTTGGGTTATTATATTTGACACCGACCGCCTTACACTATTTAATTAAAGTGTAATTTGAGCGTATAAAATTTTGGCGCCGTTGCCGGAGAATACAATTTTGAAATTACTAATTAGTGTATGCTTTACTTTACATCTTATTCTATTCCATCATACTTTGCTTGTTTTGCTTGGTGTTGATAGGAAAATATGGCCGAATATGAAGAAGAAATATAGGCAGAAATGGAAGAAAATCCTTTTGCGAACATAGAGGAGTACATTGAGTATGCAAATGCTATTGTACCTCCGGCCGTTGGCGCTGCAACTTTCAAGGTAGAACATGGTTTAATCTTTATGCTCAAAGCGGAGGGGGGTTTAAGGAATTCCACTGTTGATGATCCGACACAACATCTTAGAAACTTCTTGGGTGTGTGTGCGATGCAATGGAGGAACAACGTCTTTGATGATGCTCTAAGGTTGAGGTGCTTCAAGTACTCACTAGCTGGGGACGCAAGGAAATGGCTTCAAAATATGCCACCAAACTCCATTCATTCTTGGCCTGAACTTGTCCGGGCATTCTTAGCTAAATGGTTCCCGAAAAGTAAGAAGTCTGAGCTCCGGGATAAAATTTTCTTTTTTCAAACAAGTACCGGGAGAACATCTACATGAGGCATGGGATCAGTTCAAGTTATATTTGGTGAGGTCTCCCAACCATGGTTTTCCGGATTCTATCTTGTTGGAAAAATTCTACATGGGCTTGGATTCTATGAACCAATCTATAGCCAAGAATGCAGCTGACGGATCTTTCATGGACAAATCATTCGCAAGGGTCATATAAATACTTGACAAAATGGCAAAGCATAATCAAGCATGGCACTTAGAGGACACCACGAGTGGAATTGCATATAGGTCTCCTTCCTTGACCACCATGATCAAAGAAAACCAATAGAGGGATCAAGTGATTGCAAGGCTTGCCACAAATGTCGATGTGTTGACAAAGATGTTCACGGAAAGCCAAACGATGAAAGTAAATATGGTGGAAGATGTGCAACCCATATCAAATAAAGACTTTGAGGAGGCAAACTATGTCAACAACTCTCAAGGAGGTTATCAAAAGCAACAAGACCAAGGTTAAGGACAACAAAATCAATGGAGGCCTCACCCGCAAGGGCAAGGCATCCAACAGTGGCGAAATGACCAAGGCGGCTCAAATCAAGGTAATTGCAACAACAACAACTTCCCAAATCGGAGTTCAAACCCTTATGTTCCTCCAATGGGTCAATATTCAAATCAAGGTTCCTCAAGTGAGTCTAGGTTGGAAGGCATGCTTGAACGGGTATTGCAAAATCAAGAGAAGTCTGATACTTCTATGAGGAATATGACTGAGCTTGTTGGTTCTCATACCGCATTCATTCAAAAATTAGATATGCAAATGAGAGACCTCTCTAGGGAACAAAATCCAAATCAAAAAGGGACACTTCCAAGTGACACAATTGCGAACCCCAAGGGCAGTGGGAGTGGTCCAACTTCTCATGTCATGGCAATTACTACACGGAGTGGAAAGGTACTAGAAGGTGGGAGTGAACAAGGGGTTGAATTTGAAGAGTCCGAACAAGAGGCTGAGGTTGAAGAGCCAAGTGTTGTTGAAGTTGAAAGAGTTCCGGAAGAATTGAAAGTGCAAGAAGAGAACCGGGAAGAGGTAAAGGAAAAGGTAAAAGAGACATCAAAAACTCTACCATCTATTCCTAGACATCCTCCTCCATTCCCTCAAAGACTTTCTAGAAAGGTTGACAATAGCAAACTCGAAAAAATCTATGACATTCTCAAGCAATTATCGGTGAATATTCCAATTGTGGAAGCATTTCAAGAGAAGCCATGTTTTGCTAAATATTTGAATGATTTGATTACCAAGAAGAGAACCATCAAAAATGAAGTGGTGAATGTGACTCACCGGGTTAGTTCTATCATTGCAACATCTACTGTTTAAAAGAAAGAAGACCCGGGAGCTTTCACCATTCCTTATACTATTGGAGCACATGATTTTGCAAGAGCCCTTTGTGATAATGGGGCTAGCATCAACTTGATGCCTCTTGCTATTTACAAGCAACCAGGGTTAGGTATGCCAAGGCCCACAAATATGAGATTGCAAATGGCCGATCGTTCCATAAAGAGACCGGTGCGAATTGTTGATGATGTGCTTGTTAAAGTGGGAAAGTTTCATTTACCCGCCAATTTCATAATCCTTGATTTTGTGGTTGACAAAAAGATCCCTATCATTTTGGGGAGACCATTCCTAGCCACAGGAAGAGCACTAATGGTTTCGGAACGGAATGAGATCAAATTTCGTGTGAATGATGAAGAGGTTACATTCCAAGCAAGCAAGGGTATGAAACTACCACATGAAATTGAGAGCATCTCGGTGATTGATGTTGTTGATGAAGTGGAAGATGCGGTTGAAATAAAGATGGAAGAACAATGCCTCGGTGAGGCGTTAGCGGCTATTTGGTAAACTTTGATGGTAAAGGCATGGAAGGATATATGGAAGAGGTAAATGCATTGGATGGGCTTGGGTCCTACACTTATGCTCTGGCAAAGCTCTCTCTCGATCTGGAGAATAGAGCCACTCCTCCCGCAAAACCTTCTATTATTGAGCCACCACAATTAGAGATCAAACCAATTCCACCACACTTGAGGTATAAATTTCTTGGCTCAAATGTTACTTTACCGGTAATCGTTTCTTCTTTGTTGAAAGATATGCATGTAGAACAATTGTTGGAAGTCTTGAAGAAGCATAGGAAAGCTATTGGATGGACAATTGTAGACATCCGACGACTTCCCCCCGAAATTTGCGAACACAAGATCCACTTGGAAAGTGAGACAAAACCAAGTGTGGAACATCAATGACGGTTGAACCCATCCATGCAAGAGGTAGTAAAGAAAGAAAACATCAAGTGGTTGGATGTCGGGGTAGTCTACCCCATTGCTGATAGTTCTTGGGTGAGCCTGGTGCAATGTGTGCTGAAAAAGGGAGCCATTACCATGATTGAAAATGATAAAAATGAGCTCATCCCAATAAGAACGGTGATCGTATGGAGGGTGTGTATGGATTATCGGAAGCTCAACAGTGCCACATGCAAAGACCATTTCCCTATGCCTTTTACTGATCAAATGCTTGATTGGCTAGCGGGAAGGTCATTCTATTGCTTTCTTGTGGATATTCCGGTTACAACCAAATCAATATCGCATTGGACGACCAAGAGAAGACAACATTCACTTGCCCTTATGGAACCTTTGCCTTTAGTCGGATGTCGTTTGGTTTGTGCAACACTCCGACTACCTTTCAAAGATGCATGATGTCCATCTTCTCCGACATGGTGGAGGATATTTTAGAGGTTTTCATGGATAGGTGATTCTTTTGATCATTGTCTCAACAATCTTATACAAGTGCTTAAGAGATATGAGGAGACCAACCTTGTGCGCAACTGGGAGAAATGACATTTCATGGTGGATGAAGGCATTGTATTTGGGCATAAAATTTCAAAACATGGCATAGAGGTTGACCAGGCAATGATCGAGATCAGTTCCAAGCTTCCTCCACCTACTTCCGTTAAAGGTGTCCAAAGTTTCTTTGGGTATGCCGGGTTCTATAGGCGTTTCATCAAGAATTTTTTCAAGATTGCAGATCCTATGTGCAAACTCCTTGAGAAAGATGCAAAATTTGTGTTTTACGAGAAATGCCTCAAAGCCTTTGAGGAATTGAAGCAAAAGCTCACCACGACACCTATTATTGTCACACCCGATTGGTATCTTCCTTTCGAGCTCATGTGTGATGCTAGTGGTGTAGCTATTGGAGAAATGCTTGGCCAACATCACAACAAGGTTCTCCACCCGGTCTATTATGCAAGCAAGACACTCAATGGAGCGCAAATGAATTACACGGTGATCGAGCAAGAACTTCTTGTCATTGCCTATGCCTTTAAGAAGTTCAGAGCTTATTTGTTGGCATCCAAGGTGATAATGTACACAGATCATGCTGCTCTTCGCTATCTCATGGCAAAGAAGGATGCAAAGCCTAGGTTAATTCAGTGGGTCTTGTTGTTGCAATAATTTGACTTCGAAGTCAAGGATCGCAAGGGAACTCAAAATCAAGGGACAAATAATTTATCAAGGCTTGAAGAGGCAAGGAGACCAAAGGGACATCTTGAAATCAATGATGTATTCCCGGATGAACACATATTGGCACTATCTAGCACTTTTGCTCCTTGGTATGCCGATATTGCTAACTACTTAGTTAGTGACCTTATTCTGGATGGATTGGAATCCTATCAAAAGAAGAAGTTTTTGAGAGACTGTTGGCAATACTATTGGGAAGAACCATTCTTGTTCCGTGTGTGCTGACAACATCATTAGAAGGTGTGTTCCATAAGAAGAGATTATGCCAATTCTAAAGGCATGCCACGACTCACCGGTTGGGGGTCACTATGGGGAAAATCCAACTGCGGCTAAGGTGCTTTGAATGTGGTTATTATTGGCCGTCAATCTATCATGATGCCAATCAAATGGTCAAGGCTTGTTACCAATGCCAAAGACAAGGATCAATCTCCAAGAGGTATGAAATGCTAATGCACTTTGTAATGGATATAGAAATCTTCGACGTGTGGGGAATTGATTTTATGGGTCTCTTTGTAAGCTCATGTGGGATGAAATATATCTTGGTGGCTGTAGACTATGTGTCCAAATGGGTTAAAGCAATTGCCTTACCAAACAACGAGTCAAGAAGTGTGATCGCATTCTTAAAGAAAAACATATTCACTCGGTTTGGCACTCATAGAGCCATTCTTAGTGATGGTGGGTCTCATTTCTGTAACAAGGCTTTCACGGGGCTACTAGATAAATATGGCGTCAAGCATAAGGTGTCCACACATTATCATCCCCAATAAAGTGGCTAAGTTGAAGTTTCCAATTAGGATATAAAGAGCATTCTAGCAAAGACTGTTAATGCAAAAAGGACCGATTGGTCAAGGAAGCTAAATAACACATTGTGGGCGTACCATACGACGTACAAAACTCCTTTTGGCACTTCTCCTTATCGGTTAGTCTTAGAAAAATCTTGTCATATACTCGTAGAACTGGAACACAAAGCCATGTGGGCTCTGAAGAGATTGAACTTGGACTGGGCTGAAGCTTCAAATTTGAGGTTAGCACAACTTAATGAAATGGAGAAATTCCGTTTCCATGCATATGAAAGTGCAACTATGTATAAAGAAAGGATGAAGTTCATTCACGACAAAAAGATCTTGAAGAGGGAGTTCAAGTCGGGTGACTTGGTTTTGCTCTTTAACTCAAGGCTCAAATTGTTTCCGGGCAAGCTCAAATCAAAATGGTCCGGTCCGTTCAAGGTGGTAAATGTCTCTCCTTTTGGAGCAATGGAACAAGAATCAAAGGATGGGCTCCGGACCTTCAAAGTGAACGGTCAGCGAGTCAATCACTACATGGGCACAGATGGAGAAAAAAACTTGGTGGAGCAGTTGGCTCTCAAAGACAGTCCATGCCCGACCAATGAGTGAATCCAAAGAAACGCCAACTTCGTCGTGCCGTGACGATAAATCAAGCGCTTCATGGGAGGCAACCCATGTGTGGTAACACCCTTTTTATTCTTTAAATTTTAATTTTTGTTAGTTAGATTTAATTGAGAAGTTTAAAGTGTGTGTTAGTGTGCAGGGGATTCAAAAGATCATAACACTGGTAAGATTGCATGAGAAAGGAAGAAAAATCACCTTAAAACGTTTGCTACACATATGCGGTCGCATTTTCACTATGAGGACCACATTGTGGTCGCAGACCCAAAAAGTGAGTTTGGCAAAAATTTGTGATAAGAATGCGACCAGGAGGTGCACTTTGCGGGCCGCATTTCTACTATCAGATCACAGAGTGCACCGCATCTTTGGCCCTTTAGCAATTCAATTGAATCCACCGCATAACACTTATGCGGTAGCATAAGGTGTTATACGGTAACTTACCCATCACAATTCTTCCAGGTAAGTCCCTCGCATCCCTTCAGCTTTCACACGTTCAAAATAAAAATAATTTTTTTCATTAACAGAAAGAAACAAAATAAACGAAGAGAAAAAAACAAAAAAAAAACAAAAAAAAACAAACAAATAATAGAGAGGCCAAAACAGTGAGTGAATCAAGAACGTAGAGCAACATCTGCAAACTCATCTCCCAAGTGTGCTCATAAACCTGTCACTGGTATGTTTTCCTTGGCCCAATTTTATCCTTGCAAGCTTTAGTTTCACATTAGTTTTTGTTTTTCCATTTTTTTGTTTCATGTTTCCTTTTTTTCTTCTTGTTTGTATTTTGTAGTTAGATGTCTGTTCATAATATGATTTTTGTTAAGTAGTGTGTTTTGGGGTGTTGGGTAGTAAAACTTAGGTCCGCCATTGTTGAAGGTTAAGTTCAATCGTTGGGAGCGATGAATTTTACACCTCGCATAATAAAAATGTGGTTCGCATTGTTGCCGCAAAAGCGAACCCTAACTGGCTAAAGAAGATGATAAAATGCGGTGACTTTGCAATCGCATAATTGATATGCGGACGGCAAAGTCACCACATACTGAGACAGACTACCCAGTTTTATAGCATGTTGTTTGTGGCAACTTTGCGATCACATATCCAACTTTACGGTGGACTTTGCGATCACATTTTGTGATTTTATTTTCTGAGAAATCAAGTATGTGATGGTTATGCGAACCAAATAATGGTTATGTGATCGCATAACCCATCGCATACTTAGATCATTTGAATAGCCTGAGAGTTTGCGACAAGTCTGCGGTCCGCATAGTGGTTATACGACTGCATAACCTGTCGCATTCTTACATTTTTCTTGAGTTTTTCTGTTTTCTTTCATTGTTGCCTACCATGTTGATCATGTTTCGTTTCTGTGTAGATATGGGTACCAGGAAACATACAGCCTCTGCCCAGAAAAGGGCCTCCTCCAGTCATCAAACTCAACAAGCAAAACGTTAGCGACCGGACCCTATTGCTACACTTCCCTCCCAATCTAATGAGGATGAAATTGTCACGACCCCAATCCCGGTCGTGATGGAGCCTAACACGATGCTAGGCAAGCCCGACCAATTACCACTCACAATCCCTTCTTATTAGAATTCATTACCAATTTTCAGAAGTAGATACCAATTTAATATAAGTAGAAGTCTGAAATAAAAGATTGAAATATGCGGAAAGCCATAATGAAATCTCTACAAATGCCCAATGATCTGGTGTCACAAGTCTGAGCCTCTAATACAAGGTTTCAATAGCCTAATGCAGAAATATGTCTAAAATACGGAATAGTAAAAAACGATAGAGGGAGAAATCGGGTCTGCGGACGCTATGCAGCTACCTCGATAACTCCGATGAAAAATTGAACGGCATAAAAGCTCGCTCTATACCTCAGGGACACTTGTACCTGCACACACGGTGCAGGGAGTAATGTGAGTACTTTGACCTAGTGAGTAATAACAATAAATAATGGCTGACGATATGAAATCACGTAAAGGCACTAAGCAGTTCTATATCAAAGTAGTAAAACCATTTAAAGAGAAAGTAGTAAAGAAAATTGAATGAAACTCTTTGAACCAGGTGAAAACAGGTAGTTTGACAGGCATTAATCCAGTATAAATCCGTTCCTCGAGCATTTCTGTTCATTTACTTATTTCTTACCCTCAATACTCAATTCATATACTTCTCACAATAACCGAAATCAAAACATATATATATACCGCTACGGCATGCATCTCGATCCTTATATCGCTGTGGCGCACAACCCGATCCATAATAATAATAGTCAACTGCGCTCACTGGGGGTGTGCCGACTCCGAAGGGGCTTCTACAGCCCAAACGCTATATTGCTGCGACGTGCAGCTCGATCAATATATATATATATATATATTTACATATTTGCTGCGGCGCGCATCCCGGTCCATATAAGTATTTTGCTGCGGCGTGCAGCCCGATCCAATATCATATATAATATCCTCACTATTGGGTCCTCAACCCCTCTCAGTCATTATAATCACAGCCTCGCGGGCACAATAATATAAGGTAGGGATCTCAGCCCACATATTTCTTTCATTTATGATTAACATTTCATAACCCGGTTCATATCATTTTTAAACAATTAGAAACATGATTGAGGATATGATTTTTAGCAAATAAGTGAGGAAAACCAGTCAAAAGTCCCATAAGGGTTTTACAGGTTGACACAAGGCCCCAAACATGGCAACTAGCCCAAGTCATGATGACAATACATAAGTCTCAGTAAAAATGTAGTGAAAATATCAATTGGGATGGACCAAGTCACAATCCCCAGTAGAAATGAACCCCACGCTCATCACACAGCGTGTGTCTTATCTCAGTATAGCACTACGTTGTGCAAAATCCGGGGTTTCAAACCCTCAGGACATCATTTAAAATCATTACCCACCTCAAACCGGCCAAAGCTCTGGCTCGCTATGCCCTTGCCTCTCAAATCGGCCTCCTCGCGCGTCGAATCTGACCAAAACCAGAACGAATACGTCACAATATGCTAAGGGAACAAAACCCAATCGAAAAAAATAAAAAAATATCAAAAATTCCAAAATTAGCAAAACCCGAGAACCGGACCCACTTCTCGAAATTCAGAAATTCTTACATCAACGGGTTCCTTATCTCTCCACGAGTTCATACATACCAAAAGTTCTCAAATCTGACCCCAAATGGTCCTCCAAATCCCTAATTAGAATATCAAAATCCCAAGCCCTATTTCTTCCATTTCTAGCAAGAATTCAATGATTTTCTAGGTGGATTTCATAATATAAACGAGTTTTAGGTCCGAAATTCTTACCTCCAAACATTTTTCCTTGAATCCCTCTTCAATATCCTTCAAAAAGCTCTCAAAATGATCAACTATGGCTGAAAAATGGACCCAAATCGCGGACAAGAGGACTTAAAAACATTTTGCCCAGGCTTCATCGAGGTGTACCTTGCGCTGTGCAGGTTGTACATCCTCTTACCATTTTTCCTGTTGTACACCTTCTGTTAAAATGCCTATAACTCCTTGTGAAAATATCCAAATGACAAACGGTTTGAATATTTAAAAACTAGACTCGAAGATATTTCATTTGATAGGTTGTACACAACATAACTCTTTATATATTCCGAGATATGAGCTTCTAAAGTGCATCAGAAAATTCTCTCAAAGCTGATCCACTAGCCATATTCGCTTCATCATAACTTTCTGATAAAATATCCAAATCATGAATGGTTTAACTTTCTAGAAACTAAAATGCAAGGGATACAACTTTCATGTTTTGCACCTTTTCTGATTCCTTATAGATTTCAAGATATGAGCTTCCAAGCTGAACTCCTCACACCAGAAATTTTCTGGTGCACAGCTGAAGCTTAAAAAATCTGCAACTTTTCCAAAGATGAAATAGTCTGTTTAACCACCCGAAACTCACCTGAGACCACTGGGACCTCAACTAAACATGTCAACATGTCCCATAATATCATTCAAACTTGTTCCAACCTTTGGAACGCTCAAAACAACATCACAACACCAAATTCGCATCGGATTCAAGCCTAAGAATTTCAAAATCTTCTAAATTACTCTTTTGATAAAAAACCCAACCAAACCACGTCCGAATGACATGAATATTTGCACACACATCCCAAATGACACAACGTAACTACTGCAACTCTCGGAATTCCATTCCGACCCCTATATCAAAATCTCACCTATCAACCGGAAAACGCCAAAATATCAACTTCGCCAACTCAAGCCTAAATCTACTACGAACCTCCAAATATCCTTCCGATCATGCTCTTAAGTCATAAATCACCTCTCCAAGCTAACCGAATCATCGAAACTCACATCCGAGCCCTCTAACACATAAGTCAACATCTGGTTGACTTTTCCAACTTAAGCTTCCTTAAAAGAGACTAAGTATATCAAACCTTACCAAAATAATTTCGGAATGACTTCAAATTTTGCACACAAGTCACATTCGATATTACGGACCTACTCCAACTTTCGAAATCGGAATCCGACCCCAATATCTAAAAGTCAACTCTCGGTCAAACTTCTCAAAAACCTTCAAATTTCTAACTTTCGCCAAAATGCGCCAAATTGTCCTACGGACTTCCAAATACAAATCCGAACATGATCTTAAACCCAAAACACCATACGAAACTATTGGAATCATCAAAATTCTATTCCGGGGTGGTTTTGCTCAAAAGTCAAATATCCAGTCAAACTTAAGAAATCTTTATCCTTAGATTTCTAGATTCCGTTAAATTGCGATAATTTGAGCTAGGGACCTCCGAATTCGATTTCGGGCATATGACCAAGTCCCAAATCACGATACGGAACTACCAGAATGGTCAAAACTTGGATCCGCATTGTTTTCTCAAAATATTGACCAAAGTCAATTCAGTTGAGTTTCAAAGCTCTAATTCACAATTTAATGCATTTTTCACATAAAAACCTTCCGAAAAATTATATGGACTGCGCACACAAGTCGAGGAATTATTGATACCACTTTTCAAGGTCTTAAAATACCGAGATAGTTATTTAATTTAATGGTGACATTTTGGGTCATCACAGAATCCTTGCCCGAAGTTGACCTACAAGTTGAGGCAAGAAGGAAACGAGGAGATGACTTCCAGCTCAAGTTTGGGGTCGAAGGGTCCAGAGAGCTTTATATAGAAGGGCTAACCGAACAAAAAATCCTGGCCGAAAAACAACTGAGTTGTAATGGGCTACAAGAGCAGTACCCCCACATCTGGGAGAACATCAAGGCAAGATAATGGGAGTGCTTCACTGAGCTGCCTGATGAATATAATGAAACCATTGTCCGTGAATTCTTTGCCTCATATGGAGCCTCCAGGACTGCTCATCACAAGCGGAACAGGGTTTTTTGTGACACTATGTTAGTTCGGGGGAAGAGCGTGTTCTGCATCAGTGACACCATTAATGAGTTTTACATCCATGATTGGAGCCCGGGCACAGCTGAGTATGCCGCTAAATGGGTAAACCAGGAGAATGAGCGTAATTGGATAGCATCTGTGATAGCCAAAGGGACCCCTACTTGGATCAACCCCGTGCATAAAGTATTCAAGAAGGATCTCACATGATAGGGTAAATTTTTGCTTAGCTTTGTCACCTCTCCACTGGTACCATCAAGAAATGAGATTGACATAGGCATTGAGAAAGCTTTTCTCATTGCATGCATTATGGCGGGAATCAAGATTGATGTGGGTGCTCTTATCTTCCAAGAGTTAGTGATTCGGGCAAAGCAGATAGCCACTTCACTTTCATTCCCCTGCCTGATCACATCCCTCTATAAGGCTTTGAAAGTCCCTACCATGCCACACACTAACAAGACAGGGAAGGCGCTGAAAGATATTGATATCACGCGCATTAATGATGCTGCTGCTCCCTAGAGGTTGAGACTCAAGGTTTAGTTAATGTAGAGCCCGCAGATTCCCAGACTCCTGTGTCCCCTCAAGCTCCAATTACATCCACTTCCACTTCACAGCCTACCTCTCAGTCCACCATTGCTCAGCCTTCTGATGTACTGCCTGCCGTTTCGAGGCTTGGTCTCATAGCTCAGCATGCCAATGCTAAGGTAGACTATCTTCTGAAAAACTTGCCCACCCTCATCAGACAGGCTTTGACTCCTATACAGTCTCAATGACAGCACTCCAACAACAACAAACATCTTACGGGGATCGCCTGCAACAGCTTGAGGTGAGGGTTGAAAAGATAGAGCAGGGGTGGGGTTAGTGACTTGCCAAAGCTCCGGGAGGAAGTTGCCACTATGAAGACTGAGCTCCAGAAGATGCAGACTTTGGAGTTCGATCTATCATCCTTCCTGCCCAAGGAAGGTAAGCAGGGAGCAGACACAGCAGCACCAGGCCTGGATCTTGATTTCTCCACACTGTTGACAGATATTGCACCTCCTACCATCGGGGCTTCCCAGTATCCAGCTCCCCCTACTCATATTGATATTCCTTTTGAGGAGGATTCCGGGCACTCTGTATAATCCGAGGGTGTGGAGGCAGAGGAGGGAGTAGATGAGGAGGATTCATGGTTCACGGAGGATGATGGACCTCAGGAGAAGGGAAAGTAGATTGCTTCCTCTACAATTGAGGATGAAGAACAAGCAGCACTTCAGGTGGTGATAGCGCATTCGCTAGTAGACATGGTCGCCCCTACAGATCCAGCGACCACTTAGCCATCAGCGGGCGAGGCTAGCAGCTCACAAGCCTTATCTTCAGTATTGGGTCTGCCAGAGATCCCTCCTCCATCAGTGGAGGTCACTCTTTAGGCCGAGATCTCATCGGTCCCAGCTTCAGCATCAGAGGGTGACCCGACCATCACTCAATCGGCTTCCGACTCCCAAAGCGCTTAGTGCACCATAGGGAGCCCCTAAACTCTGTTTTACATTCTTATGCATTGGGGGCAATTCATGCTTTTTAGTTGGGGGTGGTAGACTTGTATATATTTTTGTGAAATTGGCAACTGTTGTACATGTTCATGTTTTTGTTCTATATAAGCAAATTTCTGTATTTATTTGTGTTTTGTGATTTTGTATATATTGTCGTTTTGTGGTTTTAGTACATAAGTTATCCTTGCGTATAAAAAACAAAAAACAAGTAGATAGTTGCATGTCCATCTTTAGTAATTAGCAATGAATTCCGCTTGGTTTTTCTTCGTCAGGTTCTTTTCCAAGGGTGTAATAGTAGAATCAGGACATTAGAATGAAGCATGTTGACCGGTTTGGTGTAATTATCTAGTTTCAAGCATGTGTGTCTGTATATAGCCTATACCCTTTCATTAATATAAAAAAAGAGATATCAATTGTGTGAACTTGAGTCTCGCTCTATGACTCTATGTCTACCTAGAGTTATACCTGTATATATGATGAAAGCTTTGAATTGCCAAGTGTTGACTCGAGGGCTTCAAACTATGTGAGCCAAACAGTTCGTGTGCCATGTGTGTGAGTCTTTGTGTAAATAATTCTTGTGTTTACTTCTTCCATCTAGAACTGATCCGGTTGGTATTTTGATGCTTATAATAATTATATTTGGTTAGAGAAATGACCTTAGGTCATCTTTGTGATTTTTGGAAAACCAGTTAGCCTTTAAAGCCACCCATTGTATAGATAGTATCACTAGTCACCCCATTTGAGCCTTTAACTTTTTCTTTGGCTACCTCATTACAAACCTTTTCCTTTTTGTAAAATAATTCCCTCTTTTGAACCCGTCCCTCCTTGAACATTGATAATGAGGCTAAAAGCCTAAGTTGGGGGTGTGGTGTCAAGCCGTAAATTGGAAAGGTTGTGCAGTGAGTGTAGGAAAGTATACCTCAAAATGTGAAACTACTCAAGTTCCAAAAGCAAAACTTGTGAAAAAAAAAGAGAAAAGAAAAAAACAAAGAGTAGTGAGTATGTATACATAAGGAGTCTTGAAAAGAATAAAAGAGGTAGTTGAGGTGGCTCAATATTGTAAAAGTAGAAGCTAATGAAGGCTATGTAGTTTGAAAAGCAGCAAAGAGCAACAAGAAAGAAAAATGTGAGTAGTGTTTAAAGAGGGTGTAGTCACTTGTACCTAAATGCTTATCCGACCCTTCTCTAAACCAACATTACAAGCTTAAAAAGTTTTTATGAGATCTCCAGCCGAGTGTTCTTAGAATAAAGCGATGAATTAAAATAAGGGCAAGCCTATGGTATGGTATGTTGTAACACTTGAAGCTCTTTATAAGAGTGAGTGTATTTGTGAATTCGTCCCTTTTTGTTGTCATTGTAAATATTGTGAGTTTGAGACTTTCTTTCTAGTGAGGGCACATGAATTGTGAGGTTGAACAGAAGTTGAGTTTTTGAGTTAAATGCAAGTGCACTCAGCTGAGAGTAACATTTTGTCAAATGGGTCGAGGATCAAAGTTTCACAAGTTGATTAGTTTCTTTGTAAATATTATGTCTTAGGAAGGGTAAAACAATCAAAAATGCATCCTTGTAGTACTGACAATAAACGCCGTCCTCAGTCACTTTTGTTTCATATCTTTTTAGATGGAGTCTAGACTAGGATAGTGTCATTTTAGTTGCTTGAGGACAAGCAAGAGTTTAAGTTGGGGGTGTTGATGTGCCGGAGAATTTTGGCACATTTAATACAAATTGCTTAGATTTTAGCTTGTTTTAGATGCAATTATCTTTTATATTTATGTAATTTTAGTGTTTTTGCAGTGTATGAGGTTTAAGGACTTAAGAGCATGAACATGAGATCAAAAAGCCATAAAAAGACAAGAAAAGAGCAAAATGCATCGCAAATGTAGAAATGCGGACCGCAAATCCAACATACGGGCCGCATAATGCTCAAGGGAATCACAATTCACATTAGATTGTTCGGAAAAGTCCAGTGCAAGAAATGCAGTCCAGTCTACGATTGCATAACTGGTTTGCGAGCCGCATAATGGACCGCAAACTCGTCATGAAGGTTGCTGAAGGTGGAAAATGCGACGCGAAATGCGATCGCATATCTACAATGCGGACCGTAGAAGGTGAATGCGATGAAGGCCTGGAAACTAGGGTTTGAAGATGCGATGCCTATGTCAAGAATGCAGACCATATGTCTGTTATGCGACAGATATGCGTTCGCATATTTAACCAGATAGGGTATTTTTGTCCGATTTTTGTTCCGAGTTTTGACCCACTATAAATAGATTTATTGGGGTTTTGTGGGGGTATCTTGTCTGATTTTGGTGCTACAATGCAAGGCATTATTATTCCTCTCTTTTGGAAGCTTTTGAAGGAAAAATCTTGCACTTTGTAAGCTTTATGGCATTAAATATTCTCATCCTTTTGTATTCTAGTATGTGTAGCTAACTTTAAATACTAAGTTTATAGATGGGTGTTTAACATTGAATATATGTATAATGGTTGGTTGATATTTATTTACTTCTCATTCTTCATTTATTGTTGGTAGTTGCAAACATTAAAAAGTGTCAATAAATTATTACTTTGCTTGGGAAAGTGAGTTAGAATTTGGTAGAAGTAAATATCAAAGACTCAAGCTTTAAACTTTGTTTAATAGAATCGCTTAGGAATAAGTGGGGTTTATTTGGCATATATTGATTGTTCTTAATTACAACTCTTTTATATTTGGAAAAATCATAAAGAGGAAATACTACCCAATTATTGAAAAATATTGGGTAGTCATTTAGAAATCATTTGTATATCAAAAGAAGTACCCATTAGAAATATATCATATTAACACTGATAGCATTACACTTCATTGAAGGGGACACAACCTTGGTTTCTTTAATCAAATTAATTACATTTTCAATATCACAATTCGTTATTTGTTGAACTCGCTATCATACCATACTCATGTTACAATTAACCGAATAGAATTACGACTTTAGTCAAGTAACACACTATTTGAGTAACCTTTTCACACATATTCCTTGTGGGATTCGACCCCAACCTTATTGGGTTATTATATTTGACACCAACCGCCTTACACTATTAAATTAAAGTGTAATTTGAGAGTATCAATGTTTCTTTTAATTTAAGGAGCTTTTATTTCAATATAATTTTAATATTAGCTTTATGATCAGTGGTGAATATTTTTGTTACCTTTGATTGTTTTTATTTTTCTGTTATTACCTTGATTGTTTTATTATGCTATTTCAAATTCGTATAACATCAATCTAAAACAAATACGAATATAAACGCCATCAAACATTTGTTATTAGTGACAAAAAAGTTCACTTTTGTATAGTTTTTAGGAATATCAAATTTTCATCACGAAACAAATTAAGTTCGTCAAATATTCACTGTATTTAGTGACAAAAATAATTTATGTCCCAAAATGATCCTTTTATTGACTACAAATCAACTTTGTATTTTTTGACAAGTGTAATTATCACTAATTATGATAACTTATAATGACAACTTTGTTTTGTCGATAAAAATATTTTTTTAGTGACGAGATGATCGTTTTAACTACAAAATTATAATTGTCACTAATTATATATTTAGGGATGAAATACTTTTTTGTAGATAAAAGGTAGTCTTTAGAGACAAAATTACGGGTTTTCAACTACGAAACACACACAGCTTCAGAGACATTTGACGTCGTCACTAATTAAACTAACTTTTTAGAGACGACTTTTTTCGTCGACATTAATGCACTTTTTAGTGACGAAATCATATTATTAAGTATGATTGTTTTGTACTTTTTATGAAAAATAGATCCGTCATAAATATTACGTATTTGGGAACGAAAAAGAATTTCATATTTAATACTTCATTATTTGGCGAAGAAACACAAAATTGCCTTTATATGTTATTAGTGACGGTGTTTTAGAGACGAAAGATTGACAAAAAAAATTTCGTCACAAAAAATCTTTGGTGACGAAAAGTGAATCATATGTGACAAAATAATTCATCATTGATAATCAAATTTGTTGTTCTGAATTGGCTAAGTTGTCAGCCGCTGTATTCACATATATTCATACTATATATTCATGAATACAATATAATAATAGGTGTCACACCTCCTTTTTATCTACACCCCAGAAGGGTATAAGGGAGATTTTTCCAATTTAAGTGACATTATTCGAAATTGGATTATTTATTTATTTTCAGAGTCGCCACTTGGAATATTTTAATTGGTGTCCCAAGTCACCGATTTATTTTAAATCCCAAGTCAAGGAAATTTCGACTTTCCTTTTATAAGTCTGCGAACCAGAAATTCTAGATAAGGAATTCTGTTAACCCGGGAGAAGGTGTTAGGCATTCCCGAGTTCCGTGGTTCTAGCACGGTCGCTTAGCAATTTATACTTGGCTTAATAAAATTGTTTAATCACTGGTTTTTGAAACTATGTGCACTTAACTTTCACCGCTTTTTAATTAATAAAATTATCTTGAAACGGGTCACGCGCACGTGTACCCAATGACGATAGTTCATTTATTAATACGCGCCTAAAGCATACTAGCAATTTGTGAGTTATTCGTTTCCTATGCTTGATTTAAGGTTAGGATAGATATAGAATTATTAAGCCCAAAAAAAACTTCCTAGTGAACTTAATAATTCCAAATACCTTATCCAACGTTATTTTTTGTTATTTTCCCTTTTTTTATTTAAAAAAAAATATTCCTACTAAATTAACACTTGAAAATTTTCAACTTTTATGGCTAAGTGGTAAAGAATTGTAAACGCATTTCTTTAAAAGAAACTTACTATAATCTTATAAATAAAATTTATTAGTTTATGGTTTATTCACAAGAGTGATTAAAAAATTTAACCGATTTATGACTTAGGGATACTATATAATTATTTCGTCCACGATTAACGATGCTCTATTATTATTTAAAAATTTGGCCGAAGTTGCGCGAACGCATACTCCGATTTATTTTGAAAATCATAATTATGTCACGTGAACATGTACATAATCACAATAATAAATTGAACGTGCCAAAAGCAAACTACGATCATTTATTATTTTATATCTAAGTCATAAGAAATTAATATGAAGGCCATAAATTATTTGTGCTCAATTAAACAACCTACGAATTGTAGCAAGATTCTTTTAGCATTAACCTCACTAATAGCCAAATTCAAATACCCAAGCATCACAAATTAGCATAAGTAAAGGTTATACGATAGAAAAATCTCGACGCATTGTTATTATTCCAAAAGAAATAAACTTCTCTTAGCATGAAGGAACAATTCTAACTTTTTAGAACAAACACACTGAAAATGAAGATATGACACCCCTTCAACACAAAATTATTTACATTAACACCGTCAATTGTAAAGATAGGACGCAGATGGTAAATTAGGCTTTGCGTCAAGTAAGAGCTAAGTCATGACTTAAAATTACTAGCCTAAGTCATGTGTGCTTGAGTAATTATAGACGACTCCAAATTAACACAGGTAATAGGATACAAATGAACATGCCAGACTTTCGTCCATTTGAGCGCAACAAATGATTTAAGCTAAATTCGAGAGAATGCCTAATAAAAATGCATAATATCATAATGATTAATAGTATTGATGTGAGTCTTATTTTCATCTCAAATCTGGGCTCAAAAGGGAGCCCAAGTCACGTTGTAAATGCTACTGGCCTAATGATTTCTAAGTGGTCTGAATTAGGCCCAAAAGAAGGCCCAATTCGGCAACTATTATGTATTGACATAAAAATAGGGATTCAAGGTCGAATTTCTTCAGTAGCACAAATAGTATCCAAACTCAAGATTGAAGGACCCCAAATTGACTTACAACACACGAAATGGTCCAGACTCAACTCAAAAAAACAACCATGAATGCCCATTTAATAATTAACCAAAAGCTGACCCTGTGTGAATCAGTTAAAATCCATGAGACATACATATATTCGTCCACTTAGCCTCCAAAGTTAATTGCTTCAAAAAGAACGAACATCTAAACAGCCAGGAGAGACTCAAAACTAAACACAATAGCAATTCTATAAAGTAATCTGATAAACATTAAAAAGAATCGAATTTACCTACACTAAATGTATTCACAAGCCTATCATAAATGTATCAGTATGAGCTTACTAGTAGTTTTAGCATGGATATCAAAGATAATCATGATTTGAATCAAAAATTTAGACAAGAAAATAGATAACTGATGACTCGGATAGTTTATAACTTAACAGAATCATATGGATTCAGCTGATCCATATTTGACTTGAATATTTTTAAGATCAAATACCTATTATTTCTAGCAGAATTTAAACACAAACATGTTTTTCATGGCTCAAATAAACCTTCACTACAAAAAATGACAAATGGTCCTTAAATCACACGGAAACTAACTAAGAAATGAAATGAACTACAACGCAGTGTCAAATAAACGAAGTACAACACTAGTTGGAGCCATATGCTGAATCCCACTCTTTCATTTCATACATCAAACCTGACTGCACATATTTAATAGAGCTGAAAATATAGTACCTGGATATGAAATGAACCAAGGAAGTAAGGTCAGTGATCAGCAACAAAAGCAGCAACAAAACTGCCCAGATTTAGTAAATGAAACCAAAAAATCGATTCAAAATCCAATGGAACAATGGTCTTCAACGCAGCTTGATAAAAAAACCCTTCCAAAACTAATATCAAACCAATTCAAATCCCTTTACTGAACATTATTGTTTGCATAACTTAAATGAATCAAAAACTACTGAAGCAATGGAACAGTAGAGAATTCCTAGTTGTTTTTGTATTTTTCTGGACTCTATCTTTTCAAAATATCTGCATTTTGCAGTATTTTTCAGAACATATTCTCCTCTTCCTATTTTTTCTTGTTTTTTCAGAATCTCTTTCTCTTCTCAGTATTTCAGAGTATCAAAATCTATGTATTTCAGAGTACCAGACAGTTCTGTCTATGAACATCAGTTCCTATCCCTTTGTCTCTTAGAATGTTCTTTTTTTCCTCCTTGTATTCTTCAACCTTTTATAGGCATTTAATTAATGTCATCCCCATTACGAGTGTCCCTTCCCTTATTTTAATTATCCCCGCTAACATATTTTCTCTAAATTAATCAATTAATGTCATTCCCATTATCAATTTCAGCTTTTCTTTATTATTTAAATTATCTATACTAGCTTAGTGCTTTTTAGTTAATTCAGTAATGCAATTTCACCCTACCACTATTGAGAAGCTTCATAATTCAAATATTGACAGGTTTCCTCAGGCTAGACTACCCAAATTTCCCTCAAAACTTCTGTTATTTATCAATCCTAAGTTCTGAATTATCACAGTTATAGTAAACAAAAGACTAAAACCTTCAACTGGATTGAAAAATCAAAATCAGCTATTTAATTGATTAACGACATACATGAATATGAACTAAAGACAACGAATGGACAGTTCACAATTTTAAACCTAATTCAAAACTTAGTTAAATTGCTCAAAGAAGAGAAGAAGACGAGGTAGAAGTGAAATAATGACAAGAATAAAAAAAGTAATACTGAAGATTCACCAATTCAACGGGTTCATTTGGCACTCGATTTTTTTTTCCGATTTCATCGCCAAATGATGTTATTCATTTGTTCTTTGTTAGAACAAGTGATTAACACCATTTTGCGACGAAACCGGCCCTGAAATTATCAATAATTCTTGGGTTTAAATCTGTCTTTTAGCATGCAGACTCAAGATTTGAAATTTGACCCATTTCAACCAAATTCGAGGGAAACCAGATATGTATTGGGTATGAGGAGGTCAAGGAGGTTATGTGGTGTTAGTTTGGGGTCGATTAGGTAAACTAGGGCTTGGGGTTCAAACTTTGATCGAAGATTCGACGAGTTTGGCTATGATCCGAAGGAAACGGTTTGGGTATTTGGGATGAGAAGGTGAAGGAGAATCCATGGTATTAATTTGGGGTTGTTTGGGCCATTGGAACCGCCGTGAGGCGATTTCCGGTGAGCGGAGGGCGGTGGTGAGACAGGGTCATCTCTGAAGAGAGGTGAAAGACGAATGAGGGGTGGTTCTGATTTTGGGGGTAGGGGATCGTTTAGAGTTTTGTATTATTAAAATGGGGGAATTAATGTGAACCGTTGGATGATAGAAATCTAACAGTTGTGATACAATGGGCACGAAACGGGGTCTTTTGGAGTAGCAACTAGGCGGACCGGGTATGGGAGTGATGGGTCGGGGTCGGGTTGGGTCATGGCTTTGGGACCGTTTCATCAAGTTAATTTCAACGGCTCCGATTAATTGAACCCAAACGACGTCATTTGGCTGAGGCTGAAGACGGACCGGGTTGGGGGCTGGACTCGTGCGAGTTTCAAGTGTATTTGATTTGGGTCTCTTGAATTAAATTGAATTTGGCCCATATTTGATCTTCTTCTCTTTTATTTAATTCTCTTCCTTTTCTATTTATTTCCAAACTATTTTAAAAATTTAAACTAAAATCCAAAATTAAATTATAAGAACCCAAATTGACATTAAACAATAAAAATGCAAAAATACGTTATTTTTTTGTTAATTGTTTTTTATTTTTGCAAAACAACATTTTACTAAATTAACCCAAAAAATGTAAAATCAAATCCTAAGTGCAAATGCTATATTTTTTGTATTTTTTAATGCATTAATAAAATTAAATATGCACACAATAATGTGCAAACAATCAGGAAAATCGCACAGTAATTCCTAGAATAACACATAATTAAGGGGAAAAAAACCTAATTTTGGGAATTCTTTTGGAGTAATTCGTGTGAGGCAAAAATCATGTGCTCACAGTTGCCCCTCTTTGCCCGAAAACATGAAGAGTTTTCGTGCTAAGATAAAGTGAGCAGATACGAGTGATTTTTGCCCGTTTGAATACTCCGTGGAAGCATTTTTTGAAAGATTTAACCGAACCTCTGCCTTAAAGGTTTCCTACATATCCTTGGCTATAAAAGAATCAGGTCAATATAGTTCGGAAAGTTTCGGTAGCTAGGAGTACCATGAAGCTGTGATTTTACTGTTGTTGTTGCTGCTGCTACTGCTTACTGACCTCCTTATTACACCATGACAAAAATAAAGAAGCTAGACTACAATATGATCTATGCATTATAAAGATCTACTCTATACTTCTCAAGCTTGATCTTGTGATTCTTGTTGCCTCATTGACTTGTGTTTTCCAACGGAAGTTCCTTTGCTGCTAACTTGAATTGTATCTTTGAGATGCTTTCTCTTTCCTCCAAGCAGGCACCTCATTGCTGAACCTTTAAACATCTTCCTTTGACCATTGTTGCCTATCCTCTGTTCTACATGCGGGCTCCTGATTACTCGAACTTGAATTGCTTCTTCCCCTCGTTCTTTAGGCGGGCTCCTGACTACTTGAAATTTGAATTGTATTCCCTTGTTCTCCAGGTGGGCTCCTGATTGCTGAAACTCGAAATGTATTCCCTTGTTCTCCAGGTGGGCTCCTGATTGCGGAATTTGAAATGTATTCCCTTGTTCTCCAGGTGGGCTCCTAGTTTCAACAAAATAGACAAAACAAAGAAAATTCTCTGGCCCGGTTTGGTAGCTGGACACATGTATGAGTATTAACCTGAATCATATTACCAAATATCAATAAGAACTTGAAAGCTGAAACTTGAACTGTACTCCCTTGCTCTCGAGGTGGGCGCCCGATTGCTAAAACTTGACCTATTGTTCCTTGTTCTCCAGGTGGATGCCTGATTGCTGATACTTGAACTGTTGTTCCTTGTTCTCCTGGTGGATGTCTGATTGCTGATACTTCAACTGTTGTTCCTTGTTCTCCAGGTGGACGCCTGATTGCTAGTACTTGGTCACGCTCTTATCTTTAGCATCCGTGTTGTTCTCCATGTTCTTCAGATGGGCACCCGACTTCAACAAAATAGACAACAAAAGAAAATTTTCACCCCCAGTTTGGTAACCGGGTGCATCTGTGATTGTTAATTGAATCCTTTTACCAAATATCTCTATCAATATGCAAGATATATCCCATTATCCATGAGGGTCCTGAAAATCTCTAGTAAATTTCCAAAGCTACATTATATATTTTTTAGAGGAATTATTTTCATCAAATTTTGTTATCTAAGACAGTCTTAAAGCTACATCCCATTATCCAGGAGGGTCCTGAAATTTCGAATTAAAGCTTATTTTACGAATGACAATTTCAACGCTAAACTGTACTCTATTATAACAACACTTACTTATCTAATGGAATGCTTAAAGTTACATCCCATTATTCAGGTGGGTCCTGAAAACTCTTATGCGAACTTTGAGGTCAATTTATATTCCTTTTGGTGCACATTTGTTCTATATTTACTACTTATGATTGTTTCGGATTTTAACCTAGGTTCCATTTTCCATGAGGGTCCTGAGAATTTTTTGATCAAACCTGCCTGGTACTTTCTTTCCTTACGGAGGGCTTCCTGAAAGAAGTGCTATCTTTGCCCCTGTTTCAAATCAAAGAAAATCTTGTCAGTTTAAAACGTGGTGGTTAGTTGTGGCATTATTGCTGGGGATGGTTTTCTCTTTGCCATGCTTTGCTTCGACCGACTACCTTGAGTTGGTCGAGAATTATTTTAACCTCCCGACTGATCCTCAACCACAGGATCCCCAACTGTTGTTTTTCACTTCTGACCCTTTTATTCGAAACCATACATCTCCCATGACATTACTGAACCATTCCACTGATTTAACCTTTGCTCACACTCTATGTCCCACTTTTCATCATACTATCTCTAGCATGTCCTAACCGTATTTTGCTTAGAGCAGTAAAATTAACAGCAATGAAATGCAACAATTTTGAGAATTAAGAATAAAGAAGAAAATCCAAAGTTGGATGACTGTTGGAGATAGAAAAAAAAAACTTATCTGAGTGGAGTCACTGGCACCAATGAACATGGTATGCATTTTGGATTAATCACCCTAGTCTATTTAACCAATCTCTTTCCCAATCGTTTTACGTTGTGCTCCAAGATCTCCACAACTCAATTTACTTTTCGCCAACTTACGGACCTTGTTCGACTTGCAGTGCCCTGAAGGGTTTTCACTGACAAACCTCTCCCATTTGTTAAGTCCTCGATTCCTTGTCGCCTCATGGTGCCTGTGAAGGTTTTCACCAATAAGACTCTCTCATTTTTATTTTCTCTTGGCTTTCGTCGCCTCATGTGCCCATGAGGGTTTTCACTAATAAGACTCTCATTTTTTATTTCTCTTGATTAAACCGGAGTGTTGCCCCTGATATGAATTCTCTTTACATTGCTTGACTTGGCATCTCTCGAAGACTGATCGGGAGGTCTTTCTTTGGACAACAATATGGGTTTTTGGATATGTTTGGAAAGAAAAAGGTATAAAATGGCCTCAAAACAACTTCAAATGGTTCAGAATTACAACTTTTGGAATCACATTTCTTATTACAAACACAACTTCTGCCCCAATTTCTTGCTTGGGGATCTTTTGACTTTTATTTTACTATTACCGAGCCGTGAGGCTGCCTACGTATCCTTAACAGGAATCAGGTCAAACGTAGTTCACACCGGAATTTCCTTGTTGTTATACTTTCTCTTTTCACTTCTTTCTTTTCTCTTTTTTTCTTTTTCTTTCTTTTCCTTTTCTTTTTGTTATTGATTCCAAAAGAGGGGTATGAAAAAAATAAATACGACTCAAAAGGGGGAAACAAAGGGTAAAGTGTTTAGATCGCAGAACATATTGCCTTCGTCATTCCAATCTTCGAATCAATGCCAAATACATACAATCAACAAATATACCAAAGAAATCGCACATAATATCTCTTGACTGTGTCAGAATTGATAGCCATGTCTATGCATTTTCCTTCGATATCTGTTAAACATAAAGCAACATTGGACAATACTCTGGTCACAATGAATGGCCCTTGCCAATTTGGGCCGAACTTGCCTTTTGCTTTAACCTGGTGTGGATGAATACACTTCAGCACTTGCTGACCTACTTCAAACTTCCGGGGTCACATTTGTTGTATGCTCTTGCCATTTTATTTTGATATAACTGGTCATGACATACTGCTGCCAATAGTTTTTCATCAATCAAGTTCAACTGCTCCAAACGAGTTTTGACCCACTCATCATCATCAATCTCAGCCTCAGCGACAATCCGAAGGGACGTGATTTCAACTTCTGCAGGTATTACTGCTTCAGTGCCATATACCAACAAATAAGGAGTTGCACCTACTGAAGTACGAATAGTAGTGCGATAACCCAACAACGCAAATGGTAATTTTTCATGCCATTGCCTGGAACCTTCTACCATTTTCCGAAGTATCTTCTTTATATTTTTGTTGGCTGCCTCGACTGCTCCATTAGACTAGGGACGATATGGGGTAGAATTGCGATGTGTAATCTTAAACTGTTGACATACCTCTTTCATCAAATTACTGTTAAGATTAGCACCATTATCTGTGATGATCACCTTTGGGATTCTGAATCGACAGATGATATTTGAGTGAACAAAATCGACCACTGCTTTCTTGGTCACCGATTTGAAAGTTTTGGCCTCAACCCACTTGGTGAAATAATCAATGGCTACTAGAATGAATCTATGCTCATTGGATGTTGCTGGCTCAATTGGTCCAATGACATCCATACCCCAAGCAACGAAGGGCCATGGTGCGGACATTGTGTGCAACTCGGATGGTGGAGAATGAATAAAATCTCTATGTACTTGGCACTGATGACATTTGCGCACAAAACTGATACAATCTCGCTCCATGGTAAGCCAATAATAACCTGCTTTGAGAATTTTCTTTGCTAACACATATCCGCTCATACGTGATCCGCAGACACCTGAATGTACTTCGGATATGATAGCCGTAGCTTGTCTAGCATATATGCATCTTAACAATCCAAGGTCTGGATTTCTTTTATACAAAACTCCACTTAAGAAAAACCCACTTGCCATCCGTTGAATTGTTCTCTTTTGATCCCCCATGGCTTGCACTGGATATATCTCCATTCTGATGTACTCCTTGATATCGTGGAACCACAATTCACCATCAAGTTCTTCTTCTACCATGTTACAGTCAGCATGCTGATCTCGGACTTGAATATGCATAGAATCGTCATAAGCTTTGTCCGAATGGTGTAACATTGATGCCAGGGTAGCCAAAACATCGAAAACCTCATTATGGACCCTCAGAATATGCATGAACTCCACTGATCGAAACCATTGACAGAGATCATGCAAACATTGTCGGTACGGTATGAGCTTCAAATCTCGTGTTTTCCATTCTCCTTGAATTTAATGTACCAGAAGATTTGAGTCTCCCAAGACCAAGACTTCCTATACATCCATGTCTGCAGCTAGCCTTAGATCCAAAATGCATGCCTCGTACTCAGCCATATTGTTGGTACAATAGAACCGAAGTTGAGCCATAACAGGGTAGTGATGTCCTGTTTCAGAAATGAGCACATCCCCTATTCCAACTCCTTTCATGTTGGCAGCCCCATCAAAGAAAGGTTTTTAGCCTGGTTTTTCAATTTGCTCTAGTTCATCAATATGCATCACCTCCTCATCGGGAAAATAAGTTTTCAATGGCTTGTACTCATCATCAACCGGGTTCTCAACCAAATGATCGGCCAATGCTTGGGATTTCATCACAGTCCGAGTCACATAGATGATGTCAAACTCTGTGAGCAAAATCTGCCACTTCGCAAGTCTTCCTGTTGGCATAGGCTTTTGAAAGATATACTTCAACGGATCCAAGCGTGAAATGAGGTAAGTAGTGTAGGATGACAAATAATGTTTCAATTTTTGAGCCACCCAAGTTAGGGCGCAACATGTCCTTTCCAGATGAGTGTACTTAACCTCATAAGCCGTGAACTTCTTGATAAGATAGTAGATGGCCTATTCCTTTCTGTCGGTGATGTCATGCTTCCCCAGTACACAACCAAATGAATTTTCCAGGACTGTTAAGTAAAGAATCAAAGGTCTCCCTAGTTCTGGCATAACCAGCAGGGGTGGGTTTGACAAGTATCCTTTTATCTTATCGAATGCTTCTTGACACTCATCCGTCCACTTGAACACAACATCCTTATTTAGAAACTTGAAAATAGTCTTACAAGTTGTCGTGATCTGAGCAATAAACCTGCTGATGTAGTTCAACCTCCCTAACAGACTCATTACCTCAGTCTTGTTCCTCGGAAGCGACAATTCTTGGATAGCTTTGATCTTTGACGGGTCCAACTCAATGCCTTGACGGCTGACTATGAACCCCAACAACTTTCTGGATGAAACACCAAATGCGCACTTGGCAGGATTAAGCTTGAGGTTGTAACTGCGAAGCCTCTGGAAGAATTTTCTCTAATCCCCAACGTGGTCGGCCTGATGCTTTGATTTTATGATCACATCATCTACGTATACCTCAGTCTCTTTATGTATCATATTATGAAACATAGTAGTCATCGCCCTCATGTAAGTTGCCCCAGCATTCTTCAAACCAAATGGAATTACCCGGTAGCAAAAAGTTCCCCATGGCGTGATGAATGTCGTCTTTTATGCATCTTCTTCATCCATTAGAATCTGATGATGCCCGACATAGCAATCCATAAAAGATCCAATCTCACGCTTGGCACTATTTTCGATCAAAATATGGATATTGGGTAGGGAAAGTTATCCTTCGGACTTGCTTTGTTAAGATTGTGTTAATTGACGCATACTCTGATCTTGCTGCCCTTCTTCGGCACAGGCATGACATTATCCAACCAAACAGGATATCGAGTGACCCGAATAACCTTTGCATCCAACTGCTTGATGAATTCTTCTTTAATCTTCACACTCATATCAGTTTTGAATTTCCTCAACTTTTGGTTGACGGGAGGAAACGCTAGATCAGTGGATAATTTGTGGACCACTAAATCAGTGCTCAAACCCTACATATCGTCATACGACCATGAAAAAACATCTTTATATTCAATGAGTGCTTTGATTAATTCTTCCCGGATCTTTGGCTCGAGATGGACAATTATTTTAGTCTCTCTGATATTATCTGCGTCCCATAAATTGACGGATTCTATTTCATTCAGGTTGGGTTTGGGTATTTCTTCGAAGTGAATTAACTCCTTACTAATCTCTTCGAAGGCTTCATCCTCATTGTATTCTGATTCGTAGTCACAATCTACTTGTTGAACTATTATTTTGGAATCAGATTGATTTTTAAGATTGGGCTGAGGATTCCTTATGCATGTCATGTCATTAGAGCCAGCGTAAAAAGAGCTGTAAAGAAAAGAAAAGAAAAACAAAAAGGAAATTATCAGGAATGACAAAGAAAAGGGAAATTGCATTTCATTGAGTCTTAAAGATAACAAGGTTTAACACATCCAAATGGAAGGAACATAGAATCTAGATTACAACCCTGGAATAATCCAGATAAACTGAAAGAAAATCAAAGCCCATTACCAAAGCTCCTTCCGAGTAGGAAGAGGAGTAGCTTCCCAATTACTGATCTTTGCACTTGGCCCAATGAATTGCACATCCGCTTGACTTGATACTTCTCCAGTTTCCACCATGTTAACATCACTGAACAACCTCTCGAACCCTTTATCTAAATCTTTATCAACATCAATAAATGAAATGGGAACTGTTGCTGTTGGGCACTTTCTGGCACTAGGCCTAACAAATGATCTGGATAGCTGCGGGATGGGCTTTGGAAGGACCCACGCCCTTTGCCTCAACTTTCTAGCTCTTCTTACATCCGCAGCTGTGGGCTTAAACCCCAAACCAAAGGTATCTAAGTTTTTGGGCAGATACACTGGCTATACGATGCCCTGTAATGAAGCACCCAAACCCTTGCTAGGTATGAAGCCATTCTTCAACATCTCAGAAACCACCATGACTGACGCGGCTGTTACTTTAGGAACTGGAATGCTTTTCTCCTCTGGGATCTTTTCAACTGATACTGCGTCAAAGACCAGATATACCCATGGCCCTTTGTCGTCTTCAACTTCGATGAATGGTATGATGGAATCACTTTGGGCACACATATTATCATCACCGTGCACCACAATTTCCTATATGTCCCATTCATATTTAACCATCTGATGCAAAGTAGACGGTACTGCCTTGGCAGCATGAATCCAGGGTTGCCCTAGCAAAAGATTGTAAGAAACTTCCACGTCCAACACTTGGAATTCCATAGTGAACTCAACGGGCCCTATTGTCAATTCCAGTATTATATCACCTACTAAATCTTTGCCCCATCCGTCGAACCCCGGAACACAAATGCTATTCTTGTGAATTCTATCATTGTCCACTTTCAGCTTGTTCAACGTGGAGAGAGGGCAAATGTTCACACTAGACCCATTGTCGACCACAACTCTGGTAACCATAGAATCTTCACACTTTACCTTTAGATAAAGTGCCCTATTATGCTTGGTACCCTCCACGGGCAACTCATCGTCGAATAAAGTAACTCTGTTTACCTCAAATATTTTGATTGCTATCTTCTCCAGATGGTTTACCGAGATCTTATCGGGAACATGTGCCTCATTCAAGATTTTCATCAGCGACTAACGGTGCTCATCTGAATGGATTAGCAATGAGAGCAATGAGATTTGAGCAGGCGTTTTCCTCAACTGCTCTACAACTGAATAGTCCTGCACTTTCATTTTCCTCAAAAATTCTTCCGCTTCCTCTTCAGTTACGACTTTCTTTACCAGTGCCGGATTATCTTTTGCTCTTCTTAACTCCTCAGGAGTAAAACACCTTCCCGAGTGAGTTAAACCCTATTCTTCACAGACTTCTTCTTTGACTTCCTTCCCTTTGTACATCACTACCACTCGTTCATAATTCCAAGGAATGGCCTTGCTGTTGATTATTGGTAACTGGGTTACTGGCTTGATAATAAATCGATCTGCGTGAGCACCTTTCACGATTATGACAGGTTGGTTGACCGCTCCTGGTACAATCACCTTTTTCCCTTCCTGTTTCGTTGCAACCTTGCTCGAAGACCCTTTCTCAACTGGCGCATCTGGCTCAACACTCTTTTTGCTGGCTTGAGCACCAACTTCTCACCTGCTAATTGTTCATCTTTCTTGGCTCCACTAGACAGAATCATCATGATGTTCTGTGATGGCTTCTAGGTCTCTCCTTCCGCATGCACTATTTCGATCATATTTGCCTCCTGGTGGGATGGCATTGGATTCCTGTTAATATTGGGCACCTCAGGAGCTTGAACTTCAATTCTATTGGTATCAATAAGCTCCTGTATCGCACTCTTCAAGTGCCAGTACTTCTCTGTATCATGACTCAGAATACCAGAACAATACTCACAACTGACAGTATAGTCAAGATTCTTTGGAGGAGGATTTGGCAGTTTGGACTGTATCGGCCTTAGCATATCTAGCTGTTTTAGCTTGTGGAATAGACTAGTGTATGATTCTCCCAACAGAGTAAAGGTTTTCTTTTTCTGCAACCTTTCACCCTTGAATGCTTGACTAGGCCGGAAACTTGGTCCGGGAGTGTTTTGGTAGGCTCGTGGATGTGGATAAGTATTTTGCAGGACGAGAGCATGCCATTGAGTGTGGGTAGGAGGTTGGTTGTATGCTTGTGCATGGTGGGCAAAAAAATGAGGTTCTGGTGGGGGATAGTAGTGTTGGAGTGGATTATGGTGATAAGTTTGTTGGTGGGGTCGAGGTTGACTGTAGTGGTAAGGTGAACCTCTGGATCCGGACCAAGTTCCTGAATCAACCATTATTACTTCCTCTCTTTCATTTTCCCAATCCCTCTTATGCCGCCCTGAATAGCCTGAGTAGTCGCTTTGATAGACGAATAACTCATGATTTTATTCGACTTGAGGCCCTCTTCTATCATGCGCCCCATCTTTACCACTTCGTTGAATAACTTTCCCATAGGTGAGACCAAATGACCATAGTAGGTAGGTTCTAAAGCCTGTGGGAAGTAATCTACCATCTCACTTTCCTTCATTGGGGGATCTACTCTTACTGCTTGCTCCCTCCATCGGAAACCATATTCTCTGAAGCTTTCACTGTGCTTTTTCTCCAGTTTAGTCAAGGACAGTCGATTTGGAATGATCTCAAGATTGTATTGGAAGTGACAAGCAAATGCTTGCGCCAGATCATCCCATGTGTATCATCTTCCATGGTCTTGGCGGGTATACCATTCCAATGCTGATCTACTCAAACTCTGACTAAAGTAAGTCGTTAACAATTCATCTTTTACTCTCGCTCACCTCATCTTGCTGCAAAAACCCCTCAAGTGGGCTACTGGATCACCGTGCCCGTTGTATAGATCGAACTTGGGCATCTTGAGACCTACCTGTAATTGCACATTCGGGAACAGACATAGGTCCTTGTAGGCCATGCTTACTTGCCCTCCCAATCCCTGCATGTCTTCAAATGATTGTTCTATGCTTTTAACTTTCCTGAACATCTCCTCTTGTTCAGGATTTTTGACTGGTTTATCAGCTTCTATAGGAAGGTCAAAGCGAGGAGTATAGGAATGGGTTTCTAGAGCATTGAAAGTGGGCTCCGAGGGGTAGTATTGGTTGTCCTGGGCCTGGAACATAGGCTCACTAGGAGATTTGTGGAGTGTAGCTGGTAGAGGTGCTACGAAGACAGGAGTTACTGGTGGAGGATGGTATGAAATTGGTTTAGGGGGTGGAGATTGTAGTGTATGATAAGTGGTGCCCCAGTAGTGTTGGTAAGTGGGAAAGCTCAGGGATAGATTGGTGGCAGGATGATCCTGAGATTGAGCCGGTGGTGGAGTGAAGGTAGGGTTAGCCGAGTAAGCAGATGGCGGTTGTCCTTTAGCCCAGGCCTGATACATTTCATCCATTTGTTGTTTCAATTTGTACATCTCTTCTTTCATGGCATTAACGTCCAACTCTTCTCCTTCGATGACACTGGTGTCTACATCTGGGATAGACATGATTATTCACCTTTGGATCTGGTTTGGTATGGGTGGGTTGCTAGTATGCTTAGGTGAACTAACTGCTTGAATTCTGGAAACAACAACCAAACTTGTTAGTGATTAGAGTTTTAACAAATAAGCAACCGCAAATAGGAATGCAATGCACCTAGGCAATAAGTCATTTCTATCATGCATTTGCTTGGTTGCTTGTGTCATCCCGGGTTATTCTTATTTATGACATCTCCTTTTACTGTCACTCATGCCTATTTTCCTATTGGTTGTGGTCGTATCCAATAAAGATTGCCTACGTATCATGACCCCGCATGAATCAGACCGAGCGTAGTTCTGGTGGAAACAATTATTATTATTTTTATTTATTTTAACAAACGAAACAGTACAATGACAGAAATGATATTACATTTGGACAACACATTAAGAAAATGGTTTAAAAGACTCAACATGGACTCAAGCTAAAACATGACTATTATATGAAAAGTTCTAACAATTATGACTATACTTTAATCCACAATCTTTTGCTTTCAATCACTAGAACATCTGCTCAGGGCGGGGCTTGACCCGACTGACCCCTTAATGTACGATACATCCTCTCTAACTCTACTGCAAGATGACGGGCAAAAGTAGGCGAATGCTCCAATAACCTCTCATAATCCATTCCGTGGCAGTTCACATAACTTTGAGAGGTATAAATGGCCAAATCATGGCGAGTGATGGCTATATCTCTTATGTGGCCCTCGCGATCTAAAGCCGACTCCAATTGAGCCCGAAGTCTGGCCTGCTCGATTCTTGCCTGTGCTCTCTCCCTATTAATATCTGCATGTTGATCTTCTCTATTGTACCTTCTCATTTCTTCAAATTGTGCATGGAGCTGAGCCTTTGAACGTATCCAATGATCCTTCTTTTTTTCGAATTGAGCCATTTATTCTTCAAATCTTATTACTTGGTGTTCTTTACTAGATTTGGCCTCCTCATTCAACTGTATGATTTTTTCCTTAGCTTTGTCTAACGCCTTTTCGGTTTTTGCCAAAATGGAGTCATAATCTTGCATTCTTTCCATCAGATTGGCAATGATTTTCTGATCATTCCAACTTCTCACTGGCGCTTCAGAGGCTTTCTTCATCTGTTGAAACTGAGTGCGGAGAGTTTTATTCTCGCAAATCAAGCTCTTCTTTTCACCTTCTGCTTCTTGTGCTTGTAAGTTTTTCTCAAAATTGAGGTTCCTCAGGCTTTCTTCTAAGGCATGAATAGTTGCTTTGTACCCCTTTTCCTTTTCACCCCAAGCCAACCGTTCTTGGATTTTGTCATCAAAGGCTTGGATATGCTGTCCTTTTATGGGCCTTATGGGATCGGGTTATGGTGCATCTTCCACATGAGATCTTTTCTCAAACCACCTAGCATAACCTGGATCTATCTCACCTTTCGCAGGATCTGGAACTTGGGTATCATCTTTCAAGTATCGACAACCATTCCAAATCTGCTGGATTAAAGCCTCAGGGAGTGTGGCTTCGGGGTGTAGCTCAATCACTTGCACACTCAAATCTTCATCATCAGGTACCACTTGGTATCTCCCTAGCTGTCTTAGAACTCTTTGTGGCATATGGCTGGACACTCTTCAAACCCAATAGCAGCAAATAACTCTTTAAGGCCGACATGTGTATTACCTCTTTTACCGGGAGCCATCCCAAAGTCCACTCAATTTGGCTTGCAATTAAAGATCTTAGGTGAGATATCCAGGTTTCCACCCTTTCTGGAGAATTATAATCTTTTATTCTTTCTTCATAACTCTCAATGAAATTGTCCCTGCTCGGACCATATTGCATGAACTTGGGGTGATGTCGGAGATGTTCAGTCAACCACATTTGCAACAAAATATTGCACCCTTCGAAGAATTTTGCTGCAGACTTACACAAAGTCAATGCCCGATAAATGTCTGAGAGAATGATTGGGGAAAGAGTGTGATGCTATTTGGTGGTGAGGACTTGCACGTCTCTGGCTATGTGAATATCAATCGTCCGCTCTTTGTTTGGGATTACCATGATTCCCAGAAAAGCCACTATGAAAGCGAAACGACGGTGAATCTGCCAGGTGTCCTTGCTTTGTTTGTTAGTAAGGCCCTTTTTATGAATTTCAAACCCATTCAACTTTCCGAACCTTGAATATAGGAAGTTGAAAGAACAACACCCTTTAACAATGTTGCTTTTTCTGATTTGATTACTGATATTCAGAAGACCAAAGAATCGGTGTACAGAGAGGGCCTTTGGGAATATGAGATTCTGGTTTCTCAAATCTCCGTCAAAACCGGAATATATAGCTATTTCTTCTAAAGTGGGAGTAAGCTAAAAATCAGAGAAGCAAAAGACATTGTGAACAGGGTCCCAAAAATTCACTAGTGTCGCAATCAAATCATCGCGTGGTTTAACTTTCATAATATCTGTGAGAGCTCCCAAATACTTAGTGACTCATTCCTGACCATCTCCTCCTAATTCATACCACCACATTTGAAGTTGAAATAGAAACTCATCTACATCTGTGAATGGTGGGTTCTGTGAGGGATTTTTTTTTTTTAAAAAAAATCAAGACACATTTTGACGCAAAAATCATCACTATTTCTAAAAAATTCATAAAAATATCCTGCTTTGTCAATACGGCCTTTCATCACTTCGATGAAGAAGATTTAAAGGCTGTATTTGATAACCGGCCAAAAATTTTAAAAAATGACCAAAGGCGGCTGTTCTTGCAAAAATGGCCTTTCGGCGCTCTTTTGGGGATATTTGGCAAAATTTTGGACAAGAATGACATCACCTTATTTATGGCAAAACAATGACATTTATGTACCCACATTTTTTTGATTATTAATTTTTCATTTATTTCTTTTTTTTTTCCAGAAATAGCTGGGTCCGATGTGGGTTGCCTACGTATCTCACATCCGGTGAGAATCAAACTTACGTAGTTCGTAATAAATAAGACCACTCTTAAAAGAAACAAAAAATTTTCTTCTTTTTTATTAAAAAAAATTTTTTTGCAGAATTTCAATATATTTTGGAAATTGGTTTTTCAAAAATAGACAATTTTCTCTCTCGGTTCTCACATTGATTTTCCTTCTCTAACTTTCCCCTATAAGCCGGTCAACATGCAAATCCAAAACAAATGAATGAACAAGTAGCAAGTAAGATGCATCAGGATGGTCTTTTCGTTTCGGGTACAACTGTCCTAGACATACCCAACCCCTGTGTTGAGTCTCCAAAGTCAAATGCACATGATGAAATCAAACGTTCCTACTAGGGATCCGACATGAAGCTGAGTTATTCTAAGTGTAAAACTTGGGGTATATTGTTCTAAACCCGGCTTACCCAAGCGGACAGCTCGAGCTGAAGTGGAGGCAACGTACCCGGAGCACGAAAGTCTACCTGACCTAGTTACTTGACCCAACTTCGTTCTATTTGGTATGACTTATAACAGAAAGGTGGGCCACGCGCACGTGTGCACCATAAATTCTGAAAACTCTGAAAGAAGAAGGGTTTCGTAACAGTTTATATACAGTTCACCAATATCAAAGCGGTAAAAAGCAACACCTAGCACATTAGGCCCAATCATGTAAATAAAATTAGATAATAAATAAAGCCAATATAACAATTATTATAAGCTCGAATTCTGAACCCTGAACCAGAAGTTCTAGGTTTTGAGTCCCCAGCGGAGTCGCCAGAGCTGTCACACCTCCTTTTAACCTACACCCGGAAGGGTATAAGGGTGTTTTGTCCAATTTAAGTGACATTATTCGAAATGGGATTATTTATTTATTTTCAAAGTCGCCACTTGGAATATTTTAATTGGTGTCCCAAGTCACCGATTTATTTTAAATCCCAAGTCAAGAAAATTTTGACTTTCCTTTTTTAAGTCTGCGAACTAGAAATTCTAGATAAGGAATTCTGTTAACCCGGGAGAAGGTGTTAAGCATTCCTAAGTTTCGTGGTTCTAGCACGATCGCTTAGCAATTTATACTTGGCTTAATAAAACTGTTTAATTAATGGTTTTAGAACCTATGTGCATTTAACTTTCACTGCTTTTTAATTAAGAAAATTATCTTGAAACGGGTCATGCACACGTGTACCCAATGTTGATAGTTCATTTATTAATACGCACCTAAAGCATACTAGCGATCTGAGAGTTATTTGTTTCCTATGTTTGATTTAAGGTTAGGATAGATATGGAATTATTAAGCCCAAAAAAAAAACTTCTTAGTTAACTTAATAATTCCAAATACCTTATCCAATGTTATTTTTTGTTCTTTTCCCCTTATCTTTTATTTTTAAAAAAATATTCCTACTAAATTAACACTTGAAAATTTTCAACTTTAATGGCTAAGTGGTAAAGAATTGTAAACGCATTTCTTTAAAAGAAACTTACTATAATCTTATTAAAAAAATTTATTAGTTTATAGTCTATTCACAAGAATGATTAAAAAATTTAACCGATTTATGACTTAGGGATACTATATAATTATTTCATTTACGATTAACGATGCTATATTATTATTTAAAAATTTGAACGAAGTTGCGCGAACGCATACTCTAATTTATTTTGAAAATCATAATTATGTCACGCGAATATGTACATAATCACAATATTACATTGAACGTGCCTAAAGCAAACTACGATAATTTGTTATTTTATATCTAAGTCATAAGAAATTAATACGAAGGCCATAAATTATTTGTGCTCAATTAAACAACCTACTAATTGCAGCAAGATTCTTTTAGTATTAACCTCACTAATAGCCAAATTCAAAAACCCAAGCATCACAAATTAGCACAAGTAAAGATTATACGATAAAAAAATCTCGACGCATTGTTATTATTCCAATAGAAATAAACTTCTCTTAGCATGAAGGAACAATTCTAACTTTTTGGAACAAACACATCGAAAATGAAGATATGACACCCCTTCAACACAAAATTATTTACATTAACACTGTCAATTGTAAAGATAGGACGTGGATGCTAAATTAGGCTTTGCGTCAAGTAAGAGCTAAGTCATGACTTAAAATTACTATCCTAAGTCATGTGAGCTTGAGTAATTATAGCCGACTCCAAATTAACATAGGTAATGGGATACAAATGAACATGCCAGACTTTCGTCCATTTGAGCACAACAAATGATTTAAGCCAAATTCGAGAGAATGCCTAATAAAAATGCATAATATCATAATGATTTATAGTATTTATTTGAGGCCTATTTTCATCTCAAATCTAGGCTCAAAAGGGAGCCCAAGTCACGTTGTAAATGCTACTGGCCTAATGATTTCTAAGTGGCCTGAATTAGGCCCAAAGAAGGCCCAATTCGGCAACTATTATGCATTGACAAAAAATTAGGGATTCAAGGTCGAATTCCTTCAGCAGCACAAACAGTATCCAAACTCAAGATTGAAGGACCCCAAATTGACTTACAACACACGAAATGGTCCAGACTAAACTCAAAAAAACAACCATGAATGCTCATTTAATAATTAACCCAAAGTTGACCCTATGTGAATCTGTTAAAATTCATGAGATACACATATTCTTCCACTTAGCCTCTAAAAATAATTGCTTCAAAAAGAACAAACAACTAAACAGCCAGGAGAGACTCAGAACTAAAAACAATAGCAATTCTATAAACTAATATGATAAACATTAAAAAGAATCGAATTTACCTCACACTAAATGCATCCACAAGCCTATCATAAATATATCAGTGTGAGCTTACTAGTAGTTTTAGCATGGATATCATAGCTAATCATGATTCTAATAAAAAATTTAGACAAGAAAACAGACAACTGATGCCTCGGATAGTTTATAACTTAACAGAATCACATGGATTCAGCTGATCCATATTTGACTTGAATATTTTTAAGATCAAATACCTATTATTTCTAGCAGAATTTAAACACAAACAAGCCTTTCATGGATCAAATAAACCTCCACTACAGCAAATGATAAATGGTCCTTAAATCACACGGAAACTAACTAAGAAATTAAATGAACTACCACGCAGTGTCAAATAAACGAAGTACAGCACTAGTTGGAGCCATATTCTAAATCTCACTCTTTCATTTCATACATCAAACCTGACTGCACATATTTAATAGAGCTCAAAATATTGTACTTGGATATGAAATGAACCAAAGAAGTGAGGTCAGTGATCAACAACAAAAGCAACAACAAAATAGCCCAGATTTAGTAAATGAAACCAAAAAATTGATTCAAAATCCAATGGAACAATGGTCTTCAACACAGCTTGATAAAAAAAAACTTTCCAAAACTAATATCAAACCAATTCAAATCCCTTTACTGAATATTATTGTTTGCAGAACTTAAATGAATCAAAAACTACTGAAGCAATGGAACAATAGAGAATTCCTAGCTGTTTTTTATTTTTCTGGACTCTGTCTTTTCAAAATCTCTATATTTTGCAGTATTTTTCAGAACATATTCTCCTCTTCCTATTTTTTCTTGGTTTTTCGGAATCTCTTTTCTCTTCTCAGTATTTCAGAGTATCAGAATCTATGTATTTCAGAGTACCAGACTGTTCTGTCTATGAACATCAATGCCTATCCCTCTGTCTCTCAGAATGTTCTTTTTTTCCTCCATGTATTCTTCATCCTTTTATAGGCATTCAATTAATGCCATCCCCATTACGAGTGTCCCTTCCCTTATTTTAGTTATTCCCACTAACTTGTTTTCTCTAAATTAATCAATTAATGCCATTCCCATTATCAATTTCAGCTTTTCTTTATTTTTTAAATTATCTATACTAGCTTAGTGCTTTTTAGTTAATTCAGTAATGCAATTTCTACCCTACCACTATTGAGAAGCTTCCTAATTCAATTATTGACAGGTTTCCTCAGGCAAGACTACCCAAATTGCCCTCAAAGCTTCTGTTATTTATTACTCCTAAGTTCTGAATTATCACAGTTATAGTAAACAAAAAACTAAAACCTTCAACTGGATTGAAAAATCAAAATCAGCTATTAAATTGATTAACGATATACATGAATATGAACTAAAGACAACGGACGGACAGTTCACAATTTTAAACCTAATTCAAAACTTAATTAAATTGCTCAAAGAAGAGAAGAAGATGAGGCAGAAGTGAAATAATGACAAGAATAAAAAAGTAATACTGGAGACTCACCAATTCAACGGGTTCATTTGACACTCGATTTTTTTTTTCCGATTTCATCGCCAAATGATGTTAGTCATTTGTTCTTTGTTAGAACAAGTGATTAACACCATTTTGCGACGAAACCGGACCTGAAATTATCAACAATTCTTGGGTTTTAATCTGTCTTTTAGCATGCGGACTCAAGATTTCAAATTCGACCCATTTCAACCAAATTCGAGGGAAACCAGATATGTTTTGGGTATAAGGAGGTCAAGGAGGTTATGGGTGTTAGTTTGGGGTTGATTGGGTAAACTAGGGTTTGGGGTTCAAACTTAGATCGAAGATTCGACGAGTTCGACTACGATTCGAAGGAAACGATTTGGGGATTTGAGATGAGGAGGTGAAGGAGAATCCATGGTGTTAATTTGGGGTTGTTTGAGCCACCGGAACTGTCGTGAGGCGATTTCCGGTGGGCGGAGGGCGGTGGTGAGACAGGGTCGTCTCTGAAGAGAGGTGAAAGACGAATGAGGGGGAAAGGTTTTGATTTTGGGGGTAGGGGATCGTTTGGAGTTTTGTATTATTAAAATGGGGGAATTAATGTGAACCGTTGGATGATAAAAATCCAACAGTTGTGATCCAATGGGCACAAAACGGGGTCTTTTGGAGTAGCAACTAGGCAGATTGGGTATGGGAGTGATAGGTCGGGGTCGGGTTGGGTCATGGCTTTGGGACCATTTCATCAAATTAATTTCAACGGCTCCGATTAATTGAACCCAAACGATGTCGTTTGGCTGAGGCTAGAGACATACCAGGTTGGGGGCTGGTTTTGGGCTGGACTGGGGCGGGTTTCAGGAGTATTTGATTTGTGTCTCTTGATTAAATTGAATTTGGCCCAAATTTGATCTCCTTCTCTTTTATTTAATTCTATTCCTTTTCTATTTATTTCCAAACTATTTTAAAAATTAAAACTAAAATTCTAAATTAAATTATAAGAACCCAAATTAACTTAAAAATACTTATTAACTTTAAATAATACTTATCACAAATGATTAAATACCAAACTAAAAGAAAATCACAAAAACTGACATTAAACACTAAAAATGCAAAATACGTTATTTTTTGTGAATTGTTTTTATTTTTGTAAAACAACATTTTACTAAATTAACCCAAAGAAATGTAAAATCAAATCCTAAGTGCAGATGCTATATTTTTTGTATTTTTAATGCATTAATAAAATTAAATATGCACACAAAAACGTGCAAACAATTAGGAAAATCGCACAATAATTCCTAGAATAACACATAATTAAGGGGAAAAAACCTAATTTTGGGAATTCTTTTGGAGTAATTCGTGTGAGGCAAAAATCACGTGCTCACAATATGTCTCTCAAGTTGTTTAATAAAGGAAAGTTGCTAATTTAATGGATTTCACTCCTAATATAACTCACCTAAATCAATTATGACACAAAACATTATCAATCCAATTACTTAGAAGATTAATCAGACGCTAAACACCAAGAAAACAGATAATTCTTCAGAGTTTCAGTCCCTCTTTTTTTCTGATACACCAAGAATATGAAGTTTTTCCTAAAGGTTTGCAGCCTCTCGAGGATAAATGCAAATGTCTCTGTACCGATCCGTGAGACTATACTAAACCTACTCATAACTCGTGAGACCTATGTAACATAGGCTCTTATACCAACTTGCACAACCCTAAATCCGGACCCGGTCATGATGGCGCCTATCATGAAACAAGGCCAGCCGACACAAACGCCCAATTCATTTAAACACTTATAATAATTCAATTTAAGCCAAATAGAGTGAAATAGGACAAATGCGGAAAATAACACAGCCCTACATTGGGGTGTCACCAGTCATGAGCATCTAAACATCTTTCTAAGAGTATGAAAAAGACTACACACTCTATTACAGAAGTAGTACAAAGGAAAGTAAGATAAGAGGGAGAAACACTGGGCTGCAAATGCCGAGCAACTACTTAGTGAACTCCGAACAGCCTGCTGGAAGCAATAAGCCCTCGCTAGTAGGACCTGAGGCTACAGAATCTGCACATATGGTGCAAGGAGTAATGTTAGTACGCCAACTTAGTAAGTAATAAAAGTAAAGGCAGCAGGGCGATAAAAAAACACATAAATCACAGCAAAATGCTACAAAGAGGCAGGGTAAAACCAGAACAATGTAATAAAACAGTAAAAACTCGTAGAAATATCTTAGTTCAGTAAAAACCTCTTTAAAACATCTTTAAGTAGTTTAAATGAGTGAATGAAAAGTAGTGAGGAAAGATAGTCACATAAAATTAGCCCTTCGGGCAAAATACCAACAAAATTAGCCCCTCGGGCATTCTCACAATCACTCGTACCAGCCCCTCGGACAATAACACGGATCAACATCAGCCCCTAGGCCTATATTTGTGATGACCCGGCCGGTCGTCTAAAGAATTAATGCCTCGATTCCCTATTAACTGCTTTTCCCAAGTTTATTTCTACTATTTTGAATTGTCGGGATGTTCAGTTTTGAGTTTTAGAGAGTTTTGGGACACTTAGTCCCTAAATGAGAGCTTAAGTGTTAGAGAGTTGACCATAGTCGGAACAGTGTGAAGGCATCCTCGGAATGGAAATCTGATGGTTCCGTTAGCTCCGTTGGGTGATTTTGGGCTTACGGGTGTGATCAGATTGTGTTTTGGAGGTCCGTAGCTAATTTAGGCTTGAAATGCCAAAAGTTAAATTTTTGAAGTTTCCGGTCCGATAGTGAGATTTTTATCCGAGGGTCGGAATAGAATTTCGGAAGTTGGAGTAGCTCTGTAGTGTTAAATGTGACGTGTGTGCAAAATTTTAGGTCATTCGGACGAGATTTGATAGACTTTTTGATCGAAAGCATATATTTAGAGTTTTTGGAATTCTTAGGCTTGAATTCGATGAAAAATAGGTGTTTTGATGTTGTTTTGAGTGTTCTGAAGGTTGGAACAAGTTTGAATGATGTTTTAGGATTGGTTGGTATGTTTGTTTGAGTTCCAGGAGGCCTTAGGATGAATTCGGATGGTTGACGGAAAGATTTTGGAGTTAGAGTTGCAGCTTCAGCTACTGGTTCTGTCATAACTGCACCTGCGGTTTGGGTTCCGCAAGTGCGGTGCCACAGAAGCGGAATTTGGTCATTCTTTTAGGAACTACAGAAGCAATGGTAATACCGCAAAAGCGGTACCTCATCTGCGGATTAGGACTCGTAGATGTGGAAGCTAGCCCTTTAATAAAAAGTCGCAGATGCAACATTGGCTCTGTAGAAGTGGGGCCGCAAATGCATAAATCGCTAGGCAGAACATATAAATTCTTGCCTTCATTAAATTTAGCCATTTTTCATCTTTTCAAAATGTGAATAAGGTTAGGGAGCACTTTTCATGAGGGTTTTTTAGAGGAATTCATTGGGGGTAAGGTCTTTGGTCCCTAAACTCGTTATTGGAATGATTTTTATCAATTTAAGCCTGAAAAATTAAGGAAAATCAGTGCTAATTGGGGGGTTATGGCTTGTATAATTGGAGACCTTTGAGTGATGATTTAAGGGACAAAGTGAGGTCCGATTTTGGTACTTTTGATATGAATGAACTCGTGAGAGTGCGAGGTTTCTGGAAATATAAGTTTTATCTGATTCTGAGACGTCGTTCTAAGGGGCGTTTTGGTCATTTTACCTAATTTTGCGTATTAGCTTAGAATTTCTTTGTAAAATCAGTTACCTGAAGTGTTATTTACATTATGCAATTGAATTGAATAGATTTGAGCCATTTGGAGTCGAGTACTCGTGGCAAGAGCGTGGTTTCAGATTGATTATTAAGCCGTTTCTAGGTGAGTGTCTTGTCTAACCTTGTGTGGGGGACCTTCCCCTTAGGGTTTGTATATTTGGTAACTAAAATGCCTTGTACCTAAGGTGACGAGTGCGTACTTGTGCTAATTTTTGGAAACTCAATTTTCTTTAAATAATTACTAGTATGTTTCCTTTCTTGTTTCTATTACTTGCACTATTAAGCTTGTTGTTAGCTTAGGAAAGCATGTCTAAGTGACTTAATTGCTTTATTTGCTCAACCTGCCTTACCTGAATTCTGTGCAGCATGCTAGGCTAGAATCACTTGTTGCCTTAATATGAAACTTTGCCATTTCTGTATATTTTCCTGTTGTTGCTGTGTATTTATTTTGGGACTACGGATGTGGGATTCCAGTAGCTCCCCCTTGTCTATTTATTTTGGGACTACGGATGTGGGATTCCAGTAGATCACCCTGCACAGTTATATGTAACTACTAGAATGCACCCGGTAGATTCCTCTAGTACTGGGTATTTACATTTGGTACTACGGAACGAGATTCCGATATATCCCCGCGCACTATGAGTTGGACTACGGGACGGGATGGATATGTACACATGTGACTACAGGACGGTATCCTATGATATCCCCGATCTTTATTATTGGTTTTGAGCTGTATTTTCTTTCCGTGTTTACCTTGTTTCTATGTAGTTGTTGTTGTCTTGTACATCATGTGATATTTTACTGTTGTATTTATTCATACTGTTCTGTTCTATACTGTTGATCTTTATATTTTATTTAACCTCAGTAGGGCCCTGACCTTCCTCGTCACTACCCAATCGAGGTTAGGCTTGGCGCTTACTGAGTACTACTGTGGTGTACTCATGCCCCTTATGCGCATGTTTTTCATGTCCAGATCTAGGTACCACTACTCAGGACTACCATCCTTGAGGAGGCGACTACTCTAGAGACTTCGAGGTACATGTGCCACATCCGCAGACTGAGAAGTCCCTTTCTATTCAAAGGATTGTCTTTTCGTGAGTTTTTGGGTTTTGGGATAGTGTACTTTGTTTAGAGAATGTCGTGTTGTATATGTTGAGCGGCAATGTAACTATTGTTTCCATTCAGTTATTTTGGTTCTTGATTATTCCTTCCACACGTTTCGTTTATGTTCCACATTTTTTAGGCTTACCTAGTCGTAGAGACTAGGTGCCGTCACGACAGTTCACGGAGGGCGAGCTGGGGTTGTGACAAATTGGTATCAGAACTCTAGGTTCATAGGAGTCATGGATCACAAGCCGGTTTATTACAGTCTCGCTGATCGGTACGGAGACGTTTGTACTTATCTACGAGAGGCTATGTAACTGTTAGGAAAATTCCACTTCATTTGTTTTCATTGTCGTGCGATATTTTGACATCACAATTCTTAACTTCTGCCTTTTATTCTGTCCCAGTTTTTGAGGACACGTACTACCCGAGATGATCAGGCACCCGCGCCCCCTACTGCAGCCGTCAGAGGCCGGGGTTAAGGTAGATGCCAAGGACACACATGTGGTGCAGCTAGAGCACCTATGCGAGATACCGCCGAGGTACCACCAGTGGTTCCAGCCGAGTCCAGGCACCTGACACGCCCACTGCTACCACTACTTCAGCCCTTTAGGAGACTTTGGCACAGTTCATGAGCATGTACACCACTCTAGCTCAGGCAAGGTTGCTTCCCCTTACTGCAGCTATATCTCAGGCCGGGGAAGGAGCACAGACTCCTGCCACCCGCACTCCTGAGCAGTGAGTGCATGTTAAGCAGGTCCCTGAGATTATTCCTCCAGTACCAGTTTAGCCCGAGGACAAGGCAGCGGCTTCCGAAGAGGAGCAGCTGAGGCTTGAGAGGTTCAAGAGGTACAAGCCTCCTATATTCAACGGTCTATCATCGGAGGATGCTCTGGGATTTCTAGATGAGAGTTACCGCATTGTACCATGGGTATATCATGATCGAGCAGGGTTTCCTTCACTACCTTCTAGCTTCGAGGAGCCGCCTATGAGTGATGGCGCACCTATGCGTTAGACAGTCCGGATGAGGCTGCTTCACTGACTTGGACTCAGTTTTTAGATATGTTCCTGAGAGAGTATGTTCCTCAGAGCCTTCAGGACTCATGGCATGCAGAGTTTGAGCATTTGCGCCAGGGTACTATGACTGTCTCAAAGTATGCTGTCTGTTACACCAGTTTGGCAAGGCATGCACCAGCCTTGGTTTATAATGTTCGCGAGAGGGTTCGTCGGTTTATTGAGGGCCTTATTCCTAGCAACAGGTCTAGCATGGATCGTGAGTTGGAGGGTATGCATGCTAGGGAGAGAGAGGAGAGGGAGGCCAAGAGTTCTTGAGAGTCAAACCATTATTCTAGTGCCCGTACCCCAACTGCAGGTCATCATGGTAGGGGTTATATAAGTCGTCCTATTCATTCAGCACTTCCAGCAGCCAGTAATGCTCCAACTCCTCCTAGACCTTAGGAGCATTATTATGCACCACCGGTTTCTAGCACGCCTCCTGTGCGGGGTGCTTTCATAGGTCAGTCTAACAGACCTGGCCCGAGCCAGTCATAGCCACCATATCCTCCCAGAGCTGTTTTAAGTGTGGTGACACACGTCGCATGGTGAGGGATTTCCCCAGACTTGGGAGGGGTGAACCTCCACAGATTTCTCATCCACAGCTTGTCCTACAGAGTTCTCAAGTTATGGTTACAGCTCCAGTTGCTACCCCACCTGCTCATCTAACTAGAGGTGGAGGTCGGGGAGGTAGAGGTCACCCTAGAGGGGGAGGCCAGGCTAGATACTATGCCCTTCCTGCCCGTACCGAGGTTGTTTTCTCCGATTCTGTCATCACAGGTATTATACTGGTTTGTCACAGAGATGCATCGGTTCTATTCAATCTAGGCTCCACTTACTCTTATGTATCTTCTTATTTTGCTCCACATTTGGGTGTATCTCAGGATTCTTTGAGTTTCCCCGTTTATGTTTCTACTCATGTAGGAGATTCTCTTGTTGTGGACCGCATCTACCGGTCGTGTTTGGTTTCTCTTAGTGGTTTTGAGACCAGAGCCAATCTATTGTTGCTCAGTATGGTAGATTTTGACATTATCTTGGGCATGGACTAGTTGTTGCCCCATTATGCTATTCTTGATTGTCACGCCAAAACCGTGACACTGGCTATGCCAGGTGTACCGCGTGTTGAGTGGAGGGGTACTTTAGATCACACTCCTAGTAGAGTTATTTCTTTTCTTAAAGCTCAGTGTATGGTTGAGAAGGGGTATGATTTGTATTTAGCTTATGTGAGATATATCAGTATCGATACCCCTTCAGTTGATTCAGTTCCAGTAGTACGGGATTTTTTCGATGTGTTTCCAGTTGATCTTCTAGTCATGCCTCCTGATAGAGATATTGATTTTGGCATTGATCTGTTTCCGAGCACTCAGCCCATTTCTACTCCTCTGTATCATATGGCTCCTCCTGAGTTGAAAGAGTTGAAGGATCAGTTACATGAATTGCTTGATAAGGGTTTTATTTGGCCTAGTGTGTCACCTTAGGGTGCTCCTGTCTTGTTTTTGAAGAAAAATGATATTTCTATGCGTATGTGTATTGATTATCGCTAGTTGAACAAGGTTACAGTAAAGAACCGTTATCCTTTGCCTCGTATTGATGATCTGTTTGACCAGCTTCAGGGCGCACGGGTGATTTCTAAGATTGATTTTCACTCAAGTTACCATCAATTGAAGATTCGGGATCCAGATATCCCGAAGACTGCTTTTAGGACTCGGTATGGTCATTACGAGTTCCTTTTTATGTCATTTGGGATAACGAATGCCCCAGCAGCCTTTATGCATTTGATTCACAGTGTGTTTCGGTCGTATATTGACTCATTCATCATTGTCTTTATTGATGATATTCTGGTGTATTCCTGGAGTCGGGAAGATCATGAGTAGCACCTGAGGACTGTGCTTCAAACTCTGAGAAAGAAGAAGTTATATGCTAAGTTCTCAAAATGTGAGTTTTGGTTGGATTCAGTGGCATTCTCAGGCCATGTGGTATCGAGTGAGGGTATTCACGTAGACCCGAAGAAGATAGAGGCCATGCAAAGTTGGCCCAGACCATCCTCAGCTACCGAGATCCGCATCTTCCTTAGTTTGGTGGGCTACTACCATTGTTTCGTAGAGGGGTTTTCATCGATTGCGGCCCCTATGACCAGGTTGACCCAGAAGGGTGCTCCGTTCCAGTGGATGGAGGAGTATGAGGCGAGCTTTCAGATGCTCAAGACAGCTTTGACCATAGCCCCAGTTTTGATACTGCCTATAGATTCAGGGTCTTATACGGCCTATTGTGAAGCCTCGAGGGTTGGCCTTGGAACGGTGTTGATGCAGGACAGTAGGGTGATTGCCTACGCGTCCAGACAATTGAAGATACATGAGAAGAATTATCCGGTCCATGACCTTGAGTTAGCTGCCATTGTTCACGCCGTAAAGATGTGGCACCATTATTTATTCGAGGTTCCCTGTGAGATTTATACTGACCATCGGAGCTTGCAGCACTTGTTCAAGCAAAAGGATCTAAATTTGCGCTATAGGAGGTTGTTAGAGTTGTTGAATGACTATGGCATCATTATTTTGTATCACCCGGGCAAGGCCAATTGGTGGCCGATGCTTTGAGTCACCAGGCGGAGAGTTTGGGGGGTTTGGCTTATTTACCAGCATCGGAGAGGCCTATGGCGATGGATGTTCAGGCCTTAGCCAGCCAATTTGTAAGATTGGATCTTTCGGATCCCATTCAAGTTTTAGCTTGCGTGGTTTCTCGGTCTTCCTTATTCGATCATATCAAGGAGCGGCAGTATGATGACCCTCATTTACTTGTCCTTAAGGACAAGGTTCAACACGGTGATGCTAGAGATGTGACTATTGGTGATGATGGGGTATTGAGGATGTAGGGCCGAATTTGTGTACCCAATATTGATGGGCTTTGGGAGTTGATTCTGGTGGAGACCCATAGCTCGCGGTATTCCATTCATCCGGGTGCTACAAAGATGTATCAGGATTTGAGGCAGCACTATTGGTGGAGGCATATGAAAGATATAGTTGGATTTGTAGCTCGATGCCTTAACTATCAGCAGGTGAAGTATGAGCATCAGAGACTAGGTGGGTTGCTTCAGCAAATAGATATTCCGGAGTGGAAGTGGGAGTGGGTCACCATGGACTTTGTAGTTGGGCTCCCACGGGCTTTGAGGAAGTTCAATACTATTTGGGAGCTTATGGATCGGCTGACCAAGTCCGCTCACTTTATTCTTGTGTGTACTACTTATTCCTCGAAGCGGTTGGCGGAGATCTATATCCGGGAGATTGTTCGTCTGCATGGGATTATAGTGTCCATCATTTCAGATAGAGGTACTCAGTTCACATCACGGTTCTGGAGGACCGTTCAGCATGAGTTAGGTACTCGGGTGGAGTTGAGTACATCATTTCACCCTCAGACGGGCGGACAGTCCAAGCGCACTATTCAGATTTTTGAGGATATGCTCTGTACGTGTGTGATTGAGTTTGGAGGGTCTTGGGATCAGTTCTTGCAACTGGCGGAGTTTGCTTACAATAACAACTATCAGTCCAACATTCAGATGGCACCGTATGAGGCTTTATATGTTAGGCGGTGTAGATCTCCGGTGGGTTGGTTTGAGCCGGGTGAGGCTAGACTATTGGGCACAAACTTGGTTCAAGATGGTTTGGAGAAGGTTAAGGTGATTCAAGATAGACTCCGTACAGTCTAGTCTAGAGAGAAGAGTTACGCAGACCGGAAGGTTCATGATGTTTCCTATATGGTTGAAGGGCAGGTTCTACTTAGGGTTTCTCCTTTGAAGGGAATCATGAGATTTGTGAAGAAAGGGAAGTTGAGTCCGAAGTTTATTGGCCATTTTGAGATATTGAGGCATTTTGGGGAGGTTGCTTATGAGCTTGCCTTACCTCCCAGCTTGGCAGGAGTCCATCCGTTGTACGTGTTGGATTTTAGTTCAGTCCAGTTGGACAAGGACCTATCTGATGTTGAGGAGCCAGTGGCAATATTGGACAGGCATGTTAGGAAGCTGAGGTCAAAGAACATTGCTTCAATAAAGGTTCAGTGGCAGGGTCAGCTAGTGGAGGAGGCGACCTGGGAGACCGAGCAGGATATGCGCAGCCGTTACCCTCATCTTTTCACTACTTTAGGTATGTCTCTACGCTCGTTCGAGGACGAATGAATGTTTAAGTATAGGAGGATGTGACGACCCGGCCGGTCATCTTAAGAAGTAACGCACCGATTCCTTATTAACTTCTTTCCCCAAGTTTATTTCTGCTATTTTGATTTGCCGGGATGTTCGGTTTTGAGTTTCGGAGAGTTTTGGGACACTTAGTCATTAAATGAGAGCTTAAGTGTTGGAGAGTTGACCCTAGTCGGAATAGTGTGAAGACGGCCTCAAAATGGAAATCTGATGGTTCTACTAGCACCGTTGGGTAATTTTAGGCTTAGGGGTGTATTGGGATTGTGTGTTGGAGGTCCGTAGCTAATTTGGGCTTGAAATGCCGAAAGTTGAATTTTTTAAGTTTCCGGTCCGATAGTGAGATTTTGATCCAAGGGTCGGAATGGAATTTCGGAAGTTGGAGTAGCTCCGTACTATTGAATGTGACGTGTGTGCAAAATTCCAGGTCATTCGGACGAGGTTTGATAGATTTTTGATCGAAAGCGTATTTTTAGAGTTTTTAGAATTCTTAGGCTTGAATTCTATGAAACATAGGTGTTTTGATGTTGTTTTGAGCGTTCCGAATGTAGGAACAAGTTTGAATGATGTTTTAGGATTGGTTGGTATGTTTTGTTGAGTTCCTGGAGGCCTCAGGATTAATTCGGATGGTTGACAGAAAGATTTTCGAGTTAGAGTTGCAACCTCAGCTGCTGGTTCTGTCATAAACCGCACATGCGGTTTGGGTTCTGCAGGTGTGGCACTGCAGAAACGGTTCAGTGGCCACAGAAGCGGAATTTGGTCATTCTTTCAGGAACCGCAGAAGTAGTGGTAATACCGCAGAAGCGGTACCACATCTACGGATCGGTAGTCACAGATGCGGAAGCTGGCCCTTTAATAAAAAGTTGCAGATGCGACCTTGTCTCTGCAGAAGCGGGACCATATATGCGGTCCCAGGGCAGCAAATACGGAATTCGCTGGGCAGAACATATAAATTCTTGCCTTCGCAAAATTTAGCCATTTTTAATCTTTTCAAAACGGGAAGAAGCTTGGGGAGCACTTTTTAAGAGGAATTTTCAGAGGAGTTCATTGGGGTAAGGTGTTTGGTCCCTAAACTCGTTATTGGAATGATTTTTATCAATTTTAGCCTGAAAAATTAAGGAAAATCAGTTGTAATTAGGGGGCTAGGGCTTGTATAATTGGAGACTGTGTGCGGTGAAATCTGGGGGACCAATTTCCCATTGACATAATGCTTCGAAGAGTGACCCCGGAAACACAGGATATCGGGTCAGTCGCTTCCCTCGAAACCTGTCGATGCCCTGCCAAGAATAACATTGGCCGAAGCCTCGAAGAACGCAGGAATCCCCCCGAGGAATGCACTCGGAGTCGATCAAATCTACTCAACCGGGTCGACGTCAACCCACATGCGACGTAAGGCTAATAGGCTGTCACATCTCATTCTCTTTTGTCATAGTACACATTTTGTACTTAGTTTGGGCTTCCCCTTCCTATAAAAGGGGGGTCACCAACATCTTGTAGAGCAGCTCCAATCATCCTACTGAAGGGCAATAATATCTTCTCTCTTCCTCTCTTCTCTAATTTGCTTATTCCCCTTGACTCAAAGCCATTTATCTTCGGTCATTCTTCTTGTTTATCACTTGGTACTGGCTCGAGGCCGTCTCCGTATTCATCACCTCTTAACTTGTTCTCATTATATAACTTAATATCGGCCGAAAGAGCCTTGTCTAACTATATCTTTACCTGTTATCCCATCCCCGACTATCCCAATAGTTCGAGATCGGTACTAACGCCGACCCCGAGGTCCCATCGGCCATCTCTGCATCTAGGCAGTAGCCCCCATCTTCGGTTTGGTTACTACCTCTTTTTACCCGCATTTCATCGTTAAACTTAGCATTCTTAGCATTAACTGCTTTAACAACTAGCTCGAGAATAGATCACGTATTTTTATAATCTCATTTACAAATTTAATTGTTGTTACCATTTTCACGGTAAACAGTTTGGCGCCCACCGTGTGGCTAAAAATAATAGTGATTATTTTCTTGCTGGTTTTCATTACACAAATACACATAAACTTTCACACTTTTTCTTGTCCAAGATCCTTTGACTTCAGGCCAAAATGTCCGGCTCGGTAAACGAAGTTGAGAACGACAACCTCAAAAAGCACGAGGAAAATGGCGTGTCTATCACAGCCACTGGAACACCTTCGCAAAATCCTGATATCGCTCTCGGACCGATCCTAACGAACGCAGATTCATAGGACGCACAACAAGTTGACGAAACTTCTCACACCGACAGGAGCGTACGACACAACGACCAACATGAAGCTCAAAAAACCCCTGCCCGGGAAGAACAGGAAGTTGGTCTTCATGTTATTTTTGAAATATTGCAGGCACAACTACTATCCATTGCTCAGCTGCAAAGCCATCCTAGAACCCCCAGCACAGCGGCCCCAGAGACGGATCCCCCCGCCGAGCGAGCACTCGAAAGGTCAAGCAATAACGGGTCAGTGGCTTACCCCGCCATCGTAAAAATGCTCAAGGAACTCACCAAAAGGAACGAATCAGGTGAGAGAATGGTTGCAGCCAACGAAAAAAAAGTTGAGATAAGATCCCAGGTGCGCCCCAGGATCCTCAAGGGGTTGGATTCAAAGAAGTTCATTCAGAGGTCGTTCCCCGAGAAAGCGGCCCCGAAGCCCATCCCAAAAAAATTAAGAATGCTAGAACTCCCTAAGTACACCGACACCTCCGACCCTAACGAACACGTCACTGCTTACACCTGCACAGTAAAAGGCAACGACATAAAAAATGACGAGATCGAGTCCGTGTTGCTGAAAAAATTCAGAGAAATGCTTTCGAAGGGGGCATGATGTGGTACCATAACTTGGCTCCCAACTCCATAGATTGGTTCGCCATGCTAGCAGACTCATTCGTAAAAGCATATGCCGGAGCCATCAAGGTAGCAACGAGGAAATCCGACGTTTTCAAATCAAACAGAGAGAGAACGAGATGTTTTGAGAATTCGTATCCCGCTTCCAGATGGAACAGAGATCTATGGCTTCAAAACAGTTGAAGCAGAATCTAATAAAATATCCGGTCGTGACCTGGTCGGACGTTCACAACTGATACTAGTCAAAGATCAGGGCCTAGGATGACCAGCTGGGAGCCCCTTTAGGCTCAGTATACCCAAACAGACTCCTGGAAAAAGAGTCGAAACAAAGCAAAGAAAGGTACCAACCGTATCAAGTAGGCAGAAGGAATGCCCAGAGGCGCAACCTACCCCGCAACGATTGGAGGATAGATCGAGGACAGGATCCTCGGGGGCTCATCAATAGAACCAGGTTCGATCGGAACATGGTGCTGATAAATGCACCCCACTTCTCGGAATACAAATTCAGCATCGACATACCAGACATCGTGTTCACTATGGGCAAAATCAGGGACGCCAAGTAGCCCAGACCAATACAGTCGAACCCTTCACAGAGAAAGTACAACTTAGTGTGTGAGTTCCACAACACACACGGTCACAGGACCAAGTATTTCCATCAACTACGAGAAGAAGTGTCCCGGCTACTCAACAAAGGGCACCTTCGGGAATTCCTTAGCGATCGGGCCAAAATTCAGTTTCGAGACAGGGAGGCAACCAAAAAGAATGAGGCAAACGAACTGCAACACGTCATCCACATGATTAGGGGGCGTCGATGCCCTGTAGGAACCCATGATGAGGAGAACAAAAGTATCCATCACCAGGGAAAAACGGACTCGGGGATATATCCCTGAAGACGCCCTCACGTTCAGAGAAGAAGATACCGAGGCCCTGTCTCAACTCCACAATTATGACCTGGTAATCTCCTTTCTTGTAAATTCTTTTCTAATAAAACGTGTACTCGTGGATCCAAGTAGCTTGGCCAATATTATCAGGTCGAGTGTGATAAAACAGCTCGGACTGCTCGAACGGATCATGCCCGCCACTCGAGTCCTCGATGGGTTCAACATGGTGAGCGAAACAACAAAAGGAGAAATCGTCCTTTCGATTACCGTGGCCGGCACAACCCAAGACACCAAATTCCATGTCATCAAAGGAGATATGAGGTATAATGCCTTGTTTAGGCGACTGTGAGTACACTGCATGTGAGCAGTACCATCCACCCTTCACCAGATGATGAAATTCCCGACGAAGGATGCGGTCAAAACCATCTATGGGGAACAACACGCGGCAAAGAAAATGTTTGCAATACATAACGTGTTATCAGAGCCTATACCCCCGCTCCTGAATAAGCCAGTGGATGAATCAGGTCTCAACCCCGGTCGGGTTTGACAACACAAAGTAGAAATCTGCATCGCATGTCCGCCCTCGAGCGATCATAATAAGCCAATCTCAAGGCGCCACCAGCATATCTCGTTTCAAGGTACATCCATTCCTTTTGTTTCATTTCGGATTAAGAACTATCCTCGTGCAGGCACTCGACTGGAGATACCAGAACGCTAACACTATCAAGAGGCCTCGAGACCCCCAAAAGCGCGCTCGTTGCACTCTTTTCTTTCGACCGAGTTTTTATCCCAAAAAGGGTTTTTACCGGCAAGGCTTTTAATGAGGCAATGTCTGCGAAACTGCCTAAAGGGGAAACTCCACGAATTGCTCGAAGCCACTCTTACGGCCAACTTTCAAGCGGCGAGGGGCATTCACCTTGGAAGCCACCCGATTCGAAGGAGGTGGGGAAACGCCAAGCAAAGGTTCCTACAGGGAGATGATGTATCGGGCCAAACGGTCGATGTAATCAAACCACGCCAAAGCGGGAGCATGTACTATTATATCGGGCAATAAAAAAAATCCCTTTTTCCATGAAAAAAGAGAAAGGCTCCTTCTTAGACTATGACAATGTAAAAATCATCGGAGCAACCAAACTCAACCTAAAAATAGATCGACTCAGCACAATAACACGTGTATTGCGCCAATGGATCAGAGAATATCTTCCAAACATCTCATTTTCCAAAAGGGAAAATCACAGTATACTCTAGATAGAAGCCTCTCCGCCAAATACGTCCCGAGATACTAGGAGAGTTACACGATTCAGTGCCCACACGATCCCAAGGAAATAACCCCGGGCTCACAAAGCCCTCACAATGCAACTCCGAGTTCGCGAGAAGCAGTCTTCAAGCTTAAACAAACTCGATGACTCGAAAACTATGACCAATTGACGTACAGTGGAAAACCGAAATTGTAAGGCCCTAGCGGGAAGACTCAGCATAACCAGATCTATTCTACATCATACAAACTGTAAGACCTCAATAGGCATGACAAACTGTAACACCTCAACAGGCATGAAAACCCTAAAGTTTAGGCTATACATCGCATTTGTAAGAATCCCTAAAGGGCATACCCTTGGTGTAGACGCCTAAACTATCGCTTGGGATCAAAAATGGCTATGGCCAAACGTACATGACTACGGTCAAAACGGCTGATACAGCCAAAATAACCCAACTCGGGGATGCTCGACTGTCGCTAAAAATCGCAAGCCACTACTTCGAATTATACTTCGAAAAGAACCAGTTAAAATAGGATTCCCTCAACAGGCAAAAAACGAGCTCCGGCCACATTGGCTCCAAACCGCAAGAGCGTCGATCTACTCCACCTACGAGCTATGAACCTTATGAGGTGCTAGAAACATCGCCGACAACGACTTGAAATCGAGGTTCCTCTGGAAGCGACGACGGGTCAGGCAAAAATACTCTAAAAAGACCTTAACGAGCGGAAACAAAGCCTACAAAAAAGCGCACGGGCAAAAACAACATAAGAGCCATTGTCGCCAGCTAAGCAAGCCTATGGGCATCATATTGAAAGGTCTTTACGACCCAACAGCGTAAGAGTCATTGTCGCCAGCTAAAAATTTTGAAAAATTGAGGATTAAAATGAGCTCGAATCGTAACCCGATTTAGAGACCAGATCCAAAATAGTTAACTATACAAGCCTCCGGGCCACATCGTGAAAGGTCTCAACGACTAAATGGCATAAGTACCACTATCGCCGTCCAGTAAATCAAGGAAATTTAAGGGTCGATTACAGCACGAATTGCAACTCGACTCGGAGACTGGACCCAAAAGCTGCAATATGCCTAAGGGTATGAGTGCCACTATCGCCGACCAGGAAATCAAAGAAACTTAAGTGCCGATTACAACTAGAATCGCAATGCGACTCGGAGACTAGACCCAGAAACTGTAATATGCCTAAGATCACGGCATAAGTGCCACCGTCGCTGGCCAGAAACTCCAAAACAATTTAAGGGTCGATTACAGCTCAAATTGCAACGCGACTCGGAGACTGGACCCGAAAACTGTAATCTGCCAAAGGGCATGGCATAAGTGCCACTGTCGCCGGCCGAGAAAACCTACGGGCTGCGCGCCCGTAAGGTCACTTCAGCCCAAAACACAAAGGGCCATTGTGTACGGTAAAAATCAGGGAACCGATTCTCCCCCCTCCCCCCCAAGTGATATCCCGGAGAATGGCCCCGGAAGTATGGGATCTAGGGTCGGTAGCCCCCTCCAAAACCTGTCGGTGCCTTGCCAAGAATGAACATCTACTACAAGCCCGACGAACACGAGGATCCCTTGAAGAGTGGGCCCGGAGTTGATCAGATCTACTCAAGTAGTTCAATGCCAGCCCTTACCCGACGTGATGCTAACGGATTGTCACAACCCATATCTTATGTCATGTCAAAAGATTCTATACTAAGTTTGGGCGTCCCCTTTTTCAATAAAAAGAGGGTCACTAGCACCTTATAAGGAAAAGCTCCACTTGACCACAAAAAGCAATAATATCCCCTCTCTCTCTCTTTCTAATTTGTTCATTATCCTTCGTTCGAAGTTGTTTATATTCAATCGTCCTTTTTATCATTCATAATTGGCTAGAATCCACCCTCATATACATTGTCTCTTAACTGGTTTCTCGTTATATAGCTCAATAATGACCGTGAAAAGCCTTACTTAATCGAACTTTTGCTTGTTATCCTTTCCATGACTATCCACGATAGCTCGATCCTGGCTCGAGCCTTGGCCCCGAGGCATCCATCGACGTGCTCCACGCTCAAGTAACAGGCCCCCACGATTTGGTTACTGCCTCCATTTAACTCGTATTTTATCGTTATACTGCGTTGTCTTAATACAAACTGCCCTCAAAACTAGCTCGAGAATAGATCACGTATTTTTAGAATCTCATTTACAAATTTAATTGTTGTTACTATTTTCAAGGTAAACAGTTTGGCGCCCACCGTAGGGCTAAAATAATAATGATTATTTTCTTGCTAGTTTCGTTACATAAACGCATGTTATCCTTCACACTTTTCTTGTCCAAGACCTTCTAATTTAAGGCTAAAATGTCCGGGTCGATAAACGGAACCGAAAACAACAACCTCGAAAATCACGAGGAAAATGGCGTGGCTGTGCCGACCGTTGGAGCATCTCCACCGAATCATGATACCACCCCCGGACCGATCCTAGCAAACGCATATTTACAGGACGCGCAACAAGTCGACAAAACCTCTCACACTAACAGAAGCGTAAGACACGGCGACCAACAGGAAGCACAAAAGACCCCGGCCCAAGAAGAACAGGAAGTTAGTTTTCACGTTATCTTCGAGATATTGCAGGCACAACAACTGGCCATCGCTCAGCTACAAAGCCACCCGAGGAGATTAAGCACAACGGCACCAGAGGCAGCTCCCCTCATCGAGCGAATACTCGAAAGGTCAAGCAACAATGAATCGGTGGCCGATCCCACCATCATAAAAATGCTCGAGGACCTCACCAAAAGGATCGAATCAGGAGAGAAAATGATTGCACCCAACGATAAATGGGTCGAGACCTACAACTCTAGGGTCAATCAGATCCCAGGTGCGCCCATAGTCCTCAAAGGGTTGGATTCAAAGAAGTTCATTAAAAGGCCGTTCCCCGAGGAAGAGACCCCAAAGCCCATCCCGGAAAAATTCAAAATGCCAGAACTCCCTAAGTACAACGGCACCTCGGACCCTAACAAACATGTCACTGCTTACACCTGCACGGTAAAAGGCAAAGACATAAAAAATGACGAAATCGAGTCTGTGTTGTTGAAAAAATTCGGAGAAACACTTTCAAATGGGGCCATGATGTGGTACCACAACTTCGCTCCCAACTCCATTGATTCATTCGCCATTCTAGCAGACTCCTTCGTAAAAGCACATGCCAGAGCCATCAAGGTAGCAACAAGGAAATCCGACATTTTCAAAATCAAGCAAAGGGAGAATGAGATATTGCGAAAGTTTGTATCCCGCTTCCAGATGGAACGAATAGAGCTACTGCCAGTCTTCGACGACTGGGCGATGCAAGACTTTACCCAAGGCCTGAACGAACGAAGCTCAATTGCCTCAAAACAACTAAAGCAGAATTTAATCAAATACCCGATCGTAACCTGGTCGGACGTTTACAACCGATACCAGTCAAAGATCAGGGTCGAGGATGAACAGCTGGGGGGCCCTTCAGGCTCAATATACCCCAGTAGACTCCTAGCAAAGGAGATGAAACAAAACAAAGACAGGTACTAACCATACCTCGAAGACAGAAGAAACACCCCGAGGCGCAACTTACCCCACAACGATCGGAGGATAAATCGAGGATAGGACCCCCGAGGGCTCATCAACAGAACCAGGCTCGATCGAAACATGGCACCGATGAAAGCATCCCACTTGTCAGAATACATCTTCAGCATCGACATATCGGACATCGTGTTCGCTATCAGCAAAATCAAAGATGCCAAGTGGCCCAGACCAATATAGTCGGACTTGTCGCGGAGGAATTACAACTTAGTGTGTGATTTCCACAATACACACGGTCATAGAACCGAGGATTGCCACCAATTACGAGGAAGTGGCCTGACTACTCAACAAAGGGCACCTTCGGGAATTTCTCAGTGATCGAGCCAAAAATCATTTCTGGGACAGGGGGCGACCAAGAAAAATGAGGCAAACGAACCACAACACATCATCCACATGATCATGGGAGGCACTGATACCTCGCAGGAGCCCATGATAAGGAAAACAAAAATATCCATCATCAGGGAAAAACGGACTCGGGGATATATCCCCGAAGATGCCCTTACATTCAGTGAAAATGACACTGAGGCTCTATCCCAAGCCCACAACGGTGCCCTGGTAGTCTCTTTACTTGTAAATTCTTTTCAGATTAAACATGTACTAGTGGATCTAGGTAGCTCAGCCAATATTATTAGGTTGAGAGTGGTAGAACAACTCGGGCTAACTGAACAGATCGTACCCGCCACTTAGGTCCTTAATGGATTCAACATGGAAAGCGAGACAACAAAAGGGGAAATCATCCTTCCAATTACCATGGCCGGCACAACCCAAGACACCAAATTCCATGTCATTGAAGGAGATATGAGATAAAACGCCTTGTTTTGGCAACCATGGATACACTGCATGAGAGCGGTACCATCCACCCTCCATCAGATAATAAAATTCCCAACAAAGGATGGGATAAAAACCGTCTATGGGGAGCAACATGCGGCAAGAGAAATGTTCGCCATACACGATGTGATGCTGATGTCCGCGCCTCTGCTCCCAAAAAAGCTAATGGGTGAATCAGACCTCGGCCCCGGTCGGGTTTGATAAAAATGAAATCTGCATCACATATCCACCCTCAGGTGGTCATAATAAACTGACCCCGAGGAGCCGCCAGCCTACCTCACTTTAAGTTACGTCTCTTTCTTTTATTTCAGAATAAAGAACTAACCCCCATGCAGGCACCCATCCCGAGAAATCGAGACACTGATGCTATTAGAGGAAATCGAGACACACAAAGCATACTTGTTGCACTCTTTTCCTTCGACCGAGTTTTTTATCCCAAAAACAAGGGTTTTTACCAGCAAGGTTTTTAACGAGGAAACGACGGCAAAACTGCTTAAAAGGGAAAACTTCACAAGTTTGATCAAAGCCACCCTAACAGCCAACTTACAAGTGGCGAGGGGCATTCCCCTTGGGAGCAGCCCAATCCAAAGGAGATGGAGAAACACCAAAGTGAAGGTCCCTACAGGAAGACAGCGTATAGGGCCAAACGGTCGATATAATCGAAACCCGCCAAGGCGGAAACATGTACTATTATAGGGTAATCAATCAAAAAGTATCCATTTTTCTCCCATGAAAGAAAAGGAAGGCTCCCTCTCGAAGCAAGATCAACTATCAAAGCAACCATACTCGACGAAAAATAAGACGGCCCGGCACAAATAGCACGCCTACTATGCTAATGAATCAGAGAATATCTTCCAGCATCTTGTTTCCTAAAAAGCGGTATTCAAGCTTAAACATATCTGATATACTCGGAGACTTAAACGGTTTAGCAGCCCCATGACCCCAGGTTCGGAACTCCGGGCTCACGAAGCCCTCGCAATACAACTCCAAGTTTACAAAAGGCGGTATTCAATCCTAAACTGATCTGACATAATTTGAGACTCAATGTAAGAAAATTCGACAACTTGCATGACCCCAAGGTCGGAACTCCAGGCTCATCAAGCCCCTGGAAGGCAACTCCGAGCTCATGAGAAGCTGTCTTCAAGCTTAAACATACTCGATGACTCAGAGGCTGTTATCAATCGCCACTCAACTGGAAAAATCTGAAATTTTAAGACCCTAACGGGCAGCCTCGGCACAACCAGATATGTTCTACAAACTGTAAGACCTCAACAGGCATGAAAATCTATAAGACCTCAACAGGCATGATAAAAACTGTAAGACCTCAACAGGCATGAAAATCTCAATATTTAGGCTATACATCGCATTTGTAAGAATAACTAAAGGGCATACCCTCGACATAGGCGCCTAAACTATCACTAAGGGATCAAAAATGGCAACGGCCAAACGCATACGACTACGGTCGAAACGGCTGATATAGCCGAAATAATGCTACTCGGGGAGGCCCGACTGTTGCTAAAAGATCGCAGGCCATTACTCCGATATACTTCGGAAAGAACTGGTTAAAACAGGCTTTCCTCCATAGGCAAAAACTAGCCTCGACAATGTCGGCTCCAAAAAATGCAAAGCGTCGATCTACTCGACCTACGAGCTATGAACTTTACAATGTGCTCGAATTATCGCCGACTACGACTTGAAATCGAGGTTCCTCTGGAACCGATGACGGGTCAGGTAAAATATTACAAAAAGACCTTAATGAGCGGATACAAGCCTACACAAAGCCCACGGGCAAAAAACAGCGTAAGAGCCATTGTCACCAGCTAAGTAATCCTATGGGACACATACTGAAAGGTCTCTACGACCAGACAGCGTAAGAGCCATTGTCGCCAGCTAAAAATCTTGACAACTTGAAGATTAAAATGAGCTTGAATCGTAACCCGATTCAGAGACTGGATCCAAATAGTTAACTACACCAGCCTACGGGCCACGTATTAAAAGGTCTCAATGACCAAACGGCATAAGTGCCATCGTCGCCAGAAATTCAATAAAATTTAAGGGTCAATCACTGCTCGAATCGAAATGTGATTTAGATACTGGACCCGAAGATTAAAATACGCCTACGGGCGCGACACAAGTGCTACTGTCGCCAGAATCTCAATGAGATTTAAGGGTCGATTACAGCTCGGATCGCAATGCGACGCGGAGATTGAACCCAAAAATTACAAGATGCCGAAGGGCGAGGAATAAAAGCCACCATCACCAGCCAGAGAATCGAAGGAACTGAAGGGTCGATTACAGCCCAAGTCGCAACGTGACTCAGAGACTGGGCCCAAGATAGTTAAAATGCAGCATACCTAGGGCATGGTTCGGATGATACCATTGTCAGATCTTTGGACCACGTGCTCGCAAGGTCAAATTCAACAAAGAACACAAAGGGTCGTCATCGTCCGCCCATACAGGCAGGGAAGAGCTCGAAGATCAATTGAAGCTCGAAGTCTTAGTACGACTTGGAGACCGGACCTAACATAATTGAATTGCAGGATGCCTAAGGGAACGACTCGAAAGAGACCGCCATCTGTGGATTAAATTTCTAGGCCACGTATCCGTAGGGTCACTTCGACCCAGGCACGAAAAGCCACCAGCATTTGCCCATGCGGCCGGGTTAAATCCCGAAGAGCAATTGCAGCTCGGGTCACACATGCGACTAGACCCAAAAGACAGCTGAAAACGGCAAAATGCCCAAAGGTAGAAGATGAAAACAACTACTACCTGCCCATACAGGCACAAAAAAATCAAAGAATAGGAAAGGTCGAAGTCAGAGCACAACTTAGAGGCCAAGCCGAAGCAGTCAGGACAAACGCGTAAGCCCTAAAACCCATTCACATAAAAAAATAAATGCGCCTAAAGACCTTTGGTCAGTTCTGAGCCTACTATGGTCCCCCGAGCGTCCAAAAATCGGACCGCTTGGTTGAGAGCAACGAACAAAGAAAAAGGTACCGAAGTTTCAAAATTACAAATTCCTTCTTATATATTGCTTATGCAAAAAAGGGCACTCTTTCCATCTACAGGCATACTCCGCGTGCATCAGAAGCAAAATGACAAAACTGCAGAATCAACACTCAACACCGAAAGAAGCCACAGTTTGCCAAAATTTAACCCTCCACAAGAAATAATCAGGCGCCACAGTTATTCTCCTTGATCGAGCCAATTCCTCCGAGATGACGGAACCCCTTGCGCCAACACGAGTAACCCTCTCCAGATCTATGACGGACACATTCCTCGACTCTCTGCCTTCGATTGAAGGTTCACTCCAATCCAACCTGGACGTCAGCGGCGTCCCTCAGTTTCCTGGTCATACCTGGTCGATCTTTTAAGCTGACACAAAGGGAGTCGGGCCTCGAGAGATAAAGACCTTATCCAAGGCATCTACCCCCTCAGGAGCATGAGCCAACACTTGAGCTCTTAGCTCCCCACGAGCCGCTCTGGCAAAATCAACATCGCCCTTAAGGTACTCCAAAAAATCCACTCTTTTTTCTACAGTTGACATAAACAGAAAAGGGGGACTGTAAGCCCTAAAGACAGAAGGGGCGAAGCATGCATTGCAAAAAGTCACCTGCTCCATCAAATAGCTCCCATATTCTGAGCCCGTCCCCGGATATAAAGGGCCCTAGAGACACCCGGCTTCGTCGAGGCATTCTCTTCAGAAGCATAAACCAGCCTCACCTTTATAAAAGGCTCCAGCACACCACATATCTCATTATCAATGCCGCCCGCCTGGAGATCTACAGCCTCAGAAGGAGGCGCATCCACACCCTCGAGGGACCATCCGATACCAACAATGCCCGCAACGGAGGAAGGAAAAAACAACTGCTGAATTCATCTTCATCGCAGATAGAACCGTCGGAACACAGGGCATGCAGCCCAAAGGACATCCATTTATCCTTACAAACAATTGTCGAGGATATCGAAGGCATGACGCCAACATCCAGGCAGATCGACTCGCCTGGGCCCGGTCTTCGCCCTCCCCAAATAAAGAAGTCGTTAAATGCAGATCCCGACGACCCCCAAGGGTGCGAAAGCAACCAAGGACACGGCCATCAGCGCCATATCCTGCGCCGGTATAATAGCGGGCCTCGGAAGTCCCCGTCACGGTAAAGAAAAGCTCCTAAAGGCCAGCAATGCCTTCGCCAACACAAAGTCAGCGCACAAAGGCCTCCAGCAAAGAAAGACGGCCAGCAGATGCAATTGTTTCCTTACAAATGATCATACGAAATGACCCCGGACATCGGTCGAGATGACCCTATCGCATGCAAATCTCTGCCCTGAGGCTGCATTTGAAAAACCACCAGTATACCTAAAACCGCCAGCCCTTGGTCGGGCCTCCTCTCGAGAGCCATCACAAAGTCCGAATACATCGCCCTCGCCTTTACAATAATGATCTGACAGCCTAATGTTACTGTTCTTATTTTTTGGTCAGGATACAAGAAACCTTATGCAGAACCATTTTATCAATCAAAAAGCTCCACAAAGTTCAAGGGAGCAACCAAGCACAAAAAAAGGCCAATCATATACATTCCGGATGGGGGATATCTACATCTAAGACCAACAGGAAGCTCGGTTACTAAAAATCAACTTTCATCTGAGATAACATTCCCATAGGTCTCGGAATTCAATGTTTGATCTCCGAGTAACTCAGGGGGGGGGTATAGCCTGAGCCTATCGGACCAAATACTCGCACCCGAGTCAGATGTCAATAATCCGTGAGTAAAAGGGAAGCATTCAAAGATCCTCAAAGGGCATGAGGACATTCAAAAACAAAAGCAAAATGAAGGAAAGCAGAAGTCTGAAGGAGTTTATTCATATTCACAGGAAATACCTAAACAACGGCCCTCGAGGGGTCCTTACACATGATTACAAAGGCCCGCGAGGGGGTCATTACATGGAAGAAAAATTTGAAGATATACATACAGCAAAAACCTAAGGGTCTAGACTACTTTTCTACGGCATCTCTAACATCATTCCCTCGGGCGCATGACCTCAAAGTCAATATCTTCCAAGTCCGAGGCCCTCAGGGACCCCACCTTGATTCCTTAGAATGGAAACTTCAAAAGGGAGAGAGGTAAGGAAAGGAAAACAAGAAGTGGCTAGGTGAAAAATCGAGCTACAGAGAAGCCCGCCTATATTAATCCTGCCAGACCACTTCTTGGGACGTTGCCCCGGCTCGGGAGGCAACCGCCAGCAGGAGCCATTGTCGTACCCCCCAAGAATCCAAAAAGGGTGCAACGCACCGAGTCGAGGGAGGAGGGTGAGCTGTGGTATATAATCTGAGCCCCCTCTTGAGTATCGGTGCATAATCCAAAAGGAGAACCCCCCAAAATCGGAAGGAGTTGGCCCTCTGCCTCATCGCCTCGAGATGATAGCAATAACAGCAGTAACAGTAGCATCACCACGGTGGTATGAGTTCGTCTAATCAAAAAGGGATCAAAAAGGAGCCAAGACACATATATAGCGTAAAAACTTGAAGCCTGGGGCCTCGAACACGGCAAGATGGTGGAACTTCAAAGCAGCAGAGCAAGAAGGAGAGATATGTATCAAAGGAAGTGGGAGTAAGAAAGGTAACCACAAATAGCCCCATTTATAGGGAGAGCAAAGCAACTGAAGACACTATTACCGCCCTCGAAAAACATAACGGTAGGCGCAATCAATGCATTCATAGAAAGTGAATCGATAGCAATGACTCCAAAGGTCACAACCTTTCGAGTGTCCCCGAAGAAGCGAAAAGGCAAAGTACTTTGATACCTATCACAGGAGGGCTACGCCACTAGGTACGACGCTGCTGCAGGAGATCAGGAAATGATATGTTGATACCGTTTCTTATCACTTCCCTCTAAGAAATGCGGAGACTATCTGTGTGCGGTAAAAACCGGGGGACCAATTTCTCCTTAACATAATGCTTCAAAGAGTGACCCCGGAAGCACGGGATCTCGGGTCAGTTGCTTCCCTCAAAACCTGTCGATACCCTACCAAGAATAAACATCGGTTGAAGCCCCGACGAACGCGAGGATCCCTCGAAGAGTGCGCCCGGAGTCGATCAGATCTACTCGAGGAGTCCGATGCCTGCCCTCACCCGACGTGAAGCTAACAGACTATCACATCCCATCTCTTTTGTCATGTCAAAAGATTCTATACTAAGTTTGGGCATCCCCCTTTCCTATAAAAAAGGGGTCACTAGCACCTTGTAAGGTAGAGCTCCACTTGACCACGAAAAGCAATAATATCCTCTCTCTCTCTCTCGCTCTCTCTATCTCTATCTTTCTAATTTGTTAATTCTCTTTAGTTTGAAGTTGTTTATATTCAATCGTCCTTTTTATCATTCAGAATTGGCTTGAAGCCACCTTCATATCCATTGTCTCTTAACCGGTTCCTCGTTATATAACTCAATAATGACCGTGAAAAGCCTTACTTAATCGAACTTCTGCTTGTTATCCATTCCCCGACTGTCCCCGATAGCTCGATCCCGGCTTGAGCTTTGGCCCCTAGGACTCCATCGACCTGCTCCACGCTCGGGCAATAGCCCCCACGGTTTGCTTACTACATCGATTTAACTCGTATTTTGTCAGTATACTATGTAGTCTTAATACAAACTGCCTCAAAACTAGCTCGAGAATAGATCACATATTTTTAGAATCCCATTTACGAATTTAATTATTGTTACCATTTTCAAGGTAAACAGCCATCATCATCCGCCCATGCAAGTAGGAAAGAGCTTGAGGGTCAATTGAAGCTCGAGTCACCATGTGACTCAGAGACTGGACCCAAAATGATTGGAACGGCACATGTCCAGGGGTAAGAGATAAAAACAAATACTACCTACCCGCATGGGCACAAAAAATGCAAGGGTGAGGAGGCTCGAGCCAAAGCCTGACTCAGAGACTAAGCCTAAACACCCAGAACAAGTACGGAGGCCACTGCACCTGCTCACATCAAGGATCATGCTTAATAGCCCCCAGACCTGTCCGATCAGTCCCGGACCTACAAGGACCCTACCGAACATCAAAACCAGCCCGCTCGGTCGAAAGCAATAACAAAGAAAAATGTACATAAGAGATAAAGCTTCAAATTCCTTCTTATATATTACATGCGCAAAAACGGCGCATTCTCCATCTACAAGCATATTATGCATATATCAGAAACAATGCGACAAATCGGCAAAATCTACACTTAGCACTAAAAGGGCTATAGCTTGTCAAAATTCGCCCTCCGCAATTTCAGTAAAAAGTGACCAAGCGCCACGATTACTCCCCCTTACTCGAGCCAATTCCTTAGGGAAAACGGAGCCTCTTGCACCGACCTCCTCGAGTGCTTCTCTTCGAGATCTACAACAAACAAATTCCTCGATCCCCTTCTCTCGGTCGAGGGTTCACTTCATCTCAGTTTGGGCATCAGCAGCACACTTTATACGAATTGCCATCTCCCAATCAGCCTTGGTTTGGATTAGTGCCACTTCGACCCAAGCATCAATTATCCCAGCTCTAAAACTTCAGAAGATCAGATTCAAAGTTTCACAATCATACCAGGACGAACTTTGGCGCTTCCACAAGGAATTTAACCTCAAAGGCAGAGACCTTGGCCGAGGGATTCGTCCCCTCCGAAGCTTGAGCCTGCACTTAAGCCCTTAGCTCCCCACAAACAACTCTATCGCGGTTAACGTCGCCTTTAAGCCTTAAAGGTAGAAAGGGACAAAGTGCGCACTACAAGAAGTCACCTACTCCATCAAATAGCTCTCATAGTTTGGGCTCCGATACGCCTTATGTCACTAATACTGCAGCTCATCTTCCTTCTCTTCGCTAAGGATCCTAAGGGACTCGCCCTCATCCAAAATTTTTTAAGGCTTGGCCCCTTGACAAAGCTGCTCGAACCTATTCCCGTCACAGGCCCACACGAGAAAGGTCCAGTAGAGGAAGAAAGGCACGGATACTAAATTTGCCATCGTCATAGGTAGAGCAGGCGAAGCACGAGGCACACCGCCTGAAGTGCATCTTTTCATCTCTTCAAAAAAATAACGAGGGTTTCGAAGGTGTGGCACTAGCAGCTAACACCTAGGAGGAACGATTCACTCAAGCCTGGTCTCTGCTTTCCCCAAATAAGAAGCCATTAAAGGCAGGCTCCGACGACCCCCAAGGAGGTGAAAGCAGCCTCACATTGCGTATGGGAAAGGCGGCGACAATTCAAAAACAACCAAGAGCACCATCCATCAGCACCATATCCAACGCCGCAATAATAGTCAACCCCGGAGGCCTCCATCGCGATAAGACAAAGACCCAGAAGGCCAGCAATGCCTTCGCCAACACAAGATCGGTGCACGTCCTCAAAGGCCTCCACCAAAGGAAGCCAGCTAGCAAACGCAGTTGTTTTTTACATACACTCATACGGAACAGGCCCCGGATGTCGATCTGGATGGCCCAAACGCAGGCAGACCTCCGCCCGGAGACCGTATTAAAGAAGCTATCGGCGTCGCTAAACCCGCCAGCCCTCGGGCAAGCCTCCTCTCAAAGGCCACTACAATGTCCAAAAACACAACTCATGCCTTCACGATAAGGATCCAGCGGCCCGAGGTTACTAGTCCTATTCAGGGTTAGAACACAAAGGACCATACACGAAGCCATATTTATCAATTAAAGGCTCCAGAAAGGATCGAAGTAGCACCTGAGAATGGGTAACTCCTCAACATAAGTCAATCGCATATGCTCCAAAGGGATATCTACAATCAGTTCGAAAGGGGCCCCAGGTACCTAAAAATGACCTTCACTCGAAATAACATTCTCGAGACCCAAGACTCCACTAACTATCTCCATGCGATTCGGAGAACCCGACAACCCAAGCCTATCAGATAAACTTAGGCTCGATCCGAAGTATAACAACATGCTCGGAAAGAAGCCATACTAATCAACAAAAGATCGAGAAATATACTCGCGTCCGAGCTAAGCATCGGCAGCTAACAACAGAGGAAGACATCCAAGGGCCTCGAAGGGCATAAGAACATACAAAAGCAAGGCAAGAATTGAAAGCAAGAGTCAAGAAAAGGTATATTCATATTCATAAATATCCATAAATAATGGCCCTCGAGGGGTCCTTACATATGGTTACAGAAGCCCGCAAGGGGATCATTACGCATAAAAGGAAATCTAAACATATGCATACAGTAAAAGCCTAAGAGTCTAGCCTACTTTTTATGCAACATCTCTATCATCATCCCCTGGGGCATATGACCTTAAAGACAATATCTTCCAAGTCCAAGGCCCTCGAGGACCTTATCTCGATTCCTTAGAATGACATCTTCAAAAGGAAGAGAGATGAGGGAAGGAGAAAAGAATTGGCTGGGTGAAAAATTTGGCTGTCATGAACCCCGCCAGTATCAATCCCACCAAGCCACTTCTTGAGATGTTTCCTCGACCCGGGAGGCAACAGCCAGCGGGTACCGCCGCCACACCCCCAGGAATTCAAAAGGGGTGCAATGCGCCGAGCCAAGGGATAAGGGTGTGCAGCGGTATATAATCCGAGCCCCCTCTTAAGCAGTGGTGCATAGTCCAAAAATACCCCCCAGGGTCGGAAGGAATCGACCCTCTACCTCATCACCCCGAGCCAACAGCAACAGTAATAGCAACAACAACAATATCACTGCAGCGCAACTTCGTTCAACCAAAAAGAGACCAAGAAAGGAGTCAAGGTGCATATGGCATAAAGTCTTGAAACCTCATGCCTCAAACACGGCAAGATAGTAAAGATTCAAGACAGCAGGAAAGGAAGAAGAGATAAGAATCGAATGGAGTTTGAATAAAAAACCAGCCACAAGGAGCCCCATTTATAGGGGAGGCAAAGTAATTGACGGCATCATTACTGCCCTTGAAAAATGTAACGGGAGGCGCAATCAATGCGTTCATAAAAGATGAACCCATAGCAATGGTATGATTCCAAAGAGAGAAGGGTCAAAACTTTTCAGGTGATCCTGATGAAGCGAAAAGGCAAAGCACCTCGATACCTGTCAAAGGAGAGCAACATCATCGCCACGACGCCGGTACAAGAAATCGGGAAATAATATGTCGATACTTCTTATCACTTCCCTTTAATAAACGCGGAGACTATATGCGTGTAGTGAAATCCGGTGGACCGAATTTCCCTTGACATAATGCTTCAAAGAGTGACCCCATAAATACGGGATCTCGGGTCAATCGCTTCCCTCGAAACTTGTCGATGCCCTGCCAAGAATAACATCGGCTGAAGCCCCGATGAATGCAGGAATCCCACCGAGGAATGCACCCAGGGTCGATAAAATCTACTCAAGCGGCTCGACGTCAGCCCACATGCGACGTAAGACTAACATGCTATCACATCTCATTCTCTTTTGTCATACTACACATCTTGTACTTAGTTTGGGCGTCCCCTTCCTATAAAAGAGGGGTTACCAACATCTAGTAGAGCAGCTCCAATCATCCTACTCAAGGGCAATAATATCTTCTCTCTTCCTCTCTTCTCTAATTTGCTTATTCCCTTTGGCTCAAAGCCATTTATCTTTGGTCATTCTTCTTGTTTATCACTTGGTACTGGCTCGAGGCCGTTTCTGTATTCATTGCCTCTTAACTTGTTCTTCATTATATAACCTAATATTGACCGAAAGAGCCTTGTGTAATTATATCTTTAACTATTATCGCATCCTTGACTATCCCCGATAGTTCGAGATCGGTACTAATGCCGACCCCGAGGTCCCATCGACCAACTCTTCATCCGGGCAGCAGCCCCCACCTTCGGTTTGGTTACTGCCTCTTTTTACCCCACATTTCATTGTTAAACTTAGCATTCTTAGCATTAACTGCTTTAACAACTAGCTCGAGAATAGATCACATATTTTTAGAATCCCATTTACAAATTTAATTGTTGTTACCATTTTCACGGTAAACAAAGACCTTTGAGTGATTATTTGAGGGATAAATGGAGGTCCGATTTTGGTACTTTTGACATGACTGAACTCGTGAGAGTGCAAGGTTTCTGAAAATATAAATTTTACCCGATTTTGAGATGTGGGTCTTAGGGCATTTTGGTCATTTTACCTATTTCATGTATTAGCTTAGAATTTCTTTGTTTAATCAACTACTTGAAGTGTTATTTATATTATGCAATTGAATTGAATAGATTTAGGCCATTTGGAGTTGAGTACTCGTGGCAAGAGCGTGGTTTCGGATTGATTATTGAGCTGGTTCGAGGTAAGTGGCTTGTTTAACCTTGTGTGGGGGACCTTCCCCTTAGGATTGGTATATTTGGTAACTGAAATACCTTATACGTGAGGTGACGAGTGCGTACTTGTGCTAATTGTTGGAAATCCGGTTTTCTTTAAGTAATTACTAGTTTGTTTGCTTTCCTGTTTCTATTACTTACACTATTAAGCATGGTGTTAGCTTAGGAAAGTATGTCTAAGTAACTTAATTGCTTCATTTGCTCAACCTGCATTACCTGAATTCTGTGCAGCATGCTAGGCTATAATCACTTGTTTCCTTAATATGAAACTTTACCTTTTCTGTATATTTTCCTATTGCTGCTGTGTATTTATTTTGGGACTACAGATGGGGATTCCGGTAGCTCCCCTTGTCAGTTTATTTTGGGACTACGGATGTGGGATTCCAGTAGCTCCCCCTTGCCTGTTTATTTTAGGACTACGGATGTGGGATTCTGATAGATCCCCCTGCATAGTTATATAGAACTACAGGAATGCAGCCGGTAGATTCCCCCAATACTGGGTATTTACATTTGGGACTACGGAACAGGACTCTGGTAGATCCCCGTGCACTATGAGTTGGACTACGGGATGGGATCCCAAGTGATCCATTGGATATGTACACATGGGACTACAGGACGGTATCATGGGAGATCCCCGATCGTTATTATTAGTGCTGAGCTATATTTCCTTTCCGTGTTTACCTTGTTTCTGTATAGTTGTTGTTGTCTTGTACATCATGTGATATTTTACTACTAATCCCCAACTGGAATATATCTAAACTCTAATCCCTTAGCAACTCTAACCATTTCCGCTGCCTCAAATTGAGATCCTTCTGCTTGAATAGGTGTTGGAGGCTATGATGATCAGTAAACACCTCACAAGACACACTATACAAATAATGCTTCCAAATCTTCAACGCGTGAACAATGGAAACCAATTCCAAATCATGAACAGGTTAGTTCTTCTCATGGGGCTTCAACTAACGAGAAGCATAAGCAATAACCCTACCCTCATGCATCAACATACACCCAATACAAACTCTCGAAGCATTACAATACACGGTATATGAACCTGAAGTTTATGGCAAAACTAACACTAGAGCATTGGTCAAGGCAGTCTTGAGCTTCTGAAAGCTCTTCTCACACTCATCCGACCACATGAATGGAGCACCCTTTTGAGTTAACTTAGTCAAAGGCGATGCGATATATGAGAACCCCTGAATAAACCGGTGGTAATAACTTGCCAAACAAAGAAAGCTGGGAATCTCTATGGCTGAGGAAGGTCTGGGCCAACTCTGGATCGTCTTTATCTTCTTTGGATCAACCTGAATACCCTCACTGGACACCACGTTCCCCAAGAAAGCCACCGAAACAAGCCAAAACTCACACTTGGAGAACTTTGCATAAAGCTTCTCCTCCCTCAATCTCTGCAACACAACTCTCAAATGCTCCGTGTTCTCCTCCTGACTACACGAATATACCAGAATATCATCAATGAAAACTATGACAAACAATTCGAGATACCGCAGGGACACATTGTTACTCAAGTGCATGAACGTTTCTAGGGCATTGGTCAGCCCAAAAGACATCACCAAGAACTCATAATGACCATATCGGGAAGTGAAAGTTGTCTTAAGAATATATGAGTCACTGATCTTCAACTGGTGATAACCTGAACGGAGATCAATGTTGGAGAACACTCTCGCTCCCTGAAGTTGGTCAAACAAATCATCAATACGAGGCAAAGGATACTTGTTCTTGATTGTTACTTTGTTAGACTGCCTATAATCAATGCACATCCGCATCGTGCCATCCTTCTTCTTCACAAATAGAACCGGCGCACCCCAAGGCAATATATTAGGTTGAATAAACCCCCTATCAAGGAGTTCCTGAAGCTGCTCCTTCAACTCCTTCAGCTCCAATGGCGCCATACGATATGGTGGAATAGAAATAGGCTAAGTTCCCGACACCAGGTCAATACCAAAATCAATATCCCTATCCGGTGGCATGCTCGGCAGGTCTGTAGGAAACACATCGGGAAAATCTCTCACAACAAGAACGGAATCAATACTAGGAGTCTCTGCACCAACATACCTCACAAGGGCTAAGTAAGATAGACAACCTTTCCCAACCATACGCTCGGCCTTCATGAATGAAATCACCCTACTGGGAACATAATCAATTGATCCTCGCCACTCAATTTGTGGCACACCCGGCATATCCAATGTCACTGTCTTAGCGTGAAAGTCCAAAATAGCATGACACAGAGATAGACAATCCTAGCCCAATATAACATCGAAGTCTACCATACATAACAACAATAGATCCACTCGGGTCTTCAGACCCTCAATAGTCACCACATATGACCGGTACACACGGTCTACAATAACAGTATTGCCCACCGGAGTAGATACACGAACAAATGAAACATGAGACTCACGGGGCATATCCAAATAACGAGCAAAGTATGATGACACATAATAATAAGTGGGACCGGGATTAAATAATACAGAGGCATCTCTGCGATAGACTGAGACAATACCTGTGATCATAACATCTAAAGCAAGAGCATCGGGTCTAGCTGGAAGTGCATAGAAATGGGCCTGGCCACCATCTAATCGACCTCCCCCTCTGGGCAGCCCCTAGCTAACTGACCTCCACCCCTAGCTGACTGGGTTAGTGGTGGTGAAGAAACTGGCGCTGAAGCCGATGGCTGACTCCTCTGCTGAGATAAACCCCCAAGACTATGAGGTCACTGCCTCCACATGTGGCCCAACTCTCCACACTCATAACAACTCCCTGGTGCTGGAGACGGGGACTGAAGGGAACCCCTAGCACCGAAATGACTAGCATATGCACCTGGCATAGAAGAGCCCTGAACTGATGGAGCACGGGATGAACTCTGGGCTAGAAGGGCACTGAGTGATCACTAGCCCTGATGAGAACTTTGAGAACCATGACCCACGATAACCTGGGTGAGCTGACTGAGCATGTCTGAATGGACGGCCTCTGCAGTGCTGAAAACTGACCCCTCAAAGGAGCACCACCATAACTACCATATCCACGAGGCGTCTTGGCCTCCCTCTCATCTCTCTCCTGGCAACGAAATAACTCAATATCACGAGCAATGTCAACAACCTCCTCAAAGGTAGCACCGGACACCCTTTCCCTAGTCATGAGAATCCAAAGCTCATACGTGAGGCCATCAACGATCCTTCTAATCCTCTCTATCTCTGTGGGAACCAATCAAACATCATGACGAGCTAACTCCGAGAAACTCATCTCATACCACGTCACAGTCATCTCTCCCTAACGCAACCACTCGAGCAGCGGGAGTCTGAGTGCCTCCCCCGACCTCATCTCCTCTCTACAAGACTGTGGCACATACTTCTCCAAAAAAAGGACGGAGAACTGATGCCAGGTAAGGGGTGCTACACTAACAGGCCTACGCCTCTCATAAGCCACCCACCAAGTGAAGGCGGCTCCAGAAAATTGAAAAGTAGTAAAAGCGACCCCGTTGGTCTCCAGAATACCCGATGTACGAAGAATCCTCTGACACTTGTCTAAGAAACCCCCGGCATCCTCGTCCTTTGCACCACTAAAAATCGGAGGCTGAAGTCTACCAAACCTCTCCAACCTACGATGCTCGTCCTCTAGCATAGCAGGAGCTACATAGTCCTGAGCAGCTATAACCGGCTGGGCTGGATTTGCCCTCGATGTCTGAAGTCCATGGACGACCTGCTTAGGTATGTGAGCGGCGGGAGTCTGAGTGCCTCCCCCAGCCTGAGAAGTAGCTTCTATTATACTAATTGAGACTGCATGAGCTAGGCCAGTGCATATTGATAAAATCTGAACTAGGGCCTCCTCAAGACCCGGAATCACAAAGGGCACAGTTGGTGCCTGAGTTGGTGCTGCGGGAGCGTCCACAACTGGGACCTGATCCTGAACTGGGGCGATTGGTAGATCAGCAGGTGCTGCCCTAACTATTGTGCGGGCTACACCCATGCCCCTACCATGGCCTTAACTGCGTCCTCGGCCTCTAGTGGTCATAACTGGTGGTATTGGTGGCCGTCTATCCTGACCGGTTGCTCATGTTCTCACCATCTGTGAGAGAATAGAATAACAGAAGTTTAGTACTCGGATCAATAGATTCGCATGACAAAAATTTCAAGAATATGAAGCTTTTCCTAAAGGTTCTTTAGCCTCTCGAGGATAAATACAGATGTCTCCATACCGATCCGCGAAACTCTACTAAACCTGCTCATGACTCGTGAGGCCTATGTAACTTAGGAACTAATACCAACTTGTCATGACCCTAAATCCGGACCCGGTCATGATGGCGCCTATTGTGAAACAAGGCCAGCCAACACAAACTCCCAATTCATTTAAACAGTTATAATAATTCAATTTATGTCGTTAGTAAGTGATAAATCCCAAATAGAGTGAAATAGGACAAATGGGGAAAATAACACAGCCCAACATCGGGGTATCACCAGTCATGAGCATCTAAACATCTGTCTAAGACTATGAAAGAGACTACACAATCTATTATAGAAATATTACAAAGGAAAGTAAGATAAGAGGGAGAAGCACTGGGCTGCGAACGCCGAGCAACTACCTAGTGAACTCCGAACAGCCTGCTAGAAGCAATCAGCCCTTGCTAGAGAGACCTGAGGCTCCTGAATCTGCACATAGGGTGTAGGGAGTAATGTGAGTATGCCAGCTCCTTAAGTAATAAAAGTAAAGGCAGATGAGTGATAAGAAAACACGTAAATCACATCAAAATGCTACAAAGTGGTAGGGTAAAATTGGAACAATGTAATAAAATAGTAAAAACTCGTAGAAACATCATAGTTCAGTGAAAACCTCTTTAAAACATCTTTAAGTAGTTTAAATGAGTGAATGAAAAGCAGTGAGGAAAGATAGTCACATAAAATCAACCCCTTGGGCAACATACCAACAAAATTAGCCCCTCGGGCATTCTCACAATCACTCGTACCAGCCCCTTGGGCAATAACATGGAACAACATCAGCCCCTCGGGCTATATCACATAACAAATTGGGTACACGTGCTCACTAGGGGGATATATACTCCTAGAGGGACCCTTTAAGTCTCAAGCGCAATATCAAGCCATTTCATGGCATAATCAAATAGGCTCTCGGCCTCATATCAAAAGACCTCGTGGCATAACAACTCAGGACCTCGGCCTCATAATCATAAATCATTACAACACTGATGCGGCGTGTAGCCTGATCCCATAATAACCTGACAACACAGGTCCTCGGCCCTACTCAGTCAAAAATCTCTAAAAGCCACTCTAGCACAGTAAAATATGATGCTCAACCCAAAATGTCATTTAAGATGTCAAAACAGAGTAAATATGGCTGAGTTATGAAAACAGTAGAATATAACATGACTGAGTACAAATATAAAGTCAAAACAGTAAGGAATAGTAGTAAATATCCCCAAAAGGGTCCAAAACAGTTGGCACGAGGCCCAAATATGGCGCTCATCCCAAAACATGATGATAGCAAACAGTTTTCAATCAAATACGCAGCTAAATAGTCATACGGGATGGACTAAGTCACTATCTCCAACAGTGCACGACCCCACGCTCATCACCTTGCGTGTGAATCACCTCAAAATAGCACAACGATGTGAAATCGGGGGTTTCATACCCTCAGGACAGTATTTACAATCATTGCTTGCATCTATTCAATCCAAACTCTAGCCCGTGATGCCTTTGCCTCTCGAATCGGCCTCCGAATGCTCCAAATTTAACCAAAATCAGTACATAACCATCAAAATATGCTAAGGGAACGAAGCCCATGCGAAAATAATCAAATTACAACACAAATCCCAAAATATACCAAACCTGACCCCCGAGCCCACATCTCGAAATTTGATAAAAATTACATCGATAAACTCCTTATCATCCCACGAGTTTATCAATATGAAAAGTACCAAAATCCGACCACAAATGACCCCTCAAACCCTTACTCAAAGGTTTTCAATCTCAAGCCTTAGTTTCTTCATTATTTACTCACCAATTTCCATAAATTTCAAGCCTAATCAATGAAATAACACCATAGGAACGAGTTTTGTGATCAAAAGTCTTACCTCAATGAAGTTCCCTCTGATTCCTTCTCCAAAATCAATTTAAAAATGGTGAAGAAAGGCTGAAAATCGCGAATGAGGGTTTATATACATTCCTACCCAGGGATTACGCACCTGAGGTCCTTCTTCTGCTTCTGTGGTCCCGCTTCTGCGGCCAAAGCACCGCATCTGTGGTTTTCACTTAAAACCAAGTTCCGCATCTACGATGGAACAGTCGCACCTGCGATACCATAGGTGTGCTCAAACAGCCTCTTCTGGGGTTCCAGGTTCTATGACTATTTCCACATCTGCGACCCACTGGGCACTTCTGCAAGCCCGCAACTGTGGTCCTCTAGCCACAACTGCGGTTATGACAGCAATAGGAAATCTTCAGCTGCCAAAACCCAACTAAAAATCTTCCACCAACTATCTGCCCCTGGGACCTCAACCAAAAGCACAAACAAGTCATATACCACTATCCAAACTTATACCAATCTTCAAAACACCTCAAACAACCTCGAATCAACCGAATCACATCGGATTCAAGCCTAAGGTTCTAAAAATCTTTCAAATTACATTTTTGATCAAAAAGTCTATCAACCCACGTTCAAATAACCTGAAATTTTTCACAAATATCCCAAATGACACAACGGACCTACAACAACTCCTGGAATTCCATTCCGACCCCTATATCAAAATCTCACCTAACAACAGGAAAATGCAAAAATTCCAATTTCACCAATTCAAGCCTAAACCTACTACGGACCTCCTAAACACGTTTTGATCGCACTCCTAAGTCCAAAATCATTTCCCGATGTTTTTCAAACCATCAGAATTCGCATCCGAGCCCTTTTTCATTTAAGTCAATATCCGGTTGGTTTTTCCAACTTAAGCTTACTCAGAAGAGACTAAATGTCTCAAACCTTACCAAAACATTTCTGAACCCAAGCCAACAAACCCAATAACACATAATACCGCCGAACAATACAATAAGAAACAGAAATGGGAAAAATGGAGCGGTAACACATGAAACAACCGGCCAGGCCGTTACATGAATGCTTTGCAAATATAAAGATGGCTCTTCGAAATTGAGTGCTTTTGTGGGTATTCTGCAGAAAACCTAACAATGGTGGATATTTAAAAAAAATTGTTGAAGAGAAAAAAAAGAAGCTTTAACCGAACAAAAATAAAAAAAACTTTAGTGGTGAGTGGAGAAAATCTGTGTTGATGATTTACGACTTGCACAATTTCATAGTTCTTGACAGAAACAAGAAATCATGAATCAGAAGGGAAAAAAATTGATGTCACGCCTCCACGTCCTGTGGAATTGGGAAAGAACAATTTTGAAATGGATGTTAAGAAAACTTGCAGAAAATCATGAAAAAAGCTCACTTGTTTTATGGCTGAAGAGTAGTGATAACCATGAAAATCATGGAAAAGCTCACCGTTTATCGGAGGAAACCTGTTTTCTAGTTCATATAGGAAAGAATGAGAGAGATTGATCGTGGAGAGAGAATAAGATACTATGCATGATTTTGGGAGAGAATAAACTGAAAGAATGAGAGAGAGAGAAATTAGACAGCGTATTTAATGGCTTAACAGTAGGAAGTGACCATAAATCCATATTTTGCTATAAAAACTAAAAGGTAGCTATAGAAAATAATATTTTAAAAAGGTTTTTATTTATACTAAATAGGGTGTAAATTTGCTATAGGAAGTAAAATTTTCTTTTGTTTTTCCCATATGCTTTATTATAAAATACTTGGTTAACAAAAAAATGAAATTAACTATGAATCTCTAGTTAATTTGTCACTAAATATGATCTTTTGATAAGTTGTCGATAATCCCTGCTAATCTATCGGTAAATAACATTTGTGACAAATTTTGATGTTCAACAATAAAATTTGTCTATCACTAATTCTTATTTTTGTTGTAATCACGCCTGCTTAAGTTTTCTTCTTGAATAACACCCTCATAACTTACGAGAAAATATGTGTAGTATTTTGTGTTAAATATACAAATAGCGAAATAAGAATGTAGTTGGATTAGTAATCATGGATTAATAACAACCAATACTATATCATAATTTTTAGAATAACAAATCAAACATTCGACAATAATATAATACCTACTGTAGACATAAAAAAATTTAGGAGTTTTGAAATTCTAGGAGTCTATTCAGGTTGCTTGGAGGCTACATTACCAATACTTTAACTTTAATGCTACTCTAACCCTAGGCCACTCCTATAAAAAAGGTTGTATATTCTCTTAAAAGAGCATCTACAAAATTGAGATCATCTCAGCAATTCCATAAACTTTCGGTGTAACGACCCGACCGGTCTTTTTACTTTCTAGAAACCCATTCCTGTTGGCCCAAGTTCAGGTGAAGTTTTGAAGGATGACAAATGAATTCAGTCATGGACCATGTTCATCATGTGAGGCACAGTATTTATCAACCTAGACATGTGAGATACACGTGAAGGAGATAAGTCTCAGTAATGAAGTAGCAATATCTCCTGAACTGATCGAAAATGTTTCATATTGGATGAGGAGAGAAAGTCTCCTTGTGGGAAGAGGACACAATAACACAATCCGGATAAAGGATAAGGTTGGAGTTTGTATTGAACAAGGACTCAACTTCGATTACTCTGATTAGCAATTGAGTCTCAATTAAACTCTGATTACTAACTCATTAAATAACAGTGATTGTTCTCTTTTACAGGTGTTGCACATACGCAAAAAGTTAAACGTGAATAGGGAGCAAAATAGCAAGGCTTTTTGCAAGCAGTTCGTGTGTAATTCAAGTGTGCAAACCTTAAGCTACTTGAATGAGATAGAAGAACCAGTTCCGTTGTGTTTATTCTTATTCTAGTTCAATTGTAGTAGGTGGTTTAATGTTGTACCTTTTCAGCTTTCATAGAAGCATTTGTAATAGGTACTTTGAGTGTTCAAGTTATAGGCTAACTGGAAGGTGTCGCAACAGTTGAGGCTGTGTGCTACACATGGATTAGAGTTAATCCTTAGGTTTACAAAGAGTTTTGTAAATGTTGTTTTTGTTCAGTAATTTTAGTGGATGTTTGGGGAAATCCTACTGAGTAGTAGGTCGTGGTTTTTTCACCTTTTGAGCTAGGTATTTTTCACGTAAAACTCTTTGTGTTCTTTATTTTCTATACTTTTAATTTCGCAACAGTAGCAGTTAGAACATCTAGAAGAACCAAGTTCTTCTAGATCGAAAAATTGGGTGCCACACAAATCACCCCCCCCCTGTGTGGTGTTGATGTTTAGAACATCAATTGGTATCAGAGCAGGTTACCTTGAAAAGGGTAACACCTTAGGAAAAGATCAACATGAGTGCACCACCTAGGAACTGGGAAGGGTAATTCACTGCCAGGCCTCCACTATTCAATGGACAGTACTACTCTTGGTGGAAGAACAGGATGAAGGATCACATCATAGGAGAAGACTATGAGCTCTAGGACATAGTCACTGATGGTCCTTTGGAAAGTACAATGAAAAATGAGGAAGGAGTGGTTGTGCCAAAGACAAGGGCTGACTGCACTGCTGAAGACCTAAAAAGTGGGAGAAAAATGCTAAGGCCAAGAAATGGCTTGTGTGTGGACTAGGTCTAGATGAGTACAGTAGGATCCAAAGTTGTACTACTGCCAAGGAGATATGGGACACTTTGCAAGTGGCTCATGAGGAACACCTCAAGTGAAAAGATCTAGAGGAACATTGTTGTATTCTCAATATGAGAATTTTACTATAAAGGAAGGAGAAACTATCCAAGAGATGTATACTAGGTTCACTACACTGACAAATGAACTTATGTCCCTTGGAAGGATTATTCTTGAAGAAGACAGGGTTGAGAAAATCCTGACAAGGGTTCTGCCAGTCTCATGGGAAAGCAAAATCACGGCCATTCAGGAATCCAAGAATATTGCTACTCTCAAATTGGATGAACTGATTGGAAATCTTACTGCTTATAAACTCAAAAGGCAAACCATGAAGATGGATACACCCAAAAAGGAGAGAAGACTAGCTCTCAGAATTGTTGAAGGTTCAGATCTGGAAGATGATGAGATGGCTATGATCACTAGAGAATTCAAAAAGTACCTGATGAGAGGAAATAATTCTTCGAGAAGTACAACCTTCAACAAGTCAAGAGCTCCTGAGAAACAGACCAGTGAGGGTTGCTATAAGTGTGGTAAGACTGATCACCTGATCAAGAATGACCCTCAATGGGAAATTGAGTGGAAGAAAGAAAGGGCTGAACGAAGGAACGGGAAGAAGGAACAGGTTCAACCAAAAAGGAGCAAAGGTTCAACCAAGGCTATGGTTGTTGCTTGGGGAGAAACTTCAGATGAAGATTCGGAAAATAAAGCTGAAGAAGAGCAAGCACTGATGGCCATCGGAGAATCAGATGATGAACAAGAGGTAAGTATCCTTCATCTCAAAAATAAGATTAAATTTTTGTCTAAAGTAAAGTTGGTTGAGCTACTACTAGACTTCGTTGATGAGTTTGAGATAATTAACAATGAGAAAGAAGTTTTGTCTAGGGAATGTGTGATCCTAAAATCAAAATGCAAAAGTCTAAAGTCTAGGGCTAATGAGAGTGATAACACAAATGCTGAGTCGAATATCCAGGTTCTTGAACTTGATAACAGTGTCCTAAAACTTAGGTCTGAAAACTTAAAACTGTAGGAACAGGAAAGAAGAAAGCTGATCACACATATCTCACTCTAGAAGAAAACTTGGGAAAAATGAAAGATGAATTGTATAAGAAAAATGAACTCATCAAAGTCCTGAAGGAATATCTAGGAAAGGTGAAACATGAACTAGACAGAACTTGCAAGTGGAACAAGGCTTCTGATGCACTCTCTTGGCTGCAAGAGCATCACAGTAGCAATAAAAAGGGACTTGGCTATAGGACTCGAGCTCCAAAATGGGACTCTAGAAGCAAGTACCTCACTCTTCCTGAAAATAAAATCTGCACACATTGTCGCAAGGCTGGCCATTACAAAAATGAATGTAATGCAAAAGAAAAGGCCAGTCAAAAGAATAAAGTCTTTGTTCAAGAGAAAAACAAGCTACCTGGGTAGGCAAGAAGGAATCTTATTCATCCTTTTGCCTATAGAAAGGGACCCAAACTAGTTTGGGTTCCTAAGACTAACCCCTGATTTCATTTTGCAGGTCCAAGTGAAAGGGAGAAGCCAAATATGGTATATGGATGGTGGCTGCACAAAACATATGACTAGGAACAAGGACCAGTTCCTTTCACTTGAGGACTTAAAAGGATGTAATATCTCCTTTGGTAATGGAAATAAAGGTGAGATCATTGGGGTTAGAACGGTAGGCAAAACAGATTCTCATTCCATAGAGAATGTGTACCTGATAGATGGCTTGAAGTATAGCCTAATAAGTGTGTCACAATTGTGTGACAGAGGTAATCTTGTAGCTTTTACCTCTACCAAATTCTTTGTGATTAACCTTATCACTGACAAGATTGTTTTGCAGGGAAAAGGAGTTAACAATATTTACATTGTAGATTTGTCCACTCTCTCAGAAAATGAACTCACTTGCTTAAGTGTGTTGGTTAATGATACCCTCCTGTGGCACAAAAGACTTGGTCATGCAAGTCTAAATCAGCTAAACAAATTAGTCTCTAAAGACTTGGTAATAGGGTTACCTAATATCAAGTTCTAGGAAGACAAAGTTTGTGAGGCATGTGTAAGGGGGAAGCAGGTAAGATCACCCTTCAAAAGCAAGAAAATGGTAAGTACAACCAAGTCGTTGGAACTGGTCCATATGGATCTATGTGGTCCAATGAGAACTATGAGCAGAGGTGGAAAGAAACATGTAATAGTTCTTGTTGATGATTATTCTAGATTTACCTGGGTTCTATTTCTAACCTCCAAAGATGAAGCATTCGACATGTTTATTGCATGTGTTAGAAAAACTTAGAAACAATTAGGAAATCAACTTGCATCCATTAGGTCTAATCATGGAACTGAATTTGAAAATTCCAAGTTTGCTGAATTCTGTGATGAAAATGGTATAGATCATAATTTCTCTGCCCTTATGATCCCTCAACAAAATGGAGTAGTTGAAAGGAATAATAGAACTCTGGAGGACATGGCTAGAACCATGTTGCTTTCTAGTAAATTGCCCCACAGCTTCTGGGCAGAGGCCGTAAACACTGCATGTTACATAATCAATAGATGCATGACTAGACCTCTTGTCGAGAAGACTCCTATGAGTTACTTAAAGGGAGAAAACCAAATATATCCCATCTTAGGGCATGTGGTTGCAAGTGCTATATGCACAATAATGGAAAAGACTCCCTAGGTAAGTTTGATCCCAGAAGTGATGAGCGAGTATTCATGGGATATTATTCACATAGCAAAGCATATAAAGTGTTTAATAAAAGAACTTTGTGTGTAGAAGAAAGTGTACATGTAGTATCTGATGAAACTAACATTCTTTCTGAGAGACAGGAACATGAAGATGAAGCCATTGGATTGGTAAAGGAATTGACTGAATCCCCAGCACAAGTCAAAGTGGCATCAAAAGAAGGAACAGGTGATGGAACAGGTCCTTCAAATCAGGGCAACCTGACTGGGGAACTAATCAAGGAAAAAATGAATCAAAACCCCTAGAGGAACTTGTTCATGAACCTGTTCCTCAGCAACAGAACATGGGAGAGACATCTAGCAGAAACCAGTTGGTTGTGAAACCTCACAAGTATCAAAGTTCTCATCCCATTGAGAACATTATTACTGATCCAACATTTGGAGTCAAAACTAGATCACAGCTAAAGAATCTGTGTACTTTTGATGCTTTCTTATCTCTTATTGAACCTAAAAATGTTGTTGAGGCTTTGAAGGATGCAGATTGGGTGAATGCAATGCAAGATGAACTCAACCAATTTGAAAGAAGTCAAGTTTGGCATCTAGTTCCGAGACACAAGGACAGATCAGTCATTGGTACAAAATGGGTCTTCAGAAACAAACTTGATGAAGATGGAACAGTTACAAGAAACAAAGCAAAACTGGTGGTACAAGGATACAGCCAAGAGGAGGGCATAGACTATGATGAGACATTTGCTCCAGTTGCAAGACTAGAGGCAATCAGACTCCTCATACACTTTGCAGCACATATAGAATTCACTCTTCATCAGATGGATGTAAAAAGTGCCTTCCTGAATGGCTACCTAAAGGAAGAAGTGTTTGTGAAACAACCTCCAGGGTTTGAGAGCAAGGAATGTCCTGAGCATGTGTACAAGTTAAACAAAGCTCTCTATGGGCTCAAGCAAGCCCCAAGAGCTTGGTATGAACGACTATCCAAATTCCTACTGGAGCATGGTTACAAAAGAGGTAAAATTGACAGTACCTTATTTTCAAGGGAAAAAGGTAAATATCTCCTTGTTGTGCAAATATATGTGGTTGACATCATATTTGGGGCTACCACTGATAGTCTGAGTAAGGACTTTGCAAAACTAATGGGCAGTGAGTTTGAAATGAGCATGATGGGTGAGCTTAACTTCTTTTTAGGCTTGCAGATCAAACAATGTCCAAATGGAACCATGATCCATCAGCAGAAGTATACAAAAGAGCTAATCAAAAAGTTTAAAATGGAGGAATCTAAAGAAATAGACACACCCATTGCAACTGCCACCAAATTAGATATTGATGAACCTGGTTCAGCAGTCGATCAAAAGTTGTATAGGGGAATGATTGGTTCACTCTTGTATCTTACTACAAGCAGACCTGACATCGTTTTCAGTGTAGGGCTTTGTGCTCATTTTCAGGTAAATCCAAAAGAGTCCCACTTGACTGCGGTAAAAAGGATACTGAGATATCTGAAAGGTACCACTGATATGTGTCCCTGGTATCCTAAAGGTAGTAAGTTTGATCTAGTTGGATATGTTGATGCTGATTATGCAGGTTTCTTAGTGGACAAGAAAAGCACCTCAGGTATGGCACATTTTCTTGGTTCATGTCTTGCGTCATGGACTACCAAAAAGCAAAATTTTGTGGCCTTATCTACTGTTGAAGCTGAGTATGTTGTTGTTGCTTCCCGTTGTGCTCAATTGATATGGATCAAACAACAGCTGGTAGATTTTGGAATTGAAGTGGGATGTATTCCAATATTCTGTGATAACACTAGTGCTATAAGTATGACAAAGAACCCTGTTCATCATAAGAGGACTAAGCACATAGATGTTAGACACCACTTGGTGAGAGATAACTATGAGAAAGGACTGATTTCAATAGAATTCTGTGCTACTGATAAACAAATAGCTGACATCTTCACTAAAGCACTGACTAGAGAAAACTTTGAGAGGAACAGGTTGGAGTTAGGGATGATTAAGATCACCTAATAGGTCCAGTTCAGAATGCACAATGAAAAAAATATATATATATATATTGGTTAAAGAAAAAAAAAAATTTGGTTAGGAGTTCTAACTTTGTGTAAATATCTAGATCAATTCTTACTCAGTTTCATACTTTAATTAGTATACTCCTGTGACATGTGTATGACCCACTGATCACTTACAAAGATTCTTCTATTTTGGCATTTGAGGCATGTTCAAGAGAGTTCTATATAACGAACCTAGTTCATCAGTATGTGTTCATATGAAAAGATCAAGTATGTTTTCTATACTCTGCACAATTAGAAATATTATATTTCCAATCATGAGCAGAAGTCCTACATTCATCAAATTCCTAGAAATTCTATCTGTTGAGCATTGAACCAGTTTCGTTCCCCTAAAACTCTAAAAATCAGGATTTTTGCCTAAAATCTAGCGATGCCTAATAATCACTACGAGACCGAAATTACATCTTGATTAGACTTCTAATTGACCTCTGAAAAAGCTGTCGTTACTGCATTTAAGTCTATTCATCTTTAAATACATGCCACACCTCTTCTTCATTAGTCCATAACCGTCAAAACTCTTTTCAAGTTTTGATCGCCCTTCTTCTTTCCGAAATTCCCAAATTTTTCTTAAGAAACAATCCACCATGACTAACCCCCAAGATAATCCTGGCATTCCCCCACCAGTATTCACTTCGAATACATCCTCATCTACACCCCCTAGTGAAACCCCAAAACCTAGGTTTCGTAGGCAAAAAATGTTGGCCAGAAAAACTGTAGCTTCTGGAGTTCTAAGAAAAGTTCTAAATGAGAAATTGAAGGCTAGCCATAGGAAGGAAAGTCCTACTCAAGAATATGAATCAAGCTCCAAGTCTGAAGCTTTTATTTCTGCCAGCGAAGGAGAAGAACATAGGTCTTATGACACTGCCAAAATTCAAGAAACCCCTGGTGAGGTAAGTTCTTGTGTGGTACTATATAATGTGGTTGAAAATGTAGAAAATAGGTTTTTCTTGGTTGGTCCTATCAAAGAGGTAAAGGGGGATGAATCTAGTAGGAGTGGAGGTAAAAAGAAAGAAAAAGAGAGAGGGGGAGCAAGTGGTGATGAGAGGAGAAATGGGAAAGAAAAAGTTCTGGCTATCTGTAGAGGTGTTGAAGAAAGTGGCAACAAGTCAGGGGGAAGTGGTTCTGGGGAGGCGGCTGAAGGGTTTGTGCATCTAAGCAAGCAACAAGATGAACTTGGTTCATTTGTTGAGGAAACGCTAGCTGATCTTCTGAAGAGGGTTGGGGCCAGTTATGATCCAAAGAAGCGTAAAGCTTCCACACAAAAGGCTCCAACTGCTTCCAAGCCAACAAAGAAAAGAAAAATGTTATCCCCAAAACCTACTGTACCTTCAGTACCTAAGAGAAGAGCCACTAGAAGCAGGGTCAGACAAAGTGAAGCTGAGTTATAGAAAGCTCTAAAAGAAAGCAAGAAGAAAAAGAAGGAGAAGGGAAAAGCAAAGGCTGTGGAGAGTTCTGAGGTTGCAGAAGAAGAAGAAGAGGAGATGGAACTGATCCATCAAGAAAGGGGAACAACTGTGGAGGTTTCTACACCCAAACCAAAAAGGGCCAAGGCTTCTTCCAAGAAGTCTTCCTCTAAACCTGTATTTGATGAACCCTCTTTAGCCAAAAGAACCAGATCTAAAATGATTCATGTAGTGATGAATCTAAAATGACGTATCTCACTCGAAGATTCCAAAAGATGGTTCGTAAAAATGGTGGGATCCCAAAGAAAAGAAGTTCCAGTAGGAATTTCAAACAAAATGATTGTTGTCATATGTATGGAAAGCCTGGACACTTAATTAAAGACTGCCCTCTTCATAAGCAGGATCATTACAAAACCAACACTAATAAAGCAGCTAAGAGGAACCCGGTCCTTGATAAGAAATTCAAAAGAAGAGATGCTGCTGACAACATGGTGAAGTAAGCTTTGGCTAACTGGGGAGATTTCTCTAGTGAATCTGAAGGTGAGGATGACCAAGTAGATGCATCTATGATGGTTGTTGATAATGAATATTAGTCAATCTTTGCACTCATGGCTAAATCTGATGATTACGAGGACAAGGAGGAGGATGAGGTAAGTTTTCTTGATGTTTAAAGAAATTTAAAAACTTACTCTAAGAAAAAATTGATGTCCTTGGAAATTGTGTTGATTGATGCCTATCATATCCTCATTAATGAGAAAAATACTTTAATATAAGAAATTGGCGACATAGAACAAGGGAGGGATGATATGATAGTTTCCATTGTAGACTTGACGGAACAAGTGGAAGAAGTAACTAGAGAACATAACTTGTTGAAAAAACAAACAAAAAAATAGATGGATAACACTAAGGGTAAAGAAGTGGCTACTGAGGCTCAACTTAAGCTTGAGAGTAAGCTTAAGAAAGTTAAAACAAGTCTTGTTGCTGATATTGAAAAGAATAGACAACTTCAGGAGGATCTGAAAAGGGTTAAAACATTATCTTGATAAGTCACTTAAATGGACCCGGTCCTCTGATGTAATAACATCTATGTACAAGATTAATGATGAAAACATGCAAGGAATCGGGTTCCAAAAGGCTAAAACCTCCTATAATCCCCATAGCAAGTATGTAATTGTGGCCGATAATTGGCTGTGTACTCACTGTGGTCAAACTGGTCATTACAAGAATTCTTGTAAAGTTAAAATTCAGTCTCTACAAAAAAATAAAGTTTTTGTTGAAAAGAAGCATACTGTTATGGAACCTAGTCCTCTAAGAGGAAAATATATGTTGCCTGCATGGGCAAAAAGAAGTTTGATTCACCCATTCTATCTTTATAAGGGACCCAAGCCGGCTTGGGTTCCTATGTCTAGTCAGTGATTTCATGTGCAGGTTGGAGTGAGAGGTAGCATTCAAAAAATGATACATGGATAGCGGCTGCTCTAAGCATATAGCTGGAAGAATGGATGATTTCCTCTCACTGTAGGACTTCCAAGGTGTGAGTAAGTTTTTTTCGAAATGGTAAGAAGGGCTATATTCTTGGTGTTGGCAAAATTGGCAAAACACTCTCCCATGCAATTGAAAATGTGTACTTTGTGAATGACTTGAATATAGCTTGTTGATTGTGTCTCAAATCTATGATAAGGAAAAATGAAGTGAAGTTCTTGTCCAAATATTTCATTGTCACCAATCTCAAAACTGGTGAAGTGGTGTTGATAGCCAAAAGGTTCAACAACAACTATGTTTCAGACATTGATTCACTTAATCGTGGTTATCTAACATGGCTAAGTGTCATTGATGATGATGCTGAGTTATAGTGCAGATGATTGAGGCATGTGAGTTTTTATTTGTTGAACAAGTTGATTATGGAGGACCTAGTTCATGGGCTGAAGCAATCAACACTTCCTGCTACTTGATTAACAAGGGCCTGATCAGGTGCCTTCTCGAGAAGTCTCTCTATGAACTGCTCAACGAGAGAAAAACCAAGCTGACTTACCCGAGAGCCTTTGGATGCAAAATATTTTGTTCTCAATAATGGTGGCAAAGGTTCTCATAATAATGAAGTTCTAGAATACGGAGAACCAGGTAGCAGACATCTTCACCAAGGTGTTGAGCAAGGAACATTTTGAAAGAAATCGTCTGGAGTTGGGGTTGATCAAGATCAACTAAGGACATAGTCCCTCGATGATTGGCTATGTTAAGAAGGAAAGGTACAATGCTAAAAAGTGTTTTTCGGCGACATCTAACTCAAATCTATACTGTTACAGGTATACACATATGCCAGTTTCAGGATAAAAACAAGTGAGAGTGACATTTCACTTCTAGAAGTCTTTGCTCAGCTTTTCAAAAACTAACAAGGAACCCGGTTCCTGCGACTCGGGTTAGTGATCTCTTCAACACTTATATGCCTTTTTAAGCTACTGAAGTGTCATGTCATTAATTTATTCCTACATTTCTCCTGCCTCTCTCCTAATTATTGAAGTCCAAAATGTTAAACCTCTTCAGAACTGAACCGTTGCCCCAAAAAACCACTTCTCCATCTTACACCCAACCTATACCGATTCTTTACTTCAAAATCAAAATCAACCTTGTTTCAAAAGAATCGTTCTCTCCAAATATGCCAAAAGTGAACGCAACTCTGTCACTTTCAAAAATACTAATTCCATCTGAATCAAAACCCCAAGAAGTCTTTGGTATATTTTGATAGAAGTTTAAGTGAAAGGGAATATGGTAGATCCAATATTCTAGAGCGTGAAGTTGAAATTGTTGCTGGATTTGTGGAAGTCTTGAAGGATGGATAAATTGTTAAATATAAGAACTGAATGAGGGACCTGATCCCTCAAGTCCTTCTCAGGAAGTCAATTTTAATGATGATCTTTTTCTTTTTGAGTTCTGTATTTAAATGAACTTCTGATCGAGTAAAAAGGATTGATGAAAAGTAGGTTGATTGATGATGAAGTTGTATGACCTTCTGATGTGATTGTGGAAGAGAGAATGAAGTGAATTCTTTACTTGTGAGAAAGAAATTTAAAAAAATGGAGAAAAGAAAGTTAGCTGAGAAAGATGCAGCAGATGATAAGGGTAAACAGATTGAGAAGAAAAAAGGGAGACATGGATGCTCAGGGATAGAAAGGGTAGCATAAGTGAGGAACCTGGTTCCTTACAGAAGCAAAAGGTTGAGTAATTAGGTTTGGAGAGGTAGACGACTCTTAAGTTTCAAAAAGTGTTGTAAGGTAAAGTATTGACTTTAATATTGTAGAACGATGGAGGAACTTCTTGATATTGTTGATTTCCAAAAATAGATACACCTCTTTGTTCCTCCAAGTCCGAACATTTATGAAGAAGAAGTAAAAACTTCTATGTTTCCTGTGATACTCTGATGCTATATGTGCATGGGACTGAGTTTGTTCTTGATGAGAAGAAGCTTGGGGAGATTCTTGGTGATCTGATTGATGGTTCAGCTTACTTAGATAGGTTGAGAACTAGGTCCTAGTGGACCCTTGGAAAAATAGAATGCTAAGTTGAAGCGTGAGAATGAAAGATTGAGGAAACATGTGGAGGAACTGAGAGAGTAGATGATCATTGATCAAAGGAGAGTAAATGAACAAATGGACAAGCTCATCAAGGCCTTAGCCCATTACTTTTCCTCCTGCCCATTGATCCATGTCTTTTACTCCTTCCAAATTCCCCTAAATTCTTATCTTCTTTTGATTCCTATATTTGATGACATTGGTACTTTAGTTGTTTAAATTGTCATATTATGTATTGTTGAAACTACTGTGCTTTTATTGTAATTACTCTACTATGGGCAATCACTCTATTTTGTGCAATGACATTCACTTGTTGTTCTTGTTATTGTTTATGCTGTGTTGCCCAAGTGGCATGAGCTATTGTTGTTGAACTTCTTTTTGGATGTGCTTCTTCTGTTATTCTTTTCAATGATGCCAAAAGGGGGAAGTCATGTAGGTGTTAACATGGGGGAGAAATATAATCAAATTGATATGTTGTGTTGTGCATGCAAGATAGCTCTGCTTTGCGAGGGGAACGTTCTAGATAATATGTTGATTATAGGTCTAATCCGCAGGGAAACATGTGAGGAATCTGGTTCTCAAGGGGAATATTAATTTTGGGTTTGTCATCATCAAAAAGGGGGAAATTATTCTAAGTTACGCTATATCATGTTTTGATGATGACAAATGTTGTCAAAGAACTGGGTACGAACCAGATGTGATTAGTAGATGTAAGGAATCTTATTCTTAGGGGGATATTAATTTTGTGTTTGTCATCATCAAAAAAAGGAAAATTGATAAGTTATGGTATTTTGAGTTTTGATAATTTACCAAACAATCTTGAGGAACCAGTTGTGATCAGTTCCTTAGATTTGGTTCTTAGGGGGATAGCTGATTCGTAGGGTGAACAATGTGGAGATCTGGTTCTCAATGGGAATATCAATTCTAAGTTTGTCATCATCAAAAGGGGAGAAATTGATATGTTACAAGTACTTTGGGAGTAAGTACTTTACTTTATATTTTAATGATCTAACAAACTTATCATGCAGAACCAGATAAGGAGCCTGTTACACATTTACAAAACCTTGAGATCACAAAGCTCCAGGTTAGGATCCAGCGTGGGATATAACTCAACTCGTCAGACTGAAAGGAGCAATTGAGGGAACATGTCCCTACTAGTTCCCGAGGAGACTGTATGAAGTCAACTCTCCAGCTGGAAATTACTGCCTGCACACGCTACTGTACAGGAACAGTGCAGTAGTAAACTTTCTTTGGAAGGCTTTTTACCTATCTTGCTTACATCATTGTAAGTGATGTCACATATGTATAAATAGAATTAAGGAAGGTAAAACAACTTACTTTATGAGAGAACAATATAAGGATAATACAATTAAGTTCCCTTGCATTCAAAATAACTAGTCAGATGTCTGAGTCAATTCTCAATGAAATCAGATAAGGAAATAGCAGAGGAACTAGATAGGGATCAGTTTCCCTCGTCATTGTACAGTCAACTCTACAGCTGTAAAAGCTGCTACACTGTACCGTCTGGTAGGCTGCTGCACTGTACCATCTGGCAGCAGTACAATAACACAGTTGTAGCTTGTTAAAACCAAGCTAAAGGGCACTTTATTGCATCATACTTTATGACATCACACACACATATTATCAACATGAGGAATTTTATCATTCTAACACTTGCAAAATCAAAAGAAAATATTCTCTCAAGTGCTAGCCACAACCTCTCTCAAGAACAAAGCTGCTACAACGTCAAGGACCAGATCCAAAGATTGAAGATATCTTAAGTCCTTAGGTTTGTTGAGTCTTTGTTATTTGTTCTTCATTTGTAACTCCTGCTTAGCTTAGTTAGAAGCATTGTGTAGGAAACCCTTTATAAATCATAAACCCTTGTGTTTGTGTCTTGTCTAGAGTTAGTCGAGCTGTGAAGTCTTTGTAATAGAGTTATTACAAAGTGGCTTGTAATAGTGTTGTTACAAGTTAGTGAGTGATTAAGTCTTTGTAATAGAGTTATTACAAAGTGGCTTGTAATAGTGTAGTTACAAGTCAGTGAGGGATTAAGAGGTTAATTCCTAGGTTACAATAGGTTGTAATCTAAAGATTGATCAGTAGTGAAGTTGAAATCCTACAAGGGTAGGTTGTGGGTTTTAATTTCGTTGAGCTTGGAGTTTTTCACGTAAAATTCCTCTGTGTTTTTTATTTACTGCCAATTTACTGTGGGAACAAATAGAAAACCTGATCCCCTATACTGACAGTCTATTGCTTACAGTGGCAACCGATGTAGGACCCGGTTCTCTATACAGTTTGGTGGACGCTTAGTTTCTATCAGTTGTTGTTTGACGCATTTGAGAGTTCGAGCAGGTTCGTATTATGATTACATACTTAATGGTGTAACTGAACGGGGTCCCGAGGAGCTGGGGTGTGTTTCGGACCACCCAGAGCTAAATCTGAGAAACCAAATTTTTCAGTTATGGTTTCCTTCTTCGCAAATGCAGGAGGGCCATTGCGTTCGCAAAGAAGGATTTTGGGCAGTGGACAAATAACCCTTCGTGTTCGCAGTCAATCTCACACATTTTCAAAGCTTGGTGAGACTAGGTCTTCGCGTTCGCGAACCCCACTCGTGTTCGCGTAGGAGAAATGGGGCCGGGGAGGGCCAGTAGACTTTTCTCTTCGCGTTCGCGAAAAGGGTATCGCAATCATGATGCCATGTCAGTGTAGGCCTTCGCGAATGCAAGGCTTCTTCCGTGTTCGCGAAGAAGACCGTCACAGCTGGGTAGAACCTTGTTTTAAATACGGGACTTAGACATTTTTCTCTCCTTTTTCACAAACTTGGGCGATTTTGGAGCTTCAAAAAAGGGGGATTTCAACCTAGATATTGAGAGTAAGTAATTCCTACCTAATGTGAGTTTAATACATAGATTATTGGTAGATTTAACATGTAAATTAGTGAAATTCATGTGTTAGATGGAAAACCTGGGTTGTTGATAAAAATGGGATTTAACCACAAAATCGGTTATGGAATTTAGTGAAAACCATATATTTGAGTTTGTGAGATTATGGGTAACAACTTTCTTCAAAAAGTTTTGGAATCCGGGCACATGGGCCCGGCGGTAAATTTTAGGAATCTTGCATTTAGGATTGGGTAATCACATTAATAGTTGGAATATAAACTTTCGAAGATGTATTGATTAATTTATATACTATTTGGTTAGTTTTGGATTGTTCAGCACCAAATTAAGGGTTTGAGCAAAAATCTTGGACCAGAAAGTAGGCTTAAGGATAAGGTAAGTCCCCTTTTTAACCTTGTAAGAGGGAATTAACCCCATACGTGAATTATAATTAATATGTGCTCCTATATGTGGGGGCTTCGTACGTACGAGGTGACGAGAGTCCATACGTAGCTACTAATAATGCTATAGTCTAGGACCCATACCATGCGATGATAAAAGAATTTGGAAATTGATAAAAGAATTTTTAAATGTTAAATTCACTTACTTGAAATTGTGAATGGAACACTTAACTATTAATTAGAATTTATGTTTTCTTTAAAATATTTTCTATTTGTGGAGCGGGCCGAATGCCTCGGTAGCAGATAGATGCATCTATGGTTCGTGTCATTCGACCCTCGGTAGTGCACAGTTCAAATATTACGTTGGATCGGGTCGTACGACCTCAGCATAATTTGCGCATGATAAATCTTTGGAATCCATTTATAATTGATATTGCTCATTTACTTGAGACATAAATTGTTAAATGATGGAAAGTTAACTTGAGATATATTCTTAGCGGAAAAAGTGCTTATTATACCTGTTTTTGAGTTCTTTGTTATATTTATGTAACTCATGCTTAGATATTATTTTGACATGTTATCATTAGCTCATGGTAAACGTCAAAGTCAATCTCTCGTCAATACTTTTTCGAGGTTAGACTTGATACTTACGGGGTAAATGTTGTTTATGCACTCACGCTACACTTCTACATTTAAATATGCCGGATCTGAGGCAGATGCATCTGGATATTAGTCTGGCATACATACTTGATCCCTGTTACGAGACTACACAGTGTGCTGCCCTTCCGAGCCGTTTTGCAGTAGCCGGAGTCTTTCTTTTGTAATTGTTCTGTCTATGTCATTTTAGACAGTAGATTAGAAATCTTTTGCATATTGTACTAGTATCTCATACACTTGTGACACCATATCTTGGCACACACTAGTAGGCTTGTGGTTTTGGTTTTATTTTTACGGTTATGATTTCATTTAGCTGCTTTCGTTTTAATTATTTTAAATCGGCTATTCATTAAATTTTTTAAATTTAGGAAAGTTATTTACTTGAAAAACTCATTAAAATGGAAAATCACTAGTTTGTTCACTGTTGGCTTGCCTAGCAACGGTGTTGGGTGCGATTACGACCTAAAATAGAATTGGGTTGTGACACTCGAAATATGCACAAATAGATTAAATAAACGATCTTTGAAATTTACGTGAACAAATCTCAAAGGAGCATGATCTCTGAATCACATAGATAATTTTACCAGAGAGACGCTTGTATAGATTTAGAAAGGAAAATCCTTCTATGGATTTATGGAAGTAATAGTACTCCTTCTTAACACACAAGAATTTTTCTTTTATTGGAAAGGTGGCATATCTTTGCAAGTTTATCAAAATTGATTTTCAATAGATGCAAGGCAAAAAGAAATTTAAAAGTTGATCATTCACAAGCCACACTTCGAATAAGATTTACGTGAACAAGTTTCAAAGGAGCACTTCCTTACGGGCCTCATCATTCGTACTTCAACTCCCATCTTCAAGTTTGGGAAAGCATACACACCAAACAAAACATGAAGCAGGGGAATTTGTAAATATAAAAATTTTAGGATTCTATTTGTCACGACCCAAAACTACCCTATCGTGATGGCGCCTATCGTGGAACTAGGCAAGCCGACTCTTTAACAAAAAGAACGCAATATTTCATTTTCAAAGATAAATTCATGGTATTTAATAATAAAACTCATAAAGAACATCTGAATAACAAAAGTGGGAAAAGAAAAGTCCGACATCGGGGTGTCACAAGTCATGAGCATCTACTAAGAACTATCCGATAATACTAAGACTAATACAGTCTGGAAAACAACTAATAACATCCATAGGAAGATAGGAGGGAGAAGAGTAGGGCTGTGATCGCCATGCAGCTTGTAAGCACGTGATTTTTGCCCTATATGAGAATTACTCCCAAAAAATTCAAAAATAAAATGATTTTTCTTTGGTGTACAATTTTGTGATATTTTGAAGAATTATTTGTATTTGTCTGTGCGTGTTTATTCGCTAAATTAATAAAAAATACAAAAATATGTCGCATTTTGCATGTAGGATTTAATTCTACAATTGTTAGTAATTAAAATTGTTTTACAAAAATTAAAAATTACAAAAATAGGCATCGTTTGCATTTTTAGCATTTAATGTCCAAATATACAATTTTATGCTTAATTAATACTTAATTGTGCGTTAATTGTTATTGGGAGTTAATTTGCGCCTTTATAACTTAATTTAGTTCTTAATAATAGTTTAAGTATTTTTATAATTTAGTTTTAGAAAAATAAAAGAAGAAAAGAGAGCGAAAATATAAAGAAAGTCGGAATTGGGCCTCTTCTTCAATTTCAAGCTATAGGCCCAAAAAATGGCCCAATCTTCCCTACGACCCAGTCCATTTCGAACTGGGTCGACCCAGTCCATTAACCCAACACCCCTTCTTCATTTTTGTCCAACACAAAACAAAACCAAAAAAAAATAAAAAATAAAATAAAAAGTGAATTATCACTATTAATAGTTTTATTTTTTGTTTTTTTATATATATAAAAAAAATCCGAAAATATTTTATTTTATTTATTATTTATATATATATATATATATATATATATATATATATATATATATATATATATATATATATATATATATATATATATATATATATATATATATATATATATATATATATATATATATATATATAGTAATTTCGGAAATGATTTTAAAAAAATAAAAAATAAAAAAATAAAAAAATGTAAAAGAATGTAGAAAATTTAAAAAAAAAGTAAAAAGTTTTAAAAAATTTAAAAGTAAAAGAAGGTTGGAATTAAAAAATAAATATAAAGATATCTGAAAATTTAAAAAATTTAAAGTAGTTGAAAGTAGCATTTTTAAAAGAAAAAGAAAAGATAGTGGTTTATTTTTTAAAGAAAAGTTAAATAAAGTGAGATTCTCTTTTAAAAAAATAAAAAGTGGGATTTTAAATAAGATAAAGTAATTAAAGTTGGAATTTTAAAAATAAAAGTAAATAAAGGTGGGATTTCTTTTTCTAAAAAAATAAAAGCAATTTGTAAGTGGGATTTCTTTTAATTAAAAAAATAATAAAATAATAAAAAACAAATCTGAAAATTTCGAAAATTTTGCTATAAATAGAAGAGAAAATTTAGGAAGAAGGGTGGAAAAAAAGAGGAAAAACTAGATAGAGAGAAGAAAAAAAGAGGGGGCGGAGTGAGAAGTATACACCCGATATACATTCTGGATACACTGAATATACAGGGGCAGAATTCATTTTGGAGAGTTTTGAAGTTGAAAAAGAATAGTTACTGTTTCATTGCCTCGCTTAAGATCTGAAATAGTCAGAACCTTCCTGCCTTTTACTTCTTCTCTATACTTGGAGTCGTTTATAGTCTCCTGGGTTTTCTACTATTCCTACTGTTACTGGTCTATTCCTGTGTTGCTGGACTGTCGTTGTTGTGCTACATTGTTACTACTATTGCTGCTTCTCAGCTTCATCTTCTCTTGTTTTCCAATACCAGGTACACGAATGTAATACTAGTTATTGCAAGCTAAAAATGTGGAAGCATGAATACATATGAAGAATCGAATTTTGAAGTTTTAATTTCGCTTTTTCTCTGTTCCTTTTATTGATTGTATTTAGGCTATTTTATGTATTATTGAATAATAATTGGAATAAGAGAAAATAACATAAGTTAGTCTTTAATGAATCGGCTTGGCAAAACGGGTTAATTCACTAGCTATGAAGGTTCTAAGATTATCAACAGTAGGTTAATTGTGAACAAGTACTTAAATTTAGCTAAGGCATGAATTTGAACTAAATTTCGTGAATTAGGTATTAAGGTTTGATTTGAGTTCAAATAAAATTAGAAGAACGTTTAAGTCTAATAAACTTTCTATTAAGCTTTAGTATTATGGTTAAATCCAGTTTCAAATGGTTGTGAATAATTAATTTCAATAGTTTTTTTTATATATATAACAATGCGAGCTTCAATCTAACTATATTTGATTCTTTTGAATATTAGTTGTCAAATTTTTATTTTATTTATAATTTCGAATTTTTTAGTAAAATTCTTGTTCATCAATATTTGTATTAATATAGCAATTAGTATGCCATGCTTTCTTAAATAAAAAAAAGCTCGTAATTAATTAGGATTTTCTTTATTTATTTTAGAGACTAATTTTAATAGAAAAGATGTAGTCGCTTTAGGATTTGTCCATTTAAAATAAATGAGATGAGCCTCGCCTAGTAAAATATATAGATTGCGGGGCCCTCACAAATGTATGTGTTAATTACTTAGAACTCGGGATCGGCCGCTTAGCGAACTTCACGGCCTTTTCTCAAAATAACCCTGCGCTAGTCGCTTTAGGCGCGTATTTAATAATGTTATCTCCTTAAACTCGGGTGCACATTTATGTGACCCAAATCCAAATCTCAACGAAATCGAAATGTGTCTCTAATCACGGGTACATTGATTGTGACGTGGTCTGAGATGTATTTCAATGACATTGCAAATTCTTTTTAATAATGAATGAGACGAGCCTCGACAAACAAAAAATGCACAAGTTGCGGGGCCCTCTAAATGTATATATTAAAATACTTAGAATTCGAGGACAGGCCGTTTAGCAAATTTTACGGCCTTCCCCAAAATAACAAGACGCTAGTTGCTTTAGGCGTGCCTTTAATAATTTATTTTCCTTAACTCGGGTGCACATTTATGTGACCCAAATCCAAATCTCAACCAAGTCGAGATATGCCAAACAACTACGGGTGCATTGATGTAACGTGGTTCGAGATATGTTTCCACGACGTTGCAATTCTCGTAAAATAATAACAATAAGTAAGAAAGCGGTAAAAAGATAAAATTTTGCATATAAGTTCATATTTGTATAAAATCAGATAATCAAGCCGAATATAACAGTTGAGCGACCGTGCTAGAACCACGGAACTCGGGAATGCCTAACACCTTCTCCCGGGTTAACAGAATTCCTTATCCGGATTTCTGGTGCGCAGACTGTAATATGGAGTCATTCTTTTCCTCGATTCGGGATTAAAATTGGTGACTTGGGACACCCTAAATCTCCCAAGTGGCGACTCTGAAATAAATAAACGAATCCCGTTTCGATTGTCCTTTAATTGGAAAAAACTCCCTTGTACCCTCGCGGGTATGTAAAAAGGAGGTGTGACACTATAGACATGATTTCTAAAAAAAGGGTACTTGTTCTTAACCTTATGGACATGATATTTGATTTTAACCATTTAGATCCTAAGAACATGTTGTCTAAATGTGACAATAACATAAATAAAGATTGAGCAGTAGTGACGAGCAAAAAAACACATAAAGTCCACATCATGAAATCTTAAAAATTACAACATGCTTTCAAATCAGTACGTGAGTCAAATCATCTCATTTTAAAATCCAAATTTCAGTAAAAATCATTTTTCAGTAAAAATCATTTGAAGATATTTTTCAGCAGTTTCAACAAAGGCTCAATGCAAAAAAAAGTAAAAGCGATGAAATTCGTAAACACCCCTTGGGCAAAACATCAAACATAAGCAGCTCTTCGGGCAGAATATCACTCAAATACAGCCCATCGGGCAATCCTCAGAGTCACTCGTATACGGCCCCTCGGGCATATCTCATATCACTCACTCAGGGTACCCGGGCTCACTGGGGGTGTGTAAACTCCGGAGGGGTTCCTTCAGCCCAAGCTCTATAACAAGCCACCTCGTGGGGTAAATCAATCAGGCCATCGACCTCACTCAGTCATGAATCAGTAATAACATGCCACACCGTGCATACCGATCCCATAAATAGCGAAATAGGCCCTCAGCCTCACTCAGTCATAAACGTCTCAAGCCACTTGGGCTATTAGTAAAACACAGAGTGCTCAGCCCAAAATAACATTTTATATGCGTCAAAACAGAGTGATAAAAATTGAGTTATGAAATCAGTAAATATAGCGTGACTTAGTATAGATTTTCAATCAAAACAATGAGAAGATAATAAGAAAAAGGCCCTTAAGCGTCCAAACAGCTCTGGCACAAGACCCAAATATGGCATTCAGCCCAATTTACAGAAATTCTTTCTAAAGCACATACGTATCATATAGTTTCAACCAAATACGCAACTTATAGTTTCTACAGGGCGGACCAAGTCACAATCCCCAACGGTGCACGCCCACATTCCCGTCATCTAGCATGTGCATCACCTCAAAATAGTAAAGCGACAAAAAATCAGGGATTTCATACCCTTAGGACTAGATTTACAATCATTACTTACCTCAAACCGGTCAAATCCCTACTCTGCGATGCTCTTGCCCCTCGACTCGGCCTCTAATCACTCTGAATCCATTAACAACCAGAACAATACCATTAATATATGCTAATGGAATGAATTCCACAAGAAAAACTATCAAATTAGCCATAAAACCCGAAATCCACTCAAACCCAGCCTCCGGACCCACATTTCGAATTCCGAGAAAAATCACAAAACTAGAAAGTCCTTTCACTCATAAGTCCAACCATACCAAATTTATCAAAATTTGACCCCATTTGACTCCTCAAATCCCAAATCAAACCTTCAAATTCCCAAGCCCTAATCCCTTCACTTTCATCCCTAATTACTACTAATTACATGCTTAAACAAGTGAAAATCACAATAATCACGAGTATCAAGCTCAAGTAACCTACCTCAATGAAAACCCCCTTGATTCCCTTTCCAAAACTCTCCAAAAGCTTCAAAATTCGAATAGCAATGGTGAAGAATACCCAAATATTCGCGAGGGTCGAATTTATACCTTCTGCCCAGGCATTTCCGCACCTGCGGTCAAAAAAGCGCACATGCGGTGCCGCTTCTGCGGTCGCCCCACCGCACCTGCGGTCCCGCAGGTGTGCTCCACCTTTCGCACCTGTAGTCCTATATCAGCCTTCCAATTCCCGCAGATGTGGTTCTCCACATTTGCGACCGTCGCACCTGCGGTCCCACTCCGTAGGTGCGGAAACATCCGAAGCAATAGCTTCAGCTGCACAATTCCATTTCCAAATCCTCCGTTAACCATCCGAATTCATCCCGAGGCACTCGGAACCTCCACCAAAAATACTAACAAGTCAAATATCAACATTAAAACTTAGTCGAACCTTCGGAACACTCAAAACAATATCAAAACACCAAATTATTCTCGGATTCAAGCCTAAGAACTTCTAAACTTCTCAATTTCGCAAACGATGTCGAAACCTACCAAACCTCATCTGAATGACCTAAAATTTTGCGCGCACATCAAAAATGATATTACGAACCTGCTCCAACTTCTGAAATTCCATTCTAACCCCGATATAAAAATTTTCACTGCCGACCGAAAAATCGCCAAATTTCCAATTTCGCCGATTTAAGCCTAATTATACCACGGACCTCCAAATCACATTCCGGTCGTGCTCCCAAGCCAAAAATCACCTAACAGAGCTAACCGAACCATTAGAATTTACATCCGAGATCATTTACACATAAATAAACATCCGGTTAATTTTCCAACTTAAACTTCTAAATAGGAGAGTATGTGTCTTCTTCCACACCGAAACCACTCCGGACCCAAACCAACCAACACGATACAATGAAATACAGTTGAGGAACACATAAGGGAGCAAAAATGGGGGAAACGGGGCTATAACTCATGAAACGACCGGCTGGGTCGTTACAATATTCAGGTTGCTTAGAGGCTACTCTACCAATTTCCTAATATTGAGGCTACTCTAACCCTAGGCCACTCCTGTAAAAAGGTTTATATATTACCTTAAAAAGTATATCGAAAATTCATATCATATCAGCAATTCCATAAAACTTTCGGAATATGGACAAAGAGCTCAAAAATACGATCATTGAAATTCCATTATACTCTTGGAATATTCATTAAGAGATTAAAGACATGTTTCTTGATCATAAAATATGTCAAGGAGATTTATATCAAGCTATGTTAGAGAAATATGCTACTAATACCCTCAATTACGGATAACAAATCGGAGGGAAGAATCAAGGGATAAACAGAGTTGTAACGCGTAATCAAAAGAGATATGCAAATCAAAAGAGATATGCAAACCAATTCTACCCTTCATCTCTTCCTCTTGAAAATCAAAAGATACAAATTTCAAAATCAACGGATGCGATAGCCTTCAAAAAAGAGATATGCAGCGCTGTTAAGAATTTATCTCAAGGTAGTGACTTGCATAGGTAATTTTACTACAGAGAAGCTTGTACTGATTTGGAAAGGAAAATTCTTCTTTGGAATTATGAAAGTAGATGTTAAGGGTGGTAAATCTAACCTAAAACTATTTGACCCACACAACCGACCCAAGTTTTAATGCGTTTGGGCTTGGATAATTTTGAAAACAAGCTGTTTTGGGCTAGCCCAAGTTAACCCATCAGAAATCATCAGCATAAATGGACCCATGATGATGCCCAACCTTGATCCATAAAATTGCTTAATCTTAGAGTTCTACCTTGACCCATGTGCTGAAAAATATTTTCTAACTTCTTCATGTCTAGTTGGTTTAAATATTTAACAATTATTTTCTTTATGAATTTATTTTTCTCCAATTGGAGAAAAAATATTTTTCCGAAAATATTTTTCCTATCAAGAGAAGAAAAAATATTTTCCAAAACTCTCGTTCAACCTTCCAAAAACAACTATTGTTGACAAATATAATTATCAAACATGAAAAAAATTTGAAAATAAAGAAAAAATATATTATCACAACAGAAAAAATAACAAATAAAATTTATATCAATAAAAGAAAGGACGAGTACTGAGCTTTTCTTTAGGTATCACAATAATATAGAAGAAAGTACTCATTTTATTGAAATGAAAGAAAATACTTTTTCTATATCATAAAAAGAAAATATTTATTTTGTTGAAATAAAAAAAATATTCTATCTACAATATTAAAAGAATGTACTCTAAATTATTTCTACTTTGGGGTGGGTGGAGGTTTTGGGGGGTATGGTGGGGGTTGGGGTGGGTGGGAAGTTCTAATTTTACTACCTTTTTATTATTTTGATGTTTGTTAGTATTATAAGATGAAGAACTATTAAATAAAATTCTAAATCCAAATTGAAGAAATAAGTCATTTGGCATGAATTGAAGATTATTCCAAAACACAAGGGAATATTTTATATATACTTGTTTAAAAGTTGAGAATATTGCAAAGATTTGAGTAGATTTAGGCGGGTTGGATTACAACCTACTGTTTAGCCCATCTTAACCCAAGTGAACTTTGGGCAGGGTTGGACAATGAACCATTTAATAAGTTAGTCCATCTTGACCAGCCCAAATACCACCCAAATAACCCATTTGTCAGCCCTAGAGGCAGTACTCTTTCTTGACACACAAGGAGTTTTCTTTTATTGGAAAGGTGGCATATCCTTGCACGTTTGTGAAATTGATTTCCAACAGATTCAAGGCAAAATGAAATTCAAAAGTCGAATATTCACGAGCAACAATTCGAAGAAGATTTACGTGAACAAGTCTTAAAGGAGCACTTCCTTGCGGGCCTCATTATTGGTAATTCAAGTCTACTCTTCAAATTTCGGCAAGCCTATACTCTAGATAAAACCTGAAGTAGGGGGAATTTGTATTCATCAAAATTTTAGAAGTATTAAAATTGTTGTTTGGAGGCTACTCTATCAATACCCTAACTTTGAGGCTACTCTGACCGTAAGCCACTCCTATAAAAGAAAGTTATATATTTCCTTAAAAAATCATCTCAAAAATTGAGATCATCTCAGCAATTTCATAAATACTCGGATTATGCACAAAGAGATCAAATACAAGATTTATGAAATTTCATAATACTCTTGGAATATTCATTAAAAGATCAAAAACATGCTTCTTGATCATTAATTATGTCAAGGAGATGTATATCAAGCTATGTTCGAGAAATATGCTACTGAGACCCACGAATTACAGATAACAAATCAGAGGGAAGAATCAAGGATAAATAGAGTTGTAACCCGTAATATTATGAATCAAATTCTTTTTTCTTGATAGTTGTTTGTGACCACAGTTTTATTTTTCTGCACAAATTTATTGCAACCAAATTGGCACACCTTGTAAGACCAATTTTACCCTTCATCTCTTCGTCTTGGAAATCAAAAACTATAACTTTCAAAATCAACTAATGCGGTAGCCTTCAAAAAAGAGATATGCAGCATTGTTAAGAATTTATATCAAGGTAGTGACTCTCATAAGTAATTTTACTAGAGTGATACTTGTATAGATTCAGAAAGAAAAATTCTTCTATAGAATTATGGAAGTAGCAGTTAGGGGTGGCAAAACAAACCCAAACTTATTTAAGATGCCCAACCAGCCTAAGTTTTAATAGGTTTGGGCTTGGATGATTTTGAAAATAGGCTGTTTTGGGCTAGCCTATGTTAACCCATAAAAAATCATCAGTCCAAATGGATCCATGATAATGCCAAACCTTGACCCATGAAAATGCTCAAAGAGTTCTACTTTGACCCATGTGCTGAAAAAGATTTTCTAATTTTTTCATGTTTGGTTGGTTTAAATATTTGAAAAATATTTTCTTTACGACTTCCTTTTTCTCCAATTGGAGAAATTGTTTCTCCGAAAATATTTTCCCTATAAAGAGAAGGGAAAATATTTTCTAACACCAGGGTCGTTGTTGTTGAAAAAAATAATCATCAAACATGAAAATAATTTGAAAATTAAGAAGGAACACATTATAAGAACAGAAAAAGAACAAATAATATTTATATCAATAAAAGAAAGGACGAGTACTGAGTTATTCTTTAGGTATCACAATAAAATAAAAAAAGTACTCATTTTATTGAAATGAAAGAAAGTACTTTTTCTACATCATAAAAAGAAAATACTCATTTTGTTGAAATAAAAACAATACTTTATCTACAACATTAAAAGAAAGTACTCTAATTGTATTTCTATCTAAGGGTGGGTGGAGGTTTGGGGGGGGGGGAAGGTGGGGGTTAGGTTGGGTGGAAAGTTCTAATTCTACTATATTTTAATTATTCTAATCTTTGTTAGTATTATAAGATGATGAACTATCAAATAAATTCTAAATCCAAATTGAGGAAAGAAATCATTTGGCATGAATTGAAATTTATTCCAATACATAAGATAATTTTTATGTATGCTTGTTTAAAAGTTGAGAATATTGCAAAGATTTGAGTCAATTTTGGACGGGTTGGGTTACAACCCACTATTTAGCTCATCTTAATCCAAGTGAACTTTGGGTTGGGTTAAGCGATAACTCATTTAATGAATCATCCCATCTTCACCGGCCAAAATACAACCCAAATAGCTTATTTGCCCGCCCCAGTAGCAGTACTCTTTCTTGGCACACACGAAATTTTCTTTTATTGGAAATGTGGCATATCCTTGCACGCTTGTGAAATTGATATCCAACAGATGCAAGGGAAAAAGAAATTCAAAAGTCAGATCATTCACAAGCCACACTTCAAAAAAGATTTACGTGAACAAGTCTCAACGGAGCAATTCCTTGCGGGCCTCATCATTGGTACTTTAAGTCTCGTTTTCAAGTTTCGGCAAACCTACGCCCCAGACAAAATTTGAAGTGGGAGCATTTATAGAAATCAAAATTTTAGGAGTCTTAAAATTCTAATTAAGAGTCTATTCAGATTGCTTGGAGGCTACTCTACCGATAACCTAACTTTCTCGAACCGTAGGCCTCTCATATATAAAAGGTTATATATTTCCTTAAAAAAACATCTCAAAAATTGAGATCATCTCACTAATTTTATAAACTCTCGGAATATGCACAAAGAAATCAAATATACGATCTTTGAAATTCCATAAAACTCTTGGAATATTCATTAAGAGATCAACGACATGTCAAATATGTCTTGCTCAAAGTTCTAGCAACATTCAAGATCCAAATGGAGTGTTGCTACATGCTTCTTGATAATCAAATACATAAAGGAGATCCTTGAATTACGGATAAAAATCGGAGGGGATATCAAGGGATAAAAAAAATTGTAGCCCGCAATGTTTATCGATAAAATTCTTTTTTCTTTATAATTGTTTGTGATTGTAGTTTTATTTTTCTGCTCAAATTTACTGCAAACACCTATATATATTGCAACATCTAGACATAATCTTTGTACACAATCCCTACATTACTAATTCCTATATTATAAATATATCTTGCATTATTAATCCTTTAATTACAGTAGTTGCATCACTAACCCCGCATAATTTGCTTCTACACCAAATGGCCCCTTAGTTTAATGTTCATACCAAACGAAAGCAGGTAACGCCACTTGCTCGTTAGTTGTTAGCCTTATCAGCGGGAATTATTAAGATAACCACTAATTTGAATAATTATATTCACACGCATTACTGCATGCACGAAGTTTTTTTTCCTACCCGCTCACATTTGACTTTGAATCTTTCAAATTGCCAGTTAAAAGAACTTAGTCAAGTTGTATTTATTTTACATTACTAAGAAATGGGGTAAAAGAATTTTTTTTCCTCTAAAAAGTGCGACATAAGGGAGGTAAAGGCTGGTGGGTGTGTGTATATATAGTGACAAAGATTAACATGGAAAGTTCATATAGTGAGGAGTTTTGTTAAGATGACTGGTTTATCAACAATAATCTCCAAGAAAATAGTCAAACCCTTGTCTCCCACCCCATCAACTCAAAGATGGCACAAGCTTTCCCTTCTTGATCAAGGCATTGGTAACTTTTACATGGGCCTTGTGCTTTTCTACCCAAAACACCAAGTAGATACCTTCCAAATTGAACCAAAACAACTTTCTACACTTCTTGAAAACTCATTGTCAAAAGCATTAACTTATTACTATCCATGGGCGGGAAGTTTAAGAGACAATGCTACCATTGACTGTGATGATACTGGGGCTAAGTTCTTGGATGTTGAAGTGAATTGTCCAATGGATAAAGTTCTTTATCACCAAGATTCAAGCATAAAAAATATAGCATTTCCTCAAGGTGTACCCTTGAGAAATGCTGCAGATGGTGCCTGTTTAATTGTATCTCAACTCAGTCATTTTGAGTGCGGAGGAATAGCAATCAGTGTGTGTCTGTCACACAAAGTGGGCGATGCGCGCAGCGCCCTCTTCTTTGTGAGAGATTGGGCTGCATTAACTCGAGATCCAAACGCAGAACTAGTATGTCCTCCATATTTTGTCCAGGATTCCTTAATACCGTCACCGTCTGATGGTCCTCTTGCCTTCCCAGTAATCGTATCAAAACCAGAAGAACGTATAGAACTCGAAAAGAGGTTCTATTTTTCTGCCTCAAAGATAAGAGCTCTCAAAGATTTGGTGGCTGCTGAATCAGGCGTCGAAAATCCAACGACGACTGAGGTTGTCAGTGCACTTGTTTACAAAAGTGCTGCTATTGCCAACTTGGGTTCATCTCATGAGCAATCTCGGTTGATCCTACTATCAGATATACGAAAAGAAATTTCACATTCAGTATCATCAACATCCATCGGCAATATTCTCACAATCTTTTCCACACCAATCTATAACAACAAAGAAGACCTTAAGGTGTCAAAGTTAGTAGCCGACATAAGAAAGTCCAAACATGAGCTTTCCAACAGAGATAATTTTAAAGAAAATGATTGGGCTTCGGCGATGCTACATGCATATAAAACAGGAGAAGGTACCTATCGCCAAATTAACTGTGATGTATACCGTTGTAGTAGTGCATCTAACATACCATTTAAAGATTTGGATTTTGGATGGGGAAAGCCTATTAGAGCAACCATGCCCAGCAGTCCATTTAGCAAGATGTTTTACATGATGAGTACACATGATAAAGGAATAGAAGTGATTATCAACTTGAATGAACAACAAATGTCCGCTTTTGAGAATGACAAGGACCTTCTCGAATTTGCTACTCCTGCTCATGTTGAGGACTAAGGGTGTAAAATGGGCTAGTTGGGCTGAATTTGAATTAGTCAAAATGGATTGAGTAAATAAATGAGCGGGTCATATGTTTTGTCAAGATAAGCTAAACAATGAATTATAACCAAGCTCGGTCTACTCTTATTAAGTTTTAATTTCTTTGTTTGTTTCCTTGTAATTTGTTTAATTATCAAACAAAACTAATAAAAAAGAAATTTTCTTTATTATAGTTATATTCATTCTGTTTCAATTTATGTGAACCAATTTGACTGAGCACGAAATTTAAGAAAAAAGAGAAGACTTTTGAACTTGTGGTGTAAAATGAGGCACATATATTTTTTGTGGCTATAAGTCGTTACATAAAGGTAAATTACTTCAAAATATGAAAATGGATTCTTTTTGACACAAACTAAAAAGAAAATAAATTAATATATAAATTGAAAAAGAGTGACGGCGTATAACATATCAAATCAAACTTTTTTTTTTTGGAAAATTATTTTGATAAGGATCATGGATTACATTGGGCTAATTTTAGATGGGCTGAATTAGACGGGTTAAAATAGCCTTACTTAATAACTCGCCCAACCTTGAACAGATTGTGCAAATAATATTTTCTTGGACTAATTTTGCAACTCCGAGGACGTTTTTTTAAGTATAAGAGAAATGTATTGAAGCTTTCAACAATAGTGGAAGTGAACAAATTCATACATGTGCACGACGTGACAAGGAGCTTATTCAATTTTTCTTCCCCTATTCGATTCATAAGTTTATAAATGCGTTTCTAAATTTATCCATTTGCTTTATGTTATATTGTTAATTTCTTGTAATTCACAAATTTTTTAGTATTTTTTTTTTCTCCTGATGCTTCGATTGGGACATGCCTCTCTACTCTACTATCCTTCGGACGATTTTATTCTTGTATTAGTGGAGAATAGATTCGTCATATGGGTCTATTAAATGGTAATATGTGTCGGCAAAGTAAAGAGTGACATGCAATAATCATATATGAAACACTCTTGGGGTCGAATTAACAAGTTCATATCGTGCCTAATAGTTTCAGAGTAAAACATAAGAAGACAATCCCAAATCTTATGGAAAGGGTCATTAATAATATGAATATGAGAAAAATCAGTCAATCCCTAATTACACGGAACTTGTCTCATAAACTCAATCGTTACAAATCAATCACGTATGGCAATCAATACAATAAATAATTGTAGCGGGCATGAGCTAAACAATGTTACAAATGAGATTACTATTTAGGCTTATGAGCAGGAATTACTAAAATAACCAATAATTTGAATATTATATTCACACGTATAAGTGCACGTCGTTCTTTTTGTTTTTTCTACCCTCTCTCATTTGACATTCGATATCTGCTGGCAAGAAGACATAATTGGAATCTTTCAAATTGTCACGTAAAGAAGTTAGTCAAATTGCATTTCTTTTACATTAATAAGAAATGGGTTAAAAGAATTTTTTTTTAAAGGCAACATAAGGGAGGTAAAGGCTGGTGGGTGTATATATATATATATATATATATATATATATATATATATATATAAGACTAAAAAGGAAAATTCATTGCTGAGGGGTTTTGTTAAGATGGCTAGTTTATCAATGATAATTTCCATGAAAATAGTCAAACCCTTGTCTCCCACCCCATCAACACAAAGATGGCACAAGCTTTCCCTTCGTGATCAAGGCATGGGTAACTTTTACACGGGCCTTGTGATTTTCCACCCAAAACGCAAAGTGTTTACTCGTTAAATAGTACAGTTGAATTTGTAATGTGGTTTATAGACAAGCGAATTGATTTGACCCAAAAATGATAACGAAATAAGACATGAAGTTTTGATTTAGCAATTGAAATTAAAGAAGATAACAAGCCTCGTTCCGACCCCGGCCTTATCGAGAGAAAAAGTAAAAGTAAAAATAACGCAACAATGAAGTTGTTAAAGTGAGTGCTAAATAGTAAAGCATGGCTTTTGGGTATAGAGTGTTTCGTGTCCTAACAATTGTGTTAACCCTGCTATTTGTAGTTCTACCTAAGGAAACAACATCCTAGGATGAAGCTCCTCTATAAATAAATATAAAAGTATCATTGATGAATATGTAACGGCAAGCCTTGAATTCAAATATTCTCTGTAACGGCTGCTCAAGTAACACTAGCAAATATTCCCTCATTAAATGCTATCCCATGGTGAATCTTTGAACTTGTATCACCGGCTATATTCCCTTCGAAATTCATCCGGTACAGGTCACACACGTCGCATTCGGTACTAAATATTTCCCACTCGTCCTTTGTCTACTCTACGTGTCATCTTACCATTTGTTCACTTATTATCAACTAATTTTATGTCATACAGATAGTCCCCCTACTTTTCGATGACGCAACTTAGTGTTATCGGGAAGTAGGTGAAGATTCCTTGCTTGGCGGGAAAGTTCCTGAACAGTCTTTGATATTTGAAAGGACCCACATCTTCTCGCATTTAATAACTCAAACACGTGTTACCCCACGATATAACAAATATTTTTGCCAGTTTTCGAGGTAATTATGACTAAGAGTTTTGCCGTCTATAATTTCTTCTACTCATAATTTTTACTTCTTTATTTTTACAACTTTCATAAGTCTTTCTTATTCTCTGCATCTGCTTAGAAACCTTTAACAACCTTCAACTATTTCATCAAGAACTTTTTCTCTTACAACCTCTTACCACCATGTCTTTATATAATGCTTCCTTTGATAATAATAGTATCTTCTTCAGTGGAGGACGGGAAAAAACCAAAGACAAGGAGGTTAACGTTGAGTTTAAACCTCCAATTGTAGCACCATCATACCCCTTCATCTTAGCACTGCAAACGACTTTCAAAAAAAAGCTCCTTCTGCAACTTCTCTAGGCCACCGATTTTGGCCAGTTCTCAGGTTTTCCTCCTCCATTCGCCCTTCCAGTATCCTAACTATGAATGAGGACTGCAACTGCCCCAATATTGAAATCATCGCCCCAGATATGGTAGGGTGAGTTACCTACTCCAAGGAGAGGTTTATGTATATCTATGTGTATCCCTTTACCTTGGGCCCATTCTTTTTGGGGTCGAGTGGAGGGCTCGACCCAATAATTTTGGAGTTTTGTCACCGATATTAGGACTGCATAAAAACAAGAAGGCCCATCTATTTGGCGAACGGTGGCCTGCCTTTGACAATTGTGCATTGAGACTGGGTAAACCCTAACTCTTGGACATATAATGAACCTTTACTCTCCCAAGATTTTCCGTGGACGAGTAATAAATTTTAGCAAGCGAGGTCATCATGATATCATTACCAGCATAAAGACGAAAATGATCGTGGATGAATGGAGAGGTTCATCGTTATTTCTACCGGGGGCATTATCCCGACCACAACTCCATCCTTTCCCGAGTCGTGGAACCTTTTTCGTAAGGTTTTGGTTTTTTGTTTCCTTTTTTTGTGAAAAGGTCATTTCCCGCTTTTGTTGATTTTCTATTTCCTTCGTTTCAGCTACCCGATGGGAACCACCATGTGTTTAAGGCTTGGACCAGTGGGTTTAGAGAATTATGGATATTACAACTCCAAAATCACGGCGGTGAAAGAAAATGGCTCCCAAATACGGGTCTAAAGCCAAACACCATGGTAAGCTAAGTCCTTTTTTTTATCCTTTTTCTAACATAAGAAATCTTGTGAATAAATTGCTAGCCCCATTTTTGTCTAATACAGGGCTTCTAAGGGGTTCTATCATCTGCCCCGAATTCGACATCTTAGATGACCTGAGGAGGCTAGGAGGGTATTGCAAAATTCCCTTTCCCAAAACATAGCTCGTGGGTCTACTCGAATCTCCGGTGAAAGTGCCTCCTCCTAGAGTCCCCAGTTAGACAACAAGAAACCAGAGAGAGGACGCTCCTCCTCGGCTGGAACTTAGGAGAAGAGATCAAATAAAGTACACCATTCAATCTGGCAACAGTGGTCCTCGTTGATGAAGGACAAGCTAGTGATGAAGAGGCTTCCCTTCAAAGGAGATCTTCATTAGCTCAACCGGATGCTCAACCGTGAGAGCTCCAAAACCCATTGACAGATGAGGTCCAGGTGCTTTGGGGTGAATGGGATTAGTTGAGAATGTTGACTATCGCTTCCCGCCCTATACTTTTGTCTCCTGTCTAACCGAGTTCGGACCCTAGACTTTCTATGTCCTCAACACTTGAGCAAACAACAACTGCCACTCCTTCTGCCATCGCTGCTTCTACTCCTCTTACCCCAACAACTTCTCTCCCAAAGATGGCTGCTTCCCCTTTAGCACTAGCACCAACTACATCTCCTCCACCGGCACCAACTGATCAAAAAAGGGATGCCTTTTCTCCTCGGTCTCCTGACCACGAGAACTTGGGGAGCACCTAAGCATACCTTCTTAAGATCCCAGTAGAGGCGAAATGCCACCTTTCAGTTTCAAAGAAGTGTCATCTCCTTTCCAGGCCGATGGAGCTTGCCAACTATATAAAGCCGTTGGCCTTGGAAAAGGATTGGAAGAAGATGGGTCCTTTTCTGGGGAGTGCCTGATAAATAACAGTATGCACTATTCAGTGCAGGTACCATACTAGTTTCTTCCTATCTTCTTTTCTGCTTACGTGTTACAATGGTAGTCCTAACTTCAACCTTCTCTTTATAGGCAAATCTTCTTGCTTCTGAAGGCCGGCAAATGTTAATCCTTGATAAACAAGGACTTGCTTCAGAGCGGGATAAACTGTTAGCTGAGAGGAACCAGCTTGTTATGTGCTTCCCGGTGTTAGAGGCAAAAGCTACAGAGATAGACGATCTTGATGCTCGGTTATGGCAGATCGATCAGGATAGAATTAATGAGCTTAAAATTACTCGACATTTTATGTCTGTTTTTGGCCTTTATTTGGTTGATTTGCTAGAGATTTAGTCTGATTATGGTCTAATAGTTTGCTTTTTAGTGCAGGTAGTGTAGAGGGGATCATGGACAGATAGTGCACGAAGAGGGAGGAAAACAATCTGAGAGAGGAGGAACTCGGCCAAGCTTGTAACCTTGACACTGGCACTGTCTCAGACACAGATTGACCCAAACATGGGAGTTTCCTTCACCTTTGCATTTTAATTTTGTGATATGGAGACATGCCAATAGTTAATGTAAGGGTGGGGGTATTGTAAATAACATTGTTTAAATTTCCTTCCTATTGAAAGAAAATACAAAAATCTCAAAAATATTTTCTTGTTTTTTATATTAACTTCTTCACTTGTATTTCCATGGGTTTCTTGTTTGATTCTTGATCATGGTCGCAATATTTTGAACCAAATACTTTTTAGAGTAGATTTTTGTTATTTCTTTATTTTTAGATATGTTTTTGAAAAGTTGCTTGTAGCTGACAAAGTTAATTGTGCCTGACTAGTGGGATGCATGATCCTGTCTTCGTAAGTCAGAGAGACCATTGGTGACTGCGATCTGAATTGTGTGTCTATCCAAAAATTCTATGTTTGGTGAGGCGAATGTTTGCTTAGTGATCATGCCTGACAGGGTCTAGAACTTGGCTTGGTTGTGACTCAAGGTAGAATCATAGGTAATAGTTGAGTTTGGAGATGACTGCATGCCTTCTTTGATAACCCTTTTATCTATTGCTTTGAACCCTCATAAGAATTGATAAGTTATGCCTAGTTAGCCAAGTGTAGCCTAATTCCCTCTTTCTTTTGCAACCAGATTACAACCTGAAATCGCAGCTATCCCTAAACACTGGAATAATTTATCTGTGATTCTAAAAGATAAAAAGACATAAGTGTGTGTGTGTTTGTGGGGAGGGGGGTGATTTCAAGTGGAACCAATGAGAATTTAAAAAAAAAGTGCACCATCATGAATGCACGTGAGGTAGATGATTGTGAAAAGTGAAAGAAAAAATATGCTCATGCTGAATAATGAAATAAGAATGAACATTCCCCTGCTGATGTAAAGTCCTTGTACATTGTCCTCACAGAAATGGGAACTGGGTGTTATTCTAAAGTGGATGTATGGAGGCAATTGTAACTTAAAAATGTGTAGGTCACGTATGCAGTTATAGGAATTAAAGTTCTTAGAGAGGTGAAGGTACTTTTGCACAGATTATATCCAACCTATCCCATAGCCTACGTTGACCAAATGCAAAGTCCTACATGATCTAGACGAGACTGTTCCAACATTAGTGGAGAGTTACATGATTGCCAAGCTTATGGTACTCTTGAAAGCATGATTCATTTTTTTGTGAGGGTGAGTGATTGTTGTGTTATTGCTCTATGTTGTTGTTTGCAATTGGTATTTGAATGGGCATTGTCTTTTTCTTATGAGGTGTATTGAGGATTTGGCTCTAATTTGACCGCGACACTAGTTGGATGTCATGACCAGGGATGAGGTTGAATGTGACCGCATGATGGTATCTAGTGGATTCTGGTCGTCCACTTGTCTAAGGAGGTTACAGTGTTAGGAGCAGATTAGTTTTAGATTTGCTCAGGTCAAACAAAAGCTAAGTGTAAGGGTCTTTGATGAGCTTAAAATTACTCGAATTTATGTCCAATTTGTGGCCTTGAATTAGTTGATTTGCTAGATATTTTGCTTTTCTGTGCATGTGGTGCAGAGTGGATCAATGGACAAATAATGCACGAAGAGGAAGGAAACCAAGCTGAGAGAGGAAGAACTTCTCTTGCATGGCCGCGCACGAGTAGCCCCAACCACGCACATGAGCGCGCAAGTATCACATACGAACTAGTAGATGTGCGCGACCTTATGCATGGTCATACACCCAGATGAGCGGTCGTGCACGTCCATCTCCAAAAAACTTAAGTCAGGCCTAATTTTATAATTTATGTGCATTGTCCTTGACCTATATAAAGCCTAAGCTCGTCCAAACTAGGGAGGACAGATTTTTGGAGCAACTTTTGAAGAGAAGAAGGCAAGGAATCAACATAAATTTTGAATACTTCATCTAAATCATTCAATACGAATGTTTCTTTGAATTCATGGTTTGTAATTTTTTCTTGTCCTCTTAATATTCTTTTGATGAATATTTTCTCCACTAGCGAGTAGTCTTTCTAAAGGTTATTGACGGGTATTGTGAATGGATTATTATTTGAGGGTTTGATTGCTATTGGTTGCTTGAATTGTGGAACGAGTTTTTAATTAAAGTACAAAGTTAATTGGGGTTTCACTTTAATCAGAAGAAAAGTGTTGTTGCTTTTATCATTGTGTTATCTTGTTGGGTTAATTTCACGACTCTCATAGGTAATTGAAAGAGTTTGTAGAGTTATCAATTGACCCAATTTAGAGGAATATTAGAGAGACGTTCTTCATAAGAACATTCATTAAGTGTATTTTTGCATATGTTCATAGCACTTATCGTTAGGTTATTTTGATGGAACTCTCATTCATTTGGAAGAAGAATTTGACTCCTTAATTAGCTTAATCATCTGTTGAAATTGAAAAATTCAATATAATTTAAGAGTGAACTTAGCACACAGTTATCCCGAATAATAGTTGATCACATATTTTGTCAAAGCCCTTATTCTTCACATTGATATTCATTCGTTGCTACTTTGTCACTCAATTTCCATTATTCATTCAAAATTGAGAATCTTAGTTTTTACTCTTAGTTAGTTAATAACATAAAATCAAAGGTTTATTTTCCCGAATAGTAAGCTGAAGATTTCTTTGAACATTATTTAAACCAATCCTTGTGGAGACGATTTAATATAATACTATCTTTGATTAGCAAGCCTAGGTTTTATACAGTGGATTTGCGCTCGTCAATTTTTTGTGTCGTTGTCGGGGATTGGATATTAATAGTGTTTAAAATAATTTTTGGTGCCAATTAAGGAATAATTCTATTTTACTCTCTCTTTATGCTCTTCTTATCTATGTCCAGGCAACATGTTAAGTTCAGTGGTGCATGACTCGATCCTCCTCCAAGGAATTAGTGCCATACAATCTGGAATTAGACAAGAACATGTGGTAGTTCAGAAGGGAGAAAGAATCGAATGTATCCTTTTTGGGCTAGACTTCAAATCAAAATAAAATGGTGAACACTGAAAAGGAAGTGGACTTAGCAGCAACAGAGACAACCCAACAACAGGGTGCACGATTAGCAGATGAAGAGGTTCGAAGATTCAACCTTAACCGACCCCTAGTTGAAGATGAGTTGAAAATGCAGCCGGGCATGGGAGATCTCTTGGAGATTAGGCCATACCGGTCTACAACCAGTGGAAATACAATGTGATTCCCCACCCATTGATGCTAACAATTTTGAACTCAAGCAGAGAGTGATCCAGACCATTCAGAACGACGACATTTTCAGAGGCAAACCCAATGAAGATCCCGACAACAATCTGATGGACTTCAAAGAAATCATGAACACGTTTCACTATAATGGAGAATCACATTATGCCATTTACCTTAGAGCATTCCCTTTCTCCCTTAAGGATGATGCAAATAAGTGATTAAGGAGTTTAACCACAATGTCAATCCGTACGCGGGAGGAGATGACTATAAAGTTCTTAGAAAATATTTCTCTGCTGGTAAGACTAGAAGGATGAGGAAAGTGATTCACAATTTCAGCCAAGGAGAAGGGGAGACAGTGTTCGAGGCATGGGAAATGCTTAGGGAGTTGTTGCGGAGGTTCCTTCATGACGGAATGGAGCAATGGATGCAACTACAGTATTTATATGAAGGGTTAACTCATTTATCAATGAGATTGCTGAATAGTGCGGTTATAGGACCTCTGATGAAGAAAACTCCAGAAGAGATTGTCACACTCTTGAATGAACTATTTGAAGATGTAGAACAATGGTCTGCTGACCAAGGTGATCGAAGAAGATCAGCGGGGGTGCACCAAGTAGAATCTTTTATAGAAATACATGCCTAGATTGCACCTATGGCTAAGGACGTCAAGAAATTAAATACCTTGAGTGCAAAATCAACCATAGTTGGGATGTGATATTTGTGGAATCGGATACCCAAATCATGAATGCCAAACCTCCACTACAGAGGAAGAAGTTAGCATTGGGGAATTTAAGCAGAGGCAGCTGCCAAGGAGGTAACAATTTCAACTCTATGGAATGGAGACATCTAGGGTTATCATGGAGTTCATCAAGTGGTAGCTTGAACTCGTGGCAATAGCAAAATCCCAGAGCACCTGTGCAAGGACCTCTTGGCTTCAAAAACTAACAAAGGAAATAGTACCAGCCTCCACATCCCAACAACTCAAGTTTAGAAGATCTAATTAAGTCATTCACAAACAAATCAGATGAGAAGTTTGAGATTCAGGGAAAAACTATTCGGGAACAAGGAATTACCATCCGGAATTTAGAAAGACAAATGGGGAAGATTGCATCATTTATCATAAAGGGCACCGAGGACTCTGCCTTCTTACACCGAGAAAATCCAAAAGAGACGATCAAAGCCATGTCTCTCAGGAGTGGAAAAACATTAGCAGATCCAATTGAAAAACAAAAGGTTGAAAGGTTGATCAAATTAGTCAAAATAGTATAAGAGCATAAAATTGGTGAATCTTTGGCTACATATAACATCAGCAAGAATGAGGGTGATAAGTAGAAGTCAAACAATGAAGTTGAAGAAAGAAAGCACATGCCGGTGTTACCCTTACCACATATGATGAAGAGGGAGAAATTAGATAAATGCTTTAGGAAATTCCTAGAGATGCTAAAATAGTTGTATGTGAACATCCCGTTCACCGAGGTGCTCACCCAGATGCCTGCCTATGCCAAATTTCTGAAGGAAATCCTCTCAATTAAAAGGAAGCTCGAGGAATGACAATTGTCAAACTCAATGGACATTGTAGTACCATCATACATAATAAAATTTCTCTAAAATGTGGGGATCCTGGCAGCTTCACAATACCCTGCTCATTGGGGAGTTAAAATTTTGACAAAGCTTTGTGCGACTTAGGGGCATCTATTAACTTGATGCCATGGTTTTCAAGAAATTGGAAGGATAAATATGAATGATAAAATCTATGCTAGTATACTTGCAACTAGCTGATCAGACCACTATTATATTAGAGGGCATAAATGAGGATATTCTGATGAGGGTGGACAAATTTATCTTCCTGGTCGACTTCATTGTAGCAGATATGGAAGTGAATAAGGAGGCGCCTCTAATATTGGGGAGCGCATTCCTTTGCACTAGCCGTTCTATTCTTGACATATATGAGGGTCAACTCATACTATAAATAGAAAATGAAAAGATGGTGTTTCAAATTAAGACAATGATGAAATACTTGTGTGATGAGGCATATGCCTATGTATGTTTCAAACTGGATGTGGTTGGACAGTTAGCTGATAACACAAGTTAGACAAACTGGTAGGTGATTCATTAGAAATATGTATTACTCGATCAAGTACAATAGAGGATGAAGACACTGAAACCAAGAAAGAAGCTGAGGCATTGGAAGATGAAAACCAAGTGGTAGATAAAGAGGAATTTAAGAAAGAAAAGATCAAACCAAAGCTGGATTTGAAAGTACTCCCAACATATTTAAAATTTGGAGACTAATAATTTTCCTGTGATTGTTTCTGTTGATTTGACAGTTGAATAGGAAAGCATGCTAGTGTAGTTATGGAGGAAGTATAAAGAAGCAATCGGTTGGAGCATAGCCGATATTTAAGGAGTTAGCACTACAATTTGCATGCACAAGATCTTATTGGAAAAAGGGAGCAAACCGGTAATGCAGCCCCAACGCAAATTGAATAAAAACCTAGAGGAAGTTGTTAGAAAGATATACTCATACTGTTGGATAGTGGTATAATATTTTCTATTTCCGACAGCCAATGGATCAGCTCCGTACAGGTTGTGCCGAAAAATAGGGGCATGATGGTGGTGAAGAAAAAGAACAACAAGCTAATTCCTACCAGAACTGTCACTGGTTGGAGGATGTGTATAGACTATCGAAGGCTGAATGATTCGATAAGAAAGGATAACTTTCCTCTGCCCTTCATTGATCAGATGCTAGAGAAGGTGGAAGGGCACGAATGTTACTGCTTTTTAGATGGTTATTCAGGGAACAATCAAATGCCCATTGCTCCTGAAGATTTTGAGAAAACCATTTTTTCCTGCCCTTCAGGAATCTTTTTATACCAAGGAATCCCTTTTTGGAGTTTGCAATGCACTAGCTACTTTTCAGATGTGTGTAATGTCAATTTTTTCGAATTTGAATGGGAATTGTCTGGAGGTGTTCATGGTTGATTTTACTCACATTGGGAATGACTTTAAGGATTATTTGAGGAATCTAGAACTTGTACCGAAACAATGTGAAGGCACTCACCTTGTACTCAAATGGGAAAGTGTCATTTCATGGTCAAGGAGGGGATAGTTTTGAGGCACAAAGTCACAACTGAAGGTATTGAGTTCGACAAGGCTAAGGTAGATGTGATCACTAAGCTCCCACCACTGACAACAATGAAGAGCATTAAAATCATTCTAGGGCATGTCGTGTTTTATTGAATGTTCATCTAGAATTTCTTCGATATTACCAAGCCTTTGTACAACATTACTTGCCAAGGATGCAAATTTTGTGTTTGATGTAGTGTGACTCAGAGTATTCGAGTTGATTAAGGAAAATTTAGTGAGTACCTCAATAAGGTAACTCCCGAGTGGAGTGAACCCTTGGAGATCATGTGCGACGCTAGTGATGTGATAATGGAAGTTGTGTTGGGGTAGAGAAAAGATAACATATTCAAACCTATCTACTATGCAAGCTGAACTTTGAACGATGCCTAGGTATACTATGCTACCATGGAGAAGGAGTTCTTTGCAGTGGTCTTTGCTTTTAATAAGTTCAGATCCTATCTAGTGGGAAACAAGGTGATAGTTCATAATGATCACTCGACACTGAAATACATGATGAGCAAGAAAGAGTCAATTCTGCTTTTCATACGGTGGGTATTGCTGCTTCAAGAGTTCGATCTTGAAATCAAAGACAGGAAGGGCACAGAAAATCAAGTGGTTGACCACCTGTCGCGATTGGAGAAGCCACATGTTAAAGCGGTGGAAATTGGGGAAGAGTTCCCGAATGAGTAAATCTTTACCATTACAGCAGTTTCTAATTGACCGCCATGGTATGCTGACATAGCCAACCTTTTGGCTAGTGGATGGCTACTACATGACTTGTCTTCTAGCCAGAAGAGGAAGCTGTAAAGCGAGGTAAAAAGCTAATTCTGGAATGACCCATTTTTATTTAATTTGTGAGTAGATATCATGATTCAGTAATGCGTACCAGAAGGGGAAATGGGAAGAATACAATCCCACTATCATCATTGAGCAACTGGAAAATACTATGGAGGAAATATAACAATAGAAAATGTCATGAAAGATAGATTTTATTGGTCATCCTTGTACAAGAATGCAAGATCCTACATGAAAACATGTGACAAGTGCCAACGAACAGGTAACACTAGTAAAAGGGACGAGATGACCCTGAATTCCATTTTAGTGTGTGAAGTCTTTAATGTCTGGGGCATTAATTTTATGGGTCTCCTCCCATTGTCCCATTCCTAAGAGTATATCCATGTGGGTTGAGTAAATCCTTACTAGGACAAATGATGCTCGGGTAGTATGTGCATTTCTGCGGAAAAATATTTTCACCCATTTTGGAACTCCCCGAGTCATCATCAGTGACAATGAGTCACATTTGTCAATAAGCAGTTTGCCGCACTACTGTCTAAATATGGCGTGACTCATAAAACAACAATCACATATCATGCTCAAACTAGTGGGTAAGTAGGTATAGCTAGCCGTGAACTCAAAAGACTTTTAGAAAAAATGGTTAGTGCTTCCAGAAAAGATTGGTCGGTAAAGTTAGATAAAGCTCTATGGGCATATAGAACAACAATTAAATCAACCATAGGGACTTCACCTTTCAAGATACTATATGGAAAGTCATGTCACTTAACTGTGGAGAAAAAAGCATAAGGCTTATTGGAAAATTAAATTTCTTAATCTTGATTTTAGTCTTGCAGGTGAGCACTGAATGTCACAGATGAATGAGCTGGAGGAATTCAGGTTGGACGCGTATGCGAATGAGCGAATTTTCAATGAAAAGATGAAGAATTGGCATGACCATCTGATTTAACCAAAAGAATTTCATGAAAGGAAAAAGTTTTGCTATATAATATTAGACTCAGATAGTTCCACAGAAAAATTTAAGTCTAGATGGACGAGACCGTATGTGGGGAAGCATGTATCACCATATGTGGCAATTGAGGTCCAAAACATAGAAGGAACAGAGAGTTTCAAGGTGAACGGGCACATGTTAAAACCATATCTTGCTGGAGGATTTTCTAAGCAATCCTCTAGCATCATAATCAGTTGAGGATGCCCAGTTGAGTCAAGCTGACGACTATAACTCAGAACTACCTCTAACCTTTCTACTAGTTTGATTTTTCTTCGGTGGCTTAAGATAGGTAAAATTTATTGCAGAGTGAGAGTTAATGGTTACAGGGATATATAGGTCATGGAATGGCGGAATTGAGGTCTTCAAAGGGATATTTGAGCGTGTATAGGTGCGGTCTCGCGCATAAAGCGACGTCAGCACGTCTAAGTATGCGCGACCACACATATGAGGCCTTGACCGCGCTTATGTCCATGCATGTGCTACAGAAACACTAGTAATCATGCGCGACTGTGCATATTGTGACCCGACCATGCTGCGGCCGCACACTGGGTAGGCTTCCTAATTTTGTTTTAACTTAACCAAAAAATTTTCACCCGCCCCCATTAATTCTCTTCTCCTTTTCCCCTTTTCTCTCTTATCTTACCAAAACGAACCCTAACCCGGTTCAATTCCCCCCTCTCTCTCGCCTAAATCCCTCACACCACCCCTTTCCCGCACTATCTCTTCCCCCATTATAATCTATCCACCCCGACGTGTCTTCATCACTTGAACCCCTAGGTATGTAACGTCTTCCATATTTTTCATTTTTTTCTTTTTCTTATAGGGTTCAAAGAATGGTTCTCACTATGAATGATGCAATTTATGGATGCTGTGTATATGAATTGTTGTATATGTGGTCTACCTAATTCTAAATATCATGAGATTTTGCAGTGTGTTTTCGAGATTGTTGGCCCCCTGATGATAATCCATGAAATTTACTTGGGTGACATGGTAATAAGGGCATGGACATCGGGTACCTCCTCAATAAGTATTCCACAATTCATGATGAATGAGTTCAGCGAGGATTGAGAGTGTTCTTCGACGAACATGATGAGGCCAATTTGCTTGTTGTGCGGGAGTTCTATGTGAATTACCAAGAATATGAGGCCTATGCGTGTACAGTACAAAATAAGAAGGTGGAATTTACAAAGAAGCTATACAAAGGGTCTACCACTTACTAGAGTATGTGGACCACCTTGATACAACCAATTCCTTTTAGTGCACGGTAAGAAACCATACCCGTGGACTATGTTCATTTAGACCATTTGTGTGCCCGGAAAGAGGTGGTGTGGTTAATCAGGGACCTTAAATTTCACTCTGTTGCATTAACTTTTTAAGGGAAGTGTTGGTTATACATCATTAATAACCGCTTGTTGCCTTCAAAAAATACAACTGAGGTGAATGGTCCCCGGGTTGCTATTATTTGTTGCTTTGCCAATGGCCATGACTTTGATGTGGCTAAGGTCATTCAAGACGAGATGACAATTCACTGTCCGGTGTAGAGGTATGGGTACTTTTTCCCATTGTTAGTCACTTGGTTGTGCTGTGATGTACGAGTATTGGAAAATAAGGCTACGGATAAAAAGGTAAAGTGGGAGAAAACATGTTAGGCTGATAAGGTTGTCATTGGGAAGGAACTTGTTGTGGCTGCCGAAGTAGAGAGTGAGGAGTCTGATGCACCTGTATAGGAGAGGGTGGTGCATGGGGAGGATGTTGGTGCTACAACCTTACATATGCAGGGTGTTAGAGAACCTTTAGGTAGTGTGTCAGAAACAAGAATGGTTGCTTTGGAATAAGAGATGGCGGGGATGTGCACTTATGTTAATGATTTTGGAACTTGAGTGGAGTCACTTGCTAGGCAAAATTCCATGTCCGAGCGAAAAATCATGGCATGACTACGTGCACTCGGCTAGGCTTGTCACCTAGAAACTGGCACTGTCTCCGACATAGATTGACCCAATCAGGGAAGTTTTCTTTACCTTTGCATTTTAATTTTGTGATATGGGGACATGCCACTAGTTAATGGAAGGGTGGGGGTATTTTAAATATCACTTTTTAAATTGCATTCCTATTGATAAAAAATACAAAAATCCCAAAAATATTTTCTAGTTTTTTATAATAACTTCTTCTCATGTATTTTCATGGGTTTCTTATTTGATTCTTTAGCATGGTCGTAATATTTTGAACAAAATACTTTTTAGAGTATATTGTTGTTATTTCTTTGTTTTTAGATATGTTTTTTAAAATTTGCTTGTAGTTGGCAAAGTAAACTGCCTGACTGGTGGGATGCATGATCTTGTTCTCGTAAGTCAGAGAGACCATTGCTGACTGCGATCTAAATTTTGTGCCTATCCAACAATGTTAGGTGTGGTGAGGAGAATGCTTTCTTAGTTATCATGCCTGACAAGATTTAGAACTTGTCTTGGTTGTGGCTCAAGGAAAAATTATAGGTAATAGTTGAGTTTGGAGATGACTGTATTTCTTCTTTGATAACCCTTTTTATCTTTCTTTGAACCCTCCTAAGAATTGATAAGTTATCCCTAGTTAGCCCAGTTGAGCCTAACTCCCTCTTTCTTTGGCAACCACATTACAACCTGAACCCATAGCCGTCCCTAAGCACTGGAATGCTTTGTGTGTGATTCTAAAAGATGAAAATACATAAGTGTGTGTGGGGGAGGGGTGGGGGTTGGTTTCAAGTGGAACCAATGAAAAGTAAAAAAAAAGGTGCACCATCATGAATGCATGTGAGGTACACGAGCAGGGGATTGTTAAAAGTGAAAGAAAAAAAACGATATGCTCATGCTGAATAATGGAATAAAAGTGAATATTCCCCTGTTGATGTAAAGTCCTTGTACATTGTCCTTATAGAAATGGGAACTGAGTGCTATTCTAAAGTGGAAGTTTGGAGGCAATTGTAACTTAAAAACTGTAGGTCACGTATGAAATTTTAGGTATTAAAGTGCTTAGGGAGGTAAAGATACTCTTACACAAATTATATCCAACCCGTCCCATAGCCTACGTTACGACCAAATGCAAAGTCCTACATGATCTAGACGAGACTGTTCCTACATTAGTGGAGAGTTACACGATAGCCAAGCTTATGGTACTCTTGAAAGCATGATTCATTTCTTTGTGAGGGTGAGTGATTGTTGTGTTATTGCCCTATGCTGTTGTTTGCAATTGGTGTTTGAATGGGCATTGTCTTTTTCTTGTGAGGTGTATTAAGGATTTGGCTCCGAATTGACTGCGTCATTAGTGGGATATCATGACCTAGGTTGAGGTTGAATGAGACCACATGATGGTATCAAGTGGGATAGATAGTGCACGAAGAGGGAGGCAACCAAGCTAAGAGAGGAGGAACTTCTCTTGCGTGGTCGTGCACGAGCAGCCCCAACCATGCACATGAGCGTGCAAGTATCACAGACGAACTGGTAGATGTGCTCGACCATATGCGCGGTCATATACCCAGATGCGCGGCCGCGCACGCCCAACTCCGGGAAACATAAGTAAGGCCTAATTTTGTAATTTATGGGCATTCTCCTTGACCTATATAAAGACTAAGATCGTCCCAAACTAGGGAGGACGGATTTTTGGAGAAAATTCTGGAGAGAAGAAGGCAAGGAATCAACATAATTTTGAATACTTCATCTGAATCATTCAATACGTTTGTTTGAATTTGTGGTTTGTAATTTTTTCTTGTCCTCTTAATACTCTTTTGATGAATAATTTCTCCACTATGGAGTAGTATTTCTTAGGTTTATTGACGGATATTATGAATTGATTATTATTCAACGGTTTGATTGTTATTAGTTGCTTGAATTGTGGAACTAGTTTTGAATTAAAATACAAAGTTAATTGGGGTTTCACTAGATAAGTGTTGTTGCATTTATCATTGCAGTATCCTATTGGGTTAATTTCATGACTCTTATGGGTAATCAAAAGAGCTTGGAGTTATCAATTGACCCGATGTAGAGGAATAGTCGATAGACGTTCTTTGTAAGAATATTCATTCAGCGTATTCTTGCATATGTTCATAGCACTTATCTTTAGGTTGTTTTAACGGAACTCTCATTCATACAAAAGAGGAATTTGAATCCTTAATATAGCTTAATCATCTGTTGATTAATAGTTGATCACATATCTTGTCAAAGTCCTTATTCCTCACATTGATATTCAGTCTTTGCTACTTAGTCACTCAAGTTTCCATTATTCACTCACAATTGAGAATCTTAGTTTTTGTTGTTAGTTAGTTAATAACTTAAAATCAAAGGTTTAATATCTTGAATAGTGTAAAGCCGAATATTTCTTTGAGCATTATTTAAACCAATCCCTATGGAGATGATTTAATATTATACAATATTTGACTAGCAAGACTAAGTTTTATACAACGGTGTTTCACTTGTCAAAAATGCTCCACAGCCAAGAAGCTGCTCAATTACATTTAAAGCTTCAAAAAGCTAATGCTAAGCAGGCGGAACTTCACGATTCTATCATTCCCATTGGCGAGCGCGAGTCTTCCTTCAAGGAGCAAATCAATAACTTAAAGGCCAACTTTTGCTCCAAAACCGAAGAGGCCAATGCTGCTAAGGATAAGAGGGCCCGAATAGAAGAGAGTCTTAAGAGAGCCACGGGGAAAGAGAGGCTTCACTCATCTACAAATGTTGAGCTTGACTCCCGCTTTCGTGCCTTGAAGTCCGATAGAGAAGAGCTCTAGGCCGAAAATGATAAACTTTGGGCAAAACTCCAAGAACAAGAGAATTTCTTTGTCTTGGAGAACACTATGCCATATATTTTATGAAGAGGAAGACCTTGGAGGAGGCCAAAATGGGCATCACCAACATAGAAGATTGCATTGCCCAAGCCTAGGAACTGGAGTTATTCGCTCGTGAAAACCTTCTTGCTCAGCCCGTTGTGACTGACTCCTCAAATACTTGTTCTGAGTATCGGGAGCTGAAGGGAGACTAAAGAAGATGAAGGCCCTGAACTGGTAGTGAATCTGCCTTCCTCTGCCGTGGGAAAGGTGGATTCTTCTCTTCCTTCAGGTTATAGCGGCAATGATGTATAATTGTTTTAAAATATATTTTGTAATTATGCCAAACATTTCATTAAGTTTGGTATCTGATAATAAAAGATTTTTTTGATTTGTCAAAAAATATCCCTTTTTTGTTTAGTTTATTAGAGTTTCAAGTATATTTTTTCATTTGATAGCTTTTTGATTTTAGACATAAATTCTTCGAAAGCCTTCCATTTACTCTGAGGGTCTCATAAGAGAGGGCACTTACGTTTATAGTAATCTTGAAGAGGACATCTCCTGTTCATTCCAGCACAAGTATTTGAAGATTTTGTTAACTTTCAGACAATAAAATTAACTTGTCATTTGGACAAGAAATAAGATAAAAATAAAAGGACTTTTTTATTACCTCTATTTTTAAAAGGATATAGGCATTCGTTTGCTTATGTAAATAAAGGTATCAGTACATGTGGTTAACTTATACAAATTATTTCTACTGGGATTATCATGTAGTCCCCGATCTGGATGAAACATTGATCTCGATCATCACTATCTCGGTTTTGTGGCATTTCTGGTGTTGTATAAGATATTATTGCCCCCAATGTTCGAGTACTAAGAATGCGAATTCGAACACTGAAAGTCTTGTACCCAAACTACTGCTTCTCCGGGGAAAAAAACTAGTGAATGGTTAAATAATCTTTTTTAATAATAGAAGGCAAAGCTTGCCATCGAGCCAAATATTATTAACTATCTACATAGCCGTTTACCATCGACGTAAAATTTTTAGTGCCTGGATATTTAAAGGTCTTCCCTTTTCCAATGACGCTTCCTTCGTAGTATGCTTTCCATTATTGCCTCGTTAAAAACCTTGCCAAAAAGACCCAATTGGGACAAAACTAGTCGAAGGAAAAAAAGGGTGCAACACATACTTTTAGTATTGGTAGGAACCATCAGCAATAATACTTTTTAGGTAAGTCGTGTTCTAATTGCGAGGTAATTTGACTCCACCTTGATTTTCCAACTCATATGATCCCTGATGGTAATAGCTGAAATCCGGTAAGAACCTTCCCATGTTGGTCCTAGTTTTTCGGCGTTGACTTCCCGAGTGCTTTGAGTCACCTGCATCAAAACCAAATCTCGTACTTTGAAATAGCGGAGATTGGCCCTGCGATTATAATATCATTCCTTCCTTTTCTTTTGATCCACCATCCTTGCGTATGCCAAGTCTCTGTGTTCATCGAGTAAGTCCAGCTTCACCACCAATGCTTCATTGTTTACCTCTCCATTTGCTCGAAAAAACGGCTCTGCCACTTCTATCAGTATCAGATCCTCCGTGCTGTACACGAGTGAGAAGGGTTTTTCTCCTGTTATCGAATTTGTCATTGTCCGATATCCCGATAATACTCTTAGTAGATCATCAGGTTACTTGCCCTTAACATCTTCTAATTTGTTCTTAAGGTTCTGAATTAATACCTTGTTGGTTGATTTCGCCTGTCCGTTAGCACTTGGGTAGTATGGTGAAGACGTAATCCTCTTGATTTTTAACCCTTCCAAAAACTTTTTTGGCTTTTAAACCTATGAACTGCGGCCCATTGTCACAAGCAATTTCCTTTGGTATTCTAAATCAGCAGATTATGTTGTCCTATATGATGTTGACCACTTTGCATTCACCGATCTTCTAGTAAGGACCTGCTCCAACCCATTTAGTAAAGTAATCAGTTAAAACTGAAAGAACGTACATTTCTGGGGGTCCTAGCGAAAGAGGACCAACTATGTCTATCCCCCATTTCATGAATAACCATGTGGATAACACCGAATGCAAAAGCTATGTCAGTTGATGCAAAAGCTATCTCGGTCCAGTTGTAACCTGCACAGATCAACTTTAGAACTAACGATTTTGCACTAAAATGATTCCCACAAACCCCTTCATGAAATTCCCTCATCACGTAGTCCGCCTCCGAGGCCCCTAGACACCGGGCCAATAGTCATTGGAACGACTTCCTATATAATTGCCCATCTACGAGGCAGTAGCGCTGCTTTGGCCCACAGTGCATGGAATGCCTTTGGGTCCTCAGGTAATTTACCATGCCGGAGATACTCGACGAACTCGTTCATCTTGTACGAGACCAAGCTGGTTGAATTTACCTCACAGTAGCCATCCACGTCCAACATCGAATGTAAAAGTTGGACGACTGTACTAGAATTAGATCCTTTCAATTCCATGGATGACCCCAAATAGGCCAATGCATCTACTTCCACATTTTCTTTCCTCGGAATGTGGATAATTAACCATTCCCTAAATCGTGAAAGCAACGGCTGAACCTTGTTCAAATATTATTGCATATGTTCTTCCTTTGTGTCGAAAATCCCATACACTTGGTTTACTACCAGCTCTGAGTTGCATTTCACTTTGATGAACTCACAGTTTAGTCCCCGAGGTAATTCCAACCCTGCAACCAAAGCCTCATACTCAGCTTCATTGTTAATTAATAGAAAAGTTTTAATAGCCTGCATCAGGGTTTCCCCCGAGGGTGTGATCAGAACTATCACGAGACCAGTCCTATTTACATTGGAAGCGCCATTTGTAAACAAGGTCAAAACTCCTTTTGCTGTTTCGTCCACTAGTACTGCTTCCTTAGCATCCAAAGGCATAAGCCTGAGACTGAAACTGACAACAAAGCCGGCCAAAACTTACGACTTGATTGCATTCCTAGGTTTGTACTCAATGTCGAATTCACTAATTTGGACTACCCTTTAGCCAAATGGCCTGGCAACTCAGGCTTGTGAAGGACATTCCTTAAGGGAAAGGTTGTCACAACGGGTATCGGGTGGCACTGAAATAATGCCTAAGCTTTTTGAGACAAAACTACGAGGGCTACGACCAGCTTTTTAGCGTGCAGGTAACGAGTCTCTGCACCCGACAATATTTTACTAATGCAGTAAACATGAAATTGTGTACCTTCTTCCTCTCCGACCAAACAACACTTACCTCTACTTTAGAGACCACTAGATATATTAACAACTGCTTTCCATCCCCCGGTTTTAATAGTAACGGGGGGCTGGACAGATACCTTTTAAGATCTTTCAATGCCTATTGGCATTCCGAAGTCTATTCAAAATTGGTCTTCTTTTTCAGAAAAGAAAAGTAAGTGATGACACTTCTCTGAGGATCATGAGATGAATCTACTTAGAGTCGCTAACCTTCCGGTCAGCCTCTCTATTTCCTTGACACTTGTCAACTGGTGCGGAATATTCTCGATAACTTTGATTTTAGTCAGGATTTACCTCGATCCCTCATTGAGAGAATAAGAACCTAGGAACCAACCCCAAACACGCATTTCTTGGGGTTGAGCTTCATGTTATGCTTCCTCAAAATGTCGAAAGTCTCTTGGAGGTGTTTCAAATGATCTCCTGTATTTAAAAACTTGACTAAAATGTCATTGATATTTACTTCCATTGTCTTGCCTATCTAACCCTCAAACATTTTATTAACAAGCCTCTGATAAGTGGCTCCGGCGTTCTTAAGCCCAAAAGGCATCACGTTATAGCAATATGTCCAAAGTTTGTTATGAAAGAAGTTTTTTTCCTAATCCTCCAAACTCATCTTGATTTTATTGTACCGGGAGTAAGCATAAAGGAAACTCATTAGCTCGTGTCCGGTCGCACATCAATTATTTAATCAATGTTTGGCAGCAGGAACGAGTCTTTTAGGAACACCTTATTTAAATATTTATTGTCTACGCACATCCTATATTCGTTATTCTTTTTGGGTACTGCAACTACGCTGCTAACAATTCCGGATACTTTACCTCCTGGATAGAATCAATATTGAGTTGTCGGGTTACCTCTTCTTTACCAAACCTGTTCTTAACCTTTGCTATCGCACATTTATTTTTCCTTACCAGTGGAAAGTTTGGATCCAAACTTAACTCGTGGACTGCTATGTCTAATGGGATGCCTATCATATCTGAGTGCAACCAGGCAAAGTAGTCAACTTTTGCTTTAAGAAAATTTATAAATTCTAAATTGAGCTCAGGATTTAACCATGTTCCCAGATGAAACTTCCTTTCAAAAAATTATTCGTACAAGGCCATTTGCTCATGTTTTTCTGCGATTTACTTGGTCGCATTTGTCTCTTCTGGTACCTGAAAGTCTCTTGGAACCTGATAGGACTCCGGTGACTCCCCACTTTTATCGTGTTCATTCATAAAGGGAGAAGGCATCGTTTCCTGTAATTACTATTTGTTGGACTCTTTCCTCTTGCTACTAGAAACAGTTACCTCGTTAATTTCCCTCACCATCGATTGGTCTCCTTGTATTTGCTTGATTCCCTCCAGCATAAAAAACTTCAACAACTAGTGATATATTGAGGGTACATCTTTCATCTCGCGTATCCACGGCCTTTCAAGGATTACATTGTAACTCATATCGCTATCCACCACTTCGAATAGAGTAGTCTTCGTTACTCCTTTGGCATGTGTGGGCAACAAAATCTCTACTCTGGTTGTCACTCTTGTCATGTTGAAGCCAACTAAGAGTTTTGTCACCAGAATGATATTTCCGGTCAACTTTGCTTGCTCCAAAAATCTCCATTATATTATGTTGGCTGAACTTCCTGGGTCAACCAAAACACGTTTAATTATGAAATCTAAAACATTGAGAGTGATTACCAAAGCATCGTTATGTAACAGAAGAAGTCCGTTAGCATCCTCCTCCGTGAAGGTAATGTCATCTTTTATGACTTCCCAGGGTCATTTGTTGTGAGTCACTGATATCTTCATTTTCTTCGCTGCTGAAAATGTTACACCATTGACTTGTCTCCTCCAAAGATCATATTGGTAGTCATCCAAAGTCTGCCCTTCTGATATAGTAAAAGGCTTTGTATTGTCCCATCTTTGGCTGTAGTTGTTCTTGGATCGATCACTTAAAAACTCCCTAAGATGGACATTCTTCAACTATATCTCCACCTCTTTGCAAATATATTGGCAGTCCCCAGTTTTGTGGCCGTGAGTTCTATGGTATTCACACCACCAACTAGAATCCCTCTGGCTAGGATCTGACTGGATTGGCTACGGGAACTGCACCTTTTTTATATTTTTCATTGGTGATGCCAATTCTACTAGGCTGATGTTGAAATTTTAATTTGATAACGTGGGATTTTTGGAGTCTCGGGCCAATGGAACCTCGTTCTCTTGCAACAACTTGTTGCTCTTACCATGATCGACTCTTCTATTGGGAGAGACCCTATCCAATGTCTGAAACCCTTTGCTGCTACGCCCATCGGTCCTCTCGTACGGAAGAAAACAACCTTTAGAGGACCGTCGATCAACACTGAAATCACTTTTATACTTTTCATGGCGTTTGTCTCAACCCCGTCGCTTACCCAATATGGAAGACCTAAGTTGATTATCTTCTATCCTTATTTTTCACACATAATGGTTATGGACATCTGCCCATGTGGTTGCCTGAAACTCGAGTAAACTATCCTTCAGTTTTTGAGAGGCATCAGATCTCACTGGATTTAGACCCTTTGTGAATGCCTCTGCTTCCCACTCATCTGGAATGACCGGCAGAAGCATCCTTTCTTTCTAGAACCGGATCATAAATTCTTGCAGCAGCTTAGATTCGCCCTGCAAAATTTTTAATATGTCTGCCTTTCTGGCCTTAACATTCTTTGATCTGGCATGTGCCTTAGTGAATGAGTATGCAAGCATTTCAAAAGAATCAATTGAATTTCGGGTAAAAGAGAGTACCATGTCAGGGCCCCCTTTGTGAGTGTTCCACCAAACTTCTTCAACAAGACCGACTCGATCTCATGTTGGGCCAAATCATTTCCTTTCACAGTCATGGTGTAGCTTGTGATGTGCTCCTATGCATTCGAAGTCCCATCGTAATTCGGTATGTTCAGTATTTTGAATCTTTTTGGAATTAACTCTGGTGTTGCACTTGGATTAAATAGCAATTGTGTGTACTTTCTTGAATTCAGAGCCTTTAACACTAGTGATGCTCCTGGAATCTAATCTGAGCATGGAACTTCTTTGCATTCTAATCCATTCGTTTGTTCATTTCTCTTATAAACTTCATGAGATCGGTTTTGAAAGGGTCACTTCCGTTGTTTTTCCCAGATCCGATACCAGTCCCTCCGGCTTCGTCGAAACCAACTTCGCCCCTAGGGGTGTTGTGATCAATTCTCTGAGCCGTTTGATTTATGGGAACACTGGAAGGGCTTGGACCCCTTATGTTTGTGTTGCTAGAAGAACATGATAATGTTTGTTTTAACTATGTCGTCACCTGATCTTACCTTGATTGATGATCCGTGATTGTTTACTATTGTTCCCTTAGGAGTTTGACCGTCTCCACGACATGTTTCTCTTCAGCATCATCAGGAGTTGGGTCTCGCATATGCCGAGGATACTGACCTTCGCAAACTAGGGTTGTTTCTTCACCTTCATTGTGGGTGTCTCTGATTGAGTCATAATGTTGGAACAACTCTCCCCGTTAAATATGAGCTTCAAGGTTGTGTGCGTTGTTGACACCGTTAGCTACCATGTATGATTTTTACTAAAGAAAGAACTGAAACTCGTTAGTAATAAATGATTTGATCAAAGCAATTATGCAGCTGTCTATCTCCCACGGTGGGCGCCAAATTGTTTATCCGTAAATAGTACAGTTGAATTTGTAATGTAGTTTATAGAAAACCGAGTTGAATTGACCCTAAAATCGATAAATAAATAAGATTGAAGTTAAGATTTGGCGATTGAGATTAAAGAAGATAATAAGCTTGGTTCCGAATTTAGCCTTTATGAGAATAAAAGTAAAAGTATAGATAAAGCAAAGATGAAGCTGTTAAAGTGAGAGCTAAATAGTAAAGTACAACAACAACAAACCTAGTTTAATCCCATACATGAGGTCTATGGAGGGCAGTGTGTACACAGCTTTGCCCCTATCATATAAAGGCAGAGAGGTTGTTTCCGATAGACTAAATAGTAAAGTATGAGAGCAAAATAGTAAGGTATGACTTTTGCATAAAGAGTGTTTCCTGTCCTTACAATAGTTAACCCCACTATTTATAGTTCTACCTAGGAAAACAAGATCCTAGGATCAAGCTTCTCTATAAATGAAAATAAAAGTGTCATTGATAAATATGTAACGACAAGCCTTGAATACAAATATTCTTTGTAACAGCTTCTCATTTAACACTAGCATATATTCCCTTATTAGATGTTGCCCGATGGTGAATCTTTGATCTTCTACCGCCGGCTACATTCCCGTCGGAATCCATCCGGTACCAGTTACACACGTTGCATTCAGTATTAATTGTTTCCCGACTCGTCCTTTGCCTATCTTCGACTCAACGTATCATCTTATCATTAGACCACTTATTATTAACCAATTTTACCCAATACACCAAGTAGATATCTTCCCACACAGACCAAAACAACTTTCTACACTTCTTGAAAAGTCATTGTAAAAATCAATAACTTATTACTATCCATGGGCGGGAAATTTAAGAGACAATGCTACCATTGCCTGTGATGATACTGGGGCTGAGTTCTTGGAAGTTCAAGTGAATTGTCCAATGGATAAAGTTCTTTATCACCAAGATTCAAGCATAAAAAATATAACATTTCCTCAAGGTGTACCCTTGAGAAATGCTGCAGATGGTGCCTGCTTAATTGTATCTCAACTCAGCCATTTTGAGTGCGGAGGAATAGCAATCAGTGTGTGTCTGTCACACAAAGTGGGCAATGCGCGCAGTGCCCTCTTCTTTATGAGGGATCTAAACGCAAAATTAGTATGTTCTCCATTCATTAACCAGGATCCTTAATACCATCACTATCTGATAGTCCTCTGGCCTTCCTAGTAATCGTGTCAAAACCAGAATAACGAATAGAACTCGAAAAGAGGTTCTATTTTTCTACCTCAAAGATGAGAGATCTCAAAGAATTGGTTGCTACTGAATCAGGCGTCGAAAATCCAACAACAACTGGGTTAGTCAATGCACTTGTTTACAAATGTGCTGCTATTGTCAACTTGGGTTCATCTCATGAGCAATCTTGGTTGGTCCTACTATCAGATATACGAAAAGAAATTTCACATTCAGTACCACCAACTTCCATCGGAAATATTCTCACAATCTTTACCTCACCAATATACAACAACAAAGGAGACCTTAGGGTGTCAAATTTAGTAGCCGATATAAGAAAGTCGAAACATGAGCTTTCCAACAGAGATAGTAGTTTTAAAGAAAATGAGTGGGCTTCAAGAATGTTACATGCATTTAAAACAATAGATGGTACTAATAGCCAAAGTAATTGCGACGTATACCGTTGTAGTAGTGCATCTAACATACCATTTCTAAAGGTACAGGAGGGGGTGTATTATAGCCAATTGTAAAGCTTAATTCACTAAGAAAGGAATTAGTTGACTAACTTTACAGTAGGATCAATTGCAACAGAATTAAATTGTGTAGAAGGAAAAGTAAAGATGGCACAATAATTTTATACTGGTTCAATACCGGTGTGGTACGTACGTCCAGTTACCTTGGATCATAAGGGTTCTCTTAGAACTTCAATAAATTTTTACAATAGTGATGGTTTTAGTACGTTCACCACCAACGACATACAACAATAATGTTTTTTAGTGTTGACACACCTCTTGTTTTGTATTCTAACTCTTCCTGTCTTTTGCGATACTTGTAGACTCGGGAATATAGTGTTTGTACTAGGAACTAGAAAGGTGTAGAAATAGATGTGAAGTTGCATGATCTTCCTTGTCCTTCAACTTCTTCTTTTGTAGTGCTCGATGAGTCTTCTAATTTCTCTTTTCTGGGATCGCAAAGGAGCAATGATTGGAGGTTTTTCCTTGTGATGCATCGACTTCTAAGAGTGAGACTGATGCTCCCCAAACACACATGCAAATATACGTGATTGTACAAGTAATAAAATGATAAGTCGAGTGTCAAACTCACAGAGACTTATATCAACTACCCACTAAATTCACCAAGATTGTTATTCAGTCAAGCTAAATTTGAGTTTAAGAAAGTGATTATACTAAATTATAATTCTAAGTAGTAACTAAATTATTAAGCAGTAAAATGGTTGTTGTGTATTCAGTAGAGACAATATTCTAGGGTTGTGATCGATTCACCAATCCGATTGTGTTCTAGTTACCTCTCCGTTTCATACAATTTACTAATGGTTGCTAATTAATCGAATAGTTTCTCTCATAGCCTTCTCCTAAAGTACTACTCGCCCATTCGAAATAGATTAACGCCTATATTCCTATGAAATCAATCTATTAAGAACGCATTAAGGTTAGGATATTTAATTAAGTACGATGACTAGGTATATTCCTATCCTAACTACAAATCCGCCCCCATTAGAGTTAAGATCATGCTCTCTTCAATTCTTCTCTAATAATCTAAACATGGCTTTCCCAAGCATAGCATAGATAGTAAATAGAACCTAACTGATGGCCAGACAATTAAGCAATTAATCACATAATAGAAGAAACAACCATATATTGGTGAATTATAATCAAAGTTAAGTCAACATTAAACAACAATATTCATGGCTAAATCACAACCCTAGAACTATTGGTTTTAGCCACTCATGATAGTATCAAATAAATTCATAAGTGTTAGATAATTGAAAATACTAAGAAAAGATGACGAAATCTGAGATATCCTTACTCCTGAATGTTTCCCATGTGTATTCTCTATTCAAAGTGGCGTCTATCCTCTAAAAATAAGCTTAGTCTGGCTTTTATACGCATTCGATAGGTCTAGGACCGAAATAACCTTGTCCTGGGCAAAGTTCGACAATTTTCTCGGCACTAGCGTCCAACCCAGCACCCCATGCTGGCTTATTGTGCATTCTGTCTCTAGCGCCAAAGGTGGCGCTGAAAAATCAAACTTTTTCTTTTTCCTCTATTTTGGCTCTAATATCGCACCTTTCGCCCCCAATTGCTTTCAGATAATTCCTACACACAAAATACCTCGAATTAATATAAATCAACATATTTTACATCCGAAATCCGTGAAACACGAGTAAAACATGAGGCGATATACATATAAATATATATACTTTAAGCTAAATATCAACACCCCACACTTAGACTCTTGCTCGTCCTCGAGCAATAGGACTAACAACTCTATCCCAACTATATACAAATCTCAACTAGAGAGGAGCACTTTATTTTTATAACCACACACTCTACCCTTGACTATGATCGATACCAGCAATCAAGCATGAACATACAAAATTCACATTCTTACCGTTTTAAACATGCCCAAGTATAACATTTCAATTCAATCAATTCAAACAACCAATTTGTAACCACCCAACATCGAAAGCCGACTTGTAATCACTAAGCACACTCAACTCGTGCACTTATCCAACAAGAGGAGTTCACAACATTACCAATCATTCATGAGATCATCTGCCCTCACTAACAAATGAAAGAGTAAATATAGATTTAGTCCACCCATTCAATTATGCTTTTGGAATATAAATTAAGGACATCACAAAATTTAACAAAATTCGCTCACTTCTCACACAGAATTCATATGCATCTTGTGGTCGCACCATAAGCTTGCCCGTAGTGTACATCTCTACTAATCTAAGCTAGCCAAATCTAGGATCAATTAGGACGTTAAGGTTGTAATGTAGGCTATGGGACATGTATGACATGTTTAGGAATAGTGACTAACCCTCCTAAGCACATTATTACACTACACTCACATATCGAGCACATCCTCTTCTCAACCAATTTGCTCACCACAAACCATATACAACATAGCCCTATTTTTCATTGAGCACTTCTATACTCCTACTAGCACAAATTAGTAAGATTAAGATGTGTGTATTTTTCTACATAGTTTGACTATAATTTTTTTCTTATTCGTGCAATCTTTTTATTTTTATTTCTCTTTTTTTCTTTCTTTTCTACACACACTCCATACATTAAAGTTCATCGGCTAGTGACTTTTGATTTAAACTTTAATGATCCAAGGGGCCCTTATATGGTTCCACTCAAAATCTACTCTCCAATCTCTCACCTTACTTCTTTTAGCGTCTAAGTGCTTTAGGAGGTAAAGGTTCAACAATCTGAAATTAAGATCAAAATAGGGGTAAGGCTTGTAATGTGGGTGCCAAAGAAAAGGTCTATGGGCTCAAAGCGGCTAGCAACGGAAAATTTTGTTTTTATGTCACAACACATCTATGATCATGCAAGAAATGCCTATGTCATCTCCTAGATTAGCACAACTTAATAATTTCGCTTCGATTAACACACGTGTCAAGTTCTAGACTACATAGGATAGCACAAAGAATCACAATTCCTCATATATACACATTGCACATGACTCAATTAAGACAGTTCTGTTCAACTCTCAAGTCAAGCAAATATATAAGATTGAGAAAATTAAGTAATAAAGCTCTATGTGTCATACAAGTCGAATAATTGAGAAAAGACATCACAAAATAGGCTATTTAATTTACTCAGGCACCACAATTCAAGCCAAATATACGGGGAATTAGATTGCATATCATATCCTAATATGCCAGCACCAAACATGTCACTAGGCATCTCAGAGCAACTCGGTTTTTTTCTAACCTATTCCTAAAAAAAAATACCTGGTTCGAGCTACACCCTTAGAGAAGAACCTGCGCCAAAACAAAAACTAAGGGATACTACCTAACTATCCTAATAATAAAATCTTTTTGGTGTTTTTAGAAGGACTTTATCCCTCAAGAAAATTTTCCAAAAAATCCATAATCAGGAAAAGTGCGAGCTTTTTCTAATTTTTATTCTTTTTGTACTTTTCTATGTTTTTTTAGTTTTTTTTCTAAAACAAACTAGACTAAAAAGTAAACTCAGTAAAACTAATAAAAGAAGCAAAGTGATACAATTTATACAAAGTACATCAGAAGTAGTAGTTCTCCCACCCCACACTTAGTCTATGCATAGTCCTCGATACATATAAAAAAATGTAAAACAGAGTAGGTTGAAAAGAAAACTCCCTGTGAGTCAAAGTCCTTCTTCTCAATGTGCATTCCATCAGCAACTCCGGGCACATCAACATCAGGTCCTAGAGGCATCAAAGACATGGGCCCCATAACATCACCAACAACCGCGTCCTCCGTGTCTAAGCCCTTGATACTGGTTGCGTCCTTCGACAAGTGAACATGGCTTCCAGACGTAATCCCCAACATCTCTTTGGACGAAATCGGAAAGTCATTGTGTAAATGCATATGCTCCTCATCTGAGATACCAACCCTGTTCATGAGTAAATTCAATGAGTTATAGAGGTACATGTTGAAGTTCTCGTCTCTGTCATTCTGTGCTTCTTGAGTGAGCATAGACGACATCTCCAACAAGGATGTGATGTCCAACAGCACTGTAGGAGCCTCCATCACCTCATCATTCCCTGGGTACTCTGGCACTTTCTGGGAGATCGTATATTGCGTGAGCAAGTTGCTGAAGAAAAACCTCTTAATCTGCCACCCAAATTGTGTGTCGTCCATCTCACCGAGAATGATCTGACCCACATAATGGGTTTGCCAGTCATAAAAACGAATATGACACACAATTGAGCTCGAGTACATTCGCTGCTGTGCTCCACTGGCATGAGTTTGGCTTGCACAAAATTCTACCACACATTTTGGCGGTCTTGTTGAAATTAGAGCGAACCATCTGCAGGTGAATATTGCCTTGCTTTCTGGTCCACTTGGCATTTGAATCCATGCTACAAAGAGTGTGGCATATACCTGTGTAGTTTGGGCTTCTAACAAATTTTTGGAGCCTCCTTGGGTCAGCATTCTCAACCCCCAAAAATGCACATAAGGACCGTCTATCAAGTGGCACGTCCTTCACACGTACATGTGACCAGAACAAGTGTATATCCTAGTTAGTGTATAGTTCCCGAACCATGCTCAAATTTTCATGCCCGAAGCATTTTATGAATTTGTCCATGTTCAGTGCTTGCAACCGGCCAAGTACGTCCGGGAAGTTTCTTTCTAAAGCTTTGACATTAATCCCCATCTTAGAGACGTACCTCCCATATGGCATGAAATCCCTATGCCATGCAATAGAGGCATCAAAGACTATATTCAAATGAGGCCTCGGTCGCAATAGTTCCTGCTGTGATCCCTCAACAACTTGTTTCCCTTTATCTTGCCGCGAGGAACCTTCTCCTTGCTTGCGTTTTTTTGGGTGCGGGGCAGTGGTGGAGGACTTTCCTATTCCCTTTCCTTTACTTGCACTATCACGAGCCATAGCAACCTGCAAAAAAAGCAAATAAGCATGAATCCGAGAACTAATCAAGAAATACGCCTAAGGTTGTCACGCATGTCAAAAATGATCCCACACTTAAAACCGAAGGCTCCATGTACAATACTTTACAACTGTGATCTAAAACGCACAAGTATTGCACTACAAGGCCATGGGTACTCAAGACTTCCCCATGCCACACAATAGCTAAAAGGCACTAATCAATGCCATACAAACAAGTGATTGATCATGGCTAAGTGAATTCACCTCAATACAATCAAGTGGCATATGGTACTTCAAATTTACAACTACTACACTAAATTAGCTAATCCTACAAGTGCTACAACCTACATAATAAATAATACATGATGTGGTCGACATGTATGAATTTAAAACCGAGCTCCCTAGCATATAAAATCATCCTCACACACCCCACACTTAGACCAATATCATATACAAATACACTTAGTTACTCAGACTTCGCCGATGCACAAAATAACCATTCAAACATTTTAACAAATATCTTGTGGGAATGAAGTGTATGAATTCTAGCTTAACAATGGTGGAATATGGTGTCCCTCCCAAATTTCAATCAAGTAGAGAGAATTCTAGTTTACTACTCCGTATACAATACAACCACAACCAAATTCAGCCAGTAAATGGACCTCCCACCATAGACCATCTTAAGAAGCAACTTAGGTGCAAAATTTGGGTATTAGGGAAATTGGGGAGATGGGATATTCATTATTATCTACTTATTAGAAGAAGAAGATACCTATAGAATTTAGAATGAGAGCAGGATAGGAGCTTGAGAAATTTTGAGAGAGAAGAGTAAAGAAACGGTCGCGGTAGAACTGGGGCATGAGAGAGGGGGGCATTTTTAACTTAGGTGTTTTAGGATATTTGAGTTATGTTTTAATTTATGTTGTGGGTGGGTATGAGTAATAAGATGGGTAATAGAATTAGTGTAGAAGGGTATATGGGTTGGGTTTTATGGGTATGGGTTAATTAAAATATATAATTAAATAAAACGAAACAAAATTAAAACATACTTTCCCCCCAGCCCTGCGCTCTACGCTATACCTGGCGCTGGGTAATTTTGACACACTTCTTTGGGGCCCCAAGTAGCATGGAGCGCTGGCCTGAGCGCTATTTTTGATGATTTGTTTTAACATCCCGATCGCCCGAGCCTTTTATATAACCAATTTACATGTTCCACACCATTCTACCTATAATTTCTATGCCTACAAAAAAATGCAAACTTTATTCTACTCTAACCAATAAAAATTAAAAACTAAGCTATGAAAGCAATAAAAATTAGTTTACCTCCCAACAAGAACATGATTTAACATCGCGGCATGACGTAAGACCTCGCTTACTCATCAGCGAGTACAATGTTGGCCTTCTCACGATCAATTATTCCTCCCAAATAGTGCTTGAATCTGTGTCAATTCACCACAAATTTTCTTTCGAAATTTAACGCGCGCAGCTCAATAGCACCATAAGGAGTGACTCTCACCACTTCGAATGGGCCTGACCATCTCGACTTTAACTTCCCCAAGAAACAATTTAGAGCCTAGAATTGAACAATAATACATGTTGGCCTAGCTTGAAATGACGTGGCTTGATGCGCTTGCCATGCCATCTTTTCGTCTTCTCTTGTATAGCTTAGCATTTTCATAAGAGTACAACCTAAACTCATCTAACTCATTCAACTGCAAGAGCCTGTTCTCACTCGCGGCTTTAATGTCCATATTCAACTTTTTAATGTCCCAATACACTTTATGTTAAAGTTCAACAGGGACAGGCATTCCCATAAACAAGCTTATACGGCGATGTCCCAATTGGCATATTATGCAGTTCTATATGCTTAAAAGGCATCATCTAACTTTGCAGCCCAATCCTTCCTATTCACATTCACCGTCTTCTCTAATATTTCTCTGTTAGACACCTCAGGTTGTCCACTCGTTTGAGGATTATATGCCGTAGCAACTCTATGGCAGACTCCATATTTAGCTAGAAGTTTATTCAATAACCAATTTCAAAAAATGTGTCCCTTCATTACTAATCGAGCCACGTGGAGTCCCAAACCTCAAGAATGTGTTCTTTTTCACAAAACGCAACTACCACCATGGCATCATTTGTTGGCAATATGATCGCCTCTACCCATTTTTACATGTAGTCAACTGCTAGCAAAATATATTTGTTTCGTCTGGAAAATGGGAATGGTCCTATAAAATCTATCCCCCACACATCAAAAATCTCGACCTCCAGGATATTATTCAAAGGCATCTCATGCCTCTTTGTGATTGTTCCTGCTCTCTAACACTGGTCATACTTCTTAACAAATGCATAGGCATCCTTGAATAATGTTGGCCAAATGAAACCAGATTGTAATACCTTTGCAGCTGTTCTATCGCCTCCATAATGGCCCCCATAAGGTGATGCATGACAATCATATAACACTAATTCTACCTCCTTTTCTGGAATGCATCTCCTCATCAACTGATCAACACACTGCTTGTACAAATATGGCTCATCCTAATAATAGAAGTTCACATCATGTAGAAATCTCTTTCTAGCTTCATATTCAAATTCAGTAGGAAGTACGCCACTCACAAGATAATTCACATAGCCTGCGTACCATGGGGAAAGGTCTTAGGTGATAACAAAAAGTTGCTCACCAGGAAATGTCTCTTTAATTTGTCCACCCTCCTCCACATGTTCATAATATTCCAGCCTTGATAGAGTGTCAGCTACTTGGTTCTCTGTACCCTTTCGATCTCGTATTTCTACATCAAATTACTGCAATGACAAAACCCAGCGCATCAATCTAGCCTTAGAATTTTATTTGTAAATAGATACCTGATTGTTGCATGATTGGAATGTACTATGACTTTTGTTCCCACCAAGTATGCCCGAAATTTCTAAAAGGCCCACACAACGGCTAACAACTCCTTTTTAGTGGTAGTGTAATTTAATTGTGCATTATCAAGAGTCTTACTCGCATAGTATATAGAATAAAACACATTGTCTTTCCTCTGGCCTAGCACTGCCCCAGTAGCATGATCACTTGCATCACATATAAGTTCAAATGGTAAGGACCAATGTGGTGCCACAATAATGGGAGCAGCCACCAAATTCTTTTTAAGCTCTTCAAATTTCTTGAGGTAGGCATCATCAAAATTGAATGTTACATCCTTTTCAAGCAAACTGCACAAAGGAGTAGAAATATTAGAAAAATGCTTAATAAAGCGCCGATAGAATCCTGTGTGTCCCAAGAAACTCCGAACACCCTTCATAAATATAGGTGGAGGTAATTTTTCAACCGCCTCTACCTTCGCCTTATCAACTTCAATGCCGCTCCTGGACACTCTGTGACCCAACACGATGCCTTCCTGCACCATAAAATGACACTTTTCCCAATTCAATACCATATTTGTTTATTCATAGAGGGCCAACAGCTTGCTCAAATTATTCAAACAATCATCATAAGAAGACCTAAAGACTGAAAAATCATCTATAAAAACTTTCACAAATTTTTCGACCATATCAGTGAAAATAGCTATCATGCATCTCTGGAAAGTGGCTGATGCATTACAAAGACCAAATGGCATGCACTTGAAGGCGAAACTGCCATAAGGATAAGTAAAAATGTTCTTATCCTTATCCTCTGGGTATATGACAATCTAATTGTATTCAGAATAACCATCAAGGAAGCAATGAATGAATGGAAGTGAGAATTGGTCCTTGCGAGCTGCTTTGTTGAGCCTTATATAATCAATGCAAACTCTCTACCCCGTCATAGTTCGAGTATGATTTAGCTCATTTTTTTCATTCTCAACCACAGTCATCCCCCTCTTTTTGGGAACACATTGAACCAGGCTTATCTAGTTGCTGCTAGAGATAGAAAAGATGATGTCTGCATCGAGCCACTTAATTACTTCCTTCTTCACGACCTCCTTCATAATGGAATTTAGCCTCCTTTGCTGCTCAACACTGGGGCGGTGTGCATCTTCCGGAGAGATTTTTTGTATGCAAAACGATGGACTGTTTCCCTTGATGTCAGCAATTGTCCACCCAATAGCATTTTTATGCTCGTGAAGTACTCTGAGCAATTTTTCTTTGTGTATAATAGTTAAGCTGGATGAGATTATCACTGACAATGTCTTAGAGTTTGCCAAATATGCATAGCGCATATGCGCTAGAATGGGCTTAAGTTCTAGCTTTGGAGCTTCTTCATTAGATGGCTCATGAGGGGCCAGAGTGACAGGCCTTTCCAACTCCTCAAATTTTCCAAACCCATGGATATAACTGCAACACATGTCAAATACTTTCTCCATTTCTCCCATCATTTCATCTTTATTGTCTTCTTCATCCCCAATCAAAGCTCGTTCAAGAGGATCTTTGGGGGCTCATATAAGGCACTAATTACGTAGCATCACTTTCCACTACATAAGTCATAGATAGCTCTTCATAGTGGGCTAGAAATCTAAGTTCCATATACACATTGAATACCTCCACTCAATCACCGACTCTCATCGTCATCTTTCCTTTGCATACATCAATAATAGCTCGGCCCGTGGCTACGAATGGATGCCCCAAAATAAATGGGACTTCCTCATCAGGATCTTAGTCCAAGATAATGAAATCGGCTAGGAATATGAAATAAATCACTTGAACTAACACATCTTAAATCACTCCTTCAGGATGAGCAAGGGAGAAATCAGGCAACTATAATATTACCATTGTTCGACGCGGCTCACCTAACCCCAACTGTCTAAACATAGATAGCAGCATCAAATTGATGATCAGTCCAAGATCACACAAAGCTTGCTCGACTGAATGCTTACCAATCGAGATTTGGATAGTGAAACTACCTGGATCCTTCAATTTCTGAGGTAGCTTGCTTTGAATTCTAGATCTACATTCCTTAGTAAATGCCACAGTCTCAAATTCGGTCAACCTCCTTTTATTTGCCACTATGTCCTTGATTTATTTAGCATATTTGGGCCCTTCTTGCATGATGTCTACGAGTGGAATATTAATTTGCAACTGCTTTAAAATATCGAGAAACTTTTTATACGCGGCATTATCCTTCACTTTCTACAATCTTTGAGGGAACCGAAGTGGTGAAATTGCAACCAATGGTAGGGGTTGCTTAGCCACGGCCTCTTCAGCTGGCTTCTCTAACTCATTTGATTTTTCTAATTCTTACAATATAGTGGTCGGCTCCTCATTAAAGGTAAGTTGTTTTCTCTTTTTCGGCTGGACTTCTTCTAACTATCACCTATTCCTCAATGATACAGCATTAATAGATGCCTTAGGATTAGCCTCAGTGTCACTTGGAAGAGCTCCAACTGGTCGAGTATTTTGGGCACTGGCAAGTTTTCCCATTTGTCACTCCAAATTTCCCATTGCTACGGCTTAGGCCTGCTGGTCAGCCTTCACTTTCTTCATCATCTCTGTTGTGTGGGATTGCTAGTCAGCCATCAATTTTTTCATCATTTCCTCATGGTGACTTGTTAAGTTTGCAGGTTGTTCAGCCTGAGGTGCTCTATATTGTTATTGAGGTTCTTGTGGTCAGTATTGATTCTTAACACCTTGGTTTCCACCCCAAGAGAAGTTTGGGTGGTTCCTCCAGTTGGGGTTGTAAGTGTTCCCATATTGGTTTGCCTTACCCCTATTCTTATTACCCACAAAATAGATAGAGTTTGGATTAACTGGGCATAAGTCGCTCGTATGACCCTCCCCACATACTTCACAAAACAATTGGACATTTTGCACAAGCTAAGCTTGTTGCTTGTTAATAACCAAGGTCATCTGATTGATCTAGTTGGTCAATGTGGAAATCTACACTGATAACGCCAAGAAGACATCTAACTCGAGAACCCCTGTAGATTTTTGCACGGTGTTTATGCCTATATCTCCTTGACAATCAGGATTTCTTGTGGAGAATCTGTTCAACAATGCATATATCTCATCAAAGCTTTTATCCAACACTTGACCGCCAGCTGCATCGTCCAGCACAATCTTTGTCTTAGGATGTAGCCCTTCTATGGAAGTGTGAGCTAACACTTCATTTGTCTGATTGTGAATAAGGACAGTCTTTGAGTAGCCTCTTAACCTCTCCCAAGCTAAGTATAAAGACTCCGCCACTTTCTGTTTAAATGTGACTATCTCACTTCTGATCTTTGCAGTTTTGCCCGAAGGGAAGAACCTTGCAAAACGTTTCCTTGCTAGATCATTCCATGATGTAATAAAATTAGTTGGTTAACGTGTGAGCCTTACATAGTCTGGAGTGACTCTGTTAGTGATGTAAGTATCACTAATATCCAAGAAATTCAGGATATGCTGCTATGGATCCTCGTGTGGAAGACCAATAAAATGGCCATTTACATGAAGTAGCTGGATCATGCTCGATTTTAGCTCAAAATGCCCAGTGATTTTGGGCTTTACAATGCCGGAGGTGACATTAGCAATGCTGGGCATCACCACCTCCTGAACATCCATATGTTTCTCCTCTACCATGTTCATAGGAAATTGAACAAGTGCCAAATATTATTTGTATCCCTTGCTTCCCCCAACCTCCTATGAAATGTTCTATCGAGTTTGGGGTAAACGTTTGAAGTCTGTCCTAGCTTCTGACCCTGAGTATTCAATTAAAGTTCCTGATATCAGAGCAACAATGAAGTAACATTAGACTTGACGAAATAGATAATGAAAGAAAAAACTCGAAAGTAGTGAATATTCAAGTCCCCTGCAATGGCGCGAAAAACTTGTTGCTCCCCAAACGCACGCGCAAGTATACATGATCGTACAAGTAATAAATTGATAAGTTGAGTGTTGAACAAATAGATACTTGTATCAACTACCAACTAAATTTACCAAGATTGTGATTCAATCGGACCAAATTCAGTTCAAGAATGTGATTATACTAAATAATAATTCTAAGTAGTAACTAAATTATCAAGCAATAAAATGGTTGTTGTGTATTCAGTAGAGACAATATTCCAGTGCTGTGATCAATTCACCAGTCCTATTGTGTTCTAGTTAACTCTTCCTTTCATATGATTCACTCATGGTTACTAATTAATCAAACAATTGCTCTGATAACCTTCTCCCGAAGTACTACTCGCCTATTCAAAATAGATTAATGCCTATATTCCTATAAAATAAATCTATTAAGAACTCATTCAGATTACTATATTTAATTAAGCACGGTGACTAGGTATATTCTTATCCTAACCATAAATCCGCCCCCTCCCCTCAGAGTTAAGATCGTTCTCTCTTCAATTCTTCTCTAATATAAACATGGCTTTCCCAAGCATAACATAGATAGCGAATAGAACCTAATTGCTGGCTAGACAATTAAGCAATTAATTACAGAATTGAAGAAATAACCATATATTGGTGAATTATAATCAAGGTTAAGTCAACATTAAACAACAATATGCATGGCTAAATCACAACACAAAAATATGGGTTTTAGCCACTCCTGATAGTATCAAAGAAATTCATAAGTGTTAGATAATTGAAAATACTAAGAAACGATGAAGAAATTTGAGATATCCTTGCTCCAGAATGTTTACCGTGTGTATTATCTCTTTAAAGTGGCATCTATCCTTTAAAAACAAGCTTAGTCTGGCTTTTATACGCATTGGGTAGGTCTAGGCCAAAATGACCTTGTCTGAGCAAAGTTGGACAATTTTCTCATCACCAGCGTCCAGCCCAGTGCCCCATGCTAGCCCTGGCACTGGCTTATTATGCATTCTATCTCTGGCGCCACATTTATGGTGTGGAGCGCTGCCTGTGGCGCTGAAAACTCCAACTTTTCTGTTCTCCTCCGTTTGGCTCTAATCTCGCACCTTTCACCCTCAATTGTTTCCGAATGATTCCTACACATAAAGACACCTCGAATTAATATAAATCAACACATTTTACATCCAAAATTCACGAAACATGAGTAAATATATACATACATATACATACATATATATACATACATATACATACATACATACATACATACATACATACATACATACATACATACATACATACATACATATATATATATATATATCTTAAAGTATATATATATATATATATATATATATATATATATATATATATATACTTTAAGCTAAATATCAAGATCCAAGGATAGCCTTATGAATCTAGCTTGAGAGATGTGGCCAGATTCATTCTCAGCTTGATGTTTTGGATCCTCCAATTAACATTGTTTAGAGCTTCCGCATATTTCCCTTAATTATCTCTCTATCCTTGATTGGCTCTCTTTCCTTTCTTGCATGCTTGAGAATCTTTCCTTCATTGTTCTTTGATTGAATGATTTTTTTCTATTTGATATAGAGTTTGAAAAATATAGCCGTTGGTTTCCTCTGATTTTCTTGTATGATTTTCTTTCATTTCATTCATCAGAGCTATTGTGAATCTACAGACAAAGTGAGATAATACTAGTTAAGGATATTTTCATTATTGATCATTATTTAAATTCTATGCCTAACAATCTCTCCCATTTTGATGATCACAATAATTAAAAAAGAGTTCGACTAATTTTACGAAAGTACTTCTGCTCCCCCTGCCTTTGTGCTCCTTGTTTGTTTGCATGCTCCCCCTTTGTTTGTACTCTTTTTATTCCCCCCTTTGACATCAATTAAAAATAGCAAGAGAAGATTCAAAAAATAATAGCTAATAATAATATTAGTTAAATAGGCAAAAAATATATACATGTAACAGTTATACCAGGCATAGTCGACTGTATGACCATCCAAACATAGCCAAAAGAGAAGTTTTAACTAGCAACACAAAAAAAAGACTGTTAAACAACCAAGACACTTAATTCCTTAAAAGGAAATACTTCAAAGTATTGATCATTTTGGTGAAAAAACTATCATAGGAATCATCAATCTCCTTGGTGACTTTGGTCATCTTCTTAGTGACATCCTGCATTGCCCTGATCCCTTGTCTCTTTATAACTTGGAGGGTGATCCTTAACCTGGCCACATTTGCTCGAGTTTCCTTTGTCACTTCTCTGATGTTGTCCACTTGTTCCTGCATAGAGGTTAGCAGTTCTTTGATACCTACAATATTTTGCTACATTAGTAGCAACTGATCTTAGGAAGAGGGTTTGCTTGCTTCATATTTAATCCATCCAGTGCCCTATTGAGGAGTGGATTCGGGTGGTTTGTCTTTCTTGAACCAGGTTCCTAAACCAAAGAGTACCCCTATCATGACAAACACAATCTTGTCATATGTGCTGGAGATGGTATTAGGGGCATAGGGAGACAAATTTACTTTCATAACATGCAAGATATAAGATATTAATAAACAATAAGGCAAGCTGTTAGTAGAAGGTGAGACATCCCTGATGCTTTCAAGCATGTACTAATGCACTCAAGCAAGCCAATTAATAGCCTCCTCATTCAGGAGACAGTACATGACAAACACATCTCTAAAAAATAGGGTGCTAAGAGAACTACTACGGGGTAATAGGGTGGTAGAAATAATGTGTGCTACTACACAGTGCTCAAATTTTAAATTGTTGGGACCAATATCGGGGGATGGGGGGGGGGGGGTGATATAACACACTATTTGCTTTCTCAAACAATACGTCAAAACTATTAGGCCAAGAATGTTAAAAAAACTATACCCAATAAACTTTGTTGCAAAGGTTTTTTTAAACTGATAAGAGTAGAGAATAATGCGAGTTCCCAAAACCATGTATTTTAAGTCATCTTTATCGTTCACAAATAAACTTGCACAAAATATACGCACATGTTCTTCATAGACAGTGTCACCAATAGTAGCAAATAAGGAGACAAGTTTTTATGTTTCAAACACAGAGATAACATCACAATGAGAGCTTTTCATAGGTTTCAAACTTACAGTGCGACCATAAACAATTGACTTCCCTTTTTAAGCGACAAAATTTTCTTTCTCTTCGGGACCACAAAAGTTCATCTTGTCTTCGGGCCCAAACTCTATGCTTTCTGTTTTCCCTCTCTTTTGAGCTGATTGTTTGGGGGTGGATGGTTTCCATCCCTCTTTTGAGTGATGAGAATTTCTTCCTGAGAATCACTGGATTCATCCTCGAACTATTAATGACATATACTCTCTAACGACTTTACATCCACAAATTATCAGTTTGATGGTTTTTCTTGAAGCTATGGCTTCTTTTAAGCATCGAAGAAGATGGAGAGGGTTTTGCTTTAGCCATGAGTAAGAGAGAGCAAAGAGAGAGAGAGTCTTTCTTTGAGATAGTGGGGGATATGAACGAGAGAGTAAAGGTTAAAAATGGGGTGAATCGACGCCTCGTATCTGGAGAGACGTATGAAAGTCAACTGAAAATTTATGTTCTACAAGCCCGTCATCAGTCAGCTAATAAATGCATGTATAGAGTAATAAAATACTAAGAGATATTTAGGGCGAAAATCATGAAGATCAATTATGCAATTTTTTTGTAAAACAGACAAATTTAGAGAAGTTAAACGAGAATCAAGTAAATACCAATTTTAGCATAAATGAAACATAATCTCTCTTCAAGCAATGGTTTTATGAAAATATTTGCTAACAAATTTTCAGTATTGATAAATTCTAACACAATGTCACCTTTTTCAATATGACCATGGATAAAATGATACTTAATCTCAATAAGTTAAGCTCTAGAGTGATGCACCGAATTTTTTAAGAGGAAAATGACACTAGTGTTATCACATATAATAGGAGTGCAATTAAGACGTAAATCCTAGTCTAATAGTTGATGCATAATCCATACAACTTGTGTGAAACAAATTTCTACAGCCAGATATCTGATAATATGTTTAACAACAGTCAAGGGGGATTCTTTGGGAGCTGACTAATATCCTGCACATTTGCAAACACTAAACATAATATCAAGTAGACTAGTTGTAAGATAGAGTAGAGCTCCAATCATACCTCTATATGTTATTTCATCAATACTCTTACCATATTTATCTTAATCTAGGGTTGTTGATGGACTCGTAGAAGTTCCTATAGCCTTAACATTAGACATGCCAAACTTCTTGATAAGCTCTTTTGTATAATTTGTTTCACTAATGAAAGTCCCTTTTTGTACTTGCTTGATTTGTAGTCCAAGGAAGAAGGTTAATTCTCTCATCATACTCATTTCAAATTCTCCTTTTATATTTGAAAAATTCTTGCATAACACTGGGTTAGTACTTCAAAAATTAATATCATCTACATAGATTTGCACAACTAGATTACCTTCAACTGATCTTTTGATAAGGATAGTAGTATCAATATTACCTCTATTAAACCTATGTTTGACTCGTAAGGAACTTAACCTTTCATACCAAACTCTAGGAGCTTTCTTTAGTCCGTACAGAGTTTTGGATAACTTGTAGATATGATTTGGAAAGGATTCATTTGCAAATCCTAGAGGTTTCTTAACGAACACTTCCTCAGAAATGAAATTGTTTATGAACACACTTTTTGTGTCCATCTGAAATAGTCTAAAACATTTGGATGCAGCATAAACTAATAAGATACGGATAGATTCTAACCTGGCAACATAAGTGAAAGCTTCCTCTTAATCAATTCCTTCTTGTTGTGAATAAATTTGAGTAATCAGTCTAGCTTTATTTCGTACCACTTGTCCAAACTGGTTTAACTTATTTTTTTATACATATTTTATTCCAACAATGGATGCATTTGGATGTTTAAGGATGATTTCCCATACTTTATTCTTCTCAAATTGGTCAAGCTCCTCTTGCATTATAATTATCCAGCTTTTGTCCCCAAGTGCCCCATCTACCTATTTTGGTTCGAACTGAGTTACGAGGGCAATATTTAACGTTTGCTTTAGAGATCTTCTTGTTTTAATGCCTTCATGAGGATTTCCAATGATATACTTATGTGGATATCCTAGCCCACTTTTCCATTCATTTGGAACAACTAATACTGGCTTCTTTTCAATGGGACTTGATTGTTCAACTGTAGAAAGCTCCTAGTTCTCAACATGACTATCAGTCACTTCTTTATCTTTTGAGTTGTTCTGCCGGATCGGTCGCTCAAGATCTTTGGTCTTTATCCGGACCCGATGGGCCCCGAAAAAGATATGAGGTGCTCGGAAATGACTAAAACTGCTGATCAGTTGCCTCATCACGAGTGTTCTCACATGTATTGATAGACTTTGGAACTATGGAGATTTCCTAATCTTCAGGAAGTTTTTCATTCCTTGAGCGAGGGTTAGTGTCCACAAATACAACATGTATGGATTCTTCAATAGATAAAGTACATATATTAAAAACTCTATATGCTCTACTGGAGGGAGAGTATCCAAGAAAAGTTCCTTCGTCGCTTTTTAGATTAAACTTACCAAAGTTGTCTTTTCCATTGTTATGGATAAAACATCTGTAACTAAAAGAATGGAAATAACTAATGTTAGGTCTTTTGCCTTTCCATAGTTCATATGGAGTTTTTTTGAGAATAGGTCGAATTAAGCATCTGTTGATGATGTGACATGCTATCCTTACAGCTTCTACCCAGAAGTGGGGTGAGAGGGAGTTTTCCACAATCATAGTTCTTGCCATATCTTGCAAGGTTCTATTTTTTTCATTCTACCACTCCATTTTGTTGAGGTGATATGGGAGATAAAAAGTTGTGGGAAATCCCTTAATCATTGCAGAAATTATCAATGCTTTGCTTTCAAATTCTCCTTCATTGTCACTTTTTATGGCAGATATGTAGTATTCTTTTTCCCGATGTATCTTCTTACAAAAGACTTCAAATTTCTCAATTCTTCATCTTTATGATTCAGAAAAATAACCCAGGTAAATCGTAAAAAATCATCTACCATAACAAAATCATATCTTTTACCACCTATGCTGGCAGTTCTAGTTAGACAAAAAAGGTCCATTGGCAGAAGTTGAAGAGATTTTGCAGTAGAAACTATATTTTAAACTTTAAAAGAGGACCGGGATTGTTTTTCTAATTGACATGCATCACAAATTTGATCTTTTGAGAAATCTAGTTTTGGGAGACCAATGACAAGATCATGTTTGGAAAGTTTTTGAATAGTATACAAGCTAGCATGACCAAGTTTTCTATGCCAAACCCAAGGATCATCAATCATAGAAGCTAGACAAATTTAATTTCCAAGATTGTCTACATTACTAAGAGTGTAGACATTCCTATCTAGATTTCCAAAAAGAATAACTTTCCCTGATTCGTCTTCGATAAATCAACCATGCTTTTTAAAATCAACCTCATAATCATTGTCACATAGTTGACTGATACAGAGTAGATTATAGCCAAGCGCATCTACCAGGTATACTTCGTCTACATCACACGTTGAGTTGAGGGGGACTCTTCCAACTCCACTTACGTTTCCTTTTGATTTGTCTCTAAAAGTGAATGATCCACTATCTAGTTTAGTGACAGTTTTGAATAGTTGTTTGTCACCTGTCATGAGTCTGGAACACGCGCTATCAGGATACCATTTCCCTTTTTGATTCTTCTTGCTGTGTTCCTGCAAAAATAAATTACTTATTTTTAGGCACCCAAGCCAACTTAGGTCCTGGATGGTTAGTAATCTTAGAATTAGCATAACTAGAGGCTTTGGGTCTCTAGACCCATCTTTTGTTGTTCTTAAACCTACAATGGTTAGATGTATGGCCAGGTTTTCCACAATAAAAGCAAGAGGATTTATTGGAACTTTCAGAGAATTTTTCTCCTTTATTTCTAAACCTACAATGGTTAGAGGTGTGACCATTTTTCCACTAATGAGTACATGCAGAGCAATTTCTTGTTCTAGATGTGAAATTACGAGGGGTTGACTAATTTGATTTGATGGAACTATGACTGTTGGATCTTCGCAATCTATTCAATTGAAGTTCAAGTTCATTAATTTCATCTTGAAGTATGTCCCTTTCAATTTTAGAAACATCTAATTTCAGTGCCCAGTATTTCTTCTCTCTTTGGATCTTTGAAGCTCATTTAAAACTTTCTCAATGTCTGCAAGAGTAATATTAATAAATTCATAAAGTTCATTACAATTAGGACATGTAGGAAGATACACCTCACCTGTTCCTTCGTCTTCCATGAGACCAAGCCCACCTGAATCTTAATTACTATCTTCTTTAATGGCCATAAAACACATGTTGGTAATTTCATCATGATCAGATTCTTCTTCATCACTCCATGCTCTAAAATATATTTTTTTCGAGAAATTTCTCCTTAGTTTCTTTTTCATCTCAGGGCATTCAACTTGAATGTGTCCATGTTTTCCACATTCATAGCATCTTCCATCATTTTTGTCATTCTCGTTATTCATCTTCCCTTTTCTGAAATTTGATTTACCTCTTCTACTATTTCTGTTTTTCTTCATCATGCTTGTTACAATTTTAGAGAGTATGGCTATATTCTCATCTTGTTCTCCTCATCCTTCTTCTTATTCTTTTTTTTTTCTTCTTCTTCTTCTTCTTCTTCTTCTTCTTCTTCTTCTTCTCCTCCTTCTTCTCCTCCTCCTTCTCCTCCTTATCCTTCTTCTCCTTCTTCTTCTCCTTCTTCTCCTCCTCCTCCTCCTCTTCCTCCTCCTTCTTCTTCTTCTTCTTCTTTTTCTTCATGCTTATTACAATTTTAGAGAGTATAGCTATATTCTTATCTTGTTCCTCCTTCTACTCCTTCTCCTTCTCCTTCTTCATGCTTGTTACAATTTTAGAGAGTATGGCTATATTCTCATCCTTGTCCACTTTCTTCTTCTTCTCCTTCTTCTTCTTCTTCTTCATCATCTTTTTCTTCTTCTTCTTCGTCTTCTTCTTCTTCATCATCTTCTCCTTCTTCTTCTTCTTCTTCATCATCATCTTCTCCTTCTTCTTCTTCTTCTTCTCCTTCTTCTTCTTCTTCTTCATCATCATCTTCTTCTTCTTCTCCTTCTTCTTTTTCTTCTTCTTCTTCTTCTTCTTCTTCTTCTTCTTCTTCTTCTTCTTCTTCTTCTTCTTCTTCTTTTTCTCCTTCTCCTTCTTGAAGTCTGACTGGAGATCTACCTTCTCCTTCTCTTCCTCCTCCTCCTCCTCCTCCTCCTCCTCCTCCTCCTCCTCCTCCTCCTCCTCCTCCTCCTCCTTCTTCTTCTTCTTCTTCTTCTTCTTCTTCTTCTTATTTAGCTACAGTTGATTTGAATGCAACTGCCTTCTTTTTTCTTGATGAACTTACCTGTCTAAATGTAATTTCTCAAATATAATTAAATCACCTCTGAGTTTATAATAAGACATCTTGTCAAGATCTTGACATTCCAGAGCAATAACTTTGGGTTGCCAAATCGTGGGAAGACTTCTTAGAATTTTTTTGACTTGTTCTCCACTTCTTATTGGTCTGCCAAAGGATTTAAGTCTCCAAGGGTTTTACTGAATCGATAGAATATTTCTTCCACTGATTCTCCATCTTTCATTTGAAACTATTCATAATCACAAACTAGGAGATTAATCTTTGTTTCTTTCATTTTGTTTGTTCCTTCATATGTTACTTATAACTTGTCCCATATTTCTTTTGAAGTTTCATAGTTTGATATCTTTTCATACTCTTCTCCCTTATGGTGTTATACAACAGATTTTTTTTCTTGGCATTCACTTGGATAGCACCTGCTTGTTCTTCAGTGTATTCATCTAAATCAAGAGGATCGGATGATACTATGATCTCACCGTCTTTGTCCTTCTTTGGTGGAACTTGAAGATTTCCCTTTTTGATCACACGTCACACCTTAATGTCATATGACATAGTGTAGGTTCATACGCACTTTGTAGTATGAGAAGTGTAGGCCATTGATGTAAGGAGGTCATACCTGAGAAGTTCCTTCTTGAAATAGTGGTCCAACGACTGTGCTTGAAGCCATGATCTTTCCTCACTTGCTGTAAGGCAATATTTATGACCTTGCTCTGATACCAATTGAAAGTACAAGCGAGGAGGTGAATTATATCCTATTTAGAAACTTCGTTGACTAAGAAATGAATTAGTTGACTAAACTTTACAGTAGGATCAGTTGCAACAGAACTAAATTCTGCAGAATGAAAAGTAAATGAGGCTCATCAATTTTATACCGGTGTGGTACCTACGTCCAGTTCCTTTGGGTCACAAAAGTTCTCTTAGATCTTCAATAAGTCTTTACAGTAGTGATGGTTTTAGTGTTGACACAACTCTTGTTTTGTTTTCTAACTCTTCCTACCTTTTGCAACCCTTGTAAACTCAGGAATACAGTATTTGTAATAAAAACTAGAAAGGTGTAGAAATAGATGTGAAGTTGTGTGATCTTCCTTGTCCTTCTTATTCTTCTTTTATAGTGCTCGATGAGTCTTCTAATTTCTCTTTTATGGAATCACAAAGGAGCAATTATGGGAGGTCTTTCCTTGTGAGGAATAGGCATCTAAGAGTGAGACCCAAGGGTAGCCTCATGAATCTAGCTTGGAAGGTATGGTCGGATTCATTCTTAGTTTGAAGCTTTGGCTCCTCCAATTAACCTTGTTTATAGCTTCCGCAGATTTCCCCTGATTAGCTCTCTATCCTTGATTGGCTCTCTTTCTTTTCTGGCACGCTTGAGAATCTTTAGCAAGTCTGGTTGATTGTGTTTTCTTCCTTGTTCTTTGATTGATTTATTGATTCTTTTACCATTTGTTATAGAGTTTGAAAAACATAACCGTTGGCTTACTCTGATTTTTTGTATGATTTTCTTTTCTTTCGTTATTAAAGATGTTGCGAATCTGCACATAAAGTGTAATGACATTAGTCAAGTCTCTTTTGATTATTGATCATTATCAAAAATCTAAACCTAACAATTTCAGGATTTGAATTTTAGATGGGGAAAGCCTGTTAGAGCAACCATGGCCAACGGTCCCTTTAGCAAGATATTTTACTTGATGAGTACACATGATAGAGGAATCGAAGTGGTTATCAACTTGAATGAACAACAAATGTCCGCTTTTGAGCAAGACAAAGACCTCCTCGAATTTGCTACTCCTGCTCATGTTCAGGACCAGAGGTGTCAAATGGGCTAGTTGGGATGAATTTGAACGGGTCAAAATGAGTTGAGTAAATAGATAAATGGGTTATGTGTTTTGTGAAGATGAGCTACACAATGGATAATAATCAAACCCGCCAAATCTTATCAAGTTTTAATTTCATTACGTGTTTCCTTGTAATTTATTTAATTGTCAAACAAAAATAATACACAAAAAAATTTCTTTATTATAGTTACACACAATATATTAAATAAAAAAACTTTTCTTTTGGAAATTATTTTTATAAGGATCATGGATTAATTTGGGATAATTTTTGATGGGTTGAATTAGACGAATCAAAATGGGATGATTTAATAACCCGCCCAACCTTAAGCGGATTGTGCAAGTAATATTTTCTTGGATTAATTTTGCCACCCTAAGGACATTTTTTAAGTATAGGAAAAATGTATAGAATCTTTCCACAATATTGGAAGCGAACAAATTCTTACATGTGCTCGACGTGACAAGGAGCTTATTCTTTTTTTGAACATAAAAGTACGATAATTATATTACTTAAAACATATTACAAAAAGAGGACATAGTCTTTAGGACATTACTATTGCCCATACTTGATAAGTAAGTAAAAACATCAGTAGAGATAGTTTTAATACTATTAAAAAGTTTATGCTTGTTCTTTAAAACTTCTTGTTCAGCAAAATGAGGCGGACGAGCATGATAAACACAATTGTTATTGGGAGGATGCTTCATTTCTTCTTTAACCATTCGATGTGCCACTTCGTTTTCTTCCCTAAAATTATGCTTTAGGATTGGGAGCTTCAGTTAGTGCATTAACCATCTGCATTAAAAAATAATGTTGTGGAAATTAGTACAATCTTCATGCATGATTTTTATTACGTCAGTGCTATCAGTTTCAATTTCCATATTTGAAAGATAAAAATCCTTTGCAATTGAGTCCTTCAAGCAGGGCCAACAATTCTCCATGAATTGGCGAGGAGACATGTATTGCTTTATGGTAACCCATGGTCCAGTCTCTATTGCTATTACGGAATGACCCACCAATTTTTGTTGCATTATTATTAGAAGAGAAAGCTCCATCACAGTTTAGTTTAATAACATTCTTAGGCGGTTTATACCATTTGATCTTAATTGGAACTTATTTGGCAGTGAAAGAGTTTCTTTCTGTGAAGAAGATATATTCCCATGCAAAGTGCATGGGCTTTTTCACATCCAAAGAACAACTTAGGTTATTTATGTTGTTTTTATTTTTGTTTTTCCAAATTTCCCATATGCAAAATGGGAAGAGAGTTTCCCAAAAAATGTTGTGAGAGTTTTGATGGATGAAGGAATCACGTAGGTCCCCAAGCCAGTTAACATCTCCAATTGTGTTGAGGTAGTTGATACCCATGATTTTCCGGAATTGGCGGGTGAATGTGTAGCTTAAGAAGATGTGTTGGATGTTTTCAATGCCTAATCTGCATGTGGTGCATGTGGCATCAATGTTCATTCCAATTTTGTTTAGGTAGGCACGCGAGGGATACGATTATGAGAGCATTTACAAAGGAAGATTTTAATTTTATTAGGACAACAAAGGTCCCATATCCATTTAAAGGAGTTTGAGGAAAGATTAGGATTAGTGAGGAGATTATAGCAAAACTTTGTAGAGAAGGTACCATTTGGGCTTAGTCTCCAGCTAAATTCATCAATGTTGGAATTGTTTGAGGGTGTTGGGGTAATACTAATATTATAGATCACCTTAGGAGGTCATTCAAAGGATATTGCCTTTAAGTCCCAATTTTTGTCATTGATTAAGCATCCTAGTGAAGGTTACTCTCATTATTGCTGAGGGGCCCTCAATAGAGCTTCTTAGGGAAGATGAATTATAAATCCTATTGTTATACCAGATATTCAAATGAGAATTATTTGAGGGGTGACAAAGAATTCCTTTGTTGTATATTCTCCATCCCTGGAGAATGAATTTCCAGATGAAGGAAGTATTGGTTATTGACTTGGATTGAGCAATATTTGGACATAATGAGGTGACAACAAGGAGTGAAAGGGTTCTTAAGAGTTTCCATACTAGGATAGAAAGGATAACCAAATTTTTCTCTTTTGCCTAATGAATACCCAAACCACCCTCCTTTTTCCCCCTTGTAATAGTATCCCAGCTAATTAGATGAAGTTTTTTCTTGTAGAGTCCGAGATAAAATCTCTTTGTATTTTATCAATGGATTTTAATGCTTTGGGTGAAAGAATAGTGTATTGCATTAAGTGTGAGGGAATTGCCCCTAGAGTACTGTCACGACCCAAACTGGAGGGCCATGACTAGCACCCGACCACACTTGCCGAGCACCAACGTACATTTCATCTAACCTTCATTATTATCTTTTAGGGCTGACGAGATCAATATAAAGGGTAGACCTGGATCATGGACAACCAGCAATAAAATATGACGACATGAACATACATAGCAGGGGATGACCAGACAATCAAGAAACTACATATAAGGTATGAGGTACCACGCTACTATGAAAGACTATACAACAAAAACTAGCCGACAAGGCATACCCAACTATACATGAGTCGACACCTGTCTATGAGCCTCTAAAGGAACGTAAGTGCTGCAACATAGCCGGAACAGGGCCCCGGCATACCCATAATGTCTATAACAAAAATGCATACCAAGACCAAGGCAAGTCCGGAGAAGGGATCTCGCCAATCACCGCTGAACTGGACAGCCTACTGTGGTGGGGGAGCTGCACCTGCCTGTCTATCAGGACCTGCAGCACGACATGCAGTGTCCACAAATAAAAGGACATCAGTACGAATAAAGTACTGAGTATGTAAGGCAGGGAACCATAAATACGATCAGTAATATAAGCAAGGATAGAGAATATACAACCTGTAACATCTTAGTACCTCTGAGGGCTACTTACATGAAATGCATGATACATATGTATAAATACATAAACCTTTAAAACATTCTCCTCTGTGGGCATCATCATCATCATATCGTACCCGGCCATAATAGGCTCGGTAAAAAAATGTACCCGGCCATCATAAGGCTCGGTAGAATCGTACCCGACCACGTGGAGCTCGGTAAAACCCAATTGATCAGTGGTTGCACAATAGGTGCCGTACCCGGCCGACTATAGCGTGGCTCGGTAGAGTAAAATAGATACATATATATAATGCATGCCCGACTCATGGAATCACATTCTAAACCTTTCGGAATGACGCAAGGTCGGTATCCTCTGTACACGTTATTAGGACTAACTCTTCACTATGAACCTTATAAGAATCAGGAAGTACCAACAACATTTATAACATAAGAATAAGAGAAGCAACATTAACATCAATCGTTCCATAAGAGGGAAAACAATGTAAGTACTGCTAGCTTCTAAGAGTAGAGTATCTTTGGAAGCTCGTTCATTGCATTATGTACAATCGGAGCCGTGCAAAAGAAGGAAAGGTATAGCCTCACATACCTTGTATATACTACCCCAATCTCAAGCTATGCAATTGTCAAAACTCCTTAGTCTACAATAAGAGAAACGATACTATCGTTATCATTTAAGCGTCATAACTATTATGTATCGACCACAACCTATTTTACGATGAAACGGACAACACCTCCCCTATATATATGACCTCACACCATTCAAAATAGTCACCAAACAGCCCAAACAACATCAATAATAAACATATTGAGCCTCCCAAAATAGTCCACATACAGCCTAATCACTCCATACATACGACGACCACCGTAGTCATGTCAAACAACCTGGAAATGTTACGAATAAATATCAGCCCATAACCCTACATATATATGGTGTTTCTCCACACCCTTCCTCCACCAAACTCCACAAAACAGTAGTAAAATACGCAGCTCAACAACAACGCAAAACAATCCACAAAATAATAACATTACTACCAAGCCTTTCGATATATATTTCACAAGTTCTAGCTTCAATGGCTTAGCCGCAACTTGGATAATCTTAAATACATATATATTAAGAGGTTCCTTACCTTTATACAGAAAGAAAAACTCCAATTTGACCTTAAATTTCCATGAAATATCCCTCCAATGCTGCCACAACAATAAAAAAGCGAAACTAGCGATCAATTAGTATTTTTCGGCACTAGAATCACTTTAGAAGGCTTGAAATCACCTAGGATTGATATTAAGAACATGAGGTAGTATTTACAGAACATAAACCCTTTAAAACAACCTCCCACACGAGCTGGAACGACACACAAATGAGCAACAACAAGAAGAACAAGAGACTTACTAGCGCCACGGAATTCCCGACACTTGATTTGTGTTGTTTGCCCTTTTTTGGGTCTTGAATCTTGAGAGAACCTTGAGAGGATGTTCCTAGGGTTCTAAGGTCTGAAAATAGTGATATAAATGACTTAAAATGGGTTGGAGGCATCCTATATAGGTCCAAACATCTTAAACCGCCTTAGTGGGCCCCATAGAGAGGTGCTTGGCGCAGTCTCGCGAAAATGCGAATATCTCTATACTCCGAGATTGTATCGATGAACGGTTTAATGCGTTGGAAACTAGACTCATAGATCTTTAATTTTGTTGGCATATAACCCCGTAATTCCTTGTAAATTAGGAGAAAAGATTATAAACATTTGACCTAATGTTTAAGTAAAATTATGAACCTAAGTTGCGACAACCTTTGTCGACTTTTGTTTCATAACTCGTTTGACATCAAAAATTATGATACGGATATTATATGATTAAAATAACTTAATAAATGAACTCTTGAGTGTATTAAGCACCACTAGATTACCTGAAAATACGAGTTACAACAACCTTGATTCATTTAACTTCTAATACTTGTTAATCACCCTTATACACTCTTGTATCACTTAAGAACAATAGGATTGACTTCTTATCATCTCAAAGATAATTCCTTCTTGGATTTATGTTAACTAATATATGGCATGAACTAACACATGTGGATATGGGTTGTAACAAGTACTAGTTTCTAGGGTGGTACGACCAGCCATATTAAGAAAGGAACATTTCCAGTGAGATAGTTTGGAATGTAACTTGTCCAAGATGAATGGGAAGTCTTTAGTTTTAGGATATTTTTTAAGGATTGGAAAACCAAGGTATTTACACAACTCATTGGTAGATTTTATACCAAAACAAGATGTTAGAAAGTTTGATTGATCTTTTGAGCAAATTGTCGGAATGATAATTCTGGACTTAGATTTGTTTATGGCTAAACCAGATTCCATAGTAAAAAAGTCCATGCATCTTTTTATGCAAAGGCTTGTTTTCTTATTAGCTTTTCCCATAAGAGTTAAGTCATCTGTGAAAAGAATGTGGGACAAAGAAGGGCCCCTATGGCCAATTTGGATGGGATCCCAATTTCTAAGATCAACTTGGTGGTTGATTAGTCTAGAACGTAATTCAATACTTAATATGAAAATATAGAGGGGGAGAGGATCTCCTTGACGAATACACCTACTAGGTTGGAAAAAATTAGTTCTTGTCCCATTAACTAAAACAACTATTGAGCTAGTAGTTATATAATGCATAATGAGACTAGTCATCTTAGGAGAAAATTTGAAGTATTGAAGGGTCTTGAGAACAAACGACCATTCCATCCTATCAAAAACTTTCTCTAGATCCAGTAAGCATATCAAAATTGATTTTTTTGAACGCCTAATTTCTTGAATTATGATAGCATTATCACTAGTTCTTCTATTTTTAATGAAGCTTGATTGCTTTGGACTAATAAGGAGGGTAGGAAAGGCTTCATTCTATTAGCGATTATTTTATTGATAATTTTATAGGCAATATTGCACAATCTAATAGGTCTAAAAAATTTAAGATTGTTTGCATTAGGGAATTTGGGGATGAGACATAAGTAAGTATCATTGATGCCACTAGGTAAGGACTGAGAGATGAAAACTTGGTGGCAGCATGAAGTGAAGGAGTTTTCTATTATATGCCAATTTTTTTGGCAGAAAAATGGATTGATGTCATCCGAACCCGGTGCTTTAAAAGGGTTGAATGAAAAAATAGCTTTAGTGATTTCTATATTGGTAAGAGGATAGTCTAGGAAGCTTAGATCAGGCTTATTGGCATTTGAGGGGTCCGAAATAGAATTTTTTATTGGGGAAACAATCTTGGCAGTTTGAAAGGTTTCTCTAAAGAAGGAGAGTGTGTGATCAAAATTTGCTTTGGATCAGAGATCCATTCTCCATTGTCATTGGTGAAATACATAATGGCATTACGACGTTTATGATTTGAAGCCATAATATGAAAAAACTTGGTATTGGCATCACCTTCATTTAGCGAATTACTCCTAGACCTCAACATCCAAAAGTCATGCTCCATATGAAGAATATTGTTATATTCCAGTTGGAGGTTGAACTCGAGGTTTTGAAGGAAGTGACTTCTTTGGTAATGAGGGGAAGATCAGATACTATTTAGTTTAGCCAGGATTTGCCTCTTTTTTTAAAAATATACCCAAATGTAGTATTTTTCCAATTTATAACCTCATTAGTAAAAAAATTTTGGGCATCAACTAAGTCTTTGCCTAACCAACATTACTTGAAAATATTGATGAAGTCCAGATGCCTACACCAAATTGTTTCCAAACGAAAAGGTTTATTTCTACTATCCCCATTCCTAGGGATTAGATTAATGAGAAGATGATTATGATCAGAATGAGTTTTAGGAAGATGAATGACCACAGCCTTAGGATATAGAGAAATCCAATCTTTGTTGACAAAGATTCTATCTAGACGTTCCATAATCAACCCTTTAGATTTTTTCCTATGGTTAGACCATGTATATTTACAACCCTTATAGCCTAGGTCTATAAGATTACAATGATTAATACTATTCCAAATTGTGCTGCTACGTCTACGGATCATGGAGTTACCACCTAGTTTATCATTTGAAGTAAGAACATCATTGAAGTCACCCCCAGTAACCAAAGCCCCTTAAAATTATTTCTAGCCTTTTCTATGTTATTCCACATTTCAACACATTTATAAAGTTTAGTACTAGCATAAATGGAAGAAAAAAGTCAAGTAGTTTTTGAAGGGAATACCTTAATAGTGGCAGGCATCTCTTGATTATTCCTAACAAAGTCACGCACCTTGATAACACTAGCATCCCATAAGAGCACAATGCCACCGGACTGACCTTCACTAGGAATCTCGATCATTTGGAAAAAATCAAAATCACTTAGAAGGGACATGTGACTTTCCATTCTAGTTTCTAACAGAGTAACCATGCAAGGTCTATGAGTGTCCAACATTTCCCGAAAATTGATCCTAAATGTTTCGTTGTTACCTCCCCGGATGTTCCACATTATAATATTGGTAGGCCTATACATGTTTGCATGGTTGGTTGTTGTCCCATTTTCCCTTTGGGTTTGAAGGACTGGATTCCTCCTTAATGATAGAACTAAGATCATTGCATGGTTTCCCACCGTTGGGTCCTGAGGGGGCCTCACATACATTGAGAATTTGTACAGTGTTGTTGGGCAGCTGAGTACATATCTCTTCTCTCATTGGTCTCTGAATAGATACACTTTTACCTCGTTGATTCTTGAAAACTCTAGGACTGGTCCTGATCCTAGTAGATTTACATCTTCCTCCTCTTCCATTTCTATGTTTTCTGGTTCTAGTGAATTGGGAGGGATCATTTGAGGGATCTGAGGTGGTGCATGTGGATCTTGTGGGGGTGGAGGTTCTGTATGGGTTGGTGGCTGCATTTGGAGATGTTTTTTGGAGCTACAATGTCGAATGGAGTTGTCCAATGGATGAAGATTGGGTTTTATCCCCTAGTAGGAAGAAGGGGAGATCGATTGGAACTTGTTGAGATTGGATTGGATTGAAGTGAGGGGGTAGACTCCAATGATTTCTCATGGCTTGATCTTGACTCAGGTTCAGGGACGGGGCTAGAGGATGAAGGATGTTGTTCATCCACACATGATTGAAATATTATTCATAGCCATGTTCATCCCCTCAGAAACTAATTGTGCTAGGAAGTGGGAGTTTTGGAGGACAATGATCATTTCCTGTCCATTTAGAACTATGTTGAATATTATTGCATGGCCCACTAGATCTTGTTCCACCCATGAAAGAGGTTGGTGATCTTGTGGTAGTGGTGGCTGGATGAGGAATGTTTGATTGCTCGTTATTGGATTTGGTGTAGAGGTGGATTGGACATTTTTAGGGCCCGTAGGTTCCTTAGTATTTGCACTAAACGATATCTTCTTCTCTGGGTTATTGGGATTCTTGCCATTGTCACGAGAAGAAATAGGGTTTATATGAATGCTAGGAGGGGAGCTAACTAGGTCTTTTTAGTGAGTAGCCGAGTTGGAGAGACTGTCTGTCACGACCCTAAACCCGGATTCGGTCATGATGGTGCCTTTCATGAAGACAAGGCCAGCCGACACTTACCCATTCCAGTTTTAAGCAATTAAACAATAAGAATTAAGTCTAAAAATGTAATAACTAATCCCAAAGTAAGCAGTTAATAGTACAATTTGCGGAAAAATAAACCCAACACAGCCCGATACCAGGGTGTCACTAGTCATGAGCCTCTATCAATTCTAACACAAGTTTGATAAGTCTACAAAGCTATTACAAAGTCACTAATAAGGGAAAGGAATGAGATAAGGGGGAGAAACACGGGACTGCGGACACTAAGCAGCTACCTCGTGAACTCTAAAGTCTGCTGGGAGCTCTCAACTCTCGCTAGAAGGATTAGCAATGCCTGAATCTGCACACGGGGTGTAGGGAGTAAAGGGAGTACTCTAACTCAGTGAGTAATAATCAAAAATAAAGACTGAGAAATATGAGCTCACGCAAGGCACATTACAGGCTATAATGAAGCAGTAAAAGCCATTAAAGACAGTTAATCAGTAAAGATATGTAGAATCATTTTAGTTCAGTTTAAACTTCAGGAAATGCCTTTTCAACAGTTAAGCAGGCAATGACAGGCAAATAATGATGATAAACACATAAAGGATCGCCCCTCGAGCACAGTGTCACAAATCCGCCCCTCGGGAAATATCTCAAAAACAATACCAGCCCCTCGGGCTATATCTCACATCACAATGGGTACTCGCGCTCAATGGGGGTGTGCAGAATCCTGGAAGGGCCCCTTACGGCCCAAACACAATATCAAGCCATCTCGTGGAATCATTACTAGGCTCTCGGCCTCATATCAACAAGTCATCTCATGAGATACAAATCTCATGCCCTCGGCCTCATAATCATAATCAGATGTTCCTCACAACATAGGCCCTCGGCCTTACTCAGTCAGAATCTCAAAAGCCACTCGGGCAATAAAAAAATGATGCTCAGCCCAAATTATCATTTTAAGTGTTAAAGCAGAGTAAACATGTTTGAGTTACGAAAACAGTAAAATATAGCATGACTGAGTTCAAATATAAGGTCAAAACAGTGAGGAAATATAAATAAAATCCCCTAAGGGTTCAAATAATTTGCATGAGGCCCAAATATGGCATTCAACCCAAAATATGATGATAACAAATAGATTTCAATCAAATACGCGGTAAAATAGTTATTTGGGACGGACTAAGTAACAATCCCCAATTGTGCACGACCCCACGCTCGTCATCTAGCATGTGTGTCACCTCAATATTGCACAACGATGTGCAATCCGGGATTTCATACCCTCAGGACAACATTTACAATCATTACTCACCTAGATTCGGTCCAAACTCTAGCCCGCAATGCCTTTTCCCTCACGAATCGACCTCCGGATGCTCCAAATCTAGCCACAATCAGTACATAACCATTAAAATATGCTATGGGAACAAAGCCCACTCGAAAAAATCTAATTTACATCTAAAATCTAGAAATTGCTCAAACCCGGCCCCCGGGCCCACGTCTCGGATTCCGATAAAATTTACATCAATAGGTTCCTTATCTTCCCACGAGTTCATACATATCAAAAGTATCAAAATCCAACTACAAATGACCCCTCAAATCCAAAATCCTAGGTCCCCAATTACAAGCCCTAGTTCTTCAATACTAGGCTTAAATTCCATGATCAATTGAGTAGTATTTACACAAGAATCGAGTATTGAGTTCAAAAATCTTACCGCCAGGTGTTATCTCTTGAATCCCTTTTCAAATCCTCTCAAAAAGCTCCAAAATCGCCCAAAAATGGTGAAAGTTAGCCCCAAAATCGGGGACAATGGCTATTTAAACATTCTGCCCAGGCATCAAAAACTTTATTCGCAAACACGGTCAAAGCCTCGCGTTCGCGAAGCACAAACTTAAGTTGACCAATTCTTCCTTCATCGCGATCGCGACTATCACTACGCGAATGCGAAAGCCTAACTTTCTAACACACCTCGAATGCAACACCACGTCCGTGAACGCGAAGAACAAACACCCTGGACCCAGCTGCTCACCTTCCTTTTCTGCGAACGCGGCATGAACCTCGCGAACGCGATGCACGAGACTCCAGCCCTTCGCGAACACGGAGCCTTCATCGCGAACGCGAAGAATAATTCCTCAGACTCACCAGCTAACCCTTCGCGAACGCGAAGGTCAATTTTCCTGAAATCCTACAACAGTTTTCTTCAACTTTTTAAAACATGAAATAGCCCGATTGACCACCCAAAACTCACCCGAGGCCCTCGGGACCTCAACCAAACATGCCAACATATCCCATAACATCATTCAAACTTGTTCCAACCTTCGGAACGCTCAAAACAACATTAAAATACCAAATGTGTATCGAATTCAAGACTAAGAATTCCAAAATCTTCCGAATTACACTTTTGATTAAAAACCCAACCAAACCACGTCCGAATGACCTAAAATTTTGCACACACATCACAAATGATACAATGGAGCTACTGCAACTTTCGGAATTCCATTCCGACCCCTATATCAAAATCTCACTTATCAATCGGAAAACGCCAAAAATCTCAATTTTGCCAATTCAAGCCTAAACCTTCCACGAACTTCCAAAATACATTTCGATCACGTTCCTATGTCCCAAATCACCTAATGGAGCTAACCAAATCATAAAAATTCAAATCCGAGATCATATACTAACAAGTCAAAACTTGGTCAAACCTTTCAAATTTTAAGCTTTAAACTGAGAACTATTCTTCCAAATCCATTCTGATTACCCTGAAAATCAAAACCGACGATTTACATAAGTTATAATACATCACACGAGGCTAGTCATGCCCTAGAACTAGTGAGCAAAGTGTAAAATATCAAAACGACCGGTCGGGTCGTTACATCCTCCCCCACTTAAACATATGTTCGTCCTCGAACGTGCCTAGAGTTGTCCCAAAAGCCAACCAATCGCTGACTAGCCTTACTATGCACATTCTCGGGGGTGATCCCACGTCACCCTATCTCATATAGGTCCGATAATACAATGTAACTGAAATTTCACAATCCAACCTAGCCCATAAATCTTAGAACGACATTTCCACTTCCGAAATCATCCACAGGATCAGAATTTCACTTCTATACTCTGAATAAGCCCAAACAAGGTGTAATAACCCATACATGCAACATCAGGTGTAATTACATGATATACCACATAAATCAACACTTGTAGCGATAACTTCTAATCACAGCAGCTGCACACAACAATCGAATACCGATAGAAAACCTCTTATCAACTAAAGTCTCACTCAAACACTTTCATATACTGCCAATGATAAATCAAACACGCAGTAAACCATAACCATCTCTCAAATCAACCATTTATGAAGCCACTTCTCCTTTGGCAAAGACCATAGCAAATTCCTGAGCCGAACCTCAATATTATCCTTCCAATATGCTGAAATCGAATCTGTTCGTATTCATTAAAGATCCCAACGATCTCATCTAATCCAACACAACTACTCTGGTGACATGACACATCAATAGAGGCTAAATCCACAACTTGTGCAATCTGCACACCAATAAGCAACAATCCGAACTTACTCAAATCATGAAAATGACTCAAATGAAAGAGCTGCACCGCAAGCTCACCAGTACCACTATAGAACAACGCTGAGAACCCGCCACACATTATAGAAACCGAATACTCGAATCTAACCCGAAAGGTCATACTTCTACATAACTTCGCTGCAATGCGCGACCCTATCCAAACACTGGTCCACATGAAACACCTTCAGTCACTCTGCTCGAAATTGACAACCACATGCAATTGATGTCTAGAACCAAAGAAAATCATCATAACTACGGTGAAGCAAATACATAACATCACACAAACCCGAAGGACATAACCGATACGCCATCCGCCGAGCAATATCCAATACTTCTCCCGTTTGAGTTCCACTGAGAGACCCCAATAACCCCGCACTACATGTGCCCATAACCAACAAATCCCAATGCCTCGCAACATGGAAAGGTAACTCATAGATCTCTTCAAAACACTAATAGGCTCAATAACAATCAAATCACACATCCCTCAGCAATACAACTCGGAGCCAACCAGGACGACTCAAGTTAGAACACACATCCACACTGTCCTGCCAACGAATCCCTTATCAAGGAACCCCAAAGCTGCTTATTCAACTCCTTTAACTCTGCCGGTGCCATACAATACGGTGTCCGGTATCAAATCAATAACGAAATCGACAACCTTGCCCGAAGACATTCCCGACCACAAGAAACACATCCGAAAAGTCCCTCACCACCAAACTTGAATCAATGGTAGGAGTCTCTACACTAACATCCATCACGAAAGCCTAGATAAGAAAGACAATCCTTCTCAGCCATTCGTTGGGTCTTTGAAATATAAAACCACCCTATTAGACATAATCCGTTGAACCTTTCCACTCAATCCGTGGCTTTCTCGGCATAGCCAATAGCGCCGTCTTAGCGCAATAGTACAGAATAACATGACATGGAGACAACCAGTTTGTACCCAATATTACATCATAATCTAACATACCAAGCAACAAAAGATCCACTCGGGTGTCCAAACCTCCAATAGTTACCATACAAGACTGATATACACGGCCCACAACCACAACATAACATGTTTATGAGAGCTTTCCGTCTTCAAATTCATATAGCACACAAATCACCATATTCGATCCCAATTCCGCCGTCTGAATACGTACTACCCCTCTAATACCCAATCATTCCACGAGATATACTCTAAAATTCTTCTGTGCCACCAAGCAAACTCGAATATCAGTGGTCGATCCAACAAGAGAGTGTCACAATACTAATGAAGTATCATCAACTCAATCACATTGCCCCTTTTTCTGAAATGTATGCTCTCATCGAGCCGGACAAATTAGTGAGATCATTTACTTAGTCATATGAAACTACCCGTGTTGCCTAATTACTTCATGACCTTCCTTTTAGAATTGGATCGAAACCTTACACACGCAAGTCTCAATCCTACACAACATACTACATAAACCATACTATCCTAGGATAACCATGAGAACCTCATATCCCTTCCGAGCCACGAGCAACTATGTACTCAACTAACCAAGAACATTCCACTGGTTCCATCTAGAAGAAAATCACTATACATCCCAAGCTCCTCACACTCATAGAAAACATACATCTCTAACCGTGGTAGAAACCATCAAGAACTCTCCGAATTTCCTTTGCACAAACCAAACCTATCAGGATTGAATCCTTCTAACTTAACCAAGCTACGCAGGCCACTAAAACTCAAGGGCATCGCCATGAAACACCTGTATAAACTCATTACCTCATACGCATCCAAAGAACTAATCATATCCTTACCATACCGATTCGCCCTACCACCAAGTTAATCCATCTATCCGAGTTTCCTTCTGATTTACCTTCAACTTGATACTCCTTCTTTCTATAACACCACAATTCCTCAACCCAGACTCACCACACGAGACCCAAGCATAAGACCACACTGACTAAGGCTTATAAGCCGCCAAACTCTCTCTTAAATATTCCCAAACGTACCACATACAAAATACCTACCCTGCAGATCCAAAGCCATTACCTTCACCTTCTGATACTGATACATAGAATCCTATAATGATATAGAAATACCACGAGTCTTGACACCCTCCAATGCAAACTTTAGTTTTTAGACAAAAATACAACTCGAAAATTTTCACTTATTACATGAAAAATCTTGAACCCATTAGAACCATTTCCGAGAGTCATTTAATCTACTCAAACTGCAATTATCCTGACCAATCAAACCGAACAACATGTGCCTCATTAGAACTCCAACACTGCAGAGTGTAACCTCATCCTAAACCAACCGAGCAATTTCCTGCTCTATGCATCAAGCATCCTTTACCAACAACTCACGACATTCCATGATTTTCACACACCTATGAAGCATACTATAACCTTTTCAAGAATTTTCCTTTACTCGAGCCATCTTCGGTCTCAATCTCCGTAGGCCATAACTGATTCTCCCGTGCGCCTCAACTGGAACCAATATAGAACATACCCATGCAGTCACTCTGATCAATCGCAGACTCCCTTACTTGGATCGAAGCCATAGATCAAAACACACACAGTAACTCATCATGCATATACTCTATTACTACCATAATACCATAGTGAGATTAAACGCAATCCTTCATAAGCTCGTACAACACGGACTGTTTATTACCTCAAATCTTCTGTAAATCTCGCCTTAGCTCTCATAACAGTCAAGCTTACTCTCTTAAGTGACCCAAATTTAAATTGCAACACATATATTTCGCTTGTAAATGAGATCATCTAATAGACAACATAAGGATCACACAACCTCAGAACACTCCGCATGAGATAACCCACCAGCTTTGCCTCAAACTAGCATTTCTGTATACCTTACACCGTCATAAATATTACGCAGTCACTTAATCTTCCTGATTCTAAACTCATACTGCAACATGAAACTTACTTCACTCCCAACTAGAAAACATGAAAAGATTCTTCACACACCTATAACTCGGGGCTATACCTCGAATCAAGATGAAAATCAAGCACATAATAGTTCTTCTATCCTCCAACAGACCTTTCTTGCTGCTTCCAAATCATATGAATACATCTCGCAAACATAACATACTCATCGCATAGCCATCCAGCCATCACTTCTACTAATATGGACACTACCGAACATATAAGTTCAAAACACATTCTCACACCATCAGCACCTCGGTGCTCAAGCTATAGGCAAAAATCCGGCCTCAAGTCCTCCAGACTGGCCCAATATCAACATACATAGATCACATTTTGCCCCTTGATCAGGGAATCACAAGCCATCGATGCACATCTGATACCAAGCGCTCATGCACGCATACGAACGCGTGGAAGGAATTCAAAGAGTTACATTTAGAGCTGCATCAAGGATGCACGATAAGAATTCAAGAATGTGAAGTTTTTCCTAAGGGTTGTACAACCTCCCAAGGATAAGTATAGACGTCTCCGTACTGATCCGCGAGACTCTACTAAACCTGCTTATGACTCATGAGACCTAGGTAACCTAGGCTCTGATACTAATCTGTCACGACCATAAACCCGGACCCGGTCGTGATGGCGCCTCTCATGAAGACAAGGTCAGCCGACACTTACCCATTCCAGTTTTAAGCAATTAAACAATAAGAATTATGTCTAAAACGTAATAAATAATCCCAAAGTAAGTAATTAATAGTACAGTTTGCGAAAAAAAAAACCCAACACAGCCTGATACCGAGGTTTCACTAGTCATGAGCCTCTATCAATTCTAACACAAGTCTGATAAGTCTACAAAGCTATTACAAAGTCACTAATAAGGGAAAGCATTGAGATAAGGGGAGAAACACGGGATTGTGGACGCCAAGTAGCTACCTCGTGAACTCTGAAGTCTGCTGGGAGCTCTCAACTATCGCTAGTAAGATCAGCAATGCTTGAATCTGCACACGGGGTGAAGGGAGTAAAGTGTGTACTCCAACTCAGTGAGTAACAATCATAAATAAAGACGGAGAAATATAAACTCACACAAGGCACATTACAGGCTATAATGAAGTTGTAAAAGCCAGTAAAGACAATGAATCAGTAAAGATATGTAGAATCATTTTAGTTCAGTTTAAACTTCAAAAAATGCCTTTCAATAGTTAAGCAGGTAATATCAGGCAAATAAGCAAGATAAACACACATAAAGGATCGCCCCTTGGGCACAATGTCACAAATCCGCCCATCGGGCAATATCTTAGAAACAATACCAGCCCCTCAGTCTATATCTCACATCACAATGGGTACCCGCACTCACTGGGGGTATGCAGACTCTTGGAGGGGCCCCTTACGGCCCATGCGCAATATTAATCTATCTCGTGGCATCATCACTAGGCTCTCGACCTCATATCAACAAGTCACCTCGTGGCGTATAAATCTCAAGTCCTCGGCCTCATAATCATAATCAGATGTTCCTCACAACATAGGCCCTCGGCCTTACTCCGTCAGAATCTCAAAAGCCACTCGGGCAACAGAAAAACATGATGCTCAGCCCAAAATATCATTTAAAATATCATTTTAAGTGTTAAAGTAGAGTAAACATGGCTGAGTTATGAAAATAGTAAAATATAGCATGGCTGAGTTCAAATATAAAGTCAAAACAGTGAGGAAATATCAATAAAATCCCCTACATGTTCAAATAATTGGCACGAGGCCCAAATATGGCATTTAGCCCAAAACATGATGATAACAAATAGATTTCAGACAAATACGTGCTAAAATTGTCATTCGGGATGGACTAAGTGACAATACCCAACATTGCACGACCCCACACTCGTCATCTAGCGTGTGTGTCACCTTAATATAGCACAACGATGTGCAATCCGGGGTTTCATACCCTCAGGACAACATTTACAATCATTACTCACCTCAATCCGGTCCAAACTCTAGCCCGCGATGTCTTTGCCTCACGAATCGACCTCCGAATGCTCCAAATCTAGCCACAATCAGTAAATAACCATTAAAATATGCTAAGGGAACAAAGCCCACTCGAAAATATCCAATTTACATCAAAAATTCCGAAATTGCTCAAACCCGGCCCCCGGGCCCACGTCTCGGATTCCTATAAAATTTATCTCAATAGGTTCCTTATCTCCCCACGAGTTCATACATATCAAAAGTACCAAAATCCAACCAAAAACAACCTCTCAAATCCCAAATCCTAGGTCTCCAATTACAAGCCCTAGTTCTTCAATACTATGCTTAAATTTCATGATTAATTGGGAAGAATTCACACAAGAATCGAGTATTGAGTTAAAAAATCTTATCTCCATGTGTTATCTCTTGAATCCCTCTTCAAATCATCTCAAAAGGCTCCAAAATCTCCTAGAAATGGTGAAAGTTAGCCCCAAAATCGCGGACAATGGCTATTAAAACATTCTGCCTAGGCATCAAAAACCTTCTTCGCGAACGCGGTCAAAGCCTCATGTTCGCGAAGCACAAACTCAAGTTGACCAATTCTTCCTTCATTGCGATCGCGACTAGAACTACGCGAACGCAAAAGCTTAACTTTCTAACATACCGCAAACGTGATACCACGTCCGCGAACACAAAGAACAAGCACCCTGGACCCAGCTGCTCACCTTCCTTATATGCGAACGCAACATGAACCTTGCGAACGGGATGCACGAGACTCCAGCCCTTCGAGAACGCGGAGCCTTCATCACGAACGCGAAGGCTAATTCCTCAGCCTCACCAGCTAACCCTTTGTGAATGCGAGGACCTACTCGCGAACGCGAAGGTCAATTTTCCTGAAATTCTTCAGCTGTTTTCTGAAACTTTTCAAAATATGAAATGGCCCGATTGACCACCCAAAACTCACCCGAGGCCCTCGGGAGCTCAACCAAACATGCCAACATATCCCATAACATCATTCAAACTTGTTCCAACCTTCAGAATGCTCAAAACAACATTAAAAAACCAAATTTGCATTGAATTCAAGCCTAAGAATTCCAAAATCTTCCGAATTACGGTTTTGATCAAAAACCCAATCAAACCACGCCTGAATGACCTGAAAGTTTGCACACACATCACAAATGACACAATGGATCTACTCCAATTTTTGGAATTCCATTCCGACTCCTATATCAAAATTTCACCCATCAACCGGAAAATGCCAAAAATCTCAATTTCGCCAATTCAAGCCTAAACCTTCCATGGACTTCTACAATACATTCTGATCACGCTCCTAAGTCCCAAATCACCTGCTGGAGCTAACCAAATCATAAAAATTCCAATCCGAGATCATATACTAACAATTCAAAACTTGGTCAAACCTTTCAAATATTAAGCTTCAAACTGAGAACTATTCTTCCAAATCCATTCTGATTACCCTGAAAACCAAAACCGACGATTTACATAAGTTATAATACATCACACGGGGCTAGCCATGCCCGAGAACTGGTGAGCAAAGTGCAAAATCTCAAAACGACCGATTGAGTTGTTACATTGTCAATGATGATATCTGTAGAGATAACGTTTAGATTAGTTGGAGCAGTGGTATTAAAACAGTTTGGCTTGGATTTTGTTTGGTAAACATGGTTGGTTTTATTGGCATTTGGGGATGGATATATAATTCTTTGTCCACGTGATTAGAAAGTAGATGTGGAGAATTACTCTCCATGCAGGAAGGTAAGTCCTTATTAGTGCGGGATTAGATAGTATTAGAGGGTTTAGTGTTATTTGAGTGTGAAATATGATTGGTTGTAGGGTGTGTTAGGGCATCATTAGTAAGAGAGGAATTATTAGGATGCGTGTAGTTTAATTGGTTTATTTTAGGGGCCGCCAAATGGAAGTCCATTGGCTCAATGACTGCCACATCAATAGCCATGCAAGAAGTGTCGATACTTCCTAGGCTATTTGGGCTTGTATTTGGTGATGTTAGACGGAGTTTCCAATGCATCAAAGGTATTGTTTGTGACAATATTATTTTTATTTTGGTTAGACTTTTCAGCATATAGAAAAGTAGTAATAGTAACTTTGCCATTAAGATTAACATTTTGTAGGGGGTAGGCTTACCTGGGGTGGGAAATAATGGAACCATTGTCTTACCAGAGTTGTACTGCTACGTTTTTGGCTTGTACATAGACCTTCTTTTGTTTAGGGAATGTAACAGTGTGTCAGGCATCCTCTTTGGGCAGTAGAGATTCTATTTGCATGCTAGAATTGGAATTGTCTAATGCCTTGGATTGGCTAGTGACACTGTCCCCTTCTGGATTTGAAGATTTGCTTCGTTCGTTTGTATAGTTGCATGAGGCCATTGAATGCCCTAATCTGCCACAATTTTTGCATAAGAAATTCAACACTTCATAGTGAATTTCCTGTTTATGTTGGCCAATGAAAATGAATGGTGTAACAGGGACCTCCAATGGAACTTCTATACATAGCCTAGCATAACGACCCCTTAGAGTGGAAGAAGTGCATGCATCAATCTTTAGTAGCTTGCCAATCTTGTTGCCAACTTTTTTGAGTATTTGACCATCATAAAATTCTTTTGGCAATTGTGGTAAGCGTATCCATATAGCAGCTTGTGAAATTTTAGCCTTTAAGGCAATAAAATTGGGCACCCATTTTTGAACAGATAGAAAATGACCAAAAATGAACCAGGGGTCATTGTGGAGGACTTTGAGCATGCTATCTTCATTGCTATATTTTGTAATATAATAATATAACCCTAGATCGATCAGTGGGAAGTTTTCCTTTAGTTTCCACAAGTCTTGATTTTTTCGTTTGAGTAATTGATGTTGAATTCTCATTCCTCGTAGTTTTATAATTGTTGAGTACTTCCAGGGAGAGTAAATTCGTTGGAGATCTTCTGGAGATAAGTGAATTAGATGATCATCATTTGAGTGAGGGATTGTGTTTTCTATGCCATTAGAAGGAAATGAATGAGATTGGTCTTGTGAATCAATGAACATGTTGATCTGACCATCTTGTACCCCATCGATTAGTTTGTCTTTGAAACTAGGGTTGGAAGGGATAGTAGTTACTGTGAAATGCATTGGATCAATATCAGAAGGTTTAGGAAGGATTAGATTAGAAGTTTTTGAGTTTTGCATAAATATGTATTTTAGTGAGAAGGAGGAGATTCTCTCACTAGGTTCTTCTAACCCTATAAAAGACGTCAAAGACAAGGAGCTTATTCAATTTATCTTCCCCTATTACATTTATAAGGTTATAAATACGTTTCTAAATGTATCTATTTGCTTTATGTTATATTGTTAATTTGTTGTAATTCACAAACTTTTTAGTATTTATTTTTTTCTCCCAATGCTTTAATTGGGACATGCCTCTCTACTCTACTATCCCTCGGTTGATTTTATTTTTCCTAAATGGAATAGTTTGAACTAATTTTAAATAATACCTCTTATTTGTTTCAAATTTACTGAAAAATTAATTAGAGAGGATGAAAAGTAAGTCAGCTAGGAAATTTTCTTTTTATAATGGAGTGAATTCCATGTATTTGATATGCCTAAGACATTTTATAGAATAAAGTTAAAATAGCACAGGCTAGCCAGTTTTTGGACTAATAATTAAAAAATAATTAATATTTGTAAAGTCATTGAAAAATAATCACTATTTTGCTTAAATACGAAAAGTTCTAGCATAATATACTGGATTAAGAATCTTCTGCATATAAACATCCAGCATATTATGTTGAAACTCCACCAAACGGAAAGTTCCAGCATAATATGCTGGATTATGGAGATCCTGCATATAAACATCCAGCATATTATATTGGAACTCCAGCACATTATAAAATTCCAGCACATTATGTTGGAATCTCATATGTAGAAAGTTTGATCTCCAGCATATTATGTTGGAATATTTTCGGATTTTTAAGGGTATTTTTTTTCAAATTTTATCTATACATAAAAAAATAATTACGATTACTTTTAAAATTGTGAATATAGGCAAGCTACGTTAGGAAAAATCTGGTCATTTTTAAAGTCCTCGCGTTTAGGCCAGCAAACATCAAGGTGCAACCTAGAAACAAATTAGAGGAAAAAAATAAAACAAAAAAAAAAAGAAAAAGGAAAAAAGGGCCTATGTAGCAACTAGCAATTAAGGGTGGTAATTTGAGCCCAAGCTCATTTGATCCGCCCAAAAGGTTGAGCTGGTCTGTCACGACCCGGATTTCTCTCTCGAGAGTTGTGATGGTGCCTACTGGTGAAAGCTAGGCAAGCCAAATTATTCTAATTACTTAACCTTTTCCAGTTTTAAACCATTATCAGTGATGAGTTGATATCATGCAAATAGTGAAAATAATTAAGCGGAAGACAAAATCTGGTAAATTATCTTAATACAAATTGCGGAAGTCTAATACAACTCTACCCAGAATTTGGTATCACAGATTCACAGTCGGTCTAAGAATACTACATACAAAGTCTAAAAGATAAAAGATACGTTGTTTCTAAAATAAGTAATGGAAACAGGATAAAAGAAAGATAAGAGGTGACGCCAAGGCCCGCGGACGCTTGCAGGACTAGCTCGGGTTGCCTGCTGGATTGAAGGTAGCAACTTCACTGCGGTTCGAAGTCTACAACACTGGAATATGCATAAAAGAGTGCAGAGTGTAGTATCAGCACAACCGACTCCATGTGCTGGTAAGTGTCTAGCCTAGCCTCAGCAAAGTAGTGACGATGCTAGGACCAAACTACCAAATAAACTTGTGCAGTTGTATCATAAACAATAGAAATAGAGGCAGATAATTACAATTAAAATTGGGCAGGGGAAACATGCTTTGGGGAATAACAGATAACAACAGAATATCAAGAGAATATAAAGAAACCAAAATCTAATTACTAACAAGGATAAGGAAAACAAATGCAGAAATCTTTTTTATTTCACATCTTGTTGCAGGCGTGCAACCCATTCCCATTTCCTATATCACGTTGCAGGCGTGCAACCCGCTCCCACTTTATATATCATGTTGCAGGCGTGCAACCTGCTCCCATTTCATATATCTTGTTGCAGGCGTGCAACCCGCTCCTATTTCACATATTTTATTGCAGGCGTGCAACCCGCTCCCATTTCACATATCTTGTTGCAGGCGTGCAATCCGCTCCCATTTCTTTTATCAACACCATTCATAAAAAGGTCCTGGCAAGGGAACAATAATATCAAACAAACATCCCGGCAGGGGAACAACAATATGACAAAAACATCTTGGTAAGGGAACAACAATGATAATAATATTCCGGCAAGGGAATAGTAATAATAATAATACCCCGGCAAGGGAACAGTAATGATAATAACATCCCGACAAGGGAACAATAATGATAATAACATGTGAAGCGCAATAAACCACAATGGAGTTATAACAATTACAATACAAGACTCACGGGCATGCTTGACACTGACGTATAGATACTCGTCACGATGTCTATACGTCGTACTCCACAATTAACACGTAGCAAATAAGACACAACTCCTAATCCCTCAAGCTAAGGTTAGACCAAACACTTACCTCGATGCCACGAACACAATTCACGTCCCAACTATCGTTTACCCCTTGGTTCCACCACCAATTCGCTCGTATCTAGCCATAAGTTACTTAATTACATCAATAAACGCTAAATGAATCAATCCCTCGCATTTGCGAGGTAAGCTGGCCTGGGCTATTGTTCGTATTTACGACAAAGCCTTTGCATTTACGAACTCGCATTTGTGAGCTAGGCTTCACAAATGCAAAGCCTTCAGGCGTGCAATATAACAGCTGAAGTCTGAAATTCCTCAAGTCCAAAATCCACCCCGTGGCCTATCCAAAACTCACCCAAGCCCTAGGGCTCGAAAGCAAACATGCGCACCAACCTAAAAACATCATATGAACTCGCTCGTGCATTCATATCATTAAAATAACATCAACAACTATGAATTTAGCATCAAAATCATGAAATTTCTTAAGAACTTCAAATTTTTCAATTTTCTCAAATACGATCTGATTCACGTCATCTCAAGTCCGTTTATTGCCAAATTTCACATACTTATCTTAAATCACATATAAGACCTGTATTGGGCGCCGAAACAAAAATACGGGACCGATACCATCAAGGTATAAACACATTTCGCTTCCAAAAACTCAATAATATTCTAGAAAATAATTTTCTTAAAAATTCATTTCTCGGGATTGGGACCTCGGAATTCGATTCTGGGCATACGCCTAAGTCTCATATTTTACTACGGACCCTCTAGGACCATCAAATCACGCTTCCGCGTCCGTTTAGCCAAAATGTTGACCGAAGTCAAATTAATTCATTTTAAAGTCAAAATTCATCATTTTTCATAAATTTTCACATATTGGCTTTCCGGCTATGTGCCGGACTACGCACACAAATCGAGGTGATACTGAAAGAGGTTTTTAAGGCATCAGAATGCATCATTCATTTCTAAAACAAGTGATGACCTTTTGGATCATCACATTCTCCACCTCTAAAACAATCGTTCGTCCTCGAATGAACATAAGAAGGAAGTACCTGAGTCGGGGAAAAGATGGGGATAACGGCTCTGCATATCGGACTCGGACTCCCAGGTCGATGCCTCAGCAGGCTGACCTCTCCACTGAACACGAACAAAAGGAAAACTCTTCGATCTCAACTGACGAACTTGCCTGTCTAGAATAGCTACTGACTCATCCTCGTAAGACAAGTCCATGTCCAACTGGATGTGCTAAAATCTAACACGTGGGATGGATTACCATGATATTTTCGAAGCATGAAAACATGAAACACTGGATGCATGGCTGCTAAACTCGGCGGCAATGCAAGTCTATAAGCCATCTCTCCCACTCGATCAAGAATCTCAAACGGGCCAATGAACCCAGGGCTAAATTTGCCCTTCTTCCCAAATCTCATCACGCCCTTCATAGGCAACACTCGAAGAAATACCCGCTCACCAACCATGAAAGCCAAATCACGAACCTTGCGGTCGGCGTAACTCGTTTGCCTGGATTGAGCTGTACGAAGCCTATCCTAAATAATCATGACCTTGTCCAAGGCTTCCTGAACTAGATCCGTACCCAACAACCAAGCCTCCCCTAGCTCGAACCATCCAACCGGCGACCGACACCACCTACCATAGAAAGCCTCATAAGGAGCCATCTGGATACTCGACTGGTAGTTGTAGTGTTAGGCAAACTCTGCTAAAAGCAAAAACTGATCCCACAAGCCTCCAAAGTCAATGACACAAGCTCAAAGCATATCCTCCAAAATTTGAATAGTCCGTTCAGACTGCCCGTCCGTCTGAGGATGAAATGATGTGCTCAACTCAACCCGTGTGCCCCACTCTCGTTGAACTTCTCTCCAGAAATGGGAGGTAAATTGCGTACCTCAATCTGAAATAATAGACTCGAGCACACCATGAAGACGAACAATCTCCCAGATATAGATCTCAGCTAACCTCTTGGAAGAGTAGGAGACTGCCACAGGAATGAAATGTGGTGACTTGGTCAGCCTATCAACAATAACCCACACTACGTCGAACTTCCTCTGAGTCCGTGGGAGTGCAATAATGAAGTCCATAGTGATCCGGTCCCACTTCCACTCGGGAAGCTCAATCCTATGAAACAATCCACCAGACATCTGATGCTCGTACTTAACCTGCTGATAGTTCAAACACCGAGCCACATATGCAACAATGTCCTTCTTCATTCTCCGCCACCAATAATGCTACCGCAAATCCTCATACATCTTAGTAGCGCCCAGATGAATAGAGTATCGGGAACTATGGGCCTCCTCTAAAATCAGCTCTCGGAGTCCATCCACATTAGGCACACAAACTCGACCCTGCAATCTCAGAACTCCATCATCACCTAAGGTAACCTGCTTGTCACCTTTGTGCTGCACCTTGTCTCTAAGGACACACAAATGAGGATCATCATACTGCCGATCTCGGATACGCTCCAATAGATAAGAACGAGCGACTGTGCAAGCTAACACATGGCTGGGCTCAGAAACATCCAATCTAACGAACTGATTGGCCAAAGCCTGGACATCTAAGGCTTACCGATCGGAATATAAGTAAGACTGCCCATACTGGTTGACTTCCTACTCAAAGCATCGGCCACCACATTGGCCTTTCCCGGATGATATAAGATGGTGATATCATAGTCCTTTAACAGCTCCAACCACCTCATCTGCCTCAAATTCAACTTCATCTGCTTGAAGAAGTACTGTAAACTCTTGTGATCTGTGAATACCTCACATGCCACGCCATATAGATAATGCCTCTAAATCTTCAACGCATGAACAATAGCTGCTAACTCCAAATCATGAACCGAATAGTTCTTCTCATGAATCTTCAACTGTCGTGAAGCATAAACAATGACCTTGCCATCCTGCATTAACACTGTACCAAGTCCAATACGAGATGGGAAAAACCTATGGGAAAAACCAACACCGGTGTCGTGGTCAAACCTGTCTTGAGCTTCTGAAAGCTCGCCGCACACTCGTCTGACCACCTGAATTGGGCACCCTTCTGGGTCAACCTGGTTATCGGGGCTGCAATAGATGAAAACCCCTCCACAAACCGACGATAATAGCCTGTCAATCCCAATAAACTCCGGATCTCTATAGTTGATGCCGGTCTAGGCCAGTTCTTAAATGCCTCAATCTTCTTTGGATCAACCTGAATACCCTTTACTGATACAACATGACCAGGAATGCAACTGTACTAAACCAGAACTCACACTTTGAAAACTTGGCATACAACTGACTATCCCTCACAGTCTAAAGAACCACTCTAAGATGCTGTTCGTGCTTTTCTCGGTTGCGGGAATAGATCAAAATATCATCAATGAAGACTATCACGAACGAATCCAAGTAAGGCCTAAACACTCGGTTCATCAAATTCATAAAAGCTGGTGGGGCATTTGTCAACCCGAATGACATCACCAAGAACTCGTAATGCCCATACCGAGTGCGAAAAACTATCTTAGGGACATCGGATGCCCTAATCCTCAACTGATGGTAGCCAGATCTCAAGTCAATCTTCGAAAATATCTTATCACCCTAAAGTTGATCAAATAAATCATCAATTCTCGGCAATGGATACTTAATCTTGATTGTAACCTTGTTCAACTGCTGGTAATCAATACACATTCTCGTCGATCTGTCCTTCTTCTTAACAAACAACACTGGCGCAGCCCAAGGCAAAACACTAGGTATAATGAAACCTTTTCAAGCAAGTCTTGCAACTGCTCTTTCAACTCTTTCAACTCAGGCGGGGCCATAAGATGCGGCAGGATAGAAATGGGCTGAGTGCCCGGAGCCAAATCAATGCACAAGTCAATATCTCTATTGGGTGGCATAACCGGAAGGTCTAAAGGAAATACCTCAGGAAACTCACGAACAACAGGCACGAAATCAATAGAAGTAACCTCAGCACTAGAATCACGAGCATAGGCCAAATAGGCAAAACACTCCTTCTCGACCATACGCTGAGCCTTCATATAAGAGATAACACTACGGGTAGAATGATCAGGAGTCCCTCTCTACTCTAAACGAGGTAAACTCGGCAAGGATAAGGTCACAGTCTTGGCATAACAGTCCAAGATAGCTTGGTAAGATGATAACCAGTCCATCCCCACTATAACATTAAAATCAACCATTTCCAGTAGAAGCAAATCTACACGAGTCTCAAGACCCCCAATCACAGCTATGCATGAACGATGGACTCCATCTACCGTAATAGAATCACCCACCGGTGTAGACACATAAATAGGAACACTCAAAGAATCACTAGGCATGACCAGAAATGGTGCAAATTAAGATGACATATAGGAGTATGTAGATCCTGGATCAAATAAAACTGAAGCATCTCTGCTACAAACCAGAACAGTACATGTGATAACTGCATCGGAAGCCTCAGCCTCGGGCCTGACTGGAAGAGCATAACATCGGGGATGGGCCCACTACTCTGAACTACATCTTTGGGATGGCCTGCTACTGGCTGGCCTCCACCTCTAGCGGCCTAAGCTTCACCTCTATTACCTCTACCTCCACCTCTAGCACCTCTACCCCCACCTCTAGCTAGTTGGGCGGGCTGTGGAACACTCGGTGCCTGAAACATGGCATGGGAACCCTGATGTTGAGGGCTACTCGGTGCTCGAGGGCAATACCTAGCAATGTGCCTCGTGTCGCCATAAGTAAACAAGCCCTCGGCTACTAGGGTTGACGACCCTAGAAACTATAAAGCGGCGGTGCACTGATAGGAGCTGGTGGTGCACTGCAGGTCTGCTGATTGGAATACTACATATGAGAACCACAGCCACCTAAAGCACCATGAAAACCTGAAGTGCTGACTGCAAAGGCCTAGGAGGATGGCCTCTACCATATGAATCCCTACCTCCAGACGAGGCCTCTTGTCAGACCCCTGACCACCTCCCTGCGATAGAACCATCTCAACTCTCCTGGCCACATTGGCCGCCTTCTGAAAAGAAATCTCACTCCCCATCTCCTTAGCCATCTGAAGTCGAATAGGCTGGATAAGTCCCTCAATGAACCTCCTCACCCTCTCTCTCTCTCTCGGTGGGAAGTATGATAAGAGCATGATGGGCCAAGTCGATGAATCTGGTCTCATACTAAGTAACAGACATAGAACCCTACTGGAGACACGCTCAAACTGCCTATGATAGATCTCTCTCTAAGTGATTGGGAGAAACTTCCCCAGAAATAGCTGGGTAAATGTAACGACCCGACTGGTCGTTTTGAGCAATTTCGTCATGTTCGGCAGTTTGAGGTCACAAGTAGCTTCATATGTGTATCGACTTGCGTGCACAGTGCGGGAATGAAACCAGAAAGTTTTTATGTGAAAATATGAAGAAAAAAATAGTAATTTTTAGAGTTAAAATTTAGTTTTTAGTTGACTTTGTTCAACATTTTTGGTAAACGGACCCGGATCTCTGTTCTGATGATTCCAAAAGGTCCGCAGTAAAATATGGGACTTGGGCGTATTCCCGGAATTGAATTCGGAGGTCCCTAGCCTTAGAAAGCAATTTCTGAAGAAAATTGTTGTGCTGGTTTTTAAAGGAAATAAAGAAATGAATTAATGTTTGAACTCGTTGGTATCGGGCCCGCATTTTGGTTCTGGAGCCCAGTACAAGTTTTTTATGATATTTATGTCCTATCTATAAGATTTGGTGAAAATCGGAATCGATTTGACGTGATTTGGACGTCCGGTTGAAAAGTTAGAAAATCATAGGTTTTGAGGCTAAATTCATAATTTTTGATGTTATTTAGATGATTTGATTAGACGAGCAAGTCCGCATGATATTTTTAGATTGCATGCATGTTTGTTTTGGAGCCCCGAGGACTTGGGTGAGTTTCGGATAGGTTTAGGCTATGTTGCGCTTGTTTTTGGATGCTTCATCGTCGTTTCTTCAAGAAAAAATAATACAACATTGATCAAATAAGATCTAAATTCAGTTTTGTTTGAACCATTAGATCCGTATAAAAATTATGGAGCTATAGGAAAAAGAATCATGGAATTTGGACATTGTATGAGGAAGTTATGCTCATTTTCGTGTCGGAAAAATTTGCTGGTTCTGGTGTGGTCGCAAAAGCGAACTTTTTATCGCATTTGCGATGCCCAGTTCGCAAATGCGAGATTTTTGTTGCAAATGCGACTTCTGCCAGTCCTGTGTTGTTCCTAATTGTGAGGGGTTTGCAAATGCGAACTCTGGGTTGCAAATGCAACATCTGAGGCCTGTTAAGTGAGGTTTTTGACGAGATTTTCACCTATTTTTCAATTTTCTCAAACCCTAAATCTCTATGGACGATTTTCCAAGGACCCAAACTTCTCCAAATCATTGGGTAAGTGTCTCTAATCAATTTCCAAGTATATTTTGAGATTATATCTTAGATTTAACATCAAATTGACGAGAATCTAAAGGAAAAATTGTGAAAAATTGTGAAATCTTTCAAAAATATAAAATAATGATTTGAATGATCAAATGGTATTGGAATTAGATAATTTTTATATGGGTGAACTCGTAGCGCAATGAGTGTTCGATTTTTGTAAATTTTGTCGGGTTCCGAGGTGCGGGCCTAGGGGAGTTGACTTTTGTTGACTTTTTGCAAATTGTATAAGAATCATAGTTTTGTCAATTAAAATTGTTTTCTCTTGCATTGTTTGATGTATTCAAGACGGTTTTGGCTAGATTGAGCTGATCGTTGATGAATTGGTAAAGAAAAAGCTAAATTGAGTATTGAATTGGCCGGATTGAGGTAAGTATCTTGCCTAACCTTGTGTAGGGGACTTCCCCTTAGGAATTGAGTCTTCTGAGCTAATTATAGTCCATGCATTAGAGGTGACAAGTGTGTTCTCAGACTTATTTTTGGGAAATTTTCCTCTAGGGTTCTTAAGTCCTTATGTGGAAAGTATCCTGTTATGATTGGGTTTTCTAGTTGCTTAAATTGCCTCTATATGTTCCATATGACGTTGTTAGATTTCCTCTAATTCTTACGTGTTACATTGACCCTTAATTGCCTTAATTGGAGTGATTGCCTTCCTTATTGTTTTGATACTTCTTGATTGTGAGTTCCTTTGTGACTTCGTGCAAATAGGTTACATGTCCAATTGTGGTGATTACCAGTGTAGTTATCTCGTGCTTATTATGTCTTGTTATTTAGTTGAGGTTTCATTGTGAAGTTAATTGTTGGTACAAGTTTGGTAATAGCTGATTCCCTTGCCGGGACATATTTAATACTGTTGGTTCCCTTGCCGGGACGTGTTTATTCTCGTTGTTGACTCCCTTGCCGGGATATTGTAGTTCCCTTATTATTCCCTTGCCGGGATTCTTTTGTGATTGGTGTTGATTTGTATATTGGGATCGGATTACACGCCACAACAATATTATATGGATCGGGTTGCACACCGCAACACTATTATATGGATCAGGTTACACGCCGTAACAATATTATATAGATCGGGTTGCACGCCGCAACAATATTATATGATTTGGATCTAGTTGCACGCCGCAACATCATTATATGATTAGGATCGGGTTACACGTCGCAACAATACTACATGATTCGGATCGGGTTGCACGCTACAACAAGAAAGAATAAAAGTGAATATTGACTTTTATGGTGAGAAATAGAGTAAAAGCACGAAGGGTGGTGTCGTGCACTTTTTGCTGCCGTGTTTATTTGTTGTTATCAATTCAAGTGTTTAAACTGTTCAAATTCCTTTATTGCTGTGATCATATGTGTTAGAACCTACAATGTTTTCAACACCTAACCGTATTGATGTATATATATACACTCCAATACATCAAACTTCAATAATTGTTATATCCATAATTCAATTAGTTTCTCAATTATACCCCTGAAATCGTCTGAGGTTGTATTTTACTTAAAAATGAATTTCTACTATGTTTTAAGTTATTAAATCTCATATTAAAGGCAATAATCCATTCGATGTTGTATTTTAAATTAAAAGGGGTACCTTCTTTACTCAAAGGATTTCCAAATAAACAACTTCATCTTTTCTCGCTGGCTTTCCTAATTAGTTTAGAAATTGTAATTTTACTTATATTAGGTAAATGAGACTTCTTGGACATATTTGAGTGCATTGTATGGACGTTATGTATTGTATAGCATGTGGATTTTGTTGTTAAAAGTGAAATGGAAAATGAAATATGGGGGCATAAGGTGCTATGTGTGTTGAAGGTTCGGAGTTGAGATTATGATATGAGAAATCCAGCGTTGAGATGGTCGGGATTGTGTACTAGGTGTGATGTGATTGATTTAGTTGGCATTGCCTTCTTTATTTGGATACCTTCTTACTTGTCTCTGTTCATGTTATGTCAGTGTTGATTTACTTGGTTATCTGATTTACTTGGTTATCGGATTTACTTGGTTATCGTTCGCTACTACCCGTGTTCTCCCTTTATTGCTCCTACTGTTTGTATTTTGATTTCTCTCCGTTGTTGGTATTACCACATCATCTTTGTCTCGATATTTTAGTATCATATCCTGTTCATTTCATTTGACCAATAGGTGTCTTGACTGTTCCTCATCACTACCCTACCAAGTTTAGCTTGATACTTACTGGCACTGTCATGGTGTGCTCATACTACACTTCTATAAATTTTTGTGTATAGATCCAGGTATTTGATCGATAGTAGCTGTGTGGGTCATCGCGTTGGAGACTCAAGGTAAACATGCTACAGCATTCGCAGGCCTCGGAGTCACCTTCATTTGTACTTAATTTCATTTGTTCCTTTTGTTTTGGAGTAGTGATATATTTATTTTGTATAACTACTCTTAGAAAGGCGTGTGACTTGTACCACTGGTTTTGGGAATAGTGATTTATTGAGAGTTATTTAATTTTAAGTTAGTAAATATTAATGTTATTTCTGTAAATGTTAGGCTTACCTAGTTTAGAGACTAGGTGCCATCACGATTCCATCGGAGGGATTTTGGGTCATGACAAGTTGGTATCAGAGCTCTAGGTTCATGGGTGCTACGAGTCACAAACAGGTTTAGTAGAGTCTTGCGGATCGGTATGGAGACGTCTGTACTTATCTCCGAGAGGCTACAAAACTATTAGCAAATTCCCCTTCTTTCATTCCTTATCGTGCGATATTGATTCAGCTCGAAGTATATAACTTATATTCCTTTACATCCACTCGTGTATAATATTACGCTCTCAGCGCTCGCTATGCACTAGTGGTTCGTGATGCTACAGACAGGCTACGAAGGAGTCAGGGATGCCCAGGAATTGCCTCGACGTGTTGTCTAGGCTAAAGATACAGAGGCATTGAGAGACTATTTAGTTGTTCATATGGAGGCATAGCAGTTTTCGGCATCTGATTGATGAGTGCGAGTTTGGGAAGGCTTAATTGGTTGACTAGTCACCGCAAATATGGCAAGGCCACGAAGTGGGTGTTGATTGGGAATAGTTGGTGGTATTGGAGTACCTTGTGATTTGTTTTGTACGAGCTTTGAAGGTTAGTTTTGTGGATCATCAGACGTTGTTTTCTATGTCTTTGCGCCAAATGGAGGAGTCCAATAGCGGCATTCAGATTGCAGAGTTAGATTTATATCATATTTGGCCTGAGGTATATGTATATGTGGTATTGGTAGGTTCCCAGAATTTGTAATGACTAAGGTTTAAGATCTTGCATGGGACAATGTTGGGACTTTGACTGGGATTACTGCATATCGACTATCCGAAGAAACGGGTCAGCTCTATGCCATTGGGTCAGCATAGCAATGAAGTAATTTGTCCTTTAAATAGGAAATCTTTACTGGCATTTGTGGCAGCACTCTTGTATTGGACAGTTTGTGTGACTTGGTCGAGTTGGGGAGGTGTAGTCCTGATGACTTAGTTGCTTGTGGGCGGATCTCTGAAGGGTCTCGCTTCGACAAAGGCTTGAGTTGGATGTCCACTATGAGCGTAAGGAATATGCGGTACATTGTGACTTTCTACTGAATAGGTATCAGAAATTAACAGAGTGTTGACCTTGTTGGATATCATATATGAAGGGTGTGCATTTTTGGAAGGGACCTTGAGTTTTGGTTTGCGGGTGTGTGGCTAGTAGCATGGTGATTACTGGGTTTTGAGGCTTTCGGGGTTTATGTTTTGTTACACGACCAGAAATCCTATAAGGGCGCTTCGGTAGAATAATAGGGTGTGATTGATATATCAGCCATTTGATTTGCGTAGTTGAGTTGGGTATGGAAATTTCGGTATTCCTGAGGTTTGGGGCTAGATGCCCTCATGAATGGACTATTTCCTGTTTCCGGATCTTGAAGAAATGGTGAGAATGCAAAAATTAATAGCATGTATTATCGATAAGTTGTTGTGGATCTTTCTGAAGCATACTTACCTATTTGGAAATAATCAGGATTTGGGTTGGGGGGCTATTTGAAAGCTCAATGAGAATATGTATCTTGTATCATATCAAGTTTGAGCGCTCCTGTGAGATTGTCATTATGGTTATGTTACCGGGCAGAATGGATATTATTTGCGCCCTTAGCCTATTTATGTGCTACTCTTTTATGTTGTGTTAGGCGGTGAGGTTGTATGATTATTCCCCACGCATGTTGTAATTCTATTCAGGCCTTATGGCGGTACGGGCAAGATAGCCCTCGTGATGTTGATTTGTTCATTGCACCTTAGTTGTGTGTTGCTACCAAAACACTCACGCAAGTGTACGCGATCGTCAAGTAATATAGTAATAAGTAAAGTATCGTTCCCACGAGAAACTATGATCAACTTATTGACTGATGCAAACTCAAACAATTATCAATTCAAGCTAATTCACCACAAAATACATAAATAACCAATTTACAATTTAACTAGTAATCACACAATAATACAACGCAAAGTTTACTACGCCACTTACGCAATTTTCTTTTAACAATTAATAAAAGAGATATTCCAGGGTCATTGACTTGTTATAGATCATGGTACACTTTTGACTTAATAATGATTTATTGAATTATCTAGGTTATTGATTATAGGGTTAATAATACCCATAAGAATCTGTCAAATTCTTATGCGCCTATTCAAGTTAAATTAACACCTATATTTCTATGGCATTAATAAAAACTCAAATGCAATCACAATTCCTATTTTCAACCAAACAAGGCAATCAAGTATATTTCTATCTTAATCGCTAATCTTTCACTCGATGCCCAGGATCAAGATCTTGTTCTATTTGATTCTATATGCAATCAAGAATTTCTTTTTTCAAGTTTAACTCAAGATTGATAAATAGTATTTCACTGTTAGCTACGTAGTAAAATAATTAACAGCAGAATCAAATAAATAACCCATAACAATAAATTCAAGATCATCAATTTAAGCTTCAAACAACATAATCATCTAACATCCATGATCCCAAAATATTTGGATTTTTAGCCACTCATATTCATACAAACATGAACAATATAAGTCTTAAATATCAAATAAATAGATACTAGAAGAAAGTTTAGAAAAACTCTTTTAGTTCTTGCCCCAAAGTGTTGTTCCTCTTGATTTTTGATGCTTGAAGATGAACTTCCTCTTCTTTTTCTCTCTAAAATCAGGTCTCCTTCGTCAATAATGGTTGTTTTACCCTTTTTAATCGTGTAAGAATGGATTTTGACAACCATGCCCTTTTAAGACCAAAATAGAATAGTTCTGTGATTTTTACACATCCGCGACGCCCCGCGCGATGCCCCGTGCACTGCGTACATGGATTGGTCAGATGCAGAATATATTTTAACGGACCAAAACAACATTTTTCTGGAAATGCACTGTCGCAGTGCGGCAGTGCAATTTTCTGCGTTGCTTCATTTTTTCTTTTGTTTTTCTATCTGGGCTTGCTATGCGACCCCCGAACACGATCCTGAGTTGATTTATTTAGCTTTTGCTCAGACTTCAAAGCCCCAAATTAATCAAATTCATCCCAAATTTAATTCTTAAGTAGGAATCTCTTCTTGCAAGGCATAAAGCATGAATTTAGTACAATTCTTTATTATTTAAGCTCAAACCTTTGTAAAATGCAATAATTAAAGTATTGTTACAACGACTAAAACACGAGTTTTTAGCCTATGATCAACATCCCACACTTAAACCATTGCTCGTCCTCGAGCAATTAACATACACTTCACATAAGGACGACCTTCTTATCAAACAATTTCTTTGCAAACACAGGCCGACACTTAAATACCAATTCATAATATTTCAACCTTAAGACATAACTCACAAGTGCCACGCATTTTCATAACTTCCTTACTTACTCTAACACAAAGGTCAAAGCGTTTCCTTGATTTTACAAATCATGTGCCCTCCCACAATTAATATAGACTAGTTCCTCTTAAAATAATATTCAAGAATATTTAGGAACTCAAAATAGGAAGAATTAGCTCACTCCTAGAATTGAAATTCATGTGCAACAGATGACGTACCATATGCTTGACCCTAGTATAATACTCTACTAATTGAGCTTATTCAATCAAGGATCAAATAGGACTTTAATTGGTTGTAATGCAGGCTAAGGAATGGTGTGATAAATATAGACTGTAGTAGCTACACCTCTTTGAGCACTTCCATACATACACCATTTCATTTCACAATTTCAGCATCACTCTTATGGTCGAACCATCTCCAACCTTTTTGAGGTTTTACATACTAACAACAAATCCCATTCTCTTTAACAAACCAACCAATCTCTTCTCAACTTTAACAACATTAAAACAACACTAAGTGCTCATGAGAGATAGAGGTTCAAATAACTGATAAATTTACATAAATTGGTAAGGTTTGTAATGTGGATGCCAAAGAAATATGATTAACGGCTCAAAAAGTTTGACTAAGATATATACAACTAGGTGGGAACAATTATAAAACTGGTTCAACAAAGAAATGCCTATATCATCTCCTAAATTAAATAATGTTACTATTTCTCTTTGCAAAACACTTGAGGGCAAGTTCTAGATATCAACTGTTAAGCACAAAATATCTCAGCAATCTCACTCACACATTGGCACACAACTCACTCAACCTTGGATCTCTCTCGACTCTCTAGTCAAAGCAGTTAAGCATAGTCAAAAATACACAATTTAAGGCACTTACTTTAGAATCAAGAACTAAGGTTGAACATCACAAATAAGGTACATACCACTTCTAAAGCATGTGCATTTGAGGAGATTAACTGTGTAAGTTAGGAACTTTTTATTCAATTGAACTAAAAAAATTACACTATACCCGTTTCAAATACACCCTTTGAAAAGAATTGCGGCATAAAGAAAAACCAAGGGGAAAATTTTAAATTAAGCCAAAACTAGCATACACTAAACTGAAATAAAAGGTAAATAATTTTTTTTTTGAATTTCGACTTCATTTCCCTCAAGAAAATCCATCGTCGGGAAAAAAATCAAAATTAGCACCACTTACTACCTAAAACGCTATAATCTACCAAACCAAAAAAATTTAACAGTCTAAACAAAATCAAACAACCAAAAATATGAAAAATACAAAAGTAAGTACATTACAATAGGGGCAAGTCATCCCACACTTAAAAACTTGCATTGTCCCTAATGCAAAAGATCAAAATAGATTAGAAAAGAGACTCCCTGAGGCCATTGGCCTAAGCATCTTCATCTTCAAAGGTGCGCAAATATTCCTCGTCATCTGAGGGAATAGAGTTCACATCTTCATCCGGTGGAAATTGTCTATGTTGAGTCATTCCTAACCGCTGTTGAGTGAAAGGAGATAGAGGGTGATTTTGTGTAACTCTTCCAAGTTCACTTCTTCTATGGAGGCGCGAAGGCACAGGTCAACAAATAATATCTGCAAAGTCTCTTCCACCCAAATAAACCTTTGATCGGCATTAAGTGCAGCTGCAGGCAGATCTATCATAGTCGTGACATTAAGCGCCCTGATAGGATATGTTACTTCTATCTTCCGATCATAGTGATACTTTTCTTCAATGTAGTACGTCCGTAATAACTGAGTGATCATACTTGGATAGTGTAGGTGGCGTCCCTCAAACGGTTTCACCATTGACATGTGTTACGGCATAATTTTCCCAAGATCAACCTGCATTCCTATTAAAGATGCGTAAATCAAACAAACCTTTAGTTTTGATATGTCCGTATCACTTTGTGTCAGCATGATTTTGGAATTAATTAGCTTCAAAATAACTTGTGCAAGATGATGGAATGTTCCTTTTTTCATCTCATTGTGAAACTCATTTGAATCTCTAGTCCACAAGGCAAAGGAATCTACACCACATAGCTGCCTGCGAATATTTAGGTAGTCTGGTCTACGGAGGAACCTCTAAAGCAGCTTATGTGAATGCTCAGTGAAACCCATTATTTGATTTATGACCTTTGAAGAAAATGGAATCACTCGGTTTCTGACCCTTACTTGGTAACTTGCATCTAATCGCCTCCTGGTTGCCAATTGGCGTAAAATTCTTTTACCAAGTTGATATTCACACTATCACCTTGGCGAAATAACCCTTCAACACCCAAAGCTCGAATGTTATTATATATTGCATTATACTTGCGAGTGAGCTTTGTTTCATCGATGGCTACTTTAGGAGTTGGTGGCACAGCAGGAACAAATGATTGGAACCATTGTATTGTATGGGATGAAATAGCTCTGATGCCATATTTGCACTCTGGTACCTCATCTGCATTAGGATCGAAGTGTTCCTCTTCCTCCTCAACTGGTGCCGGAGGGGGTGCCCTTCTACCTCCCCTTCGGCTAGTAGATGCAACCTCAGATAGGCTAGTGTTTGATCTTTTACTTAGGCTCCGAGACATTATACCTACACAACAAGATATACTAGGTAAAAGCACAAAAATCATTTTAAAAGCAAGTGGAGTAAATACCCCACACTTATGTTATTATCATGTTGACACTTAACATGTATAACAGGGATTCAGACTACCCTGTTCTTTAATTAGAATGATATAATGCTTATCGGCCTACCCAATCATTAGAGAGAATTGCAACAATTGAAAATAAAATAAAAAATGAAAAACTAGGCTAAAAATATTAAAAATAAACATAAAAAGAAATTAGTCAATTTTACAAAATCCAAAATTTTTATACAAAATATACTACATAGGCATATTAGCATGAATCCTACATATCATTTTACATAAAGCAAGCAAAAAATCATGGTTTAGCCTAATGTTATAGTTGTTTTCAATAATAACATCTCACAATGCAATTTGTTTCTCAATTTGCAACATTACTCAATTTCATGTCACTTAGACACTTTAACAAACACATTGTAAGACTGTCTTCCATTCTTTAAATTTCAACTTGAAATGAGGTAAATTCACCATATCAACAACACGAATATACCTCACTTCACAACTATAACATCACCATATCTTCACAATAATATTCAATGCAAAGTTTTCACTTTCTTACATGTATTTTCGAAATAGTGTACCCCTCAACAATCTCCAACAAAAACTCAACCCATATCACCTCAACACACCCTAAAATCCTCCATAATCACAAAGATAATATACATTCTATGTTTCTAATACTATTTTCAACAATATTAACAAATGAAACTAAAAGAAAATTAAAAACACAATTCTTGCTAGGGTTTATACAATTATAATTGAAAATAAGAAGAAAAAATACAACATAAAATACTACTAGATTGAAAGAAAAGAGAGAAGAGAATACTTACCTTGCAAAAAGAAGAAGGATTTGGGGATGGATTTGTTGAGTGAAATTGTTTGGGGCTTTTTAGGTTGAGACTTGGAGAGGCAGAGAGTTTGGGAGAGGAAATAATGAAATAAGGGGGAGGGGGGGTCGGGTAATAAGGGTTTTTTGTTTAATTAAAATGCACTGTCGCGTCGCCCCCCGCGGCGCGGTAGTGCAAAAAATCCAGCTTCTCCAAAATTTTGTATTCTGCTTCGTCTGTGCAATTTTACTTGGTGCGGTGTGTCGCACGACTCCCCACGCAACGCGGTAGGCCAATTTTTCACAGACTTAGCCTATTTTCGATTTTTAGCTCACAATTTACACCCCTACATCTTTGTACACTGATTTTATGCTAAATTCATGCTTGAACCTGATTAAAAACATTATAACATATAAAATATAATATTTCTAAACTACAATTAAAAGTTAGTGATGTTAGTCATTGGGTTGCCTCCCAACAAGCGTCTAATTTAACGTCACGGAACAACTCAATACTTTATCACACATCAACCAAATCTACCGAGGTTTTGTGACGTTTAATATCACCACCCCAATAGTGTTTTACTCGCTGCCCATTCACCAAAAATGTACCACTTGAATTTATGTCCCGCAATTCAACTGTTCCATGAGGAGTCACACTTACCACAACGAAAGGGCCTGCCCAACGGGACTTAAGCTTTCCAGGAAAAATCTTTAGCCTTGAATTAAACAAGAGAACTTCTTGACCTGGCTCAAACTCACGATGTTGGATGTGCTTGTCATGCCACCTCTTAGTCTTTTCTTGATACAACATGGCATTTTCATAAGCATGCAACTGAAACTCATCAATTTCATTGAGTTGTAGAAGTCTTTTTTCACTGGCTAAGTTCATATCCATATTTAGCTTTTTGATTGCCCAATAAGCTTTGTATCCAACCTCAACGAGCAAATGACATGCCTTCCCATAAACCAACATGTACGGAGAAGTACCTATTGGAGTCTTGTATGCAGTTCGGTAAGCCCACAATGCATCTTATAACTTATCGGACTAATCTTTCCTATTTGCACTCACTGTTTTCTCCAAAATTTGTTTTACCTCTCTGCTTGACACTTCAACTTGACCATTAGTTTGAGGTTGATACGCAGTAGCAACCTTGTGTATTACCCCCTATTTTCTAGAACATTTTTCAATAATTTGTTATAAAAGTGTGTTCCTCCATCACTTATCAACATCCTTGGAGTTCCAAAATGTGTGAAAATGTGCTTATTTACGAAACTTACCACTACCTTTGCGTCATTAGTAGGAAGAGCAATGGCCTCAACCCACTTAGACACATAATCGACTGCAACCAAAATGTATCTGTGCCCATTAGAGTATGGAAATGGTCCCATGAAATCAATTCTCTAGACATTAAAGAGTTTTACTGCCAAAATATTTTGCAAAGGCATCTCGTTCCTCTTTGTGATTGTACCTGTTCTTTGACACCTGTCACAATTTTTAACAAAAGCATGTGTATCTTTAAACAATTTTATCCAGTAAAAACCTGATTGCAAAATCTTTTGTGCAGTTCTGTCTCCACCATGGTGACCTCCATAAAGAGAAGCATGACAGTCATGCAATATTGCATTCATCTCCTCCTCAGGGCCACACCTTCTTACCAATTGATCTGCGCATTGCTTGTATAGAAAAGGCTCGTCCCACATGTAAAATCTCATGTCATGTAAAAATTTTCTTCTATGATCAGCTGTGAATTCTGGGGGAGTCACCCCACTTGCAATGAAATTCACATAATCAGCATACCACGGGGTTTCATCCGAAGTGATGGCTAGTAACTATTCATCAGGAAATGTTTCTTTGATTGATTCTCTTTTAGTTACATGGCCTCGATTTTCCAACCTAGACAAGTGATCTGCAACCTGATTCTTTGTCCGTTTTCGATCTCGAATCTCTAAATCTAATTCCTGCAAAAGAAGAACCCATCGGATTAACCTTGGCTTGGCATCTTTCTTTGCAAATAAATACTTGATAGCCGAGTATCTGTGTAAACTATGACTTTGGTTCCCACTAGATAGGACCTGAACTTATCAAATGCCCATACTACTACAAGCAACTCTTTTTCAGTAACAATGTAATTCATCTGTGCTAGATTAAGAGCTTTTCTCGCATAATGAATGGAGTAAAAGATTTTCTCCTTACGCTGCCCCAAAATAGCTCCAATGGCTATGTCACTTGCATCACACATCAACTCAAATGGAAGTTTCCAATCTGGAGCAATGATTATTGGTGTAGTAACTAATCTTCTTTTCATCTCATCAAATGCTTTCAGACAAGCATCATCAAACTTGAAGGATGTATCTTTCTGAAGAAGCATGCACAAAAGAGATGAAATTTTTGAAAAATCTTTAATGAAACGACAATAAAAACCTGCATGGCCCAAGAAACTGCGAATGCCTCTAACTGATGTCGGTGGAGGTAGTTTTTCAATTGCTTCCACCTTTACTTTATCTACCTGCAATCCATTATTGGACACTTTGTGCCCTAGGACGATACCTTCTCTTACCATGAAATGACATTTTTCCCAATTCAGTACCAAATTTGTTTCTTCACACCTAGCAAGTACCTTGTCAAGATTCATTAAACATTCATCAAAAGAACATCCAAATACAGAAAAATCATCCATAAATACTTCCACAAATTTTTCAACCATATCAGTAAAAATAGCTATCATACAACTTTGAAAAGTCGCAGGTGCATTACAGAGACCAAATGGCATTCTTTTAAATGCATATGTCCCATAGGGACATGTAAATGTGGTCTTCTATTGATCCTCTAGGGCTATAACAACCTGATTATATCCCGAGAGCTCATCCAAAAAATAGTAGTATTCCTGTCCAGCTAATCTATCAAGCATTTGGTCAATAAAGGGGAGAGAAAAATGGTCTTTTCGGGTGGCATTATTCAATTTTCTATAATCTATGCAAATCCTCCACCAAGTAGCAATTCTAATGGGAATCAGATCATTGTTTTTATTTGTCACTACAATCATTCCCCCTTTCTTTGGAACACATTGGACTGGACTTACCCATTTGCTATCACAGATTAGAAATACAATACCTGCATTAAGCCATTTAATCACTTCTTTTCTTACCACCTCTTTCATGTTGGGATTTAGGCGGCGTTGTTGTTCTATGCTCGTCTTGTTTCCTTCCTCCATGGGAATTTTATGCATGCAAAAACCTAGACTAATACCTCTTATGTCAGACATTGTCCACCCTATTGCTCTTTTATTCTCACGTAGAACTCTCAGCAATTTTTCCTCCTGCAATTTAGACAAGTTAGAAGAAATAATAACAGGTAATGTATTAGAACTAACCGAATAAGCATAATGAAGGTGAGAAGGTAAAGGATTTAGTTCCAATTTTGGATCTTCTTCAATTGATGGCTTTGGAGGAGGACCATTTGGCCTGTTCAAAGGTTCAAAGGGATTTAAACCTTTCATATATTCACATGATGCATTCAAAATATGCTTCATCTCTTCAACCTCATCATTAATCTCCAAACTCTCAAACAACACAATTGCTTTCTCTAAAGAATCCTTCAAATATACACTTGGGGCAATAAGTTGCTCATCCATCTCCATGACAGATATCATAGACAATTCTTCATAATGGTGAGGAAGTTGAATTGCTTTGTATACATTAAAAATAGCTTCCTCATTGTCAACTCTCATGATCATTTTTCCTTCTCTTACTTTAATTATATCATCACTTGTAGACAAGAGAGGTCTTCCCAATATAATAGGAACATTTTCATCGGTTTCAAAATCCAAGATAATGAAATTAGCCGGGAAAATAAATTTCCCAATTTTCAGCAACACATCTTCAATCACCCCTTCCGGCTAAGCTATGGATCTGTCTGCTAGTTGCAACATCACCGTGGTGAGTTTTGGAGCTCCCAAACCCAATTGTTTATACAAATACAATAGCATCAAATTTATTCTCGCCCCCAAATCACAAAGTTCATGGCCTACATCAACATTAAGTATTCTCACATGGATAGTAAAGCTGTCAGGATCTTTAAGCTTTTGAGGAAGCTTATTTTAGACCCTTGAAGTGCACTCCTCAGTAAGTGCAACTATTTCAAATTTAGTCAATCTCCTATTGTTATCCACAATATCTTTTATGTACTTGACATACTTTGGAAATTCATGAATTGCATCTACCAACGGAATATTCAATTGAATCTGACTCAACATAGAGAGAAATTGGTTGAACATGTGATCATCATTCTTTTTCTGCAATCTTTGTGGAAAAGGTGGTGATGGACTTGGAACATTCACGGGCGCTGAAATGGTATCATCTTTCTTTGCTTCCTGTGTTGCTTTGGGAATAAATTCACCCTCACGTATCGGCTTGTATTTTCTCTTCTTTGGAACTTCTTCTAATTCCCTTCCAGTTCTAAGTGTAATTGCACTAACTTGCGGATTTCTCTCTATATCACTTGGAAGAGAACCTGCAGGCCTAGTGTTTTGATTTGCAGCTAGCTGTCCCACTTGCCTTTCAAGATTTCTGAAGTCAGTTCTGAGTTGTTGATTGTCATGCAACAATTTCTTCAATAAATCATTTGTACTTTCTTCTACCTGTTGAGGTGGCCTTTAAGGTTGATTAAAATTTCCTTGGGGTTTATATTGATCCTAATTTGATTGATTTCCACCCCAGGAGAAATTAGGATGATTCCTCCAATTTGGATTGTAAGTGTTCCCATATTGTGCCTGTTGGTTCATCGGACCTCTGCTTTGTTGCCCCACATAATAAATAGATTCAGGATTCGTTGGGCACATGTCACTCGTGTTATTGTCACCACACATTTCACAACAAATCGACATTTGTTGAAAATGTTGCATTTGTTGTGTTTGGTTCATTGTCATTCTATTCATTTGATTTGCCAATTTTGCTATATCTGCTTTCATGGTGGAAAAGTCATCAAGTTCATGTACCCCTGCTGCTTTCTGTTTCATTACTCTCCTTGGTTCTCCCTCACCTTGCCAATTATGATCATTAGAAGTAAAGTTGTTTAGCAGAAGTTGTATTTCACTATATGGTATCGCTATGCAACTACCTCCACAAGCTGAATCAAGATTTATCTTTGAAGTCTCATATAATTTATCAACAAAAGTATGATCCAATACCTCATCAGTCTGACAATGATGTGGACAGTCTCAGAGTAGTTTCTTTTATCTTTCCCAAGCTTGACGAAGAGTCTCACCATCCCGTTGTTGAAACCAAAGAATCTGGCTCCACAAAGACTTTGTCTTTTTAGTGGGAAAAAACTTCATTAAGAATTTTTTTTGCTAAATCATCCCAAGTATGGATTGAATTAGCAGGCTCCTTCTGCAACCATTCTTTAGTTTACCCCAACAATGAAAAAGGAAACAAGGTCAGTCTGACATAGTCCTTGGAAACATTTAGATAGTTGTAAGTATCTGTGATTTCCAAAAATTCTAAATGTGCCTATGTGGGTCTTCATGAGATAGGCCTACATATTGCCCAGTGGACTGAATCAGTTGTACCATGTACTGTTTAAGCTTAAAGTGACCAGTGATATCATGTTTCACAATAGCTTGAGTCATATTAGCAAGATTTGGCCTTGCAGCTTCTACCACCGGATGCCCTCCATTACCTGCCATCACTATTGGATGTGTTTGAACTAAAATGTCCAACTCTCTTTCTGTTTGTATTTAACTTCTAACTCATTCCTCGCTCTATGAAGTGTTCTTTCAATTTCAGGATCAAGAGGGAAGAGATTGCTTGTGCTTCTACTCCTCCGCATTCAAGAGAAGAGCCTGCGTGATACAAACAAAGTGAACTGAAAATTAATGCTTAAACAAATAGCTAATAAAAGCTTAACTCAGTCAAGTAGCTAATTTCTAATTCCCCGGCAACGACGCCAAAAACTTGTTGCGACCAAAACACTCATGCAAATATACGCGATCATCAAGTAATATAGTAATAAGTAAAGTATCGTTCCCTTGAGAAATTATGATCAACTTATAGACTGATGCAAACTCAAACAATTATCAATTCAATCTAATTCATCACAAAATACATAAATAACCAATTTACAATTTAACTAGTAATCAAACAATAATACAACGCAAAGTTTACTATACCACTTATGCAATTTTCTTTTAACAATTAATAAAACAGATATTCCAGGGTCATGGGCTTGCTAGAGATCATGCTACACTTTTGACTGAAGAATGATTTATTGAATTATCTGGGTTATTGATTATAGGATTAATAATACCCATAAGAATCTGTCGAATTCTTATGCGCCTATTCAAGTTAAATTAATACCAATATTTCTATGGCATTAATAATAACTCCAACGCATTCACAATTCCTATTTTTTAACCAAACAAGGCAATTAAGTATATTTCTATCTTAATCGCTAATCTTTCACCCGATACCCAGGATCAAGATCTTGTTCTATATGATTCTATATGCAATCAAGAATTTTCTTTTTCAAGTTTAACTGAAGATTCATAAATAGTATTTCACTGTTAGCTGCACAGTAAAATAATTTACAACAGAATCAAATAAACAATACATAAAAATAAATTCAAGATCATCAATTTAAGATTCAAACAACATAATCATCTAACACCCATGACCCAAAATATTTGGGTTTTTAGCCACTCATATTCATACAAACATCAACAATATAAGTCTTAAACATCAAATAAATAGATATTAGAAGAAAGTTTAGAAAAACTTTTTTAATCCTTGCTCCAAAGTGTTGTTCTTCTTGATTTTTGATGCTTTAAGATGAATCTCCTCTTCTTTTTCTCTCTAAAATCAGGTCTTCTTCGCCAATAATGGTTGCTTTAGCCTTTTTAATCGTGTAAGAATGGGTTTTGACAATCATGCCCTTTTAAGACCAAAATAGAATATTTGTGCGATTTTTACACGTCCGTGGCGCCTCGTGCGCCGCGTACATAGATTGGTCAGAGGCAGAATATATTTTAACGGAGCAAAACAACATTTTTATGGAAAGGCACTGTCGCGGTGCGGCAGTGCAAATTTCTGCGTTGCTTCATTTTTTCTTTTGTTTTTCTATCCGGGCTTGCTATGCGACCCCCGAACACGATCCCGACTTGATTTATTTAGCTTTTACTAAGACTTCAAAGCCCCAAATTAATCAAATCCATCCCAAATTTAATTCTTAAGTTGGAATCTCCTCGTGCAAGGCATAAAGTATGAATTTAGTACAATTCATTATTATTTAAGCTCAAACCTTTGTAAAATGCAATAATTAAAGTGTTGTTACAACGACTAAAATACGAGTTTTTAGCCTATGATCACTGTGCTTGTATCTTTTATCTTCCAGCACTTCTATTCATTGTTCCCACAGTTTTACTTGTGCACTCTGTTGTGCCTGATATCAATATTTATGTGATTAGTGGACACGAGCATTTTGGCTTGATGAGTATTTGGGATTTGGCTGCCTGTCGTAGCGGATGTTATGTGGGGTACCCTTTCATTTTGTTTATTTGGTGTTGTGTTTTCCCTCTATGGGATGATTTGATGAAAGACTATACTTTTGTTGTCACATATGTTGTACTTGTTAGATAATTCTTATACTTGGCTTTCCCTTATTTCTGCTACATAATTTAGTTATTGTTGGTTTGGTGTACGAACTGTGTAGTGTGAGAATCCGTGTGGTTTCATGGTGAGTTATTAGTTGGGCTGTTTGTACTGGCTGAGATAAGGTTCTTAGACCTAAGATTTGTACTATGGTATTAGGGGTGAGGAGTACTTGGATGTATGTGGTTATTTCTGCTATGAGTTGGGTAATGGCCCTTGGCAGGCAAAAGAGTTTCTTGACTTTTTGACTTCATGAGCAGCTATAAATGTCTGCATGTTTCTTAATCATGGGCAGTATTGTGGAGGTCTGGAACAAGGTTATATTCAATGTGGGGTGTATTGCCGACATTCAGGATGTTATTTGAACAGCTATGATGGTCAGAGGTTATTGCTTTGGGCATTTGAATTGTGTAGAATAGCATGTGATTGTATACTGGATTGGAATTTTTGCTCGATTCAACTTGTTCAGGTTCATGCAGTGTGATGATGTGGGATTCAGGTCCTATGATGAATTTCAGATGTTGAGGTTTGGGTTCTGTCCTAAGGTTATGGAGTAAGGATGAGGTGTGACCATCAGTTAAGTTGCATTGTCAGTCCTACATAGGTTTGGGTGATGGAGAACTGGGTGTATGTATGAGGAGCTTATGCAGTGGTTAGATGGCTTTGGAATGACTCCGGGCACGTTCGAGGACGAACGTATGTTTAAGTGGAGGAGGATGTAACGACCTAACTGGTCGTTTTGAGCAATTCCATCCGGTTCGGCAGTTTGAGGTCACGAGTAGCTTCATATTATGTGTATCTACTTGGTGCGTAGTCCGGGCATGAAACCGGAAAGTTTTTATGTGAAAATATGAAGAAACAAAATAGTAATTTTTAGAGTTAAAATTTGGTTTTTAGTTGATTTTGGTCAATAATTTTGGTAAATGTACTCGGATATATGTTCCGACGATCCCGAGAGGTCCGTGGTAAAATATGGGACTTGAGCGTATTCCCGGAATTGAATTCCGAGGTCCCTAGCCTTAGAAAATAATTTTTGAAGAAAATTGTTGTGTTGGTTTTTAAAGGAAATAAAGAAATGAATTAATGTTTGAACTTGTTGGTATCAGGCCTGTATTTTAATTTCGGAGCCCGGTACAAGTTGTTTATGATATTTAAGTCCTATCTGTAAAATTTGGTGAAAACCGGAATCGATTTGACGTGATTTGGACATTCAGTTGAAAAATTAGAAAATCATGAGTTTTGAGGTTGAATTCATAATTTTTGATGTTATTTTGATGAATTGATTGCATGAGAAAGTCTGTATGATGTTTTTAGACTTGTTTGCATGTTTGGTTTGGAGCCCCGAGGGCTTGGGTGAGTTTCGGATAGGTTAGGCTATGTTGCGCTTGTTTTTGGATGCTTCATCGTCGTTTCTTCAAACAAAAATAATACCACATTGAGCAAATGAGATCCAAATTCAGCTTTGTTTGAGCCATTAGATCATATCAAAATTACGAAGCCGTGTAAAAAATAATCATCGAATTTGGACATCGTATGAGGAAGTTATGCTCATTTTCGTGTCAGGAAAAATTGTTGGTTCTGGTGTGGTCGCAAATGCGAACATTTTATCACATTTGCGATGCCCAGTTCGCTAATGCAAGATTTTTGTCGCAAATATGACTTCTGCCAGCCCTGTGTTGTTCGTAATTTTGAGGGGTTCGCAAATGCGAACCCTGGGTCGCAAATGCGACATCTGAGGCCTGTTAAGTGAGATTTTTGACGAGATTTTCACCCATTTTTCAATTTTCTCAAACCCTAAACCTATATGGACAATTTTCCAAGGACCCAAACGTCTCCAAATTATTGGGTAAGTGTCTATGTTTGTCTCACTTCAGGCAGATATGGATATTTCTCGTATTCAGGCATATGCTCAGGGTGTAGAGGAGCGTAAGCAGAAGTAGAGGGCCGATCGTGAGCATGATAGGGCCCAGAATAAGAGAGTGAGGTCTTTGGGTCCTTCTGGTGAGTTTCAAGATGGTTAGAGACCCCAATACCCGAGGTATCCAGCCCAGCCATCGGCTAGCGCGCCCCCTCAGTTTGGCAGTAAGAGATTTGATCGTTCCACATATTTAGGGCATGGTCAAAATTTTAGGGCCTCAGGTTCTCAGTATAGGGGTGAGTCAAGTCAGATGAGGCCGCCCTTGCCACGATGTGTTTAGTGTGGTAAGCAGCATGCTGAGCAATGCCATATGGGGTTGGGTGTTTGTTATATTTTTTATACTTGTGGTTATTCGGGCCACGTTATGAGGGATTGTCTGACGAGAGGTGATGCAAGCATAGCTCAGTGGCGGGATCTGTAGATGGTTTGTCATCATCAGTATGCCCCCCTGGTCAAGGATTACAAGCACTAATGACTCATGGTAGAGGTATAGGTGGAGCATCTAGCTCAGTCGATCCTCAGAAACACATTTATGCGCTAGCAAGACGACACAATCAGGAGTCATCGCATCGCCTGATGTTGTTACAAGTATATTATCAGTCTCCTCATATGATGTTTATGCACTGATTGACCTAGTTTCCACCTTATCATATGTTACTCCGTTGGTTGCTAGTAAGTTTGGAATAAAACCTGAGATGGTTAAACCTTTTGAGGTGTCTACACCTATTGGGGACTCAATGATTGCTATGTGAGTATATATAGGTTGTATAATAGTAGTTCATAGTCGATCTACCGTAATGGACCTAATCGAGTTAGATATGGTAGAATTTGATGTTATAATAGGTATGGATTGGCTGGCTTCTTGCCATGCCAACGTTGATTGTAGATCAAAGATGGTCCGATTCCAATTTCCAGGGGAGCTTGTTTTGGAATGGAAAGGTAATGCGGCATCGTCGAGAGGAAAATTTATTTCCTATCTCAAGGCAAGGAAGATGATCAGAAAGGGCTATATTTATCACTTAGTTCAGGTTTGGGATGTGGAAATAGAGTCACCAACCATTCAGTCCATCCTTGTGGTTAATGAGTTTCCTGATGTTTTTCCTGATGAGCTTTCGGGTCTTCCGCCAGAGCGAGAAATTGAGTTTGCTATTGATCTACTACCAGCTACGCAATCCAATATCTGTTCCTCCCTATAGAATGACCCTCGTAAAGCTGAAAGAGTTGAAGGAACTACTAAAGGAATTACAAATACAGTATACTAACAAGCTTAATGAAGCTTTCTCTCTCTAAGCTCTCGGCGCATGTTATGCTAACGTACACCGTCTGAGAAACAGCCATGAAAAGAAAGCAAGGATGACCTAAACGAGAGCCACTCGTAACGGTCGGCGAATCTATCAGTGTAATAGCAATTGCAGATACCCTAGCTAAGGGATCCATTCAGCAAGTAACAACACCAATCGGACACCAATTTCAGCCTAGTTCTCAGAAATTGGGCTCACTTAGTAACACTAAGGTACTGACAAAAAGGATAGATCTCAGTGCAGTGCAGATGAATGTGTCTTCATCTTCATGTGAAGGCACCCCAGTAAGTACAACTATGGAGATTATGAAGGAAAGGGAGAAAGTAGCAGCAGCTGAGCTGAATGTCAATGGAACAGTAACATCAGAGCTAAAGGATGAGACAAAACCACATGCAGCAGCATCAAAGAAGGAGAAAACATGGGCAAATTTGTTCGTTGGCAACAGATCCTCAGAAAATGGTATGGTATTATCATATATCCCACCGGAAATTATTTATGGTAATATTGTGGTAAAAGTAGATAAGGAAGAAATTGAGGCTCAAAAGTAAAAAATGGGAGTGTGCCCTAATTATTTATATAATTGGGCATACACCAAGGTACAAATTCATGGAGAAATATATAGCTCATGCTTGGAGTAGAGTGAGTATTCCAGATCTGTATTTGCATGAAGAAGGATACTACATAGCAAAGTTTGATACAATAGGGGATTTGAAAGACATACTCTATAGAGGACCATATACTATTAATGGAAGACCAATGATATTGAAACAGTGGACTCCAGATTTTGACATTAAGGCAGAGTTTCTGATGGAGATTCCTTTGTGGATCACCTTTCCTAATTTACCTATGAGCTACTGGGGTAACAAGACACTAAGTAAACTATCAAGTGCTATTGGGAAACCACTCTTTGCTGATGAATGTACCACTAAGAAGTCACGTATCTCATATGCTAGAATTTTGGTGGAAGCTAATGTGACAAAAAAGCTTCCAACAAAATTGACATTGCAAGAACCATCATGGAGAATGTTCCAACTGCAGGTGGAGTATGAATGGAAACCTCAATATTGTATAGACTGCATGAAGATAGGACATGGCTGCATATTGGAGAAGAGAGTGAATAAAGAAGATCAGTACAGAGGAAGACAGAAGTAGGGGAAAATTACCACAAGGTGGAAAGTTATAGGACCAGAGCAACAACAACAAATAGAGCAAAATGAGGGTACAAGTAAATCAATAAAACAGGATAATGATAATGCAGTTACAGTTAGTGAAAGCTCTGGAAATCCAAGGGTAACAAGGGATAAAGGGAAAGCAAAAGAAATGCAGAGTACTGACCAAAGAGATGAGTGGCCAGTCCTGGCTAGCAATAGCAGAATGTCATTGGGAACTACAACAATAACTACAAAAAATGGCTTTCAGATATTGCAACAACAAGAGGAGAGAATGGAGGAAAATAGACCACCTGATTGGGGAGGTGGAATAATCATTCACCAATGACTTGGCTAATTTGGAATATTAGGGGATTGAATAAGAGGTATAAACAAAAAGAAATAAATCAGTACATAAAGGATAAACATATCAAGTTGGCTGGTTTAGTTGAAACAAAGGTGAAAGAAGGCAATGCAGTGAAGGTGATTAGTAGAATAGTCCCTAGTTGGAATAAGATGACAAATTATGAGTATGTTGTGAATGGAAGGGTATAGATCATATGGGATGAGCAAGTGTATACAGTACAACTATTAGACAAACAAGACCAGTTCATTCAATGTCTAGTAACTGGGAAGCAGAATGGGATGTATTGCTATCTCACAGTGGTGTATGGTCATAATGATGCAGATCAAAGAAGAAATCTATGTGAGAACATTAAAATATTAGCACAAAATACGAAAGGACCTTGGTTAATAGGGGGAGTCTTCAAAGGTATACTCACTATCCAAGATAAAATCTCCAAAGTACATGTGACAAGTGCTGATATAAAAAACCTTGATAAGCTATGCCATGACATTGGTATTATAGAATTACCATGGAGAGGGGATTATTTTACATGGACCAACAAGCATCAGGGTGTTGATAGGGTGTGGAGTCGTATAGATGGGATGTTTGGAAATGATATGTGGATGATGAACTATAGTCATCTGAGTACTGAGTATGGGGAGCCTAATATTTCTGACCATAATCCCATGTGCATCAATATAAGGCAACCTAGGAGGCTTAGCAAGAGCCTATTCAGATTCTTTAATATATGGGCATGTCACCTTGATTTTGAAATGATAATAAGGGAAGAATGGAATAGGAACAAAGTAGCAGGGAAGATGGAAAAAATTTGGGTCAAGCTTAAATGGATGAAAAGGCATTTTAGGCAGCTGAATGAAATTGAGTTCAAAGGAGTAGCTGAGAAGATAGATCAAGCAAGACAAACCATTTATCACATACAAAGCCAGATGTAAAATAATTATAATGACATGTTGCAAGTCCAAGAGAAGGAATGGTTGCAAAAGCTGGAAACATGGTCAATGGTGGAAGAGAAGATACTGCAACAAAGGGCTAAAGCAAACTGGATCAAATTGGGTGATTCCAATACAAAGTTTTTTTCTATAGTAATAAAGGAGAGGCAGCAGAGAAAATAAATTGTTGAACTACAGAATTTATCAGGAAGTACCATAACAAAAAATGCAGCTATAAAGGAGGAGATTGTATCCTTCTAAAAGGCTTAATGGGAACTAGTGCACATACACTTCTAGTTGTGGACAAGATGGTTATGAGGAAAGGTATAACTCTAACACATCAATGACAACAAGATTTGAATACTGAAGTTACTGAACAAGATATAGATGAGGCTCTGAAGGGGATAGGAAGTGATAAATCACCTAATAGATAGGTATAATGTAGAATTCTTCAAGAAAGCATGGCCAGTGATCAAAGAAGAAATGTATGCTGCAGTGAAAGAATTTTTTCATACAGGGGTGATGTTTCCAGCAATCAACTGCACCACCATCACTTTGCTACCTAAAATTCCTAATCCAGTGACAATTAAGGATTTCAGGTCTATTACTTGTTGCACTGTGTTATACAAACTTATCTCTAAAGTCATAGTTGGTAGACTACAAAAGATCATGCCATACATCATATCAGAAGCCCAAGCAGGATTTATCCCAGGGAGAAAAATAGCAGACAATATCATTCTTGCTCATGAGCTAGTTAAAACTTATAGTAGGAAACATATCTCCCCTAGATGCATGATGAAGGTTAAAATGATGAAAATATATGATTTTGTTGAATGGGTGTATTTGGAACAACTGTTAGAATATTTATGCTTCCCCATAAAATTCATTAACTTGGTGAGAACTTGTGTATCAATAATGAGCAATTCAATCATGATAAATGGGGAACTAACAAAAACTTTTGAAGCTGCCAAAGGACTCAGATAGGGTGATCCCATATCACCATTTCTATTTGCAATTGCAATGGAATACCTAAGCAGGCTACTCAAAGGGCTAAAGCAAGCCAAGGAATACAGGTTCCATCCTAGGTGTGGTAAGCTAGATATAACTCATCTCAGCTTTGCTGATAACCTACTAATGTTTACTAGGGGTGATAGTAAATCAGTTTCCACTCTTCATGCTTGCTTTATGTAATTTTCTACTGCATCTGGACTTTTAGCCAATCCCAATAAGAGTGCAATCTACTTTGGGGGAGTTGCGCAAGATATTAGGTAGGAAATTCTACAGAATACTAGATACTCACTTGGGGAATTGCCTTTCAAATATCTGGGCATCCCATTGGACATAAAGAAGTTAACAGCTTTGCAATGGCAACCATTGATTGACAAAATAGTTGCAAGGATCTCCTCTTGGACAGCTCAAAAATTATCTTATACTGGAAGGGTACAGTTAGTTCAAACAGTGATATTTGGTATCCAATCTTATTGGTCCCAAATATTTATCTTGCCAGCTAAAGTGATAAAACTAATATAGTCATACTGCATAATCTATATATGGTCTGGCCCTAATACAATTACAAAGAGAGCTCTAATAGCATGGGAGAAAATGTGCTTACCTAAATTCGCTAGAGGTTATAATCTATTGAACATCAGAGTTTGGAATAGAGCTTTTATCACTAATGTATACTGGAATCTAGCACAAAAGAAGGATAAAATATGGATAAAATGGATCCACACATATTACATAAAAGGGCAAAGCATACTGGAGATGAATATACCCCAAGATGCAGGTTGGATGGTGAGAAAGATCATGGAGGCAAGAGGTGTAATTTAATAAATGCCTACAATACAGCACAGTCAGAGCAGTACCAAACAAATATATTTAGGCATTCTGGGAAGCTACAACAAGGTGGCATGTAGAACCTTAATGTTCCATAATGAAGCTAGGCTTAAGGCAGTATTCACTATGTGGATGCAATGTCATGGGAGACTGCTGACAACAGATAGGCTAGCAAGCTGGGTAATTCAAGTAAATCCAAGATGTTGCTTATAGAATGGAGCAGATGAATCACATGTACATCTATTTGGTAAATGCAGTTTTGCTAAGACAGTATGGGGAAGGCTTATGCAATGGTTACGAATACATGCTGCTCCAATGCAACCCTATACACAGATGATGGCATGGGTGATAACACAAGCTAAGGGGAAATCGTGTAAAGCCAAAATAATGAAAATGATATATGCAGAACACTTCTATGGAATATGGAGGGAGAGGAATAGTAGAATATTTGAATAGACAACAAAGACTGCAGATCGAATAGCAAGAGAAGTGGCATGTGTTAGCAATATTAGAGCTCAAGGAGTAATGAGGGCACAAATGCAGAAGCTTATATTTTCAAAACAATGTAGTAACTAACTAGCTTACTTGTATAACGTCTCTTATGTACTGCTCATAATATAGTATAGAGTTAGAAATATGTAAAGATTAAGTAAGTCGAGGATGACTCTACTGTTTTGTAATGATTTCATTGGTGAATAATGAAAATATAATTACCAAAAAAACTAAAGGAATTGCTTGAAAAAGGCTATATATACTTAGTACATCACTGTTGGGAGCGTCTGTGTTATTTGTGATAAAGAAAGATGGTTCCTTACGGATGTGTATTGATTATAGATAGTTGAATAAGGTGACCATCAAGAATAAGTACCCGCTATCGAGGATTGATGATTTATTTGATCAGTTGCAAGGTGCCAAGTGTTTTTTAAAGATAGACTTGAGGTACGGGTATCATTAAGTAAGGGTTAAGGAGGAAGATATTCCGAAGATTATATTCAGAACAAGACACAGGCACTTTAGATTTTGTGTTATATCGTTCGGTTTGACCAATGCCCTAGCAGTATTCAAGGATTTGATGAACCCTTTGTTCAAACCCTTTTAGATTTGTTCGTAATTGTATTTATTGATGATATATTGGTATATTCTCGTTCAGAGGCTGAGCATGCAGATTATTTGAGTATTGTGCTCAGAGTTCTACAAATAGGGAAGTTGTATGCAAAATTCTCTAAATGTGAATTTTGCTTGAACACTGTAACTTTCCTTGGACATATCATTTTGGGTGAAGGTATCCAGGTTGATACATAAAAGATTGAGGCAATAAATACTTGGCCTAGACCCCCGACATCGATAGAGATTCGTAGCTTACTCAGTTGGGCAGGTTATTATAGGAGATTTGTAGAGGGATTTTCTTCTCTTTCAGCACCTTTGACAAAATTGACTCCGAAGGGAGCATAGTTTCAATGGACTCATGCTTGCGAATAGAGTTTTCAGGCATTGAAGGATACATTAACTTCAGCACCGGCTCTAACATTTCCAGAAGAGACCGATGGTTGTGTTATCTGTTGTGATGCTTCGAGCGTTGGATTAGGTTGTGTACAAATGCAGCATGGTAAGGTTGTAGCTTATTCTTCTAGACAACTAAGAAAGAACGAGAAGAATTACCCGACCCACGATTTAGAGTTAGCCGCAGTAATTCATGCACTAAAGATGTGGAGGCACTACTTGTATGACATTCATGTTGATATCTATATGGATCATAAGAGCCTCGAGTATATCTTCAAGCAAAAGGAATTGAATTTACGTCAAAGGAGACGGTTGGAGCTACTTAAAGATTATGACGTTGATATTTTATACCATTTGGGAAGGCGAACATGGTAGCCGACACCCTCAGCCGTAGATCTATGGGTAGCCTGTCATATTTACAGCCAGAAAAGAGGGGAATAGCCAATGAGATTCATCATCTAGCTAGTCTTGGAGTTCGGTTACTGGACTCAAGTGATAATGGAATTACAATTTAGGATACAACAACATCCTCTTTAGTAACTGAAGTCAAGGAACGCCAGTACGAGGATCATGTGTAAGTTCATTATAAGGACACCACCCCTCAGAAGGAGAAGACATCGTTTGAGATTACAGAAGATGGGGTCCTCAGATATCAAGGACAATTATGTGTCACTAATGTTGTAGGGCTATGTCGGCAGGTTATGGGAGAAGCTCATTATTCCCGTTATTCTATCCATCTAGAAGAAAGAAATATGTATCATGATATCATGAAAGTATATTGGTGGGACAGAATGAAAAAGGATATAGCAGAATTTGTTGCTCAGTGCCCAAACTGTCCACATGTTAAGATTGAGCATCAAAAACCCGGTGGATTATTGCAGGCTATGGAGATTCCGACTTGGAAATTTGAAGTAATCAATGTGCATTGCATCATAGGCTTACCTCGTATCCAGCGTAAGTTTGATTATATATGGTTTATTATTGATAGGCTTACAAAATCAACACAGTTTCTACCCGTTAGGACTACATATTCCGCAGAGGATTATGCAAGGTTTATATTAAGGAGATAGTACGATTGCATGGTGTTCCTGTATCTATTATCTCGGATAGAGGAGCTTAATTTATAGCTAACTTCTGGAGGTCCTTCCAAAAAGGATTGGGGACTCAAGTAAGTCTTAGTACATCATTTCATACCCAGACAAATGGACAGGCTGAGCATACTATTCAACCACTTGAGGATATGTTACTGACTTGTGTGATAGACTTCATGGGTGGCTGGGATGATCATTTACCGCTTATTGAGTTCACATATAAGAATAGCTACCATTCCAGTATTCAGATGGCTCCATACAAAGCTCTTTACGGACAGAAGTGTAGGTCGCCTATAAGGTGGTTCAATGTTAGGGAAAATACGTTAGTAGGACCAGAATTGGTACAACAGGCAATCGAGAAAATTAAGATTATACAGGAAAGGCTATTAGCAGCTCAAAGCCGTCAGAATTCTTTTGCGAATAATCAATGGCGAGACTTGGAGTTTCAAGTTGATGACTGGGTATTCCTAAAGGTATCACCGATGAAAGGTGTTATAAGGTTCGGTAAGAAAGAAAAACTTAGCCCTCGATACATTGGACCATATAGGATCATACGCAAGGTAGGCCAGGTAGCACATGAGTTAGACTTGCCTTCAGACTTGGAGTCTGTACATCCAGTATTTCATGTGTCTATGCACCGTAAATGTATAGGAGATCCTTCCAGAATCATGTCAGTTGACGACATTTTGGTTACAGAGTAGCTATCATATGAAGAAACTCCCATTGCTATATTAGACAAACAGGTTCGGAGATTGAAAACTAAAGACGTAGCTTCGGTGAAAGTACTTTGGAGAAACAACAATGTGGAAGAAATGATTTGGGAGGCCAAAGAAGACATAAAGTCTAGATATCCTCACTTATTTCTTCCAGAGAAGGGTCCAACCGAGACATCACAACTTTAAGGTACGTGTATGGATTCTTGTGTTAGTTATTGTCATTGGTCGTGTGAGACCATTGTCATTATTGATGATTATGGTTCTATGTGGCGTTGAATTATTGAGTTTCTACAGGAAGAGTTGGTAGTAGTATTATTACAAAGGCGACTCTGCCAAAGTTTATGTAGATCCAAGGAGTTAAACATTCGAGGACGAATGTTTCTAAGGGGCAAAGGATGTTACATCTCGCGTTTTCGTACATTAAAGTTTTGTCTTCAGTTAATCGATGTAGATCGGGGATGAGATTATCTGAGGTTATACGCATTTATACTATTTATAACAAGCGATAAGTAAGTGCCGTGGAGGATAAAGGGTAAATGAATTAAAGAAAATGAGTTTTGTTGAAGGTTGTCGATTTGGGATAAAATACTGTCCGAGCTACAATACTAGGCATTTATAGACTAATGTCATACAAGGTACCCCACGACCACAATAGTAGGATATGTAAAATGTATTAAAAGTAAGTAGTATTTTAAGTAAGTTGAGATAATTATTAATTATATGCGTAATTAGTTAATTATTGGTTAATGAGGGAATAATTAGTTAAATAAATCATTAGTGGGTAATTAAGACTTTGGGAATAAAACCTAAGAGGCAAAAAACGTGGTAGCATTAATATGACTCTTAAAAGTCATGCAAGATGTCATATTTTGGAAGATTAAAGTGGCTTAGTCACCACTTTAACTGGGCCCACATCCCATTCAAACACACTTTAAGATTTGAGACCATTTTGCTTCATTTGGTCTCTTAAATTTTTAAGAGATTCAAGTGTACTGCTCTTGCTATTAGAAACTCTCGTTAGAAATATTGAAGGAAATCATAACATTTTCCTATCTCAAAACCAAATAACACATGATGGAGCACTTGGTAGGCATTGGATTTACGTTACTATTGTGAGCTTTTTGTCGTTATAAGGGAATACGGTGCAATCTTTCTCAAGAAAATCGGTTCAGGTATGTTAAGGTTATTCCTTCTTTCTTTTGGCATGATCTATACGATATAAACGAAACGAGCAAATGCACAATTTTCATATATGACTCTATTCATAGAAATACTATAGATGCTTATGTTCTTGATTCCCCATATGTCATATTATTCTATCATCTGTTCATGGGTCTCCGAAAATACGTAAGTTGATAAAGTTTATTTCATGATATTAATCAAAGGTATAATTGTCTTATGACACTCCGAAAGATTTTATTGACATACTTCTCATGCATTGCATTCATTTACATTGACCCATGACCAGATGGCATTATACATGCGTATATACATTTATATACGCGTATATATGTATATATATGTATATGGGAAAAGGTTATGGCGTATATACGCACCACCACCTGATCAGCTGGTATATGTTGATGATTTTGCCCATAGTGGCTGAGATGATATGATGGGATGCCCTTAGAGGCTTGATGATGTTATGTACACCATACATATGCATGAAACGACATTTACACGCATGTGCATGACATTATAACTATTTCAGGATTTTCAAAGTTATTTAGACTTATAGGCAAAACTCCTTATTCCATGTTTCATTTATGTATCTTATGTACTGATTTTCATGCCTTACATACTCATTACATTATTCGTACTGACGCCCTATTTTCCGGGGCCTGCGTTTCATGCTCGCAGATGCAGGTAGACAAACTGAAGGTCCCCTCCTTACGATTCTTGATCAGCGAGAGTTGGTGTGCTCCATTTGGTCCAGAGCTACTTTTGACCTTGGTACGATATGTTTGTATACATATATCGGTATGACGGGGCCCAGTTTCGTCCTTGTACAGTTTTATATTCCAATAGAGGTCTGTAGACAGTTATGTATAGTCGGATAGTATGCGGCCTTGTCGGCTTCCAGTTTTGGGTATATAGTTGTCTATAGCAGCCTTGCTGACGTCCACTATATATATATATATATATATATATATATATATATATATATATATATATATATATATATATATATATATATATGTCTTTTGGGATAAATTTCTCTCACGTATGTTATTCATGCTTATATGTTAGACGCATGCTTAAGGATGTTCGACAAATAAGACTCGGGCACCCGTCGCAGCCCATCGGTGTGGGTCGTGACACATTCTTCGACGGAAGAAAGACATGGAGAGATATTTTCTCTATTTCTCTACCGGAAAATGTCAATTTATCTTCGCTCATGATGAACTCATCGAATAATCCATTGAATCTCGAAGAAAATCGAACATAAAACTGAAGAGAATAGCCAAAGGAATAAACTATCTGGCATCGGAGCTAGGGTTTCCAAGATGAGAAATTGGTTGATTGATTTGCGAGAAATAATAACAACACTATTTGATCATTTTATAGGTTTTTCTTTTTCACTTGCCTTAAAAATGGAGATGGCAGCAACCAATCAACTATATGTGTCATGAGGGAGGGGGAGGGGGAGGGGGAGGGTGGAGTGAGAAAAATTTGTGTAAAAAAAAACATATAAAAGGGAAGGGGGAGATATTAAAAATAAAAAATAACTAAAAAAACAAAAAAGCATTCGACTCCGACATACTTCTGATTTGGCTGCTGACGTGGCAATGTGTGTAAAACACTACACTCCAATTGTAATGGAAAAAATTAAGTTTATATATGGAATTCATTATAAGATGACACATCATGACACGTGGACCAATTAAAGAAGAGCAAGTGTTGAAGAATAATCAAATAGGCACGAGCTTCAAAAGGCACGTGTAGTCATTCAGATAAAAGGCAAGGAAGGCAGGTGCTCGAACCTCTTTATAACGGAAGAGAATGAATCTGATAGAAAATAAGGAATAGATATGAACTATTGGGCATTAAATACAGAAACGTTAAAGAATCTGTATTGAATCAAATATGATTGCTGATTGTAACGTTACATCAAATGTCATTAAATGCCATTAATTGACAATAATGGCTCAATTATGGAAGAAACGAAACGTACCACTTAGAACTAGCTATAAAAGGAGAAGATTGATCATTTGTAAGGACACGAAATATCACTGAAATATACTGATTTACTTTGTTTTCTTCTGTTCATCTGGTTATTATCAAAGCCAATTTCTTTTATTCATTTTATATATTGATTATCAGTAACCCGAGTTCTTTTAAAATAAAGCATTGACCGAAATTACTATTTTTTGTTAAACAAATTGGATCCGTTACCGGGAATCTGATAATCATTTACTTTCTTAATCAATTCTTTCATCAAAACTTACCATGTAGAATAACAACGACAACAACCAAGATACTCAACATCAGGAAAATGATGCGGCTGATAGGACACCACTTCCCTCACTGCGTGATTCATAACGTCGGTCACGAGAAGGAACTCCAGATGGCTCTGAAACAAATAATGGGGTTGCAAACGAACAAGCACTTGGTGATGCCTTAAAAAATCACATTGCTCAACAAGTCAGCAATGCCCTCCGAGCTTTTACCAGCCAATTGCCAATTGCCCCACCAACACCAAATCTGAATCAGAATACTTTGGAAAACCCACATTCTCTAATTTAAAAAATTTAGTTCTAACCTTGTAGAAGTAGCTCAAGGAGCAAAGCGACCGTATAGAAAAATACTTGGAGTACCACCTGTAATCAAAGGAATATACATGGATAAGTACTCACAACAACCATGAAAGCCTAGTGCAGTTCCGGTGCTAATCCCAAAGAAGTTCAAAATGCCTAATATTCAAAAGTATGATGGCACAACTGATCCACGAGACCACGTGACTGCATTCACAACTGGTGTGAAGGGCAACGATTTAACCAAACAAGAAATTGAATCAGTATTGGTCAAGAAATTTGGTGAAACACTCACCAAGGGTGCATTAACATGGTATTCCCTTTTACCCGAAAATTCTATAAATTCTTTTGCTTAGATTGTAGATTCTTTTATCAAAGCACATTCGGGAGCTCAAAAAGTTGAAAAGATAATGGAGGATATTTTCATAATCAAGCAAGGAGATTCAGAGTTGCTTATAGAGTTCGTGGATAGGTTCCAGCGTGAAAGAATAATGTTACCACGCGTACGAAATAATTGGGAAGCTATGGCTTTTGACAGTAACTTGAATGAGAAAAGTTCAGAAGCCACGAGATACTCAAGGAAAGTCTGCGTGAATTTCCAGCAACAACCTGGAATGACGTTTACAACAGATACAACACGAAGCTGAGGATAGAAGAAGACACTATCTCCCGATCTCAGAAAGAGGAGAAGGTGGGTTCGAGACGTTTAGAAAATGAAAAAAGGTTCAGTAAAAATAGGTACAAACCATATATGGGCCCAGCAGGAAAAGACTCACAGTCAAAGCAGGATAATTCAAGGTACGATCGTAGACCGAGAAATAGAGAGTCAGGTTCGTCATCGAGATTTGGGAACGATCGAAACTCACGGGAAATTCGAGATGATGATAGGAATTTGAAGGCAAGATTTAGCGGTTACAATTTAAATGTCAGCACTTCAGAATTGGTAGCAGTATTAAGAGGCATGGGCGATAAGGTGTGTTGGCCAAAAGAAATGAGATCAAATCCAAACAGGCGCAATCATGATCACTGGTGCGAATTTCACAATGATCATAGTCATAAAATGACATATTGCAGATTGCTCCAAGGCGAAGTTGATCATCCATTAAAGCAAGAGTATCTCACTGAATTATTCAGTGAGAAAGGTAAGCAAGCATACATGAAGAACAGGCAGGAGCCCCCTAAACCTCTTTCTCCTAAAAGGACCGTTAATGTTATAAGCGGGGGAGAAGAAATCAATGGTATAACATACATAACAACCAATAAAGTTTCCAAAATCACAATTACCCACGGGAAGCGGGTGCGACATGTCTTAGAGGAAGAAAGCATTACGTTTGATGATGCAGATGTGGATGGCGTGTTAGCTCAGCATAATAATGCACTGGTAATATCTCTACTTGTACATTATACTAATGTGAAACGAGTTTTGATTGATCCAGCTAGTTCCGTGAACATTATTCTACTGAGAGTACTGCACGAGATGCAAGCTGAAGATAAAATAGTACCAAAGGCGCATACTTTGTCTGGATTCGACAATTCTAGCGTTGTGACAAAAGGGGAGATAACACTTACTACATTCACAGAAGGGGTTGTCAAAGATACGCTGTTACAGGTGGTAGAGATGGAGATGGCTTACAATATGATTCTCGGGAGACATGGATACACGAGATGGATGCCGTTCCATCTACTTTACATCAAGTTATTAAATTTCCATCACCATGGGGGATACGTCAAATTCGTGGGGATCAACAGACATCCAGGAGCATCAACTCTATAGTAGATTCAAATACGAGAAACGAAGAAAAATAGCAGTTCCAAAATCCAGTTGAGGATACCACAACACAAGCCTCAACTGAACAAGGGTGAACAAATGTGGACTCACGGCCCGATTCCATTCAGGAACCAGAGGAAAATGAAAATATCAAAACAACGATTGAAGAACTGGATGCTGTAGAGTTATTTACACAATGGCCTGAAAGGAAAGTCTACGTTGGGGCTAACCTAAGCCACGACATGAAAGGTAAGTTGATTAAGTTTTTGAAAACATACGTGGATTGTTTTGCTTGGTCCCATTCTTATATGACAGGAATACCACCAGAAGTAATGAATCACAAGTTAAATGAAGATCTATCATATCCACCTGTCAAACAAAAGAATAGAAAGCAAGAGACTTTCAAAAATCAGGTGATCCAAGATGAGGTCCAAAAATTACTAAAAATTGGGTCTATCCATGAGGTAAAGTATCCTAATTGGTTTGCTAATACTGTTGTAGTGCCGAAAAAGAATGGTAAATGGAAAGTTTGTGTAGATTACACAGACCTTAACAAAGTTTGTCCTAAAGATTCTTTTCCATTATCACATATAGATCAACTAGTTGATGCTACTGCAGGACATGAGTTGTTAAGTTTTTTAGATACGTATTCAGGGTACAAACATATCAAAATGGATCCCCTAGATGAAGAAAAAACTTCATTTATAATAGACAAGGGGACTTACTGTTATAAAGTAATGCCTTTTTGTCTCAAAAATGCTGGTGCAACGTATCAAAGATTGGTAACCAAAATGTTCCAAGAACATTTAGGAAAGACTATGGAGTTATACATAGATGATATGCTCGTCAAAACTCAACATTCAGGGGACCATTTATCGCACTTGTCTGACACGTTTCAGATCTTGCGAAAATTCAATATGAAACTAAATCCTGCGAAATGTGTATTCGACGTTTCATCAGGTAAGTTTTTGTGTTTTCTTGTTTCTAACTGTGGTATTGAAGTAAATCCCTCGCTGATTAAAACCATTGAAGAAATTCCTGATATGCTTACGAGTAAAAAAGAAGTGCAAAGTTTGACAGGAAGAATTGCAGCCTTAGGGAGATTTATTTCTAAATCATCAAAAAAGTGTTCTAAATTCTTTTCAACTCTTAAAAAGTAAGATCAGTTCGAATGGACTGAGAAGTATCAACAAGCACTCAAAAATTTGAAGACATACCTATCAAATCCGTCGTTGCTTGCAAAACCAAAGGTTGGGGAAAAATTGCACGTTTATCTTGCCGTCTCCGAAGTAGAAGTAAGTGTTGTTTTAGTTCGTGAAGACCAAAGTAAACAATCTCCAATTTATTATGTTAGCAAGTCATTATTAGATGCGGAGACGCGGTATCCTCAAATAGAAAAGTTTGCACTTGCACTAATCATGGTGTCTAGAAAACTAATGCCTTATTTTCAATGTCACCCTATTGCCATAGTAACTGCTTATACATTACGCAATATATTACACAAGCATGAGTTGTCAAGTAGGTTAGCCAAATGGGCTATAGAATTAAGCAAATATGACATCACATACCAGCCTAGAATCGCGATAAAATCTCAAGTGTTAACAGATTTTGTGGCTGATTTTAGCCAAGGAATGCAATTAGAAGCAGAAAAAGTATTACAAGTGTTCAACGGATCTAATCCAGGAATTTGGACCTTGTTTACTAACGGCTCATCTAATGTAAAAGGGGCAGGCTTAGGAATTATTTTGGTACCACCTACGGGTGAAACTATTCGATAAGCCATTAAATGTCATTCTATAACTAACAGTGAGGCAGAGTATGAAGCCGTGATTGCAGGTTTAGAACTGGCACTGGAACTCGGCATTAATCAGATTGTAATCAAAAGCGATTCGCAGCTTGTAGTTAACCAAATGCTGGGAACTTATACAGCCAGGAAAGCACGAATGAAACAGTATTTAGAGAAGGTACGAGATTTGATTAGGCAATTTCAAACTTGGAAGGTCATGCAGATACCAAGAGATGAAAATGTCGAGGCAGATGCCCTAGCCAATCTTGCATCTGCGGCAGACGTGTCAAGCAATGAAAATGCTTTCGTAATTCATTTGTTTCATTCAGTACTCGATCCAGACAAAAATGAGGTAAATTTTAATAACTTAACCTGGGATTGGAGGAACACGATTGTTGCTTTTTTACAGTATGGTACCTTCCCTAAAGATAAGAAAAAAGCTCACGCGCTTCGAAAAAAGGCTGCTCAATATTGTTTAAAGCAAGGCAATATTTATCGAAAAATGTTCGGTGGTCCCTTAGCAAGATGCCTTGGACCTTCTCAGAAGGAATATGTAATGAGAAAAATACACGAGGGGCATTGTGGGAATCACCCTAGAGGAAGATCACTGGTAAGAACTATGATTAGGACAGGTTATTATTGGCCTAAAATGGAAGAAGAAGCGGAAAATTTCGTGGCTAAATGTGATAAATTCCAAAGATACGGTAATAACATGCATAGACCAGTGAAGTTTTTATATCCGGTCATTGCACCATGGCCTTTTATGAATGGGGGATGGATATCGTGGGTCCACTACCACAAGCAAGAGGACAGGTAAAATTCTTGCTAGTACTCACTGATTATTTTACTAAATGAGTGGAAGCAGGAACATTCAAACAGGTGCGAGAAAAAGAGGTAAGAGATTTCATTTGGAGAAATATCATATGTCGATTCAGTGTACAAAAGGAAATCATGTGTGATAATGGCCCGCAATTTATTGGCGCACAAATCACAGATTTTTTTCAAAGTTGGAAAATCAAAAGGATTACATCTACGCCTTATCATCCAGTGGGTAACGAACAAGATGAATCAACAAATAAAGTTATTGTTAACAATTTGAAGAAACGATTAAAAGAAGCTAAAGGCAATTGGCTAGAATTGTTACCTGGTGTTTTATAGGCATACTGCACGACAACGAAAACAAGCACGGGAGAAACACCATTCTCATTAGTATATGGAGCTGAAGCTTTAATTCAGTAAATAGGGGAGCCAAACATGAGGTATACGCAAACGTCAGGAGAATCCAATGAAGAAGAAATGCGCATAAACCTTGATTGACTTGAAGGAAAAAGGGAAGCTGCACTAATAAAAATGGTAGCACAAAAGCAAGTCATGGAACGATACTACAATCGAAGAGGACGATTAAGATACTTCAAGATTGGGGACTTCATACTAAAGAAAGTTTTTCAATCCACGAAGGCGGCCAATGCGGGTAAATTAAGTCCAACCTGGGAAGGACCCTACAAGATTCATGGTATTGCATGGAAAGGAGCGTACGAGCTGGAAACAATGGATGGCAAGATATTACCTTCACATTGGAATGTCGTTCACCTAAAGAGATACTATTTCTAAGGAGTACCCACGGTCAGGTATCCTCAATCTAAAATTCTATTTTTGCATTGTTAAAATTTTACTAACGATTTTAGATGATAGGCAAAAAGCTAGCCCGTACTAAATGATGAATCACGACTCGCAAGGCACGTGGAATAAATTAAAATTCTCAGTCTAGGGTTACACTTATTCTAATAGAAATTGATACGGTTTAAGCAGTCTTCATCTATTATCGTATCTCCGAGTCCCGTAGGTTTTATTCCTTTATAGGAAAAGGACTGAGTAAGAGGAGTAATCAAGTTCTCTAGACTTTATACTTCAAAGCTCAAACACTTGGGGGACTATATAATATACATGGACATATGTATAAAGAAGGCAAAAAAGATTGGGAGATAATCAAAGTTCAAGTCTGAAAAGTTTACTCATTGAATGAGTCAAGTGCAGAGCAAAGTTACAAGCTAAGAGCAAAGTTACAAGCTAAGGCCAAAGAAAAACCTTATCATAGTTAGGTTAAAGGCAATGTACTGAAACGGGTTATAAATGAAAACCTGTGTGTTATTTTCTTTTTTGAAATCTGTTGTAAGAAAACAGTTACAAAAAAGTTAGAAGTTACTTAAATACATGTAAGGTAGAAATTGACAAAGTTCAAATAAAAACTTGTCGAGGTTATTCCAAAAAACATGTGTATTCCTATTTCGTTTATCGTACATTAACACCATTATGAAGCTGATACGTCTTCTTCATTAAGTGTCGAATATAAAAGGGCCCTCTTTTATAAAATTCATGATTGATTTAAAACATTCATGGAATTAAGAAAGCATTTTACAAAATAAATGTGCAAATTATCGAATAAGTCTTTAAATATAAAGGCAAGACAGAAGTTCAAAAATAGCTATGAAAACTTCTTAATATTAAAAAGTTTAGACTAAGTATGAACTTAGTCATAAACTAAGATTTGCTTATACAAAATGCCCCGAAAAAGGTTTGTGGGCTTGATGTTTTCAAACCCACAAAAAAGACCAAAGGTTGCAACCACATACCAAAGAAAAAGAAAAAAAAAGTCACACATTATTAACTTGCCACTGAGGAGTTGAAGAAGGAACCAAAGCAGGGTCTTCAGTAGCAACAATCTCAATTTAACTTGAAGGAATTGGGGTACCCATACATCTTTAACATCGCCAGAAGCTTCAGCCACGGGAGAAGGAAAGTCCTGGCTCTGCTATTCCTTTTAATAGTCTCTTCAATTTTGGCTAACTCACATTCCAAGTTAAAATTCTCCTGGCTAACTCCAACAAGGGTATCATGTCAAGAATTTAAAAACTCCCAACTTACTTCAATTGCGGTTTTATCTTCAAGAATCTCGTAATCTATTTCCTAGTCACCAATTTCATTTTTTAGCTTCTCATTCTCAGTCAAGGAAGAATCATAAGAATTTTGAAGAGAAGCATGTGAACTTTCTAAGGAACGAACTTTATCAGAAGATACCCGGAGGTCTTCTTGAGTTTGAGTCAGAGTCTACACGAGTTCACCAACATACACTTCTTTCTTACCTAAGAGAGCCTTCAACTCTCTCATCTCTTCACTTGCCTTGGAGAGTTGCTCGGAAAAAGAGGTTTCAAGAAGATTTTTATCTTTACCTGCTTGATTTGATGAAGCCTTTTCAACCGCCAACTCTGAAGTTAAAACCATTACATGCTGCTCTAAGGTACATTTACTCTCTTCTAATATTTCCATGTCGATTTGAAAACTTTCAAACTGTTCCTTCCAATTATCCGCTTCCACTTGGTAGTCACGCGCTAATTGTTCTGAGAGGGAAACCCTCTTCATCATCTCCATGCCAATTAGATTGAACTAAAAAAAGGTGGAAAGATGAGAACCCTGAAAATATAAAAAAGGTAAAGTAAAGTTTGAAAAAGGGATACCTTTAAAGAAGCATGCACTATATCATTCATCAAAGTCAGGGAACTGTGGCCATCAAATTTATCTCTTTCAACTGGACTAATCAAAGGTTTCAACCACACGTTAGCTCGACCTGATTTCCTCAAAAGGTTACCCTCAGCAGGAACTTCAATGGTAACTTGCCTCATAGCTTCACCACTACTTGAGGAACCAACCTCGGTATGATGGATAGTTGAAGTAGGAACTGAAGAAGGAGGAACTATAGAAGGAGTAAAAATAGCCTAGGGAGTAGAAACAACCAGGGGAGGAGCAGTAACGGTAACAATCACGACTAGCAAAGAGGATATCAAAGGAACGGGTGTAGAAAAAGAAGCAAGGGGTGCTACATCAAAAATTGGCCCAAAACTTTCACTACCAAACCAGCTGAAAAAAGCTGTTCAGTAGAAACATGAGCAACAACGGGAGTATCATCATCAAAAATCACCAACGCGGCATCAACAGGCTCGGTGGAAGGAATAAAATGTGGGGGAGATGCTTCTTCATCTGAAATAATTCTTCTTCTAGCCCTTGGCCTTTTTATCAAAGAGCCCTCATCTTGTTCTTCTTCTTCCCTCGAGTCTTGATCAACAAAAGATTTCATTTTTGATGAAGAACCCAAAATTATCTCTTGGGCCCTTTCCATAGAAATTCTGGAAGGTGCGACGGCCTCAACACTTACGCCTCGAATGGGAAATCCTGACAAAAAGAAGGATCAAAATAATTTCTGAAAAAAATAATGAGTAAAATAAGAAAAACTCTTACCGTGAGTTTTCACTTTCCAGCCAAAACGATAAGAGAGATTTTTCCAAGATCTACCGTCCATCGGAGCGGTACGTAATAATTTTCCTACCCAACCACGAAAATTGGGAATTTCATCAACAACTCCCATGGTTGCTGAAAAAGAAAAACAAAATTAAAATAATGATCATCAAAATTGAGGAAAAAAGGTATGAGAAAGTTATTAAAAAGAAAACTCATGTGCAAAATTCCACTTCTTAGGGAAGGGAACATTTTCATCACCCACTAAACCAATAGTGGGGGCAGCAACAAACCGGGCGTACCAGCCACAGTCTTTGTCATCATTTGGACAGACCAGAACTCTTTTGCTTCTTGCCACTAGAGTAAAGACGCCTTGACGAAAGAGTTTAGGAGAATAGAGGTGGATTAAAAGAGAGAAAGTAAAAGGCACGCCAGCCATGTTGGTCAAATGCCTCAAACAGGCAACAACCCTCCATACAATAAGGCCAATTTGACCTAAGCAAACGTCAAAAAAATGACAGAATTCAAGTATAAAAGGGTCAATAGTAGGCTTAAAACCCAATGTGAAAGGGTAAGTGCAAACAAAAGAAAATCCAGCTAAGTAGGAGGTGATTCTTTGGTTCACATTAGGGATTATAATGGGAAAGTCATGGCCCCAATGGCAATCTCTACGACCTATTGAAATCAGACCTTCTGTGATTTAAGTCGGATAAGTATAAGCACGATCTAAAGAGGACAATTGGTTTCTCAGGGATTCTCTATTGTTGTAGAAATATAGTTCCGCAGGGACTATTTCCTCTAATAAAGGTTCACGAAGAGGTTCAGAGGGTTCTTTAACTCTAGAAGAAGACCTTTGAGAAAGGGAACCTCTAGTTCTAAACGGAGGAGTAGAACTCGATGAAGGAAGAGAGAGGATTCGTGATGAAGAAGACCCTTAACTACGAAGCCTTCTTCCTCTCCTACTTCTAATAGGAGCAAGAGAAAGGTTGTCAATGATGGGAACTCTCTGAGGGTTAGGGTTTGAAGAAGACATAGTAGTATGAGGAAGAAGAATATTAGAATTGAATATTCTGAACTTTTGTGAAAAGGACAAGGGTAAAAAGTTATATTTATAGTCAGAAGCAACCGTCAAAGGAAAAAGTGCAATGATGGAAACGTCAAAATGAAAACTGACGCTTCGTAATTGGTGAAGCCGTAAAAAAGCCTTAAAAGGCGCTGAAAGGTTGCAGAGCCAACCATGAGACACCACGTGTCATGGACATTAAATGGAAGAGATAGTTGAAGCATTAGTTCCAGGGAAAAATTAAATGGCGGCAAATATTCCCACTTTAATAAGGTCCACTTCCCAAATATTCTATTGATGAATAAATGACAAGTGGAGGACTATCTTTATTGGGAAAAATTAAATTTATATATGGATATCATTATAAGATGACACGTCATGACACGTGGACCAATTAAAGAAGAGCAAGTGTTGAAGAATAATCAAATAGGCACGAGCTTCAAAAGGCACGTGTAGTCATTCAGATAAAAGGCAAGGAAGGCAGGTGCTCGAACCTCTTTATAACGGAAGAGAATGAATCTGATAGAAAATAAGGAATAGATATGAACTATTGGGCATTAAATACAGAAACGTTAAGGAATCTGTATTCAATCAAATATGATTGCTGATTGTAACGTTACATTAAATGTCATTAAATGCCATTAATTGACAATAATGGCTCAATTATGGAAGAAACGAAACGTACTACTTAGAAATAGCTATAAAAGGAGAAGATTGATCATTTGTAAGAACATGAAATATTACTGAAATATACCGATTTACTTTATTTTCTTCCGTTCATCTGATTATTATCAAAGTCAATTTCTTTTATTCATTTTATATATTGATTACCAGTAACCCGAGTTCTTCTAAAATAAAGCTTTGACCGAAATTACTATTTTTGGTTAAACAAAAATGATACCCGTAAAGGTTGGGAAGGAAAATTCACTTTTCGGGACAAGTTCAGGGAGTAACTTATGTATTTTTTTTTTTGGATGTTTAAATATCACATCGGGGAAACTGTATAGAAAAATATATTTATGATATTAAGATAATCCAAATTCAGTAGTATACTTCTCAATACAACTCATAGGAATTATTTAACCTAAGCAGGTTGTATAATTTAGCAGCTACTTGTGATCACTCTTTTTATCTTTCTTTTCTCTATGTAACCTTTCTGGCTGATAACTGGGCTGTCGAACTGTCTCGTAATTAAACTAATAAATAGTAGAAAATAAATTATTATACGAAAAAAGCTGATATCTAGTGATGCTCTAGAACTATCTTTTAAACTAGCTATTGCCCCTATTTGTTATCAACAAGAAAACTCTACTCCAATCCAAATTCAAGTGGAATTTCAAGAACTCTACAGGAAAATTCAAGAGTAAGAACTTACAATTTACAAAAAGAGTTTAAGTTCTGTGTATGTTAAAAATATTTACACAATAAGTAGTAACGGCAGAAAACTTTTTATGATGCATATTCATTGGTAACCTTATAGAAATGATATCTTTTAAAGATGCATTACACAATAGGTAGTAATCGCAGAAAACTTTTTATGATGCATACTCAATGTGTTGTGCTAGAGAAATCACTTCTAAATGTGGAATATATACTACTAATCATGTGTTTGGATATAGTATTTATTATGGAATAAATATTTATTTAATTTTAATAATGATTTGAATCGATCATATATCGCATGTGTCCTTTATTTATATAGTAGATGACTTAGTATATATAGTTTAGCTTATACGCAGAAGATTATATCATCGGTTCTTATATGTTATAAAGATTATGTTCACTATATAATTATGGAATTTGACAAGCCATCAGAATGATTGTTGCACAAAATTAAATATAATTTATCTTGATTATAAGTGAGGTGATTAGGGAGGACATGAGCAACTTCAACTTACGGAGAATATGACACTTGATAGGAGGGTATGAAACTCGAAGATTAGAGTAGAACATTAGAGGGTAGTTGAGTGCATTCCTTTGCCAGAGCCATGGCAGTAGTATTAGACTTGTATTTGTATTCGTGGAGTTATATTTCACATGTTATTTTGCTCGCTTAAGTTATTTTACTATATTACTGTTGTTACTGTTCCTTTTCATTTTGTCTTTGAGCTGAGGGTTTTTGAAAACAGTCTCTCTACCTCCACACGGTAGGGATAAGGTCTGCATGCACACTATACTCCTCACACCCCACTTGTAGCATTATACTGGAGTAATCGTTGTTGTTGTTGTTGTTGTTGTTGTTGTTGTTGTTGTTGTTGTTGTTGTTGTTGTTGTTGTTTGGGAATGGTATAATTCCAACTTCTTAAGCTAGTACATTTTATATGCATTAAACGGACCAAGTAGAGATAAGTATTTTATACTCATTTAATAAGATAAGATATGTAGTATATTAAATATACTTATACTCTTAATCTTGTTAAAATTATTATTTCAACAACACAAGAATAACATATCCAATATAATCTCACACAGTGGAGTCTGAAAAAGGTAGAATGTGCGCATACCTTACCGCTACCTTGTTGAGATAGACAGATTATTTCCAATAGACCCTTGTTTGAGGAAAGCATGAGCACAACAATAATAAAAGAATTGGCAAGAAACAATAATAAGAAGCCATGAAAAAGAAGCATTAATAACAACAAGATAGTAAGATGAGCGAAATGAAATAAATAACCGGTAGTAATGGATACCTAAGACCAATAAAAACATGAGAGTTTGTAAACTACAGGTATAGACAAGGAAAATGCTCCACTATCTAACCTTCAACCCAAATCATCGACTTCCACACCTTCGTATCAAGGGTCATGTTCTTGGTAAACTAGAGCGTCACTATGTCTTGCTCAATCATCACTCCCAAATACTTCTTCGGCCTACCTCTACCTCTCATTAGGCCCTCCAAGGCTAACTTCTCAAACCTCCTTACTGGGGCATCTGTGCCTCTCTTTGTCACATGTCCGAACCATCTAAGTCCCAATCTCCATATCGTCTACAGAGGTCACACTCACCTTATCTCGAATAACTTCATTCCTAATTTTATCTATCCTGATATGCCCGCCCATCCAATTTAACATCCTCATTTCTACTACATTCATCTTATGGATATGGGAGTTCTTCACTAGCTAACACTCAACCACATACAATATAGTCGGTCTGACCACCACTCTGTGAAACTTACCTTTAACACATTCCTATCAAACAAGGGTATACGGACTTGTTAGGATGCTTGGACGAGGTATTAGGGGGTTGGATTAAGTTTCAGAGTGGTTTTAAATCATTTTAAGCTAAGATTGAATTGTTGATTTTCTAATGCACAACAGTTTCTCGTGATTGCGTTGCTAGCATTGCGATCATGTAGAAGGAGTGTGGGCTGGAGGAGTTTGTGGTTCACGATCACATGGGATGGTTCGCAATCGCGTAGATTTAGAAGTTGGTGAATCATCGTCTCAATAGGGGTGTCTCCGATCGCGTAGAAGGCTGGTCAGTTGGCCTTTGCGATCACATGTACGTATTCACGGTCGCGTAAAAGGACTTCAAGTGGTGGACCTCTATGCTTCGCGATTGCATAAGCTAGTGCTCACTATCGTGATGTTTAAATCGTTGGCAGAGGAATTTTATTTCCAAAATTTGGGATTTAGCTCATTTTTACCATTTTTGAGTTTTGGAGAACAAGAGGAGAAGATTTTGAAGAGGGATTTTACTAAAATGTTGAGGGTAAATAATTTTTATTTAGATTTGATCATATATCTTGACTCCTGATGGATTTATATACCTACAATATGAAATTTAAGACTGAAATTTGGGGGTTTTCTACAACTTAAGAGAGTGCATTTTGAGAATTTGAACATTGAATTAAACTCAAATTTGGAAACTAATCACATAGTTGGCCTCGTAGGGTTATGAGTCAACAAGATCTATCCCTAGACTCGGGTTGTGACCATACAGGCTAAGGTTGACTTTTTTTTGACTTTTTGAAATTTGATTAAGAATTAAAATTTTATTGTTCGTAATTGATTTTATGATTTTATTTGACCTCGTTAAGTATTGTTCGGTTAGACTTGTAATATTTGGAGGTCACAGATAGACGAAAAGTCTTTTTGGATGTTTAAAGCTTCCTACAGAAGAGGTAACTATCTTGACTAATCTTTGTTTGAGCAGAATTACCTTAGGAAATAACCTCGTTTTCTAATTGTAATATGTTGGGGTAAACGTATATACAAGGTAACGAGCGTATATGAGGTATCATGGTTTATTCATGCACGAGGTAGACTTTTGACTTCTTTGTGGCTTGTTTGGTTGAGAGTTCTTCTTGACTTATATTTTATTTGATCATATGGCTATGTGAGCCTATTTATTCATGTTAGAATATTTGGATATTTTAATGGATTGGTATTTACATGCCATGATTTATATGTCGTGCAGTTATTGTTATTGAATGAGGTTTCTACCATGCATCATGTGGATATAGATCCTTCCCTCCCAGCGTTGCCCTCACATGTTTCTCTCTTGGCAGCGTAGATACAGAGTTGTAAGACACTAATGAGTGTCGGTTTGTGCTGATATTGGTTGATGAGTTAAATATGAAGGTGGAAACTTGATCTCAGAAGTGAATCATTTATGCAATATCATAAACTATTTTCCTTTATATATATATATATATATATATATATATATATATATATATATATATATATATATATCTTAAGATGCTACTTGATGCCTATATTGTGGGCATTGATTCTGATAGGCAAGATAATACGATTCATGATTTAAATCTCTAATTCGTGGTATATATCCTTCCATTGCCTTGCTATGTATATGCATGAACTATACATGCATATTTATTAGTTAGTATTATTTGACCTGAACTTCGCCATTACTTCACCGAGATTACTCTTGATACTTACTAAGTGCGCGTTGTCTTTGTACTCATACTACACTTCTGCACATTTTTATGCAGATTCTGGCATTATTGTGGTTCTCAAGAGGGTGCCCATTTGATGGCTTAGGAGACTCAAGGTAGTACGGCTTGATCAGACCCTTGAAGTTATTTTCTTCTTATTATATATTGTTTATCTTATTCGAACGACACTCTTATATTTATGATACTCAGTTGTATTTTCACATAGTAGCTCATGACTTCATAGTATCGCGTTTTGGAATTTATTTGTCGTATTTTTGCTTGGGTTGTTATTGCGAGACTTATTATGCTTTATTTATGTCAAGATAGCTTAAGAGTGAAATTTGCATTTTTTCTACAACTTAAGAGAGTGCATTTTGAGAATTTGAATATTGAATTAAACTCAAATTTAAAAATGAATCACATATTTGAACTCGTAGGGTTATGAGTCAACCAAATCTAGCCCTAGACTCAGGTTGTGACCATATGGGCTAAGGTTGACTTTTGTTGACATTCTGAAATTTGATTAACAATTAAAATTTTATTGTTCGTAATTGATTTTATGATTTTATTTGACCTCATTAAGTATTTTTTGCTAGATTTGAAGTATTTGGAGGTCGCGGATAGACGAAAAGTCTTATTGGACGTTTGAAGCTTGTTACAGAAGAGGTAACTATCTTGCCTAATATTTGTTTGAGGGAAATTACCTTAGAAAATAACCTTGTTTTCTAATTGTAATGTGTTGGGGTAAATGTATATACAAGGTAACGAGCATATATGTAGGTATCTGTAACGACCCGCCCGGTCGTTTTAAGAATTAATACCCCGATCCCCCGTTAAATGCATTTCCCGTGTTTGTTTCTGCCATTTTAGTTTGCCGGAATGTTCGGTTTTGAGTTTCGGAGTGTTTTGGGACACTTAGTCCGTAAATTAGAGTTTAAGTTATACAATTTGGGGCATAGTCGGAGCATTGTGAAGACGACATCAGAATGGAATTGCAACGGTTCTGTTAGCTCCATTGGGTAATTTCGGGCTTAGGGGCGTGTTCGGATTGTGTTTTGGAGGTCTGCAGCTAATTTAGGCTTGAAATGCGGAAAGTTGAATTTTTGAAGTTTTCGGTTCGATAGTGAGATTTTTATATCGGGGGTCGGAATGGAATTACAGAAGTTAGAGTAGCTTCGTAGTATTGAATGTGACGTGTGTGCAAAATTTGAGGTCATTCGGACGAGGTTTGATAGACATTTTGATCAAAAGCGTAAATTGAGAGTTTTTAGAGTTCTTAGGCTTGAATCCATGGTTAATTCGATGTTGTTTTAGGTATTTTAAGGATTTGTATAAGTTTGGATAGTGGTATATGACTTGTTCGTGCTTTTGGTTGAGGTCCCGGGGGCCTCGGGATGATTTCGGATGGTTAACGAAAAGTTAGGAAATTTGGAGTTGCAGCTGAAGTTTGTGGTTGATGTTATAACCGTATATGCAGTTAAGAGGCCACAGGTGCGACACCCGCAGATGCGAAATCAAGCCGCAAAAGCGGCCAAGTGAGGAAAAGGCTAGGAGTCGTAGGTGCGGAAGTGTCCACGCACCTGCGTGACCGCATATGCGGTAAATAGGTCGCATGTGCGGATTTGGGGGAATTAATGAATTTTCGTAGGTGCGTTTGTTTTTCCGCAGAAGCCGGACCGCAGATGCTATCCGTTGACAGCAGAAGCGGATTTACTGGGTAGAAAATAAGAATTTCGAGGGTTTAGTTTAAAAAGTTAGAAAATTAATTTGGAGCTCGGGAGAAGGAGATTTTTGGATGATTTTGAAGAGGAAATCAGTGGGTAACGATTCCTAATCCCTTTTTAGTTGTATTCGTATATTCTAATCTTAATTTTGTCATTTAAATCGTATTTGGGATGAAAATTTGGGGTAAATTTGGAGAAAGATCTTAAACCTAAATTTCGAGTTTCGATTGGGAATTTGACATTAGATCTGGATAATTTGGTATGATTAGACTCGTGAGAGTATGAGGATTCTCAAAATATAAATTTTACTTGATTCCGAGATGTGGGCCCGAGGGAAGTTTTGGTCATTTTACCTAAATTCGCGTATTAGCTTATAATTTATTTGTAGAATCAGTTACTTGAAGTGTTATTTACATTATGCAATTAAATTGAATAGAATTGGTCCATTTGGGGTCAATTCCTCGTGGCAAGAGCATGATTTGAGGTTGATTTTGAGTCGGTTCGAGATAAGTGGCTTGCCTAACCTTATGTGGGGGAAACTTCCCTTAGGAATTGGTATTATTGATATTTGAAATGCCTTGACGAGTGCGTACTTGTGCTAATTGTTAAAAATCCAGTTTTCATTAAGTAATTATAATTGTGTTTCTTTTCATGTTTATACTACTTGCAATTTAAGCCTATTGTTAGCTTAGGGAAGCATGTCTAATTGACTTAATTGCTTTACTTTCTCAAAATGCCTTATTTGGATTATGTACAGCACGCTAGGCTAGAAATACCTGTTTTACCTTGGTATGGAATTTAAATTGAACTATGTATTCTTTTTGTTGTTGCTGTGTGTTTACTTTGCGACTACGGGACCGTATCCCGGGAGATCCCCCTGCATGTTTACTTTGGGACGACCGATCGGTATTCCGGGAGATCCCCCTGCACTTTTATATTGGAACTACAGGTCTGCACCCGGTAGATTCCCCCAGTACTTGGTATTTACATTTGGGACTACGGATCGGGATTCTGGTAGATCCTCGCGCACTATGAGTTGGGCTACAGGATGGTATCCTGGGAGATCCACTAGATATGTATATTGGGACTACATGACGGTATCCTGGGAGATACCCGGTTGTTATCTCTGTGTTGAGTTGTACTCCTTTCCGTGATCATTTTTGCCTATATTATAGTTGATATTGTTCTTTCTATTCTATGTCATTTCTTACTGTTACACTTAATTATACTATCTTATTCTATAATGTTATACCTTATATTTCATTTAATCTCAATAGGGCCCTGACTTTCCTCATTACTGCCCGACCGAGGTTAGGCTTGGCACTTACTGAGTACCGCTGGGGTGTAGTCATGCCCTTTCTGCGCATTTTTTTCATGTGCAGATCCAGATACTTCCACTCAGTCTTATCACGTTTTAGGCAAGGCATTTTCGTAGAGACTTCGAGGTATATTTGCAGCGTCTGCAGACCGAGGAGTCCCTTTCTATTCTCAGTACTAGTATAGCCCTTCTATATTTTCCATGTTGATAGATATTTTTGGAGTTAGAGCTTTTTGTGTAAACTCTTAGCTTATGATTCATGGGGTTCCGGATTTTGGGAGTGTTAGGTTGAGATTTTGTATTGTTATATGCCAGGCGGCATCTTAAGCATTGTTTCATTTTGTTATCTCGATTTTTAATTATTATTTTTCTGCAATTGTTCCTTTTTTTGCATTTGTTAGGCTTACCTAGTCGTAGAGACTAGGTGCCGTCCCGATAGTTCACAGAGGGAGAACTGGAGTCGTGACAAGTTGGTATCAGAGCTCTAGGTTCATAGGAGTCATAAATCACAAACCGGTTTATTAGAGTCTCGCGGATCGGTACGGTGACGTCTGTACTTATCTATGAGAGGCTATGTAATTGTTAGGAAAATTCCACTTCATTTGATTTCCTTGTCGTGCGAGATTTTGATATCACAAGTCTAAACTTTTGTCTTATATTCTCTCACAGATGGTGAGGGCACGTGCTACCCGAGACGATCAGGCACCCGTGCCCCCTTCTGCAGCCGTTAGAGGCTGGGGCTGGGGTAGAGGCCGAAGACGCGCACGTGGTGCAGCCAGAGCACCTGCGTGAGTTTCCACCAAGGTACCACCAGTTCCAGCCAGAGTCCAGGCACCTGATATGCCCACTGCTACTACTACTCCAGCATTCTAGGAGACTCTTGCGCAGTTCATGAGCATGTACACCACTCTGGCTCAGGCAGGGTTTTTCCCCTTGCTGCAGCCACATCTCAGGCCGGGGGAGGAGCACAGACTCCCGCCACCCGCACTCCTGAGCAGCAAGTGCATGTTGATCAGGTTCTAGAGATTATTCCTGTACGGCCTGCAGTCCGAGATCAGCCCGAGGATAGGGCAGCGGTTTCCGAGGATGAGTAGCTGAGGCTTGAGAGGTTCAAGAAGTACAAGCCTCATATATTCTGTGGTCTAGCATCAGATGATGCTCTGGGATTTCTAGATGAGTGCTACCGTATTCTCCGTACCATGGGTATATCAGGATCGAGCGGGGTTTCCTTCACTGCCTTCCAGCTTCCAGGAGTCGCCTATGAGTGGTGGCGCACCTATGAGTTAGATAGTCCGGATGAGGCTGCTTTCCTAACTTGGACTCAATTTTCAGATATGTTCCTAAGTAAGTATGTTTCTCAGAGCCTCAGGGATGCATGGCACGCAGAGTTTGAGTATTTGCGCCAGGGTACTATAACTGTCTCGGAGTATGCTGTCTGTTACACTAAGCTTGGCTAGACATTCCCCAGCCTTGGTTTCTACTATTCACGAGAGGGTTCATCCGTTTATTGAGGGGATTATTCCCAGCATCAGGTCTAGCATGGCTCGTGAGCTAGAGATGGATATTTCTTATCAGCAAGTGGTGAGAATTGCTAGTAGGATTGAGGGTATGCATGCTAGGGAGAGAGCGGAGAGGGAGGCCAAGAGGTCTCGAAAGTCGTCCATTATTCTTGTGCCCATGCCCCAGCTATAGGTCGTCATGGTAGAGGTTATATGAGTTGCCTTTTCATTCAACTCTTCTAGCAGCCAGTAGTATTCCAACTCCTCCTAGGCCTCAGGAGCCTTATTATGTACCTCTAATATCTAACGCGCTTTATGTGCGGGGTGCTTTTAGTGGTTAGTCCAGCAGACCTGGCCCAAGCCAGTCACAGCTGCCACGTCCTCTTAGAACTTATTTTGAGTGTGGTGACACACGATATATGGTAATGGATTGCCCCAGACTTAGGAGGGGTACACCTCCATAGACTTCTCAGCAACAGCGTGCCTCGCAAAGTTATCAGGCTATGGTTGCAGCTCCAGTTACTACCCCACCTGCTCAGCTAGCTAGAGGTGGAGATCGCCCTAGAGGGGTAGGCCAGGCAAGATATTATGCCCTTCCTACCCGTACCGAGGCTGTCGCCTCCAATTCTATCATCACAGGTATTGTCCTGGTTTGTCATAGAGATGCATCGATTTTATTTGATCCAGGCTCCACCTATTCTTATGTGTCTTCTTATTTTGCTCCGCATTTGGATGTATCTCGGGATTCTTTAAGTTCCCCTGTTTATGTTTCTACTCCTGTAGAAGAGTCTCTTGTTGTGGACCATGTTTATCGGTCGTGTGTGGTTGCTCTTAGTGGTTTTGAGACCAAAGCCGATTTATTATTTCTCAGCATGGTATATTTTAATATTATCTTGGGCATGAACTGGTTGTCACCCCATTATGTTATTCTTGATTGTCACGCCAAAAACGTGACACTAGTTATGCCAGGTGTACCACGAGTAGAGTGGAGGGGTACCTTAGATCATACTTCCAGTAGAGTTATTTCTTTCCTTAAGACACAGCGTATGGTTGAGAAGGGGTGTGACGAGTATCTAGCTTATGTGAGAGATGTCAGTATTAGTACCCCTACAGTTGATTCAGTCCCAGTAGTACGGGATTTTCCTGATGTGTTTCCAGCTGATCTTCCGAGCATGCCGCCCAATAGAGATATTGATTTTGGAATCGATCTATTGCTGGGAACTCAGCCCATTTCTATTCCTCTGTATCGCATGGCCACTCCTGAATTAAAGGAGTTGAAGGATCAGTTACAGGGATTGCTTGATAAGGGTTTTATTTGGCCCAGTGTATCACATTGGGGTGCACCTGTCTTGTTTGTGAATAAAAATGATGGTTCTATTCGTATGTGCATTGATTATCACCAGTTGAACAAAGTTACAGTGAATAACCGTTATCCTTTGCATCGTATTGATGATCTGTTTGACCAGCTTCAGGGCGCACGGGTGTTTTCTAAGATTGACTTGCACTCAGGTTACCATCAGTTGAAGATTCGGGAGCTAGATATGCTGAAGACTGCCTTCAGGAATCGATATGGTCATTACGAGTTCCTTGTTATATCATTTGGGCTGACCAATGCCCTAGTAGCCTTTATGCATTTGATGCACAATGTGTTCTGGCCATATCTTGATTCGTTCGTCATTGTTTTTATTGATGATATTCTGATGTATTCCTGGAGCCGAGAAGATCATGAGCAACACCTGAGGACTGTGCTTTAGACTTTGAGAGAAAAGAAGTTATATGCTAAGTTCTCAAAATATGAGTTTTGGTTGGATTCCGTGGCGTTCTCAGGCCACGTGGTATCGAGTGAGGGTATTTAGGTGTATCCGAAGAAAGTGAAGGTAGTGTAGAGTTGTCCTAGAGCATCCTCAACTACAAAGATCCGCAGTTTTCTTGGCTTGGAAGGTTATTACCATCATTTTGTTAAGCGGTTTTCATCGATTGCAGCTCCTATGACCTGGCTGACCCAGAAGGGTGTTCCTTTCCAGTGGACAGAAGAGTGTGAGGCAAGCTTTTGGAGGCTCAAGACAGCTTTGACTATAACCCCAATTTTGATATTGCCGATAGGTTCGAGGTCTTATACTGTCTATTGTGATACCTCGAGAATTGGCCTTGGAGCGGTATTGATGTAGGACGGTAGGGTGATTGCCTATGCGTCCAGAGAGTTGAAGGTACATGAGAAGAATTATCCTGTCCATGATCTCGAGTTAGCTTCTATTGTTCACGCCTTGAAGATCTGGCATCATTATTTGTACGACATGCCTTGTGAGATTTATACCGATCACCGAAGTTTGCAGCACCTGTTCTAGCAGAGGACCTTAATTTACGTTAGAAGAGGTGATTAGAGCTGCTGGAAGACTATGATATCACTATTTTGTATCACATGTGCAAGGTCAATATGGTGGCCGAAGCCTTGAGTCGTCGGGCAGAGAGTTGGCTTATTTACTAACAGTGGAGATGCCCATGGCGATGGATGTTCAGGCCTTAGCTAGCTAGTTTGTGAGATTGGATCTTTCGGAGCCTAGTCAGATTCTAGCTTGCGTGGTTTCTCAGTTTTCATTATTTGATCATATCAGGGAGCGTCAGTTTGATGACCTCCATTACTTGTCCTTAAGGACAAGGTTTAGCATGGTGATGCCAGAGATGTGACTACTGGTGATGATGGGGTATTGAGGATGCAGGGTCGGATTTGTGTACCCAATGTTGATGGACTTTGGGAGTTAATTCTAGAGGATGCCCATAGTTCGCGGTATTCCATTCATCCGGGTGCCACGAAGATGTACCAGGATTTGAGGCAGCACAATTGGTGGAGGCGGATGAAGAAAGATATAGTTGGGTTTGTAGCTTGGTGCCTCAATTGTCAGCATGTGAAGTATGAGCACCAGATACCGGGTGGGTTGCTTCAGCAGATAGAGATTCCAGAGTGGAAGTGGGAACGGATCACCATGAACTTTGTAGTTGGGCTCCCACGGACTTTGAGGAAGTTCGATGCCATTTGGGTGATTGTGGATCCGCTGACCAAGTCCGCGCATTCATTGCTATGTGTACTACATATTCTTCGGAGCGTCTGGCAGAGATTTATATCCGGGAGATTGTTCATATGCATGGTATTCCAATTTCCATCATTTCAGATAGAGGTACTCAGTTCACATTACGGTTCTAGAGGGCCGTACAATATGAGTTGGGTACTCAGGTGGAGCTGAGTACAGTATTTCACCCTCAAACGGACAGATAGTCCGAGTGCACTATTCAAATTCTTGAGGATATGCTATGTGTGTGTGATTGAGTTTAGAGGGTCTTGGGATCAGTTCTTGCCATTGGCGGAGTTTGTCTATAACAATAGCTATCAGTCCAGCACTCAGATGGCACCGTACGAGGCTTTATATAGTATGCGATGTAGATCCCCGATGGGTTGGTTTGATCCGGGCAAGGCTAGATAATTGGGCACAGACTTGGTTCAATATGCCTTGGAGAAGGTTAAGGTGATTCAGGATAGACTTCATATAGCCCAGTCCAGACAGAAGAGTTACGTGGACCGGAAGGTTCTTGATGTTTCCTATATGGTTAGAGAGCAGGTTCTGCTTCAGGTTTTGCCTATGATGGGCATTATGAGATTTGGGAAGAAAGGGAATTTGAGTCCGAGGTTTATTGGTCCTTTTGAGATATTGCGACGTGTTGAAGAGGTTGCTTATGAGCTTGCCTTACCTCGCAGCTTGGCAAGAGTTCATCCGGTATTTCATGTATCTGTGCTTCAGAGATATCACAGTGATCCGTCGCATGTGTTGGATTTCAGTTCAGTCTAGCTGGACAAGGATCTATCTTATGTTGAGGAGCCAGTGGCAATATTGGACATGCATGTTAGAAAGCTTAGGTCAAAGAACATTACATCAGTGAAGGTTTAGTGGTGGGGTCAGGCGGTCGAGGAGGGGACCTAGGAGACCAAGCAGGGTATGTGCAGCCGTTACCCTTATCTTTTCACTACTTCAGGTATGTCTCTATGCTCGTTCGAGGATGAACGAATGTTTAAGTGTAGGAAGATGTAATGACCCGGACGGTCGATTTAAGAATTAACGCTCTGATCCACAGTTAACTGTGTTCCCCGTGTTTGTTTCAACCATTTTGATTTGCCGGGATGTTCGGTTTTGAGGTTTGGAGTATTTTGGGAAACTTAGTCCCCAAATTAGAGTTTAAGTTGTAGAATTTGGGCTATAGTCGGAGCATTGTAAAGACGACATTGGAATGGAATTCCAATGGTTCTATTAGCTCCGATGGGTGATTTCGGGCTTAGGGGCGTGTTCGGATTGTGTTTTGGAGGTTTGTATCTAATTTAGGCTTGAAATGCCGAAAGTTGAATTTTTGAAGTTTTCGGTTCGATAGTGAGATATTGATATCGGGATCGGAATGAAATTCCGGAAGTTGGAGTAGCTCCGTAGTGTTGAATGTGACGTGTGTGCAAAAGTTTAGGTCATTCAGACTAGGTTTGATAGACTTTTGATCGAAAACATAAATTGAGAGTTTTTGGAGTTCTTAAGCTTGAATCCATGGTTAATTCATGTTTCGATGTTGTTTTAGGTGTTTTAAGGATTTGTATAAATTTGGATAGTGGTATATGACTTGTTCGTGCTTTTGGTTGAGGTTTCGGGGGCCTCGGGATGATTTCAGATGGTTAACAGAAAGTTAGGAAATTGGGAGATGCAGCTGAAGTTTGTGGCTGCTGTCATAACCGCATCTGTGGTTGAGAGGCCGCAGGTGTGATTCCCGCAGATGCAGAATCAAGCCGCAGAAGCGGCCAAGTGAGGAAAAGGCTAGGATCCGTAGGTGCGGAAGTGTCCACGCACCTGCGTGATCGCAGATGCGGTAAATAGGTCGCAGGCGGATTTGGGGGAATTAATGAATTTTTGCAGGTGCGTTTGTTTTTCCATAGAAGCGGGACCGCAGGTGCGGTCCCTTGACCGTAGAAGCGGATTTACTGGGCAAAAAATAAAAATTTCGAGGGTTTAGTTTCCAAAGTTAGAAAATTGATTTAGTGCTTGGGAGAGGGCGATTTTTTGAGGATTCTGAAGAGGAAATCAGTGGGTAACGATTGCTAATTCCTTTCTAGTTGTATTCCTATAATATAATCTTAGTTTTGTCATATAAATTTGGATTTGGGATGAAAATTGGGGGAAAATTTGGAGAAAGTTCTTAGACCTAAATTTCGAGTTTCAATTGGTAATTTGACATTGGATCTAGATAATTTGGGTATGGTTAGACTCATGAGAGTATGAGGATTCTCAAAATATAAATTTTACCTGATTCCGAGACGTGGGCTCGAGGGGCGTTTAGGTCATTTTACCTAAATTCGCGTATTAGCTTATAATTTATTTGTAGAATCAGTTACTGGAAGTGTTATTTACATTATGCAATTGAATTGAATAGATTTGGGCCATTTGGGGTCAAGTACTCGTGGCAAGAGCGTGGTTTCGGGTTGATTTTGAGCCGGTTCGAAGTAAGTGGCTTGCCTAACCTTGTGTAAGGGAAACTCCCCTTAGGAATTGGTATTATTGATATTTGAAATACCTTGTACGTGAGGTGACGAGTGCGTACTTGTGCTAATTGTTGAAACTCCAGTTTTCATTAAGTAATTATAATTGTGTTTCATTTCCTGTTTATACTACTTGCAATTTAAGCCTATTGTTAGCTTAGGGAATCATGTCTAATTGACTTAATTGATTTACTTGCTCAAACTTCCTTCTTTGGATTATGTGCAACATGCTATGCTAGAAATACCTATTTTACCTTGGTATGGAATTTAAATTGAACTATGTATTCTTTTTGTTGTTGATGTGTGTTTACTTTGGGACTACAGGACGGTATCCCGGGAGATCCCTCTACATGTTTACTTTGGGACTACCGATCGGCATTCCGGGAGATCCCACTACATTTTTATATTGGAACTACATGACTGCACCCAGTAGATTCCCACAGTACTGGGTATTTATATTTAGGACTACGGATTGGGATTTTGGTAGATCCTCCCGCACTATGATTTGGACTATGGGACGGTATCCTAGGAGATCCACTGGATATATATATTGGGACTACAGGACGGTATCCTGGGAGATCCCCAGTTGTTATCTCTGTTTTGAGCTATACTCCTTTCCGTGATCATTTTTGCCTCTGTTATAGTTGCTATTGTTCTTTCTATTCTATGTCATTTCTTATTGTTACACTTAATTATACTGTCTTATTCTATATTGTTATACCTTATATTTCATTTAATCTTAATAGGGCCCTGACTTTCCTCGTCACTACCCGATCGAGGTTAGGCTTGGCACTTACCGAGTACCGCTGTGGTGTACTCATGCCCTTTCTGCGCATTTTTTTCATGTGCAGATCCAGGTACTTCCACTCAGTCTTATCACTCTTTAGGCAAGGCATTTTCGTAGAGACTTCGAGGTATATTTGCAGTATTTGCAGACCGAGGAGTCCCTTTCTATTCTCAGTACTAGTATAGCCCTTCTGTATTTTCCTTGTTGATAGATATTTCTGGAGTTAGAGCTTTTTGTGTAAACTCTTAGCTTATGATTCATGGGGTTCTGGATTTTGGGAGTGTTAGGTTGAGATTTTGTATTGTTATATGCCAGGCTGCATCTTAAACATTGTTTCATTTTGTTATCTCGATTTTTAATTATTATTTTTCTGCAATTGTTCTTTTTTTTCCGCATTTGTTATGCTTACCTAGTAGTAGAGATTAGGTGTCATCCCAATAGTTCACGGAGGGCGAACTGGGGTCGTGACAGTATCATGGTTTATTCATGCTCGAGGTGGACTTTGAACTTCTTTGTGCCTTGTTTGGTTGAGTGTTTTTCTTGACTTATGCATTATTTGATCATATGGCGATGCGAGCCTATTTATTCATGTTAGAGATCATGTTTAGACTTATGCTATCTTTATTTGGCATTATGGAATATACTTGAGATGTTGATATACTTGATTAATCGGTAGTCATACTTCACATCTTGAATACACATTCGTACATCTATTTATTATGTCCTTGTGTATATGGTTTGTTATAATTTTGAGCATATGCTTACTCTCTTAGAGGTGATGATCTTGATATGATTATGGCATATTTGGATATTTGAGTGGATTGGTATTTGATATGGCGTGAGTTATATGTCATGCGGTAATTGTTATTGCATGAGGTTTCTATCATGCACTGTGTGGTTATGCATCCTCCCCTCCTAGCGTTGCCCTCACATGTTTCTCTCTTGGTGTACACATAGAGTTGTAAGATAGTGATGAGTGTCAGTTTGTGCTGATATTGGTTGATAAGTTAAATATAAAGGTAGAAGCTTGATCTCATAAGTGAATCAATTATGTCATATCGTGCATTGTATATCCTTTCTATGTATGTCTTCTAATATGCTACTTGGTTCTTATGTTGTGTGCATTGATTCTTATAGGCGAGATAATACGATTCATGATTTAAATCTCTAATTCGTGGTATATCTCTTTCGATTGCCTTACTATGTATATGTGTGAACTATACATGTAAATTTAATAGTGAGTAGTATTTGACTTGAACCTCGTCATTACTTCACCGAGATTACTCTTGCTACTTACTAAGTACACGTTGTCTTTGTACTCATACTACACTTCTGCATATTTTTATATTGATTTCGGTATTATCACTAGTGGATCTTAAGAGGGTGCCCATTTGCGGGATTAGGAGACTCAAGGTAGTACTGCTTCATCGATCGCAGACCCTTGAAGTCACCCTCTTCTTATTACATATTGTTTATCTTATTTGAATAGTACTATTGTATTTATGATACTCAGTTGTATTTTCTCTTAGAATCTCATGACTTTGTACTACAGGGTTTTGAAAGTTATTTGAAGTATTTTTTGCTTGGGTTGTTATTGTGAGACTTATTATGCTTTATTTGTATCAAGATAGCTTATTATATCTTGTTATGCTTAAATTTGATTGATTATGACTATTGGATTATGTTAGGTGACATCTAGACCATGGTATGATTTTGGGTCGTAACAAATAGTCTCAAATCAACCATACCCAAAATCCCCAAATATCATTAGCCCTTGTTGGAGGCCTCAAAACATTCAACTACACATAATAATTAAAAAAGGGTGTTGAAATTTTACATTATTTATACTTATGATCTCAAATCTAGTTTGCGTTAGTTGTATATCATTTATCTACTTATATTGCTTTGATAGTGTATGTGCACTACAAATAATATGTAAAAAAATTCACAAGTGTAACGGCCCAACTGGTCGTTTTGAGCATTTGCATTTTGTTTAGCTATTTGAAATATTGAGTAGCATCGTATGATGTATTATGACTTGTATGAATTTCGGTTTTAGTTTTCATGTTATTCAGAATTGATTTGGAAGAATAATTTTTAACTAGAAAGCTTTAAGTTGGAAGAGTTGACCAAGCTTGACTTTTTAGTATTTGATCTCGGATCAGAATTTTGATGGTTCCGTTAGGTCCGGATGGTGATTTTGAACTTGGGCGTATGCCTGGATTTGCATTTTAATATTTCTAGAAGGTATTAGCACTATTTTGGCGAAAATTAAAAATTTGAAGGTTTGTAATGTTCATATGTTTGATCGGGAGTCGGCTTTGATGATATTGGGTTCGAATTGTGGTTACAGAGATTGTAATAGCTTCGTATGTCATTTAGGACTTGTGTGCAAAATATTAGTTCATTCTGAGTTGATTTGATAAGGTTCGGCACGAGTTTTGAAAGTTGAAAGAGTTAGTTTATTAAGTTCGATTTGAGATGCGATTCATGATTTTGATGTTGTTATGCATGAGTTGAGGCCTCAAGTAAGCCGTGTTAGATCTGTATCATAATTTTGAAACCACGGAAACTAGAATCATCAAGTTTCGACATCATATGAAGAATTTATAGTCATTTTACTAAGAATTAGGTTGCCAATTCTTTCATACTAATTACGATATTGCCACTGAATTTGTATATAAAAATCTGCACTATTTCAAAATATTGAAACCAACATATCTACTTCATTATAAGGTCAAATTGAGTCACTCAAAGCCTACCTTGATTGGAATTTCACAAAAAATCCATTGAAGGCATCAAAAGTGAGTTTGGGGATCATTTGGCACATGAAATGAGGCAGAGCAGCTAGGCCGAAATATTTAATATCGAGGGTTTGTTCATTTGGTTATATTTTGAGTTGGGAAGCTTGGATTTGAGCTATTTTGGAGGTAATTTCATCACATGGATTGGAGTAAGTATTCTATACTCGGTTTTGGCTATATTTCGTGACTCTATCTTCGTTTTTGGTGATTGGATTATGAATTTTAAAGAGAAAATTGGGGGTTTTGTCAAAAGTTTCATAGAGTAAAAATTTGAGTTTCGAACATCGATTTTGGAGTTGGATTTGAGTGAAACTAGTATGGTAGGACTCGTAATTGAATGGGTTGCCGGATTTTGTAAGTTTTATCGGGTTTTGAGGTGAGGGCTCTAATTTGAGTTTTTGGTTGACTTTAGGGATTTGATTAATGATTCACCCTTTATCATTTGGATTTTATTTCGTAAGGTATTAATTGATGTATTTGAGTTGATTTTGGGTAGTTTTGAGCCTTTCGGAGGTCAGTACGCGCGGAATGGCATTTTTGGAGCATCCTTTGGCTTGCTCGGTATTGGATTTGGCTTATTCAAGGTAAGTAACACTTCTAAACTTGGAGCTGAGGGTATGAAACCCCAAATTATGTGCTATGTGATTGATGTTGAGGTCACGCACATGCTAGGTGACAGGCAGGCGGGCGTGCACCGTAGTAATTGTGATTTAGTCGATTCCATAGAACTATTTAGCCATCTTATCTGAACATTTTTACTGTACACTATGTGTTAGAGCACTTGAGGTGTAATTTATGCTAGAAATCATGTTTAGGCTATATACTGGCACTATTGGGACCCACAGTGGTCGCTCTTCGATGTTGAGTTATTTGCTTAAGCTGCAATTATGTACTCAATCACATTCATCTTTACGTATCATATCTCAGTCTTTGTTATCGTATATTGTCGTATCTTTTATCACTGATTAGGGCTACTTAGCATGAGTGTTGTGAGCCTGAGAGACTAGAGATATTGATGACTGTGTGAGGCCGAGGGCCTATTGTGAGATATATTGATGGGATTGGGTTGCATGCCGCAACGGGCTTTATTGATTCATGCGAGGATTTGGCTTATTATGGCACTTGTGATGTATCGGCCCCCTCCGGAGTCTGCACATCCACAGTGGGCGCAGTTGCTAGCAATTATTTACATTTGGGCTGGATCTGCCCTGGTCTATTTGCATTTGGGGCTGGATCTTGCCTGGTTCATTTGTATTGGGCTGGATCTACCATGGATGTATTATGTTTGGGCTAGATTTGCCTTGTATAAAATTGAGTGACTGAGTGTCGTGCATGGTGAGTGAGAATACGAGAGACAGAGATTGAGTACTCTGAGAGTTCGGGTACATGAGTTCATCACTGAGATGCACTATATTTGACATACGTACTTGAGATACATGCATAGAGGTACATTTCCTCACGCTACCCGATTTTGGTGACATTCATGATTTTACCTGCATATTGACATGTAGGCATAGAGATGTTCTTTCCTCATGCTATCTGAAAATGAAACAACTTATTTATTGTTGAAAGGTTTTTGGAAAAAATACAGTTTTCGAACTTACTCATATATTTTTGGTATTTTCGGTGAAAGATTTGGGATATACTATTATACTTGAAAAGCATTCCTACATTCTTTAACTGTGAACGAGTTGAGAATCTTATCTTTGAGTTATTGTCTTGCACCATTCTTATTATATTATTATGAACTGTGCCTGGTTAGTGGAGTTGGACTCTGACCTTTGTCGTAGCTCGTCACTACTTTCAACCTAAGGTTAGGTTTTTTACTTATTGAGTACATGGGGTCAGTTGTACTCTTACTACACTTTTTCACCTTGCGTGCAGATGTTGGATGCTGATGTTTCTGTGTATGGCGGGAGTTGGATTTCAAGATGTACGTACGTTCCAGTTATGGCTATCACTTGTCTTTGGTAGCATTAGCTTCAAATTATGTTCATTTACATTTCAAACAGATGTTGTACTTTTTTCAATTATGTTTTGTAAAAATCCAAATCTTAGAAGCTCATGATTTGTACTACCTGTCGCGCCCCTTTTTCTCGTGAAATCGAGTTTTGACATTTTGACAACTACTTTTGAGAGAGTAGGAAAAAGGAATTCGTTGTTAGAGTCGCCACCTAATGGATTAAGGTGTGTTAGGGAACCTATAGCAAATAACTCAGATTATACCAGTTTGCATCACCAGAGATCAGGTAAGGGCTCAACATTACCTCGAATAGAAGGTGTTAGGCACTATTCGAGGTCCACAATTGTGGGTCCAGGCCTGTCACGACCCTAAATCTAGATCCAATCATGATAGTGCCTCTTGTAAAGATAAGGCCAACCGACACAACACCCAATTCATTTTAAACAATTGAAATAACATAATTAAATCTTTAACATGATTAAATCTCAAGTAAACAATGAAACAATACGATTTGCGGAAAAACCAACATAGCCTGACATCTGGGTGTCACAAGTCATGAGCATCTAACACAAGTCTAGCAATATGGAAAAGGGACTACACAGTCTTTTAAAAAATCTAATACAAGGGAAAGAAATAATGATAAGAGGGACACTGGGCTGCGGATGCCGAGCAGCTACCTAGTGGACTCCGAAATCTGCTAGAAGCTATCAACCCTTGCTAGCACGACCTGAAGTGCCTGAATCTGCATACAGGGTGCAAGGAGTAAAGTGAGTACTCCAACTCTGTGAGTAATAACAATAAATAAAGACTGAGTAATAAGAAATCACGTAAAAACACAATAACATGCTATAGAGAGGCAGAGTAAAACCAGTTAAGTACAATAAAACAGCGAAATCACATAGAACATCTTTTTAATAGTTAACCAAGTAAATGGAAGGCAGCTAGAAGGGATAAACACATAAAATCCGCCCCTCGGGCACAATACCAACAGAATTAGCCCCTCGGGCAATAACATGGAAAAACACCAGCTCCTCGGGCTATATCTCATATCACAATGGGTACCTGTGCTCACTGGGGTGTACAGACTCCGGGAGGGGCCCCTTACGGCCTAAGTGCAATATCAATCCATCTCGTGGCTTAATAAATAGGCTCTCGGCCTCATATCAACAAGCCACCTCGTGGAATACAATCTCAGGCACTCGGCCTCATAATCATAAATCAGTGTATCACTGCTGCGGCGTGCAGCCCGACCCAAAAGTATTCTCACAATACAGGCCCTCGGCCTTACTTAGTTAGAATCTCTCTAAAATCCACTGGAAATAGTTAGCACGAGGCCCAAATATGGCATTCAGCCCAAAACATTATGATAGCAAATAGTTTTCAATCAAATACGCGGTAAAACAGTCATTCGGGATGGACTAAGTCACAATCGCCAACGGTGCACGACCCCATGCTCGTCATCTAGCGTGTGCGTCACCTCAATATAGCACAACGATGTGAAATCCGGGGTTTCATACCCTTAGGACAACATTTAAAATCATTACTCACCTCAATCCGGTCCAAACTCTATCCCGCAACGCCTTTGCCCCTCGAATCGGCCTTAACTCGCGTCGAATCTATCCAAAATCAGAATCACGACGTCAAAATATGCTAAGGGAACGAAGCCCATGTGAAAATATTCAATTTACAACATAAATCCCAAAATTAACCAAAACCCGACCCCTGTGCCTACGTCTTAGAATTCGATAAAATTTACGTCAATAGATTCCTTATCTCCCCACGACTTCATACATATCAAAAGTCCCAAAATCCGACCACAAATGCCCCCTCAAATCTTCAAGTCAAGGTCTCCAATACCAAGCCCTAGTTTCCCGATTTTTAACCCTTAATTTCCATAATTGCAACTCTAATTCATGAAATAATACTATAGAAATGAGTTTTAGGTTCAACAATCTTACCTCCAGACGTTATCCCTTGAATCCCTCTTCAAAATCTCTAAAAAAACTCCAAAACCAACTTGAAATGGTGAAGAACAACTCAAAAATTTCGAAGGAATTCTTTTATATCTTCTGACCCAGGCTTTTCGCACTTGCGGTCCAGCACTCACTCCTGCGATACTGCTTATACGTTCCCAAGCGCCGCTTCTGCGGTCATCACTTAAACCTTCAATTTCATATTTGCGATGCACAACCCGCACTTGCGCCATCGTAGGTGCGGTTCTCAACTGCTTCTATGGTTTCTGCCTTCCTTGGCCCCTTCCGCTTCTGCGACTGGTCTTTCGCATCTGCAGGAATCACACTTGCGCCCCCCCAACCGCAAATGTATTTATGACATCAGACTTAGCTTCAGTTGCTACCTCCAACTTCTAAACCTTCCACCAACCTTCCGAAATCACCCCGAGGCCCTCGGTACCTTGACCAAAAGCACAACCAAATCACATACCTCTATCCAATCTTATACGAATCTTCGAAACACCTCAAACGAGATCTAATCAACCAAAACACATCGGATTCAAGCCTAAGATTCTCAAAATCTTCCGAATTACACTTTTGATCAAAAGGTCTATCAAACCACGTCTGAATGACCTGAAATTTTTCACACACATCCCAAATGACACAACGGACCTACTGTAACTTCCAGAATTCCAATCTGACCCCTATATCAAAATCTCACCTATCAACTGGTTCCAATTTTGCCAATTCAAGTCTAAACCTACTCCATACCTCCAAAACACATTCCGATCACGCTCCTAAGTCCCAAATCACCTCCCGAAGCTATCCGAATCATCGAAACTCACATCCGAGCCCTTTAACACATAATTCAACATCCGGTTGACTTTTCCAACTTAAGCTTACTCAAAAGAGACTAAGTGTCTCAAACCTTACCAAAACCTCTCCGAACCCGAGCCAACCAACCCGATCACACATAGAACCAATAAAAAGGCAATAAGAAGTAGAAATGGTGAAACAAAGCGGTAACTCATGAAATGACTGGCCGGGTCGTTACATCCTCCCCCTCTTAAACAAGCATTCATCCTCGAACGAGTCAAGAAATATACCTGAAGCCTCAAACATGTGAGGATGTCTGCTTAGCATCTCCAGCTCGGTCTCCCAAGTAGCCTCCTGCACAGGCCAACCTCTCCACTGCACTTTCACTGAAGCTATATCCTTTGACCTCAACTTTCAAACTCGACGCTCCAAAATAGCTGATGGCTCCATATCATAAGTCAAATCACCATCTAGCTGAACCGTGCTAAAATCCAGAACATGGGACGGGTCCCCAATATACTTCTGGAGCATAGAAACATAAAATATCGGATGCACACTCAACAAGCTGGGTGGCAAAGCAAGCTTATAAGCCACCTCCCCAATCCTCCAAAGCACCTCAAAAGGCCCAATGAACCGAGGACTCAATTTACCCTTCTTCCCAAATCTCATAACACCCTTCATGGGCAAAACCTTCAACAGAACCTTCTCACCAACCATGTAGGAGACATACCGAATCTTCCTGTCAGCATAACTCTTTTGTCTCGACTATGTTGTACGAAGCCTCTCCTGAATCACTTTCACCTTTTCTAAAGCATCCTGCACCAAGTCTGTCCCTAATAGCCTAGCCTCACTCGGCTCAAACCAACCAAATGGAGATCTACACCGCCTCTCATACAAAGCCTCATATGGAGCCATCTGAATACTCGATTGGTAGCTGTTGTTATAAGCAAACTCTGCGAGCGGTAGAAACTGATCCCATGACCCTCTGAAATCAATGGCACAAGCACACAACATGTCCTCCAATATATGAATAGTGCGCTCGAACTGCCCGTCCATATGAGGGTGAAAAGCTATGCTCAACTCAACCTGATTACCCAACTCTCGCTGCACAAACCTCCAAAACTGTGAAGTAAACTGAGTGGCCCTATCTGAAATGATGGAAACTAGGACACCATGCAAACGAACAATCTCACGGATATAGATCTCTGCCAACCGCTCTGAAGAATAGGTAGTACACATAGGAATGAAGTGCGTGGACTTGGTAAACCGATCCACAATCACCCAGATAGCATCGAACTTCTTCAAAGTTCATGGGACCCCAACTACAAAGTCCATGGTGATCCGCTCCCACTTCCACTCCGAAATATCCGTCTGCTGAAGCAAGCCACCCGGTCTCTGATGCTCATATTTCACCTGCTGACAATTGAGACACTGAGCTACAAATCCCACAATGTCCTTCTTCATTCTCCTCCACCAATAATGTTGTCTCAGATCCTGATACATCTTCACGGCTCCCGGATGAATAGAATACAACAAGCTATGGGCCTCCTCCAGAATCAACTCCCGAAGCCCATCCACATTGGGCACACATATCTAGTCCTGCATCCTCAACATCCCATCATCAGCAATGGTTGTCACACCTCCTTTTCTACCCCGAAGGGATATAAAGGGAGTTTTTTCCAATTTAAGTGACAATCAAAACGAGATTATTTATATTAAAAACAGAGTTGCCACTTAGGATAATTTATAGTGTATCAAGTCACCGGTTAAAATTCTGAATCGAGGAAGTTTGACTCTACTTATGGTCCACGAAACATAGATATCCGGGTAAGAAATTCTGTTAACCAGGGAGAAGGTGTTAGGCATTCCCGGGTTCCGTGGTTTTAGCACTGTCGCTTTGATCATACTTGGCTTAATCAAATTGTCTAACTACTTATTTTAGAATCTATGTGCATTTGCCTCTTTTAATTAAGAAATTATCCTAAAACAGGTCACGCGTACGTGTACCCATTTGTTTGGCGCGTCAAAAATCATGTCACGCGAACGTGTCCACAATTAATAACGCTATATTACTATTAAGATGGTTTAGTTGAAGTTGCGTGAATGCATACTCTAAATTTGTTTTTAGAATCGTAATCCTGTCACGCGAACGTGTCTACAATCACGATGATATATTAAACGTGCCTAAAGCAAACTACGAGTATCATTTTTAGTATTTAAGTTATAACACTCAATAAGAGGGCCATGAGCGATTTAACTAGGATGACACACCTCACTCTATTTTTCTTTAAGGAAATTATACTTAACTAGAGCAATCTAAAGATGTTCGGATTTTAATATAAATTAAAGTTCAATCTAAACATGCTCAATACAAGCATGCATGGGGTAGTATACTTTAACAATTAATCATTTGGGACAGATTCCGCGCTTGCAGGAGCCCAAGAAAACGTCTAGATCCTAAAAGAGAAACTGGGCTCGAGACTAGGCCCAATAGTGGAGGTGAATCAATAGAAGGTATCATTGGTTTAATTGGGCCAAACATAGGGCCCGGCTCTTAAAGACAAATTCGATTTTTTAAAAGACCTTTTTTAGTTATACTTAAGGCAAACTTCATGAAATGAACTCCTCAAATTAAAAGATGCACTGAACCAAACCAGAACAAAAAGGAAACAAAACAGCTAAATTAGGCTAAAGCGCCCCAACTTGAAACGTGACTAGGCTGTCTCGATTTGGGCCCTATATCAGGCCTCGTTTGAAACTTGACATTCTTCTTAACCGATTGCAGCCCAAATCACTTGCAGATTTTAACAAATTTAACAAGTATATCCTAAGACCAATCCTCATCATGCTACTATGTTAACAATACCCAAACCTAGAATTTTCCTTATTGAGACAACACAATAGCCTGCACATGAATTCATTTTACCACTTTTACAATTGAAAATCAAAAGCATAATAAAATTCCTAACTCTAACCAAACACAAAATAATTCAGCATGTATGGCCTATTAATATGGACTTGTTCATATATCCTCCCAACAATAAACATGCATTCCTATCAGTAAAAGTAATGACAAACATGCTAAGGGTGTTCAATCATTTAAGCTCATATGGCAGCTCACAACCAGAAGTTTAAAACAGTCTCACATATTACAAACATAGATATAGCAAAGTTGTCCAGCCAAAATTAAAATGACTAAAACTAACTCTAACTTTCAGCACTCAAATATTATGACTAGGTTGCTAGAATGAATCATCAGATTTACAAAAAAACATAGAACTTAGACAAATAAACTATAAACAACAAAAGGCAAAAGTAGAGGAAAAAATTAAACAAGAAAGAAGATCTGGAGTTTCACTTCAATCCAGCACATTACAACTTCATTTTTTGCATTTTCATGGTCTATAAAGGTACCTGGATACAACAATAGAAGAAAAGATAATTCTGAAGTCAGCCAAAGTGAACAATAACAGGAGATTAGCAGCAGGAACAATAGTAATACTCAGAACAAAACAACTTCAATAACCAGCTATTTTAAGCTTGGAAAACCAGAAATCCTCATGAAAAAACTTTTAAGCTCTAAGAGAAAAATCAAAAAGTAATTCGAGCCAAACTGAAAGAAATGCAGAAAACGTTTTTTGGGTATTTTCATGGTCAGAATCTCTGTTTTTAAGAGTGAGGGAGGGGTTCTACTTATAGGCAACCCAATGCCATATGCTGAAAAATAGAAAGATAGGGAATTACTCTCTCGCACAGCTCCTAAAGGCATTTTTCTAACAGAATTGGGACAACTGTCAACCTCTAATTATTTTCAGCATTTTTATGGTGGCCAAATAAAGCCAGTTGCCCCAAATTCTAGAAGCCTCTAACCTTAACCTTATCTGAAAATCCTATTTCTATTCCCAAATTAAATTCCAAAGTTTTTTATTTGTTCAATTGAGACCCTAGGAGTTTTTAACAATTTACAAATCATGGCAAACAAAATCAAAGCAAGCAAACATTGGAAAACAAATCAAATAACAAACAGAAATGCAATTGAACCTAGGGTATTGAATATCTAAATATCTGGACTAATCCTAAACACTACTTAACTCAACATGAATTAGACTGGCATGAGGCAGAAACAAAATCATTAAGAAACTAATTAGTAAAACGAATTTCATATAAGAACATTGTTGACCCTTATTAAACTAACAATTCAGATGACGACCTAACAGATTCAACTATGCATAACCAAAATATACTATAATTAACCTAAAACATGCAAACTAAGTAGGACCAACAAATACGTGAAAAAGAAAAGGAAGATAATAGATGACTTAACAGAATTAAACCAAGAATAAATACTGCTTCATTTACAACAACAACAACAACCCAGTATAATCCCACAAGTGGGGTTTGGGGAGGGTAATATGTACGCAGACCTTACCCCTACCCCGAAGGGTAGAGAGACTGTTTCTAGGAGACCCTCGGCTCAAAAGCAACAGAAGTCGATATATTAGTACAATAAAAATGCATAATAAAAATGCATAATAAAATAACAGCAATACAATAGATATGAAATACAGAATACGAAATACGAAAAAGATGGCTGGTATAGTAAAACTAGCAGGTAAATCCCTGCATTAATAGACGACCAATGACATTCTTAGTCCAACTCCTAAATGGCTAGTCTCACTCTATTGTGCTGTAGAAATATTCACAACTCTCCCCTAACCTACAACCTTAATACTCGACCTCCATAATTTCCTTTCAAGGGCCATGTCCTCAGTAATCCTAAGTCGCGCCATGTCCTGTCTGATCACCTCTCCCCAATATTTCTTAGGTCGTCCTCTACCTCTCCGCATGCCCACTACAGTCAGTCGCTCACACCTCCTCACCAGTGCATCAGTGCTCCTCCTCTGAATGTGCCCGAACCATCTGAGTCTTGCTTCCCGCATCTTGTCCTCCATGTGGGCCACGCCCACCTTCTCTTGAATATCTTCATTCCTAATCTTATCCATTCTTGTATGCCCGCACATCCACCTCAACATCCTCATCTCTGCTACTTTCATCTTCTGAATGTGTGAGTTTTTTACCGACCAACATTCAATTCCATATAACATGGAAGGCCAAACCACTGCTCTATAAAACTTACCTTTTAGTAACGGTGGCACTTTCTTGTCACACAAGACTCCCGACGCTAACCTCCACTTCATCCACCCCACCCCTATACGATGTGTGACATCCTCGTCAATCTCCCCGATCCCCTGGATAACCGATCCAAGGTACTTGAAACTACCCCTCTTGGGAATGACTTGAGAGTCAAGCCTCACTTCAACTCCCGCTTCCGTCGGCTCAACTCCAAATTTGCACTCGAGGTATTCCGTCTTCGTCCTACTCAACTTGAAACCTTTAGACTTAAGAGCATGTCTCCAAATCTCTAGCCTCTCATTGACGTCACCTCGTGTCTCGTCAATTAGAATAATGTCATCATCAAATAACATGCACCATGGCACCTCCCCTTGAATATGATGAGTCAGTGCATCCATCACCAGGGCAAATAGGAATGGGCTGAGCGCAGACCCTTGGTGCAACCCCGTAGTAACTGGAAAATGTTCAGAGTCGCCTCCTACTGTCCTAACCTGAGTCTTAGCTCCATCATACATGTCTTTAATCACCCTAATATAGTCAATCGGGACCCCTTTATCCTCTAAGCAGCTCCATAAGACCTCCCTAGGAACCCTATCGTACGCTTTCTCCAGATCAATAAACACCATGTGAAGGTCCTTCTTCCTATCCCTGTACTGTTCCACCAACCTCCTAATAAGGTGGATAGCTTCTGTGGTAGATCGCCCTGGCATGAACCTGAACTGGTTGTCTGAAATAGACACCGTCCTTCGCACTCTCATTTCTACCCCTATAACAAACTGCTTCTTTTCTTTTTCTTTTTTACTTTATAACAAACAAAACATCAGAAATAAAACAAGAGGAGCCAGGAATTACCCAACAAGGAAGACGGGCTGAAGCCAGGGCTCTATTGCATTTTGAATTGGCTTGAAACTGATCCAAACTGATTGCTCTTGTCAAAAACAATATATTTGGATGAGCTTCAAACCAATCGAACAATTAGATTGCACAAATCCCCAACATGCACCACTAGGTTATCTTTGGACTTCAAATTCTGAGATTGAAAGAGTTTGGCTGGGATTTTGAGGAAATCCAGCAAATGATTCGGGTTAAATGGGGTGTGGAGGTCATGGGGTGTGTGTTTATGTGGTTTTGAAGACTTAGGTTTATTTAGGTCTTGAACTTAGATTTGAATTTGGGTGGGGATTTTGGGGAAGTTGACGATGGATTTAGAATGAGGAGGGGATGTGGGTTGACTGGTGAAAATTTGGGGAAGTTTGGAGCACCGGAACCGCTGTGAGGTGATTTCCCATGGGTGGTTGATGGTGGAGGTGGCAGGGAATTTAGGGCAGCTGGTCTTACGGGTTTGGGATAGAGATGAGTGAAGAGGATTTCGAAATGGGGGGGGGATCGTTTTCAGACAACTTTATATAAATTCAATGGAAAATTCTGAGTCGTTAGATCACAAAGATCCAATGATTGTGATGGAGGGAACATAAATGGGGTCGTTTGGATATGTGGGGGGAGGGTGGACCGTTGAACAGTATTCCCTTGTTCTTTAGGTGGGCGCCTGATTGCCAAAACTTGAGCTGTATTCCCTTGTTCTCTAGGTGGGTGACTGATTGCCAAAACATGAACTATATTCCCTTGTTCTCTCGGTGAGCGCCTAATTGCCAAAACTTGAACTGTATTCCCTTGCTCTCTATGTGGGTGCCTGATTGCAAAAATATAAACTATATTCCCTTGTTCTCCAGGTGAGCGCATGATTGCCAAAACATAAACTGTATTCCCTTGTTCTCCAGGTGGGCGCATGATTGCCAAAAACTTGAACTATATTCCCCTGTTCTCCAAGTGGGCGCCTGATTGCAAAAACTTAAATTGTATTCCCTTGTTCTCCAGGTGGGCGACTGATTAAGAACTTGAACTATATTCCCTTTTTCTCCAGGTGGGCACTTGATAGCCAAAACTTAAATTGTATTCTCTTATTCTCCTAGTAGGCGCTTGATTGCCAAAACTTAAATTGTATTCCCTTATTCTCCAGGTGGGCGCCTGATTGCCAAAACTTAAACCATATTCCCTTGTTCTCCAGGTGGGCGTCTGATTGCCAATAACTTGAACTGTATTCCCTTGTTTTCCAGGTGGGCGCCTGATTGCAAAAACTTGAGCTGTATTCCCTTGTTCTCCAGGTGGGCGCCTAATTGCCAAAACTTAAATTGTACTCCCTTGTTCTCCATGTAGGTGCCTGATTGCCAAAATATTGAATTGTATTCCATTATTCTCCAGATGGGCGCCTGATTGCCAAAACCTAAACTGTATTCCCTTGTTCTCTAGGTAGGCACTGATTGCCAAACCCTTGAACTATATTCCCTTGTTCTTCAGGTGGGCGCCTGATTGCCAAAACTTGAACTGTATTCCCTTGTTCTCTAGGTGGGTGCCTGATTGCCAAAAACATGAACTGTATTCCCATGTTCTCCAGATGGGCGCCTGATTACCAAAACTCGAACTGTATTCCCTTGTTCTCCAGGTGGACACATGATTTCCAAAACTTGAATTGTATTCCCGTGTTCTCTAGGTGGGCGCCTGATGCTTCAACTTAAAAAAGTTAAAAAATTTCCTTGTTCTCCAAGTGAGCGCCTGTAATTATAACAAAATAGAGAAAATAAAAGAATCTTTTCTGCCCTAGTTTGGTACCAGGAACATCTGTGAGTGTTAATCGAATCTTGTTAAAAAGAGCTATAAGAACTCAAAAGTTAAATCCCATTATCTAGGAGGGCCCCAAAAATTCCAAATTGCGTCTCACCTTATGAGTGACAACTTTAAAGCTAAATTATATTTCCTAAAGGTAGAATTTATGCCAAATCTTGTTATCTATGAAGGTCTTGAAATTTAACTAGGCCCCATTATCCAGGAGGGTCCTGAGAACTTTAAATTAAATTCCATTATCTAGGAGGGTCCTGAAAATTTTAAACTAAATCCCATTATCCAGGAGGGTCCTGAAGATTTACGGTTGAACCTGTCCTTTTACATGTTTTCCTCAAGGAGGGTTCCTCTGGAATAAACAAAATTTCCTGCCCCTGTTTCAATCAAAGAAAATTTTATCAATTTGAAAATGTGGTGGTTAGTTTGCGGCATTCTTGCTGAAGGTGGTCTTTCCACTGCCGTGCTTTGTTCTGACTGGCTACCTTGGACTGGCAAAGAATTGCTTGACTTTCTAACTAAATCTCAATCGCAGGACCCTGAATGACCTGAGTGCTCTGCACTCAACCCGCTGTTTTACATTTCTGTCCTTCCAATTTTAACCTCTGTATCTTCCACAAAATTCATAAAACCACTCAACCATTCGAACTTTTACTAACACCTTATTTTCCACTTTGCATCATGCTATTTCTGGGATGTTTTGGCTGCACTTTGCTTTGTCCAATTTGGAAGTTTGTAGTAAACTTTGAAATACTTTCTTACTTGCTTAAACAAAGCTGACATTGGAAAAGACTTAGAGAAATAAACCCAAAAGAAATGAAATGCAATGACTTCGCGAGTTAGGAATAAAGAAGAAAATTCGACACAGGAAGACTGTTTGAGGAAGAAAAGGAAAAGAGACTTATCTGAGTGAGGCAGCTGGCACCAATGATCATGACATGCATTTTGGATTAACCAGCCTAGCCTGTTCAACCAATCACCTTTTAGTTGTCATGCTTTATATCCCGGGATTTCCATAATCCAGTCTCTTTGCGAAGTCACCAACCTTGTTCGGCTTGCGGCGCCCTAAAGGGTTTTCACTAACAAACATCTCTCATTTGTTCATATCTCAACTCACCATTGCCTTACGGTGCTCGTGAGGGTTTTCACCAATAAGACTCTTTTATTTTAATTTCTCTCAGCTTTCCATCACCCTACGGTGCCCGTGAGGGTTTTCACCTATAGGACTCTCTTATTTATTTGCTTTCCTCGTATAGAATGGAGTGTTGCCCCTAATGTGAACCATACCTCTATCTCGCTTGACTTGGCATTCTCAAAGACTGATCGGAAGGTCTTTCTTTGGACCGCAATGTAGGCTTTGGATAGGGTTAGAAAGAGAGGATATCGTGAAGGCTCAAAACAACTTGAATGGGTTCAAAATTACAACTTTTGGAATCAGATCTTTTGCAAAACCGCAACTTCTGTCCTAGTTTCTTTGCCTGGGGATTTTTGAATTTTTATTTGATGGGACAGAACCGTGAGGTTGCCTATGTATCCTTAAAATGAATCAAGTCGAACATAGTTCATATCATAGGAATTACTTTGTTTTTGTTACTTTTCTCTTTTTTCTTTTCTTTTCTTCTTTTTTCTTCTTTTTTTCATTCTTTTCTTTCTCTTTTTTTTCTTCTCTTTTCCTTTTTTCTTATTTATTTATCTTTTCTATCTGTGTTTCTGAACTTTGTTACCTATTCCAAAAGAGGGGTATGAAAGAAAATAAATAAGGCTCAAAGAGGTAACAAAGGATAAAGTGTTTAGATAGAAGAATAAAATGTATTCGTCATTCCAATCTTCAAAACATGCTAAGTACAAAAAACAATTAGACAAGCCAAAGAAATCATATATAATATCTTTTGACCTTATAACAATTGATAGCCATATCTAAAAATTTGCCTTCTAGATCTGTTAATTATAAAACACTATTGGACAACACTTTTGTTACAATGATGGCAAACTTGCCTTTAGCTTCAGCCTGATGTGGAAGGATGTGTTTCAACACCTGCTGAACCACTTCAAATTTTCTGAGACGTACCTTCTTGTTGTATGCTCTTGTCATTCTTTTTTGATAGAGCTGGCCATGACACACTGTTGCTAGTCTTTTCTCGTCAATCACACTTAATTGCTCCAAACGGGTTTTGACCCACTCATCATCATCAATTTCGGCTTCAGCAACAATCCGAAGGGATGGAATTTCAACTTTCGCGGGTATCACTAATTCAGTGCCATATACCAACAGATAAGTAGTTGCACCTACTGAAGTGCTAACAGTAGTGCGATAACCCAGCAAAGCAAAGGGCAACTTTTCATGCCATTGCTTGGAACCTTGCACCATTTTCTGAAGTATCTTCTTTATGTTCTTGTTGGTCGCCTCAACAGCTCCATTTGCCTTGGGGCGATACGGAGTGGAATTCTGATGCGTAATCTTGAATTGTTGGCTTACTTCCTTCATCAAATGACTGTTAAGATTAGCCCCATTATCCATGATGATTACCTTTGGAATTCTGAACCGAAAAATGATATTTGAATGAGCAAAAATGACCACTGCTTCTTGGTCATAGATTTGAAAGTCTTAGCTTCATCCCACTTCATGAAGTAATCAATGGCCACCAGAATGAACCTGTGCCCGTTTGATGCCGCGGGCTCAATTGATCCAATGAAATCCATGCCCCAAGCAACAAAATGCCATGGTGCAGACATTGTATGCAACTCAGATGGCGGAGAATGAATCAAGTCTCCTTGTACCTGGCATTGATGACACTTGCACACAAAGCTGATGCAATCCCATTCCATGGTGAGCCAGTAATAGCATGCTCGAAGAATTTTCTTTGCCAGAACATACACACTCATATGTGGCCCGCAAACCCCGAAATTCACTTATGTCATGATAACCGTGGCTTGTTTAGCATCTATGCATCTCAACAGTCCAAGATCTGGAGTCCTCTTGTATAAGATCCCCCCGCTCAAGAAAAATCCACTAGCCAAACATCGATTGTTCACTTTTGATCACTTGTGGCTTGTATCGAATATACCCTATCCTGATGTATTCCCTGATATCATGGAACCACGATTCACTATCAAGTTCTTCCTCAACCATATTACAGTAGGCATGCTGATCACGAACTTGAATATGCAGAGGGTCAATATAAGCTTTGTCCGGATGGTGCAATATTGACGCCAAGGTGACCAAAGCATCGGCAACCTCATTATGGATCCTTGGAATATGCATGAATTCTATTGATCGAAACTGTTGACAAAGATCATGCAAATATTGTTGATACAATATGAGCTTTAAATCCCGAGTCTCCTATTTTTCTTGAATCTGGTGCACCAAAAGATCCGAGTCTCCCAAGACCAAGACTTCCTGGACTCCCATATCTACAGCTAACCTCAATCCCAAAATGCATGCCTCGTACTCAGCCATGTTATTGGTACAATAAAAATGAAGCTGGGCTGTAACAGAGTAGTGATGCCCTGTTTCAGAAATGAGCACAGCCTCTATTCCGACACATTTCATGTTAGCAGCTCCATCAAAGAAAGGTTTCCAACCTGGCTTGTCATACCGTTCCACCTTGTCAATATGCATCACCTCTTCATCAGGAAAATAAGTCCTCAATGGCTCATACTCTTCATCCACCGGGTTCTCAGCCAAATGATCGGCCAATTATGACGAGTGCGTACTTGTGCTAATTGTTGGAAATCTGGTTTTTCATTATGTAATTGCTAGTATGTTTCCTTTCCTATTTTTTTTATTACTTGCACTATTAAGCCTGATGTTAGCTTAGGAAAGCATGTCTAAGTGATTTAATTGTTGTATTTGCTCAAAGTGCCTTACCTGAATTCTGTGCAGCATGCTAGGCTAGAATTACTAGTTTGCCTTAATATGAAATTTGACATTTCTGAATATTTTCCTATTGTTGCTGTGTATTTACATTGGGAATACGGATGTGGGATTCCGGTAGCTCCCCCACCCTTGTCTGTTTACATTTGGGATTACAAATATGGGATTCTGGTAGATCCCCCTTCACAGTTATATGGAACTACGGGAATGCACCCCGTAGATTCCCCCAGTACTGGGTATTTAAATTTGGGATTATGGAATGGGATTCCGGTAGATCCACGCATAATGATTTGGACTACGGGACGGTATCCTAGGAGACCTATTGGATATGTATATTTGAGACTACAGGACGGTATCCTGGGAGGTCCCCGATTGTTATTTTTGGTACTGAGCCGCATTTCTTTCTGTGTACTTTGCCTTTGTAATAGTTGTTGTTGTCCTTTATATCCTATGTTACTTTTAATGCTGTACTTATTTATACTATTATGTTCTACACTATCGAACTTTATATTTTATTTAACCTCAGTAGGGCCTTGACCTTCCTCATCACTACCCGATCGAGGTTAGGCTTGGCACTTACTGTGTACCGTTGTGGTGTACTCATGCCCTTTCTGCGCATGTTTTTCATGTGCATATCTAGGTACTTCGACCCAGTCCTATCACCCTTGAGGCGAGGCAACTACCCTAGAGACTTCGAGGTATATCTGCCACATCCGTAGACCAAGGAATCCCTTTCAATTCTCGCTTTTAAGTATTAGCCCTTCTGTATTTCTTTTCCTTGGTAGGTATTCTGGATTTAGACACTGTTAGATATTCCAAGGCTTGTGGTTTCATGAGATTCCGATATTTTAAATATTGTATCATTCGGTTATATTGGCTTTTAATTATTTTTTTCCACAAGTTTTGTTATTTTCAGCATTTGTTAGTCTTACCTAGTCGTACAGACTAGGTGCCATCACGACAGTTCACGGAGGGCAAATTGGGTTCGTAAAAAGTTGGTATCAGAGCCCTAGGTTCATAGGAACCATGAATCACAAGCCTTTTTATTAGAGTCTCGCTGATTAGTATGGAGACATCTGTACTTATCTACGAGAGGCTATGTAACTGTTAGGAAAATTTCCACTTCATTTGATATCCTTGTCGTGCGATATTTTCAACATCACAATTCTAAACTTCTATCTTCTATTCTGTCATAGATGGTTAGGGCACGCGCTACCCGAAATGATCAGGCACCTACGCCCCCTACTATAGCCGTAAGAGGACGGGGCCAGGATAGAGGCCGGGGAAGAACATGTAGTGCAGCCAGAGCACCTACACGAGCTGCCGCCAAGGTACCACCAGCAGATCCAGCTGGAGCCCATGCACCTGATACGCCTACTGCTACTACTACTCCAGCATTTCAGGAGACTCCGGCACAGTTCATGAGCATGTATACCACTTTGGCTCAGGTAGGGTTACTTCCCCTTGCTACAACCACGTCTCAGGCCAGGGGAGGAGCACAGGCTCTCGCCGCCCGCACTCCTGAGCAATGAGTGCCTGTTAATCAGGTCCCTAAGATTATTCCTGTACAGCCTGCAGTTCGAGATCAGCCCGAGGATAGGGCAGCGGCTTCCGAGGATGAGCAGTTGAGGCTTGAGAGGTTCAAGAAGTACTACTTTCTAGATTTGAGGAGCCGCCTATGAGTGGTGGCGCACCTATGAGTTAGACAGTCCGGGTGAGGCTGCTTCACTGACTTGGACTCAGTTTTCAGATATGTTCCTGAGAGAGTATGTTCCTTAGAGCCTCAAGGACATATGACGCGTAGATTTTAAGCATTTGCACAAGGGTGCTATGACTATCTCAGAGTATGCTGTCTGTTACACTAGTTTGGAAAGGCATGTACTAGCCTTGGTTTCTATTGTTCCCGAGAGGGTTCGCCGGGTTATTGAGGGCCTTATTCCCATCATCAGGTCTATCATGGATCGTGAGTTGGAGATGGATATTTCTTATCAGCGGGTGGTGAACATTGCTAGGAGGATAGAGGGTATTCATGCTAGGGAGAGAAAGGAAAGGGAGGCCAAGAGGTCTCGAGAGTCGGGCCATTATTCTAGTGCCCCTGCCCCAGCTGCAGGTAGTCATAGTAGGGGTTATATGAGTCACCCTGTTCATTCAGTTCTTTCAGCAGCCAGTGGTATCCCAGCTCTTCCTAGACCTCAGGAGCCTTATTATGCACCTCTGGTATCTAGGTGCCTCTTGTGCGGGGTGCTTTTGGAGGTCAGTCCAGCAGACCTGGCCCGAGCCAGTCACAACCACCACATACTCCCAAAGCTTGTTTTTAGTGTGGTGACACATGCCATATTGTGAGGGATTGCTCCAGACTTGGGAGGAGTGCACCTCCACAGGCTTCTCAGACACCGTGTGTCCCGTAGAGTTCTCAAGCTATGGTTATAGCTATAGTTGATGCTCCACCTGCTCAGCTAGCCAGAGGTGGATGTCGGGAAGGTAGAGGTCACCCTAGAGTGGGAGGCCAGGCCAGATATTATGCCGTTCCCACTCATGCTGAGGCTGTTGCCTCCGATTCCGTCATCACAGGTATTATACTGGTTTGTCACAAAGATGCATCAGTTCTATTCGATCCAGGCTACACTTACTCTTATGTGTCTTCTTATTTTGCTCCGCATTTAGGTTTACCTTGGGATTCTTTGAGTTACCCTATTTATGTTTCTACTTTTGTAGGAGATTCTCTTGCTGTGGACCGCATTTATCGGTCGTGTTTGGTTGATCTTAGTGGTTTTGAGACCAGAGCCAATTTATTGTTACTCAGCATGGTAGATTTTGATATTATATTGGGCATGGACTGGTTGTCTCCTCATTATGCTATTCTTCATTGTCTCGCCAAAATCATTACGCTGGCCATGCCAAGTGTATCGCGTGTTGAGTGGAGGGGTACTTTAGATCACACTCCCAGTAGAGTTATGTCTTTTCTTAAAGATTAGTGTATGGTTGAGAAGGGGTGTGACGTGTATGTAGCCTATGTGAGAGATGTCAGTATTGATACCCCTTCAAATTATTCAGTCCCAGTAGTACAGGATTTTCCCGATGTGTTTCCAGCTGATCTTCCAGGCATGGCGCTGGATAGAGATATTGATTTTGGCATTGATCTGTTGTCGGCCACTTAGCCCATTCCTATTCCTCCGTATCGTATGGTTCCTCCTAAGTTGAAGGAGTTGAAGGGTCAGTTATAGGATTTGTTTGATAAGGGTTTTATTTTGCCTAGTGTATCACCTTGGGTTGCTCTTGTCTTGTTTATGAAGAAAAAGGATGGTTCTATGCGTATGTGTATCGATTATCGCCAGTTGAACAAAGTTACAATGAAGAACCGTTATCCTTTGCCTCGTATTGATGATATGTTTGACCAGCTTCAGGGCGCACGAGTGTTTTCTAAGATTGACTTGCGCTCAGGTTACTATAAGTTGAAGATTCGGGAACTAGATATCCCGAAGACTGGTTTCAGGACTCGGTATGGTCATTACAAGTTCCTTGTTATGTCATTTGGGCTAACCAATGCCCCAACAAACTTTATGCCTTTGATGCACAGTGTGTTCTGGTCGTATCTTGACTCGTTCGTCATTGTCTTTATTCATGATAGTCCAAATACATACATAGCCCCCCTAAACTTGTCCCACTTTTTCATTTTGACACTTACACTTGAGCTTGTACCTATTTAACACTTAAATTCCTCAAAGAGTGTGTCAATTAGACACATTTTGCTGAGACCTGCCAAAATATAAATGTGTGCGCTTCACACGCGACCGACGTGGCAAAAAGAACCAATGATGCAGTAACACATGGATTTTGACCCAAAATAATAAGGATAAATTAAAAGAAAAAAGTTTTAAGGGGAAAGAACTAAAAGCTCTTTAACGGGCTGCTATGGCATCTAAAACCTCCCCCCTCTCTACTTCTTCTCTATCTCTCCATATCTCCATATTTGCTTTCAATTTCTCTGTAACTCTTCCTTAAAATTCTATAACTTGCAAATAATGAAAGTCAGTCATCCATGATGATTATATTCCTTCATATCTTGCCTTATATCTTTTGCCCTTGACGTGTACCCTTCCCTTCTTTCTATGAGCATATGACTTTTCTATTGAGATTTCGGGTAATGTGTCTCGATTTTATGTTGAATTGAGAATCTGGAGATCTTTTTTTTTTTTGAAATTAAAAACTTCACTGACATTTCTCTTAATATTTGGTTAATGAAAATTCTGATCTTTCTCATGATATAGATAAGAGAAAAAGTGTTGTTTTCGGCTAGAAATTTATCTATTTCAATGTTTGACCGAGCCTTTAATTGATTGATTTCAAACATTGAGTATAGAATTTTACTGGGGTTTATTTTCATCATAAAAAACGGATTTCTCTAAGAATTCAATTTTTTGAAAACTTCCAGCCAGTGGATCCAGCTTCAAGTAGAAACAGTGGAAAAGTTTTAAAAAATGGAAAAAGAGAAAGAGAGAGAAAAAAAATTAACCATTTTTAGGTACTCCACTCGCTCAAAGATATTGGAAACCACAAACTTTGCCATGTCAGCAAAATGTGTCTAATTGACACTCTTTTGAAGGAGTTAAAGTGTTCAGTAGGTATAAACTAAAGTTCAAGTGTCTAGATAAAAAAGTGGGACAAGTTTAGGGGCCAGTGTATGTATTTGGCCTTGATGATATTCTAGTGTACTCCCGTAGTCGGGAAGATCATGAGCAACACCTGAGGACTGTGCTTCAGACTCTGAGAGAGAAGAAGTTATATGCTATGTTCTTGAAATGTTAGTTTTGGTTGGATTCCGTGGCATTCCTAGGCCACGGGTATCGAGTGAGGGTCTTCAGGTGTATCCTAAGAAAATAGAGGCCGTGCAGAGTTGTCCCAGACCATCCTCAGCTATAGAGAGTCGCAGTTTCCTTGGCTTAGCGGGTTGCTACCATCGTTTTGTTAAGAGGTTTTCATCGATTGCAGCCCCTATGATAAGACTGACCCAAAAGGGTGCTCCGTTCCAGTGGACGAAAGAGTGTGAGGCGAGCTTTCAGAAACTCAAGACAGCTTTGACTATAGTCCCAATTTTGATACTGCCTACAGGTTCGGGGTCTTATACGGTTTATTTTGATGCCTCGAGGATTGGCCTCGGAGCGGTGTTGATGCATGATGGTAGGGTGATTGCCTACGTGTCCAGACAATTGAAGGTACTTGAGAAGAATTACCTTGTGCACAACCTTGAGTTAGCTGCCATTGTCCACGCCTTGAGGATCTGGCTCCATCATTTAAACTCTATGCCTTGTCATATTTATACTTATCATCGGAGCTTGCAGCACCTGTTCAAGCAAAAGGATCTAAACTTACATGAGAAGTGGTGGTTAGAGTTTCTGAAGGAATATGATATCACTATTTTATATCACCCGGGCAAGGCCAATGTGGTAGCAGGTTCCTTGAGTCGCCCGACAAAGAGTTTGGGGAGTTTAACTTATTTACCAGCATCGAAGAGGCCTATGGCGATGGATGTTCAAGCCTTAGCTAGCCAGTTTGTGACATTGGATCTTTCGGAGCCCAGTCGGGTTCTAACTTGCGTGGTTTCTCGGTCTTCCTTATTTGATCGTATCAGGGAGCATTAGTACGATTACCCTCATTTGCTTGTCCTCAAGGACAAGGTTCAGCAAGTTGATGCTAGAGATGTGACTATTGGTGATGACGGTGTATTAAGGATGCAAGGTCGGATTTGTGTACCCAATGTTAATGGGCTTCGGGAGATGATTTTGGAGGAGGCCCATAGTTCGCGGTATTCCATTCATTTGGGTTCCGCAAAGATGTATCAGGATTTGAGGCAGCACTACTGATGGAGGCGGATGAAGAAAGATATACTTGGATTTTTAGCTCGGTGCCTTAATTGTTAGCAGGTGAAGTATGAGCACCAGAGGCTGGGTGGATTGCTTCAGTAGATAGAGATTCTGGAGTGGAAGTGGGAACGAATCACCATAGACTTTATAGTTGGGCTCCCACGACTTTGAGAAATTTTGATGCTATTTTGGTGATTGTGGATCGGCTGACCAAGTCCGCTCACTTCATTCCTGTGTTTACTACTTATTCTTCGGAGCGGTTGGCGGAGATCTATATTCGGGAGATTGTTCATCTGCATGGTATTCCAATTTCCATCATTTCAGATAGAGGTACTCAGTTCACATCACGATTCTAGAGAGTCGTTCAACATGAGTTGGGTACTTGGGTGGAGTTGAATACATCATTTCACCCTCAAACGGACATACAGTCCGAGCGCACTATTCATATTCTTGAGGATATGCTCCGTGCGTGTGTGATTGAGTTTGGAGGGTATTGGGATCAGTTCTTGCCATTGACGAAGTTTGCTTACAACAATAGCTATCAGTACAACATTCAGATGGCACCGTATGAGGCTTTATATGGGAGGCGGTGTAGATCCCCGGTGGGTTAGTTTGAGCCCGGTGAGGCTAGATTATTGGGCACAGAG